>NC_083352.1:63914126-64522780 GCF_030254825.1 Meriones unguiculatus | reverse complement strand
TTTATTTGCAAGCGGGTTTTTAAGTTCTCTGGAGTCATTTCGTTGCAAGCGGGTTTTTACGTGTTCTGGAGTCATTTCGTTGCAAGCGGGTTTTTACATACTTCTCAGACATTTCACTGGAAGCGGGTTTTTTAAGTGCTCTGTAGGCATTTCGTTGCAAGCGGGTTTTTACGTGCTCTGGAGTCATTTCGTTGCAAGCGGATTTTAAGTACTCTGGAGTCATTTCGTTGCAAGCGGGTTTTTAAGTGCTCTGGAGTCATTTCGTTGCAAGCGGGTTTTTAAGTGCTCTGGAGTCATTTCGTTGCAAGCGGGTTTTTAAGTGCTCTGAAGTCATTTCGTTGTAAGCGGGTTTTTAAGTGCTCTGGAGTCATTTCGTTGCAAGCGGGTTTTTAAGTGTTCTGGAGTCATTTATTTGCAAGCGGGTTTTTAAGTTCTCTGGAGTCATTTCGTTGCAAGCGGGTTTTTAAGTACTCTGGAGTCATTTCGTTGCAAGCGGGTTTTTAAGTGCTCTGGAGTCATTTCGTTGCAAGCGGGTTTTTAAGTGCTCTAGAGTCATTTCGTGGCAAGCGGGTTTTTAAGTACTCTGGAGTCATTTCGTTGTAAGCGGGTTTTTAAGTGCTCTGGAGTCATTTCGTTGCAAGCGTGTTTTTAAGTGTTCTGGAGTCATTTATTTGCAAGCGGGTTTTTAAGTTCTCTGGAGTCATTTCGTTGCAAGCGGGTTTTTAAGTGCTCTGGAGTCATTTCGTTATAAGCGGGTTTTTAAGTGGTCTGGAGTCATTTCGTTGCAAGCGGGTTTTTAAGTGCTCTAGAGTCATTTCGTGGCAAGCGGGTTTTTAAGTGCTCTGGAGTCATTTTGTTGCAAGAGGGTTTTTAAGTGTTCTGGAGTCATTTTGTTGCAAGCGGCATTTTAAGTGCTCTGGAGTCATTTCATTTCAAGCGGGTTTTTAAATACTCTGGAGTCATTTCGTTGCAAGCGGGTTTTTACGTGCTCTGGAGTCATTTCGTTGCAAGCGGGTTTTTAAGTGCTCTGGAGTCATTTTGTTGCAAGAGGGTTTTTAAGTGTTCTGGAGTCATTTCGTTGCAAGCGGGATTTTAAGTGCTCTGGAGTCATTTCGTTTCAAGCGGGTTTTTAAATACTCTGGAGTCATTTCGTTGCAAGCGGGTTTTTACGTGCTCTGGAGTCATTTTGTTGCAAGCGGGTTTTTAAGTGCTCTGGAGTCATTTCGTTGCAAGCGGGTTTTTAAGTTCTCTGGAGTCATTTCGTTGCAAGCGGGTTTTTAAGTACTCTGGAGTCATTTCGTTGCAAGCGGGTTTTTAAGTGCTCTGGAGTCATTTCGTTGCAAGCGGGTTTTTAAGTGCTCTGGAGACATTTCGTTGCAAGCGGGTTTTTAAGTGCTCTGGAGTCATTTCGTTGCAAGCGGGTTTTTAAGTGCTCTGGAGTCATTTCGTTGCAAGCGGGTTTTTAAGTACTCTGGAGTCATTTCGTTGCAAGCGGGTTTTTAAGTGCTCTGGAGTCATTTCGTTGCAAGCGGGTTTTTAAGTGCTCTGGAGACATTTCGTTGCAAGCGTGTTTTTAAGTGCTCTGGAGACATTTCGTTGCAAGCGGGTTTTTAAGTGCTCTGGAGTCATTTCGTTGCAAGCGGGTTTTTAAGTGTTCTGGAGTCATTTATTTGTAAGCGGGTTTTTAAGTTCTCTGGAGTCATTTCGTTGCAAGCGGGTTTTTAAGTACTCTGGAGTCATTTCGTTGCAAGCGGGTTTTTAAGTGCTCTGGAGTCATTTCGTTGCAAGCGGGTTTTTAAGTGCTCTGGAGTCATTTCGTTGCAAGCGGGTTTTTAAGTGCTCTGAAGGCATTTCGTTGTAATCGGGTTTTTAAGTGAACTCTAGTCATTTCGTTGCAAGCGGGTTTTTAAGTGTTCTGGAGTCATTTCGTTGCAAGCGGGTTTTTACGTGCTCTGGAGTCATTTCGTTGCAAGCGGGTTTTTAAGTGCTCTGGAGTCATTTCGTTGCAAGCGGGTTTTTAAGTGCTCTGGAGTCATTTCGTTGCAAGCGGGTTTTTAAGTGCTCTGGAGTCATTTCGTTGCAAGCGGGTTTTTAAGTGCTCTGGAGTCATTTCGTTGCAAGCGGTTTTTTAAGTGCTCTGGAGTCATTTCGTTGCAAGTGGGTTTTTAAGTGTTCTGGAGGCATTTCGTTGCAAGCGGGTTTTTAAGTGCTCTGGAGTCATTTCGTTGCAAGCGGGTTTTTAAGTGCTCTGGAGGCATTTCGTTGCAAGCGGGTTTTTAAGTGAACTGGAGTCATTTCGTTGCAAGCGGGTTTTTAAGTGTTCTGGAGTCATTTCGTTGCAAGCGGGTTTTTAAGTGCTCTGGAGTCATTTCGTTGCAAGCGGGTTTTTAAGTGCTCTGGAGTCATTTCGTTGCAAGCGAGTTTTTAAGTGCTCTGGAGTCATTTCGTTGCAAGCGGGTTTTTACGTGTTCTGGAGTCATTTCGTTGCAAGCGGGTTTTTACATACTTCTCAGACATTTCACTGGAAGCGGGTTTTTTAAGTGCTCTGTAGGCATTTCGTTGCAAGCGGGTTTTTACGTGCTCTGGAGTCATTTCGTTGCAAGGGGGTTTTAAGTACTCTGGAGTCATTTCGTTGCAAGCGAGTTTTTAAGTGCTCTGGAGTCATTTCGTTGCAAGCGGGTTTTTAAGTGCTCTGGAGTCATTTCGTTGCAAGCGGGTTTTTACGTGTTCTGGAGTCATTTCGTTGCAAGCGGGTTTTTACATACTTCTCAGACATTTCACTGGAAGCGGGTTTTTTAAGTGCTCTGTAGGCATTTCGTTGCAAGCGGGTTTTTACGTGCTCTGGAGTCATTTCGTTGCAAGCGGGTTTTAAGTACTCTGGAGTCATTTCGTTGCAAGCGGGTTTTTAAGTGCTCTGGAGTCATTTCGTTGCAAGCGGGTTTTTAAGTGCTCTGGAGTCATTTCGTTGCAAGCGGGTTTTTAAGTGCTCTGAAGTCATTTCGTTGTAAGCGGGTTTTTAAGTGCTCTGGAGTCATTTCGTTGCAAGCGGGTTTTTAAGTGTTCTGGAGTCATTTATTTGCAAGCGGGTTTTTAAGTTCTCTGGAGTCATTTCGTTGCAAGCGGGTTTTTAAGTACTCTGGAGTCATTTCGTTGCAAGCGGGTTTTTAAGTGCTCTGGAGTCATTTCGTTGCAAGCGGGTTTTTAAGTGCTCTAGAGTCATTTCGTGGCAAGCGGGTTTTTAAGTACTCTGGAGTCATTTCGTTGTAAGCGGGTTTTTAAGTGCTCTGGAGTCATTTCGTTGCAAGCGGGTTTTTAAGTGTTCTGGAGTCATTTATTTGCAAGCGGGTTTTTAAGTTCTCTGGAGTCATTTCGTTGCAAGCGGGTTTTTAAGTGCTCTGGAGTCATTTCGTTATAAGCGGGTTTTTAAGTGGTCTGGAGTCATTTCGTTGCAAGCGGGTTTTTAAGTGCTCTAGAGTCATTTCGTGGCAAGCGGGTTTTTAAGTGCTCTGGAGTCATTTTGTTGCAAGAGGGTTTTTAAGTGTTCTGGAGTCATTTTGTTGCAAGCGGCATTTTAAGTGCTCTGGAGTCATTTCGTTTCAAGCGGGTTTTTAAATACTCTGGAGTCATTTCGTTGCAAGCGGGTTTTTACGTGCTCTGGAGTCATTTCGTTGCAAGCGGGTTTTTAAGTGCTCTGGAGTCATTTCGTTGCAAGCGGGTTTTTAAGTGCTCTGGAGTCATTTCGTTGCAAGCGGGTTTTTAAGTGCTCTGGAGTCATTTCGTTGCAAGCGGGTTTTTACGTGTTCTGGAGTCATTTCGTTGCAAGCGGGTTTTTACATACTTCTCAGACATTTCACTGGAAGCGGGTTTTTTAAGTGCTCTTGAGTCATTTCGTTGCAAGCGGGTTTTTAAGTGCTCTGTAGTCATTTCGTTGCAAGCGGGTTTTTAAGTGCTCTGGAGTCATTTCGTTGCAAGCGGGTTTTTAAGTGCTCTGGAGTCATTTCGTTGCAAGCGGGTTTTTAAGTGCTCTGGAGTCATTTCGTTGCAAGCGGGTGTTTAAGTGCTCTGGAGTCATTTCGTTGCAAGCGGGTTTTTAAGTGCTCTGGAGTCATTTCGTTGCAAGCGGGTTTTTAAGTGCTCTGTAGTCATTTCGTTGCAAGCGGTTTTTTAAGTGCTCTGGAGTCATTTCGTTGCAAGCGGATTTAAGTGCTCTGGAGGCATTTCGTTGTAAGCGGGTTTTTAAGTGGTCTGGAGTCATTTCGTTGCAAGCGGGTTTTTAAGTGCTCTAGAGTCATTTCTTTGCAAGCGGGTTTTTAAGTGCTCAGGAGTCATTTCGTTGCAAGCGGGATTTTAAATACTCTGGAGTCATTTCGTTGCACGCGGGATTTTAAGTGCTCTGGAGTCATTTCGTTGCAAGCGGGTTTTTAAGTGCTCTGGAGTCATTTCGTTGCAAGCGGGTGTTTAAGTGCTCTGGAGTCATTTCGTTGCAAGCAGGTTTTTAAGTGCTCTGGACTTATTTCGTTGCAAGCGGGTTTTTAAGTGTTCTGGAATCATTTCGTTGCAAGCGTGTTTTTAAGTGCTCTGGAGACATTTCGTTGCAAGCGGGTTTTTAAGTGCTCTGGAGTCATTTCGTTGCAAGCGGGTTTTTAAGTGTTCTGGAGTCATTTATTTGCAAGCGGGTTTTTAAGTTCTCTGGAGTCATTTCGTTGCAAGCGGGTTTTTAAGTACTCTGGAGTCATTTCGTTGCAAGCGGGTTTTTAAGTGCTCTGGAGTCATTTCGTTGCAAGGGGGTTTTTAAGTGCTCTGGAGACATTTCGTTGCAAGCGGGTTTTTAAGTGCTCTGGAGTCATTTCGTTGCAAGCGGGTTTTTAAGTGCTCTGGAGTCATTTCGTTGCAAGCGGGTTTTTAAGTACTCTGGAGTCATTTCGTTGCAAGCGGGTTTTTAAGTGCTCTGGAGTCATTTCGTTGCAAGCGGGTTTTTAAGTGCTCTGGAGACATTTCGTTGCAAGCGGGTTTTTAAGTGCTCAGGAGTCATTTCGTTGCAAGCGGGATTTTAAATACTCTGGAGTCATTTCGTTGCACGCGGGATTTTAAGTGCTCTGGAGTCATTTCGTTGCAAGCGGGTTTTTAAGTGCTCTGGAGTCATTTCGTTGCAAGCGGGTGTTTAAGTGCTCTGGAGTCATTTCGTTGCAAGCAGGTTTTTAAGTGCTCTTGACTTATTTCGTTGCAAGCGGGTTTTTAAGTGTTCTGGAGTCATTTCGTTGCAAGCGTGTTTTTAAGTGCTCTGGAGACATTTCGTTGCAAGCGGGTTTTTAAGTGCTCTGGAGTCATTTCGTTGCAAGCGGGTTTTTAAGTGTTCTGGAGTCATTTATTTGCAAGCGGGTTTTTAAGTTCTCTGGAGTCATTTCTTTGCAAGCGGGTTTTTAAGTACTCTGGAGTCATTTCGTTGCAAGCGGGTTTTTAAGTGCTCTGGAGTCATTTCGTTGCAAGCGGGTTTTTAAGTGCTCTGGAGACATTTCGTTGCAAGCGGGTTTTTAAGTGCTCTGGAGTCATTTCGTTGCAAGCGGGTTTTTAAGTGCTCTGGAGTCATTTCGTTGCAAGCGGGTTTTTAAGTACTCTGGAGTCATTTCGTTGCAAGCGGGTTTTTAAGTGCTCTGGAGTCATTTCGTTGCAAGCGGGTTTTTAAGTGCTCTGGAGACATTTCGTTGCAAGCGGGTTTTTAAGTGCTCTGGAGACATTTCGTTGCAAGCGGGTTTTTAAGTGCTCTGGAGTCATTTCGTTGCAAGCGGGTTTTTAAGTGTTCTGGAGTCATTTATTTGCAAGCGGGTATTTAAGTTCTCTGGAGTCATTTTGTTGCAAGCGGGTTTTTAAGTACTCTGGAGTCATTTCGTTGCAAGCGGATTTTTAAGTGCTCTGGAGTCATTTCGTTGCAAGCGGGTTTTTAAGTGCTCTGGAGTCATTTCGTTGCAAGCGGGTTTTTAAGTGCTCTGAAGGCATTTCGTTGTAAGCGGGTTTTTAAGTGAACTCTAGTCATTTCGTTGCAAGCGGGTTTTTAAGTGTTCTGGAGTCATTTCGTTACAAGCGGGTTTTTACAAACTTCTCAGACATTTCACTGGAAGCGGGTTTTTTAAGTGCTCTGGAGTCATTTCGTTGCAAGCGGGTTTTAAGTACTCTGGAGTCATTTCGTTGCAAGCGGGTTTTTAAGTGCTCTGGAGTCATTTCGTTGCAAGCGGGTTTTTAAGTGCTCTGGAGTCATTTGGTTGCAAGCGGGTTTTTAAGTGCTCTGAAGTCATTTCGTTGTAAGCGGGTTTTTAAGTGCTCTGGAGTCATTTCGTTGGAAGCGGGTTTTTACGTGTTCTGGAGTCATTTCGTTGCAAGCGGGTTTTTACATACTTCTCAGACATTTCACTGGAAGCGGGTTTTTTAAGTGCTCTGTAGGCATTTCGTTGCAAGCAGGTTTTTAAGTACTCTGGAGTCATTTCGTTGCAAGCGGGTTTTTAAGTGCTCTGAAGGCATTTCGTTGTAAGCGGGTTTTTAAGTGCTCTGGAGTCATTTCGTTGCAAGCGGGTTTTTAAGTGCTCTGGAGTCATTTCGTTGCAAGCGGGTTTTTAAGTGCTCTGGAGTCATTTCGTTGCAAGCGGTTTTTTAAGTGCTCTGGAGTCATTTCGTTGCAAGCGGGTTTTTAAGTGTTCTGGAGTCATTTCGTTGCAAGCGGGTTTTTAAGTGCTCTGGAGTCATTTCGTTGCAAGCGGGTTTTTAAGTGCTCTGGAGGCATTTCGTTGCAAGCGGGTTTTTAAGTGAACTGGAGTCATTTCGTTGCAAGCGGGTTTTTAAGTGTTCTGGAGTCATTTCGTTGCAAGCGGGTTTTTAAGTGCTCTGGAGTCATTTCGTTGCAAGCGGGTTTTTAAGTGCTCTGGAGTCATTTCGTTGCAAGCGAGTTTTTAAGTGCTCTGGAGTCATTTCGTTGCAAGCGGGTTTTTACGTGTTCTGGAGTCATTTCGTTGCAAGCGGGTTTTTACATACTTCTCAGACATTTCACTGGAAGCGGGTTTTTTAAGTGCTCTGTAGGCATTTCGTTGCAAGCGGGTTTTTACGTGCTCTGGAGTCATTTCGTTGCAAGCGGGTTTTAAGTACTCTGGAGTCATTTCGTTGCAAGCGGGTTTTTAAGTGCTCTGGAGTCATTTCGTTGCAAGCGGGTTTTTAAGTGCTCTGGAGTCATTTCGTTGCAAGCGGGTTTTTAAGTGCTCTGAAGTCATTTCGTTGTAAGCGGGTTTTTAAGTGCTCTGGAGTCATTTCGTTGCAAGCGGGTTTTTAAGTGTTCTGGAGTCATTTATTTGCAAGCGGGTTTTTAAGTTCTCTGGAGTCATTTCGTTGCAAGCGGGTTTTTAAGTACTCTGGAGTCATTTCGTTGCAAGCGGGTTTTTAAGTGCTCTGGAGTCATTTCGTTGCAAGCGGGTTTTTAAGTGCTCTAGAGTCATTTCGTGGCAAGCGGGTTTTTAAGTACTCTGGAGTCATTTCGTTGTAAGCGGGTTTTTAAGTGCTCTGGAGTCATTTCGTTGCAAGCGGGTTTTTAAGTGTTCTGGAGTCATTTATTTGCGAGCGGGTTTTTAAGTTCTCTGGAGTCATTTCGTTGCAAGCGGGTTTTTAAGTGCTCTGGAGGCATTTCGTTATAAGCGGGTTTTTAAGTGGTCTGGAGTCATTTCGTTGCAAGCGGGTTTTTAAGTGCTCTAGAGTCATTTCGTGGCAAGCGGGTTTTTAAGTGCTCTGGAGTCATTTTGTTGCAAGAGGGTTTTTAAGTGTTCTGGAGTCATTTCGTTGCAAGCGGGATTTTAAGTGCTCTGGAGTCATTTCGTTTCAAGCGGGTTTTTAAATACTCTGGAGTCATTTCGTTGCAAGCGGGTTTTTACGTGCTCTGGAGTCATTTCGTTGCAAGCGGGTTTTTAAGTGCTCTGGAGTCATTTCGTTGCAAGCGGGTTTTTAAGTGCTCTGGAGTCATTTCGTTGCAAGCGGGTTTTTAAGTGCTCTGGAGTCATTTCGTTGCAAGCGGGTTTTTACGTGTTCTGGAGTCATTTCGTTGCAAGCGGGTTTTTACATACTTCTCAGACATTTCACTGGAAGCGGGTTTTTAAGTGCTCTGGAGTAATTTTGTTGCAAGCGGGTTTTTAAGTGAACTCTAGTCATTTCGTTGCAAGCGGGTTTTTAAGTGTTCTGGAGTCATTTCGTTGCAAGCGGGTTTTTACAAACTTCTCAGACATTTCACTGGAAGCGGGTTTTTTAAGTGCTCTGGAGTCATTTCGTTGCAAGCGGGTTTTAAGTACTCTGGAGTCATTTCGTTGCAAGCGGGTTTTTAAGTGCTCTGGAGTCATTTCGTTGCAAGCGGGTTTTTAAGTGCTCTGGAGTCATTTCGTTGCAAGCGGGTTTTTAAGTGCTCTGAAGTCATTTCGTTGTAAGCTGGTTTTTAAGTGCTCTGGAGTCATTTCGTTGGAAGCGGGTTTTTACGTGTTCTGGAGTCATTTCGTTGCAAGCGGGTTTTTACATACTTCTCAGACATTTCACTGGAAGCGGGTTTTTTAAGTGCTCTGTAGGCATTTCGTTGCAAGCAGGTTTTTAAGTACTCTGGAGTCATTTCGTTGCAAGCGGGTTTTTAAGTGCTCTGAAGGCATTTCGTTGTAAGCGGGTTTTTAAGTGCTCTGGAGTCATTTCGTTGCAAGCGGGTTTTTAAGTGCTCTGGAGTCATTTCGTTGCAAGCGGGTTTTTAAGTGCTCTGGAGTAATTTCGTTGCAAGCGGGTTTTTAAGTGCTCTGGAGTCATTTCGTTGCAAGCGGGTTTTTAAGTGCTCTGTAGTCATTTCGTTGCAAGCGGGTTTTTAAGTGCTCTGGAGTAATTTCGTTGCAAGCGGGTTTTTAAGTGCTCTGGAGTCATTTCGTTGCAAGCGGGTTTTTAAGTGCTCTGGAGTCATTTCGTTGCAAGCGGTTTTTTAAGTGCTCTGGAGTCATTTCGTTGCAAGCGGGTTTTTAAGTGCTCTGGAGGCATTTCGTTGCAAGCGGGATTTTAAATACTCTGGAGTCATTTCGTTGCACGCGGGATTTTAAGTGCTCTGGAGTCATTTCGTTGCAAGCGGGTTTTTAAGTGCTCTGGAGTCATTTCGTTGCAAGCGGGTGTTTAAGTGCTCTGGAGTCATTTCGTTGCAAGCAGGTTTTTAAGTGCTCTGGACTTATTTCGTTGCAAGCGGGTTTTTAAGTGTTCTGGAGTCATTTCGTTGCAAGCGTGTTTTTAAGTGCTCTGGAGACATTTCGTTGCAAGCGGGTTTTTAAGTGCTCTGGGGTCATTTCGTTGCAAGCGGGTTTTTAAGTGTTCTGGAGTCATTTATTTGCAAGCGGGTTTTTAAGTTCTCTGGAGTCATTTCGTTGCAAGCGGGTTTTTAAGTACTCTGGAGTCATTTCGTTGCAAGCGGGTTTTTAAGTGCTCTGGAGTCATTTCGTTGCAAGCGGGTTTTTAAGTGCTCTGGAGACATTTCGTTGCAAGCGGGTTTTTAAGTGCTCTGGAGTCATTTCGTTGCAAGCGGGTTTTTAAGTGCTCTGGAGTCATTTCGTTGCAAGCGGGTTTTTAAGTACTCTGGAGTCATTTCGTTGCAAGCGGGTTTTTAAGTGCTCTGGAGTCATTTCGTTGCAAGCGGGTTTTTAAGTGCTCTGGAGACATTTCGTTGCAAGCGTGTTTTTAAGTGCTCTGGAGACATTTCGTTGCAAGCGGGTTTTTAAGTGCTCTGGAGTCATTTCGTTGCAAGCGGGTTTTTAAGTGCTCTGAAGTCATTTCGTTGTAAGCGGGTTTTTAAGTGCTCTGGAGTCATTTCGTTGGAAGCGGGTTTTTACGTGTTCTGGAGTCATTTCGTTGCAAGCGGGTTTTTACATACTTCTCAGACATTTCACTGGAAGCGGGTTTTTTAAGTGCTCTGTAGGCATTTCGTTGCAAGCAGGTTTTTAAGTACTCTGGAGTCATTTCGTTGCAAGCGGGTTTTTAAGTGCTCTGAAGGCATTTCGTTGTAAGCGGGTTTTTAAGTGCTCTGGAGTCATTTCGTTGCAAGCGGGTTTTTAAGTGCTCTGGAGTCATTTCGTTGCAAGCGGGTTTTTAAGTGCTCTGGAGTAATTTCGTGGCAAGCGGTTTTTTACGTGTTCTGGAGTCATTTCGTTGCAAGCGGGTTTTTACAACTTCTCAGACATTTCACTGGAAGCGGGTTTTTTAAGTGCTCTGGAGTCATTTCGTTGCAAGCGGGTTTTTAAGTGCTCTGGAGACATTTCGTTGCAAGCAGGTTTTTAAGTGCTCTGGAGTCATTTCGTTGCAAGCGGGTTTTTAAGTGTTCTGGAGTCATATCGTTGCAAGCGGGTTTTTAAGTGCTCTGGAGTCATTTCGTTGCAAGCGGGTTTTTACGTGTTCTGGAGTCATTTCGTTGCAAGCGGGTTTTTACATACTTCTCAGACATTTCACTGGAAGCGGGTTTTTTAAGTGCTCTGGAGTCATTTCGTTGCAAGCGGGTTTTGAAGTGCTCTGGAGTCATTTCGTTGCAAGCGGGTTTTTAAGTGTTCTGGAGTCATTTCGTTGCAAGCGGGTTTTTAAGTGCTCTGGAGTCATTTCGTTGCAAGCGGGTTTTTAAGTGCTCTGGAGGCATTTCGTTGCAAGCGGGTTTTTAAGTGAACTGGAGTCATTTCGTTGCAAGCGGGTTTTTAAGTGTTCTGGAGTCATTTCGTTGCAAGCGGGTTTTTAAGTGCTCTGGAGTCATTTCGTTGCAAGCGGGTTTTTAAGTGCTCTGGAGTCATTTCGTTGCAAGCGAGTTTTTAAGTGCTCTGGAGTCATTTCGTTGCAAGCGGGTTTTTACGTGTTCTGGAGTCATTTCGTTGCAAGCGGGTTTTTACATACTTCTCAGACATTTCACTGGAAGCGGGTTTTTTAAGTGCTCTGTAGGCATTTCGTTGCAAGCGGGTTTTTACGTGCTCTGGAGTCATTTCGTTGCAAGCGGGTTTTAAGTACTCTGGAGTCATTTCGTTGCAAGCGGGTTTTTAAGTGCTCTGGAGTCATTTCGTTGCAAGCGGGTTTTTAAGTGCTCTGGAGTCATTTCGTTGCAAGCGGGTTTTTAAGTGCTCTGAAGTCATTTCGTTGTAAGCGGGTTTTTAAGTGCTCTGGAGTCATTTCGTTGCAAGCGGGTTTTTAAGTGTTCTGGAGTCATTTATTTGCAAGCGGGTTTTTAAGTTCTCTGGAGTCATTTCGTTGCAAGCGGGTTTTTAAGTACTCTGGAGTCATTTCGTTGCAAGCGGGTTTTTAAGTGCTCTGGAGTCATTTCGTTGCAAGCGGGTTTTTAAGTGCTCTAGAGTCATTTCGTGGCAAGCGGGTTTTTAAGTACTCTGGAGTCATTTCGTTGTAAGCGGGTTTTTAAGTGCTCTGGAGTCATTTCGTTGCAAGCGGGTTTTTAAGTGTTCTGGAGTCATTTATTTGCGAGCGGGTTTTTAAGTTCTCTGGAGTCATTTCGTTGCAAGCGGGTTTTTAAGTGCTCTGGAGGCATTTCGTTATAAGCGGGTTTTTAAGTGGTCTGGAGTCATTTCGTTGCAAGTGGGTTTTTAAGTGCTCTAGAGTCATTTCGTGGCAAGCGGGTTTTTAAGTGCTCTGGAGTCATTTTGTTGCAAGAGGGTTTTTAAGTGTTCTGGAGTCATTTCGTTGCAAGCGGGATTTTAAGTGCTCTGGAGTCATTTCGTTTCAAGCGGGTTTTTAAATACTCTGGAGTCATTTCGTTGCAAGCGGGTTTTTACGTGCTCTGGAGTCATTTCGTTGCAAGCGGGTTTTTAAGTGCTCTGGAGTCATTTCGTTGCAAGCGGGTTTTTAAGTGCTCTGGAGTCATTTCGTTGCAAGCGGGTTTTTAAGTGCTCTGGAGTCATTTCGTTGCAAGCGGGTTTTTACGTGTTCTGGAGTCATTTCGTTGCAAGCGGGTTTTTACATACTTCTCAGACATTTCACTGGAAGCGGGTTTTTAAGTGCTCTGGAGTAATTTTGTTGCAAGCGGGTTTTTAAGTGAACTCTAGTCATTTCGTTGCAAGCGGGTTTTTAAGTGTTCTGGAGTCATTTCGTTGCAAGCGGGTTTTTACAAACTTCTCAGACATTTCACTGGAAGCGGGTTTTTTAAGTGCTCTGGAGTCATTTCGTTGCAAGCGGGTTTTAAGTACTCTGGAGTCATTTCGTTGCAAGCGGGTTTTTAAGTGCTCTGGAGTCATTTCGTTGCAAGCGGGTTTTTAAGTGCTCTGGAGTCATTTCGTTGCAAGCGGGTTTTTAAGTGCTCTGAAGTCATTTCGTTGTAAGCTGGTTTTTAAGTGCTCTGGAGTCATTTCGTTGGAAGCGGGTTTTTACGTGTTCTGGAGTCATTTCGTTGCAAGCGGGTTTTTACATACTTCTCAGACATTTCACTGGAAGCGGGTTTTTTAAGTGCTCTGTAGGCATTTCGTTGCAAGCAGGTTTTTAAGTACTCTGGAGTCATTTCGTTGCAAGCGGGTTTTTAAGTGCTCTGAAGGCATTTCGTTGTAAGCGGGTTTTTAAGTGCTCTGGAGTCATTTCGTTGCAAGCGGGTTTTTAAGTGCTCTGGAGTCATTTCGTTGCAAGCGGGTTTTTAAGTGCTCTGGAGTAATTTCGTTGCAAGCGGGTTTTTAAGTGCTCTGGAGTCATTTCGTTGCAAGCGGGTTTTTAAGTGCTCTGTAGTCATTTCGTTGCAAGCGGGTTTTTAAGTGCTCTGGAGTAATTTCGTTGCAAGCGGGTTTTTAAGTGCTCTGGAGTCATTTCGTTGCAAGCGGGTTTTTAAGTGCTCTGGAGTCATTTCGTTGCAAGCGGTTTTTTAAGTGCTCTGGAGTCATTTCGTTGCAAGCGGGTTTTTAAGTGCTCTGGAGGCATTTCGTTGCAAGCGGGATTTTAAATACTCTGGAGTCATTTCGTTGCACGCGGGATTTTAAGTGCTCTGGAGTCATTTCGTTGCAAGCGGGTTTTTAAGTGCTCTGGAGTCATTTCGTTGCAAGCGGGTGTTTAAGTGCTCTGGAGTCATTTCGTTGCAAGCAGGTTTTTAAGTGCTCTGGACTTATTTCGTTGCAAGCGGGTTTTTAAGTGTTCTGGAGTCATTTCGTTGCAAGCGTGTTTTTAAGTGCTCTGGAGACATTTCGTTGCAAGCGGGTTTTTAAGTGCTCTGGGGTCATTTCGTTGCAAGCGGGTTTTTAAGTGTTCTGGAGTCATTTATTTGCAAGCGGGTTTTTAAGTTCTCTGGAGTCATTTCGTTGCAAGCGGGTTTTTAAGTACTCTGGAGTCATTTCGTTGCAAGCGGGTTTTTAAGTGCTCTGGAGTCATTTCGTTGCAAGCGGGTTTTTAAGTGCTCTGGAGACATTTCGTTGCAAGCGGGTTTTTAAGTGCTCTGGAGTCATTTCGTTGCAAGCGGGTTTTTAAGTGCTCTGGAGTCATTTCGTTGCAAGCGGGTTTTTAAGTACTCTGGAGTCATTTCGTTGCAAGCGGGTTTTTAAGTGCTCTGGAGTCATTTCGTTGCAAGCGGGTTTTTAAGTGCTCTGGAGACATTTCGTTGCAAGCGTGTTTTTAAGTGCTCTGGAGACATTTCGTTGCAAGCGGGTTTTTAAGTGCTCTGGAGTCATTTCGTTGCAAGCGGGTTTTTAAGTGCTCTGAAGTCATTTCGTTGTAAGCGGGTTTTTAAGTGCTCTGGAGTCATTTCGTTGGAAGCGGGTTTTTACGTGTTCTGGAGTCATTTCGTTGCAAGCGGGTTTTTACATACTTCTCAGACATTTCACTGGAAGCGGGTTTTTTAAGTGCTCTGTAGGCATTTCGTTGCAAGCAGGTTTTTAAGTACTCTGGAGTCATTTCGTTGCAAGCGGGTTTTTAAGTGCTCTGAAGGCATTTCGTTGTAAGCGGGTTTTTAAGTGCTCTGGAGTCATTTCGTTGCAAGCGGGTTTTTAAGTGCTCTGGAGTAATTTCGTGGCAAGCGGTTTTTTACGTGTTCTGGAGTCATTTCGTTGCAAGCGGGTTTTTACAACTTCTCAGACATTTCACTGGAAGCGGGTTTTTTAAGTGCTCTGGAGTCATTTCGTTGCAAGCGGGTTTTTAAGTGCTCTGGAGTCATTTCGTTGCAAGCAGGTTTTTAAGTGCTCTGGAGTCATTTCGTTGCAAGGGGGTTTTTAAGTGTTCTGGAGTCATATCGTTGCAAGCGGGTTTTTAAGTGCTCTGGAGTCATTTCGTTGCAAGCGGGTTTATACGTGTTCTGGAGTCATTTCGTTGCAAGCGGGTTTTTACATACTTCTCAGACATTTCACTGGAAGCGGGTTTTTTAAGTGCTCTGGAGTCATTTCGTTGCAAGCGGGTTTTGAAGTGCTCTGGAGTCATTTCGTTGCAAGCGGGTTTTTAAGTGCTCTGGAGTCATTTCGTTGCAAGCGGGTTTTTAAGTGTTCTGGAGTCATTTCGTTGCAAGCGGGTTTTTAAGTGCTCTGGAGTAATTTCGTTGCAAGCGGGTTTTTAAGTGCTCTGGAGTCATTTCGTTGCAAGCGGTTTTTTAAGTGCTCTGTAGTCATTTCGTTGCAAGCGGGTTTTTAAGTGCTCTGGAGTAATTTCGTTGCAAGCGGGTTTTTAAGTGCTCTGGAGTCATTTCGTTGCAAGCGGGTTTTTAAGTGCTCTGGAGTCATTTCGTTGCAAGCGGGTTTTTAAGTGCTCTGGAGTCATTTCGTTGCAAGCGGGTTTTTAAGTGCTCTGGAGGCATTTCGTTGTAAGCGGGTTTTTAACTGGTCTGGAGTCATTTCGTTGCAAGCGGGTTTTTAAGTGCTCTAGAGTCATTTCTTTGCAAGCGGGTTTTTAAGTGCTCAGGAGTCATTTCCTTGCAAGCGGGATTTTAAATACTCTGGAGTCATTTCGTTGCACGCGGGTTTTTAAGTGCTCTGGAGTCATTTCGTTGCAAGCGGGTTTTTAAGTGCTCTGGAGTCATTTCGTTGCAAGCGGGATTTTAAATACTCTGGAGTCATTTCGTTGCACGCGGGATTTTAAGTGCTCTGGAGTCATTTCGTTGCAAGCGGGTTTTTAAGTGCTCTGGAGACATTTCGTTGCAAAAGGGATTTTAAATACTCTGGAGTCATTTCGTTGCAAGCGGGTTTTTAAGTGCTCTGGAGGCATTTCGTTGCAAGCGGGATTTTAAATACTCTGGAGTCATTTCGTTGCACGCGGGATTTTAAGTGCTCTGGAGTCATTTCGTTGCAAGCGGGTTTTTAAGTGCTCTGGAGTCATTTCGTTGCAAGCGGGTGTTTAAGTGCTCAGGAGTCATTTCGTTGCAAGCAGGTTTTTAAGTGCTCTGGAGTCATTTCGTTGCAAGCGGGTTTTTAAGTGCTCTGGAGGCATTTCGTTGCAAGCGGGATTTTAAATACTCTGGAGTCATTTCGTTGCACGCGGGATTTTAAGTGCTCTGGAGTCATTTCGTTGCAAGCGGGTTTTTAAGTGCTCTGGAGTCATTTCGTTGCAAGCGGGTGTTTAAGTGCTCTGGAGTCATTTCGTTGCAAGCAGGTTTTTAAGTGCTCTGGACTTATTTCGTTGCAAGCGGGTTTTTAAGTGTTCTGGAGTCATTTCGTTGCAAGCGTGTTTTTAAGTGCTCTGGAGACATTTCGTTGCAAGCGGGTTTTTAAGTGCTCTGGGGTCATTTCGTTGCAAGCGGGTTTTTAAGTGTTCTGGAGTCATTTATTTGCAAGCGGGTTTTTAAGTTCTCTGGAGTCATTTCGTTGCAAGCGGGTTTTTAAGTACTCTGGAGTCATTTCGTTGCAAGCGGGTTTTTAAGTGCTCTGGAGTCATTTCGTTGCAAGCGGGTTTTAAAGTGCTCTGGAGACATTTCGTTGCAAGCGGGTTTTTAAGTGCTCTGGAGTCATTTCGTTGCAAGCGGGTTTTTAAGTGCTCTGGAGTCATTTCGTTGCAAGCGGGTTTTTAAGTACTCTGGAGTCATTTCGTTGCAAGCGGGTTTTTAAGTGCTCTGGAGTCATTTCGTTGCAAGCGGGTTTTTAAGTGCTCTGGAGACATTTCGTTGCAAGCGTGTTTTTAAGTGCTCTGGAGACATTTCGTTGCAAGCGGGTTTTTAAGTGCTCTGGAGTCATTTCGTTGCAAGCGGGTTTTTAAGTGTTCTGGAGTCATTTATTTGCAAGCGGGTTTTTAAGTTCTCTGGAGTCATTTCGTTGCAAGCGGGTTTTTAAGTACTCTGGAGTCATTTCGTTGCAAGCGGGTTTTTAAGTGCTCTGGAGTCATTTCGTTGCAAGCGGGTTTTTAAGTGCTCTGGAGTCATTTCGTTGCAAGCGGGTTTTTAAGTGCTCTGAAGGCATTTCGTTTTAAGCGGGTTTTTAAGTGAACTCTAGTCATTTCGTTGCAAGCGGGTTTTTAAGTGTTCTGGAGTCATTTCGTTGCAAGCGGGTTTTTACAAACTTCTCAGACATTTCACTGGAAGCGGGTTTTTTAAGTGCTCTGGAGTCATTTCGTTGCAAGCGGGTTTTAAGTACTCTGGAGTCATTTCGTTGCAAGCGGGTTTTTAAGTGCTCTGGAGTCATTTCGTTGCAAGCGGGTTTTTAAGTGCTCTGGAGTCATTTCGTTGCAAGCGGGTTTTTAAGTGCTCTGAAGTCATTTCGTTGTAAGCGGGTTTTTAAGTGCTCTGGAGTCATTTCGTTGGAAGCGGGTTTTTACGTGTTCTGGAGTCATTTCGTTGCAAGCGGGTTTTTACATACTTCTCAGACTTTTCACTGGAAGCGGGTTTTTTAAGTGCTCTGTAGGCATTTCGTTGCAAGCAGGTTTTTAAGTACTCTGGAGTCATTTCGTTGCAAGCGGGTTTTTAAGTGCTCTGAAGGCATTTCGTTGTAAGCGGGTTTTTAAGTGCTCTGGAGTCATTTCGTTGCAAGCGGGTTTTTAAGTGCTCTGGAGTCATTTCGTTGCAAGCGGGTTTTTAAGTGCTCTGGAGTAATTTCGTTGCAAGCGGTTTTTTACGTGTTCTGGAGTCATTTCGTTGCAAGCGGGTTTTTACAACTTCTCAGACATTTCACTGGAAGCGGGTTTTTTAAGTGCTCTGGAGTCATTTCGTTGCAAGCGGGTTTTTAAGTGCTCTGGAGTCATTTCGTTGCAAGCAGGTTTTTAAGTGCTCTGGAGTCATTTCGTTGCAAGCGGGTTTTTAAGTGTTCTGGAGTCATATCGTTGCAAGCGGGTTTTTAAGTGCTCTGGAGTCATTTCCTTGCAAGCGGGTTTTTACGTGTTCTGGAGTCATTTCGTTGCAAGCGGGTTTTTACATACTTCTCAGACATTTCACTGGAAGCGGGTTTTTTAAGTGCTCTGGAGTCATTTCGTTGCAAGCGGGTTTTGAAGTGCTCTGGAGTCATTTCTTTGCAAGCGGGTTTTTAAGTGCTCTGGAGTCATTTCGTTGCAAGCGGGTTTTTAAGTGTTCTGGAGTCATTTCGTTGCAAGCGGGTTTTTAAGTGCTCTGGAGTCATTTCGTTGCAAGCGGGTTTTTAAGTGCTCTGGAGTCATTTCGTTGCAAGCGGTTTTTTAAGTGCTCTGTAGTCATTTCGTTGCAAGCGGGTTTTTAAGTGCTCTGGAGTAATTTCGTTGCAAGCGGGTTTTTAAGTGCTCTGGAGTCATTTCGTTGCAAGCGGGTTTTTAAGTGCTCTGGAGTCATTTCGTTGCAAGCGGGTTTTTAAGTGCTCTGGAGTCATTTCGTTGCAAGCGGGTTTTTAAGTGCTCTGGAGGCATTTCGTTGTAAGCGGGTTTTTAACTGGTCTGGAGTCATTTCGTTGCAAGCGGGTTTTTAAGTGCTCTAGAGTCATTTCTTTGCAAGCGGGTTTTTAAGTGCTCAGGAGTCATTTCGTTGCAAGCGGGATTTTAAATACTCTGGAGTCATTTCGTTGCACACGGGTTTTTAAGTGCTCTGGAGTCATTTCGTTGCAAGCGGGTTTTTAAGTGCTCTGGAGTCATTTCGTTGCAAGCGGGTGTTTAAGTGCTCTGGAGTCATTTCGTTGCAAGCAGGTTTTTAAGTGCTCTGGACTTATTTCGTTGCAAGCGGGTTTTTAAGTGTTCTGGAGTCATTTCGTTGCAAGCGTGTTTTTAAGTGCTCTGGAGACATTTCGTTGCAAGCGGGTTTTTAAGTGCTCTGGGGTCATTTCGTTGCAAGCGGGTTTTTAAGTGTTCTGGAGTCATTTATTTGCAAGCGGGTTTTTAAGTTCTCTGGAGTCATTTCGTTGCAAGCGGGTTTTTAAGTACTCTGTAGTCATTTCGTTGCAAGCGGGTTTTTAAGTGCTCTGGAGTCATTTCGTTGCAAGCGGGTTTTTAAGTGCTCTGGAGACATTTCGTTGCAAGCGGGTTTTTAAGTGCTCTGGAGTCATTTCGTTGCAAGCGGGTTTTTAAGTGCTCTGGAGTCATTTCGTTGCAAGCGGGTTTTTAAGTACTCTGGAGTCATTTCGTTGCAAGCGGGTTTTTAAGTGCTCTGGAGTCATTTCGTTGCAAGCGGGTTTTTAAGTGCTCTGGAGACATTTCGTTGCAAGCGTGTTTTTAAGTGCTCTGGAGACATTTCGTTGCAAGCGGGTTTTTAAGTGCTCTGGAGTCATTTCGTTGCAAGCGGGTTTTTAAGTGCTCTGAAGTCATTTCGTTGTAAGCGGGTTTTTAAGTGCTCTGGAGTCATTTCGTTGCAAGCAGGTTTTTAAGTGCTCTGGAGTCATTTCGTTGCAAGCGGGTTTTTAAGTGTTCTGGAGTCATATCGTTGCAAGCGGGTTTTTAAGTGCTCTGGAGTCATTTCGTTGCAAGCGGGTTTTTACGTGTTCTGGAGTCATTTCGTTGCAAGCGGGTTTTTACATACTTCTCAGACATTTCACTGGAAGCGGGTTTTTTAAGTGCTCTGGAGTCATTTCGTTGCAAGCGGGTTTTGAAGTGCTCTGGAGTCATTTCGTTGCAAGCGGGTTTTTAAGTGCTCTGGAGTCATTTCGTTGCAAGCGGGTTTTTAAGTGCTCTGGAGTCATTTCGTTGCAAGCGGGTTTTTAAGTGCTCTGGAGACATTTCGTTGCAAGCGTGTTTTTAAGTGCTCTGGAGACATTTCGTTGCAAGCGGGTTTTTAAGTGCTCTGGAGTCATTTCGTTGCAAGCGGGTTTTTAAGTGCTCTGAAGTCATTTCGTTGTAAGCGGGTTTTTAAGTGCTCTGGAGTCATTTCGTTGGAAGCGGGTTTTTACGTGTTCTGGAGTCATTTCGTTGCAAGCGGGTTTTTACATACTTCTCAGACATTTCACTGGAAGCGGGTTTTTTAAGTGCTCTGTAGGCATTTCGTTGCAAGCAGGTTTTTAAGTACTCTGGAGTCATTTCGTTGCAAGCGGGTTTTTAAGTGCTCTGAAGGCATTTCGTTGTAAGCGGGTTTTTAAGTGCTCTGGAGTCATTTCGTTGCAAGCGGGTTTTTAAGTGCTCTGGAGTAATTTCGTGGCAAGCGGTTTTTTACGTGTTCTGGAGTCATTTCGTTGCAAGCGGGTTTTTACAACTTCTCAGACATTTCACTGGAAGCGGGTTTTTTAAGTGCTCTGGAGTCATTTCGTTGCAAGCGGGTTTTTAAGTGCTCTGGAGTCATTTCGTTGCAAGCAGGTTTTTAAGTGCTCTGGAGTCATTTCGTTGCAAGCGGGTTTTTAAGTGTTCTGGAGTCATATCGTTGCAAGCGGGTTTTTAAGTGCTCTGGAGTCATTTCGTTGCAAGCGGGTTTATACGTGTTCTGGAGTCATTTCGTTGCAAGCGGGTTTTTACATACTTCTCAGACATTTCACTGGAAGCGGGTTTTTTAAGTGCTCTGGAGTCATTTCGTTGCAAGCGGGTTTTGAAGTGCTCTGGAGTCATTTCGTTGCAAGCGGGTTTTTAAGTGCTCTGGAGTCATTTCGTTGCAAGCGGGTTTTTAAGTGTTCTGGAGTCATTTCGTTGCAAGCGGGTTTTTAAGTGCTCTGGAGTAATTTCGTTGCAAGCGGGTTTTTAAGTGCTCTGGAGTCATTTCGTTGCAAGCGGTTTTTTAAGTGCTCTGTAGTCATTTCGTTGCAAGCGGGTTTTTAAGTGCTCTGGAGTAATTTCGTTGCAAGCGGGTTTTTAAGTGCTCTGGAGTCATTTCGTTGCAAGCGGGTTTTTAAGTGCTCTGGAGTCATTTCGTTGCAAGCGGGTTTTTAAGTGCTCTGGAGTCATTTCGTTGCAAGCGGGTTTTTAAGTGCTCTGGAGGCATTTCGTTGTAAGCGGGTTTTTAACTGGTCTGGAGTCATTTCGTTGCAAGCGGGTTTTTAAGTGCTCTAGAGTCATTTCTTTGCAAGCGGGTTTTTAAGTGCTCAGGAGTCATTTCCTTGCAAGCGGGATTTTAAATACTCTGGAGTCATTTCGTTGCACGCGGGTTTTTAAGTGCTCTGGAGTCATTTCGTTGCAAGCGGGTTTTTAAGTGCTCTGGAGTCATTTCGTTGCAAGCGGGATTTTAAATACTCTGGAGTCATTTCGTTGCACGCGGGATTTTAAGTGCTCTGGAGTCATTTCGTTGCAAGCGGGTTTTTAAGTGCTCTGGAGACATTTCGTTGCAAAAGGGATTTTAAATACTCTGGAGTCATTTCGTTGCAAGCGGGTTTTTAAGTGCTCTGGAGGCATTTCGTTGCAAGCGGGATTTTAAATACTCTGGAGTCATTTCGTTGCACGCGGGATTTTAAGTGCTCTGGAGTCATTTCGTTGCAAGCGGGTTTTTAAGTGCTCTGGAGTCATTTCGTTGCAAGCGGGTGTTTAAGTGCTCAGGAGTCATTTCGTTGCAAGCAGGTTTTTAAGTGCTCTGGAGTCATTTCGTTGCAAGCGGGTTTTTAAGTGCTCTGGAGGCATTTCGTTGCAAGCGGGATTTTAAATACTCTGGAGTCATTTCGTTGCACGCGGGATTTTAAGTGCTCTGGAGTCATTTCGTTGCAAGCGGGTTTTTAAGTGCTCTGGAGTCATTTCGTTGCAAGCGGGTGTTTAAGTGCTCTGGAGTCATTTCGTTGCAAGCAGGTTTTTAAGTGCTCTGGACTTATTTCGTTGCAAGCGGGTTTTTAAGTGTTCTGGAGTCATTTCGTTGCAAGCGTGTTTTTAAGTGCTCTGGAGACATTTCGTTGCAAGCGGGTTTTTAAGTGCTCTGGGGTCATTTCGTTGCAAGCGGGTTTTTAAGTGTTCTGGAGTCATTTATTTGCAAGCGGGTTTTTAAGTTCTCTGGAGTCATTTCGTTGCAAGCGGGTTTTTAAGTACTCTGGAGTCATTTCGTTGCAAGCGGGTTTTTAAGTGCTCTGGAGTCATTTCGTTGCAAGCGGGTTTTAAAGTGCTCTGGAGACATTTCGTTGCAAGCGGGTTTTTAAGTGCTCTGGAGTCATTTCGTTGCAAGCGGGTTTTTAAGTGCTCTGGAGTCATTTCGTTGCAAGCGGGTTTTTAAGTACTCTGGAGTCATTTCGTTGCAAGCGGGTTTTTAAGTGCTCTGGAGTCATTTCGTTGCAAGCGGGTTTTTAAGTGCTCTGGAGACATTTCGTTGCAAGCGTGTTTTTAAGTGCTCTGGAGACATTTCGTTGCAAGCGGGTTTTTAAGTGCTCTGGAGTCATTTCGTTGCAAGCGGGTTTTTAAGTGTTCTGGAGTCATTTATTTGCAAGCGGGTTTTTAAGTTCTCTGGAGTCATTTCGTTGCAAGCGGGTTTTTAAGTACTCTGGAGTCATTTCGTTGCAAGCGGGTTTTTAAGTGCTCTGGAGTCATTTCGTTGCAAGCGGGTTTTTAAGTGCTCTGGAGTCATTTCGTTGCAAGCGGGTTTTTAAGTGCTCTGAAGGCATTTCGTTTTAAGCGGGTTTTTAAGTGAACTCTAGTCATTTCGTTGCAAGCGGGTTTTTAAGTGTTCTGGAGTCATTTCGTTGCAAGCGGGTTTTTACAAACTTCTCAGACATTTCACTGGAAGCGGGTTTTTTAAGTGCTCTGGAGTCATTTCGTTGCAAGCGGGTTTTAAGTACTCTGGAGTCATTTCGTTGCAAGCGGGTTTTTAAGTGCTCTGGAGTCATTTCGTTGCAAGCGGGTTTTTAAGTGCTCTGGAGTCATTTCGTTGCAAGCGGGTTTTTAAGTGCTCTGAAGTCATTTCGTTGTAAGCGGGTTTTTAAGTGCTCTGGAGTCATTTCGTTGGAAGCGGGTTTTTACGTGTTCTGGAGTCATTTCGTTGCAAGCGGGTTTTTACATACTTCTCAGACTTTTCACTGGAAGCGGGTTTTTTAAGTGCTCTGTAGGCATTTCGTTGCAAGCAGGTTTTTAAGTACTCTGGAGTCATTTCGTTGCAAGCGGGTTTTTAAGTGCTCTGAAGGCATTTCGTTGTAAGCGGGTTTTTAAGTGCTCTGGAGTCATTTCGTTGCAAGCGGGTTTTTAAGTGCTCTGGAGTCATTTCGTTGCAAGCGGGTTTTTAAGTGCTCTGGAGTAATTTCGTTGCAAGCGGTTTTTTACGTGTTCTGGAGTCATTTCGTTGCAAGCGGGTTTTTACAACTTCTCAGACATTTCACTGGAAGCGGGTTTTTTAAGTGCTCTGGAGTCATTTCGTTGCAAGCGGGTTTTTAAGTGCTCTGGAGTCATTTCGTTGCAAGCAGGTTTTTAAGTGCTCTGGAGTCATTTCGTTGCAAGCGGGTTTTTAAGTGTTCTGGAGTCATATCGTTGCAAGCGGGTTTTTAAGTGCTCTGGAGTCATTTCCTTGCAAGCGGGTTTTTACGTGTTCTGGAGTCATTTCGTTGCAAGCGGGTTTTTACATACTTCTCAGACATTTCACTGGAAGCGGGTTTTTTAAGTGCTCTGGAGTCATTTCGTTGCAAGCGGGTTTTGAAGTGCTCTGGAGTCATTTCTTTGCAAGCGGGTTTTTAAGTGCTCTGGAGTCATTTCGTTGCAAGCGGGTTTTTAAGTGTTCTGGAGTCATTTCGTTGCAAGCGGGTTTTTAAGTGCTCTGGAGTCATTTCGTTGCAAGCGGGTTTTTAAGTGCTCTGGAGTCATTTCGTTGCAAGCGGTTTTTTAAGTGCTCTGTAGTCATTTCGTTGCAAGCGGGTTTTTAAGTGCTCTGGAGTAATTTCGTTGCAAGCGGGTTTTTAAGTGCTCTGGAGTCATTTCGTTGCAAGCGGGTTTTTAAGTGCTCTGGAGTCATTTCGTTGCAAGCGGGTTTTTAAGTGCTCTGGAGTCATTTCGTTGCAAGCGGGTTTTTAAGTGCTCTGGAGGCATTTCGTTGTAAGCGGGTTTTTAACTGGTCTGGAGTCATTTCGTTGCAAGCGGGTTTTTAAGTGCTCTAGAGTCATTTCTTTGCAAGCGGGTTTTTAAGTGCTCAGGAGTCATTTCGTTGCAAGCGGGATTTTAAATACTCTGGAGTCATTTCGTTGCACACGGGTTTTTAAGTGCTCTGGAGTCATTTCGTTGCAAGCGGGTTTTTAAGTGCTCTGGAGTCATTTCGTTGCAAGCGGGTGTTTAAGTGCTCTGGAGTCATTTCGTTGCAAGCAGGTTTTTAAGTGCTCTGGACTTATTTCGTTGCAAGCGGGTTTTTAAGTGTTCTGGAGTCATTTCGTTGCAAGCGTGTTTTTAAGTGCTCTGGAGACATTTCGTTGCAAGCGGGTTTTTAAGTGCTCTGGGGTCATTTCGTTGCAAGCGGGTTTTTAAGTGTTCTGGAGTCATTTATTTGCAAGCGGGTTTTTAAGTTCTCTGGAGTCATTTCGTTGCAAGCGGGTTTTTAAGTACTCTGTAGTCATTTCGTTGCAAGCGGGTTTTTAAGTGCTCTGGAGTCATTTCGTTGCAAGCGGGTTTTTAAGTGCTCTGGAGACATTTCGTTGCAAGCGGGTTTTTAAGTGCTCTGGAGTCATTTCGTTGCAAGCGGGTTTTTAAGTGCTCTGGAGTCATTTCGTTGCAAGCGGGTTTTTAAGTACTCTGGAGTCATTTCGTTGCAAGCGGGTTTTTAAGTGCTCTGGAGTCATTTCGTTGCAAGCGGGTTTTTAAGTGCTCTGGAGACATTTCGTTGCAAGCGTGTTTTTAAGTGCTCTGGAGACATTTCGTTGCAAGCGGGTTTTTAAGTGCTCTGGAGTCATTTCGTTGCAAGCGGGTTTTTAAGTGCTCTGAAGTCATTTCGTTGTAAGCGGGTTTTTAAGTGCTCTGGAGTCATTTCGTTGCAAGCAGGTTTTTAAGTGCTCTGGAGTCATTTCGTTGCAAGCGGGTTTTTAAGTGTTCTGGAGTCATATCGTTGCAAGCGGGTTTTTAAGTGCTCTGGAGTCATTTCGTTGCAAGCGGGTTTTTACGTGTTCTGGAGTCATTTCGTTGCAAGCGGGTTTTTACATACTTCTCAGACATTTCACTGGAAGCGGGTTTTTTAAGTGCTCTGGAGTCATTTCGTTGCAAGCGGGTTTTGAAGTGCTCTGGAGTCATTTCGTTGCAAGCGGGTTTTTAAGTGCTCTGGAGTCATTTCGTTGCAAGCGGGTTTTTAAGTGTTCTGGAGTCATTTCGTTGCAAGCGGGTTTTTAAGTGCTCTGGAGTAATTTCGTTGCAAGCGGGTTTTTAAGTGCTCTGGAGTCATTTCATTGCAAGCGGTTTTTTAAGTGCTCTGTAGTCATTTCGTTGCAAGCGGGTTTTTAAGTGCTCTGGAGTAATTTCGTTGCAAGCGGGTTTTTAAGTGCTCTGGAGTCATTTCGTTGCAAGCGGGTTTTTAAGTGCTCTGGAGTCATTTCGTTGCAAGCGGGTTTTTAAGTGCTCTGGAGTCATTTCGTTGCAAGCGGGTTTTTAAGTGCTCTGGAGGCATTTCGTTGTAAGCGGGTTTTTAACTGGTCTGGAGTCATTTCGTTGCAAGCGGGTTTTTAAGTGCTCTAGAGTCATTTCTTTGCAAGCGGGTTTTTAAGTGCTCAGGAGTCATTTCGTTGCAAGCGGGATTTTAAATACTCTGGAGTCATTTCGTTGCACGCGGGTTTTTAAGTGCTCTGGAGTCATTTCGTTGCAAGCGGGTTTTTAAGTGCTCTGGAGTCATTTCGTTGCAAGCGGGATTTTAAATACTCTGGAGTCATTTCGTTGCACGCGGGATTTTAAGTGCTCTGGAGTCATTTCGTTGCAAGCGGGTTTTTAAGTGCTCTGGAGGCATTTCGTTGCAAAAGGGATTTTAAATACTCTGGAGTCATTTCGTTGCAAGCGGGTTTTTAAGTGCTGTGGAGGCATTTCGTTGCAAGCGGGATTTTAAATACTCTGGAGTCATTTCGTTGCACGCGGGATTTTAAGTGCTCTGGAGTCATTTCGTTGCAAGCGGGTTTTTAAGTGCTCTGGAGTCATTTCGTTGCAAGCGGGTGTTTAAGTGCTCTGGAGTCATTTCGTTGCAAGCAGGTTTTTAAGTGCTCTGGAGTCATTTCGTTGCAAGCGGGTTTTTAAGTGCTCTGGAGGCATTTCGTTGCAAGCGGGATTTTAAATACTCTGGAGTCATTTCGTTGCACGCGGGATTTTAAGTGCTCTGGAGTCATTTCGTTGCAAGCGGGTTTTTAAGTGCTCTGGAGTCATTTCGTTGCAAGCGGGTGTTTAAGTGCTCTGGAGTCATTTCGTTGCAAGCAGGTTTTTAAGTGCTCTGGACTTATTTCGTTGCAAGCGGGTTTTTAAGTGTTCTGGAGTCATTTCGTTGCAAGCGTGTTTTTAAGTGCTCTGGAGACATTTCGTTGCAAGCGGGTTTTTAAGTGCTCTGGGGTCATTTCGTTGCAAGCGGGTTTTTAAGTGTTCTGGAGTCATTTATTTGCAAGCGGGTTTTTAAGTTCTCTGGAGTCATTTCGTTGCAAGCGGGTTTTTAAGTACTCTGGAGTCATTTCGTTGCAAGCGGGTTTTTAAGTGCTCTGGAGTCATTTCGTTGCAAGCGGGTTTTAAAGTGCTCTGGAGACATTTCGTTGCAAGCGGGTTTTTAAGTGCTCTGGAGTCATTTCGTTGCAAGCGGGTTTTTAAGTGCTCTGGAGTCATTTCGTTGCAAGCGGGTTTTTAAGTACTCTGGAGTCATTTCGTTGCAAGCGGGTTTTTAAGTGCTCTGGAGTCATTTCGTTGCAAGCGGGTTTTTAAGTGCTCTGGAGACATTTCGTTGCAAGCGTGTTTTTAAGTGCTCTGGAGACATTTCGTTGCAAGCGGGTTTTTAAGTGCTCTGGAGTCATTTCGTTGCAAGCGGGTTTTTAAGTGTTCTGGAGTCATTTATTTGCAAGCGGGTTTTTAAGTTCTCTGGAGTCATTTCGTTGCAAGCGGGTTTTTAAGTACTCTGGAGTCATTTCGTTGCAAGCGGGTTTTTAAGTGCTCTGGAGTCATTTCGTTGCAAGCGGGTTTTTAAGTGCTCTGGAGTCATTTCGTTGCAAGCGGGTTTTTAAGTGCTCTGAAGGCATTTCGTTTTAAGCGGGTTTTTAAGTGAACTCTAGTCATTTCGTTGCAAGCGGGTTTTTAAGTGTTCTGGAGTCATTTCGTTGCAAGCGGGTTTTTACAAACTTCTCAGACATTTCACTGGAAGCGGGTTTTTTAAGTGCTCTGGAGTCATTTCGTTGCAAGCGGGTTTTAAGTACTCTGGAGTCATTTCGTTGCAAGCGGGTTTTTAAGTGCTCTGGAGTCATTTCGTTGCAAGCGGGTTTTTAAGTGCTCTGGAGTCATTTCGTTGCAAGCGGGTTTTTAAGTGCTCTGAAGTCATTTCGTTGTAAGCGGGTTTTTAAGTGCTCTGGAGTCATTTCGTTGGAAGCGGGTTTTTACGTGTTCTGGAGTCATTTCGTTGCAAGCGGGTTTTTACATACTTCTCAGACATTTCACTGGAAGCGGGTTTTTTAAGTGCTCCGTAGGCATTTCGTTGCAAGCAGGTTTTTAAGTACTCTGGAGTCATTTCGTTGCAAGCGGGTTTTTAAGTGCTCTGAAGGCATTTCGTTGTAAGCGGGTTTTTAAGTGCTCTGGAGTCATTTCGTTGCAAGCGGGTTTTTAAGTGCTCTGGAGTCATTTCGTTGCAAGCGGGTTTTTAAGTGCTCTGGAGTAATTTCGTTGCAAGCGGTTTTTTACGTGTTCTGGAGTCATTTCGTTGCAAGCGGGTTTTTACAACTTCTCAGACATTTCACTGGAAGCGGGTTTTTTAAGTGCTCTGGAGTCATTTCGTTGCAAGCGGGTTTTTAAGTGCTCTGGAGTCATTTCGTTGCAAGCAGGTTTTTAAGTGCTCTGGAGTCATTTCGTTGCAAGCGGGTTTTTAAGTGTTCTGGAGTCATATCGTTGCAAGCGGGTTTTTAAGTGCTCTGGAGTCATTTCGTTGCAAGCGGGTTTTTACGTGTTCTGGAGTCATTTCGTTGCAAGCGGGTTTTTACATACTTCTCAGACATTTCACTGGAAGCGGGTTTTTTAAGTGCTCTGGAGTCATTTCGTTGCAAGCGGGTTTTGAAGTGCTCTGGAGTCATTTCTTTGCAAGCGGGTTTTTAAGTGCTCTGGAGTCATTTCGTTGCAAGCGGGTTTTTAAGTGTTCTGGAGTCATTTCGTTGCAAGCGGGTTTTTAAGTGCTCTGGAGTCATTTCGTTGCAAGCGGGTTTTTAAGTGCTCTGGAGTCATTTCGTTGCAAGCGGTTTTTTAAGTGCTCTGTAGTCATTTCGTTGCAAGCGGGTTTTTAAGTGCTCTGGAGTAATTTCGTTGCAAGCGGGTTTTTAAGTGCTCTGGAGTCATTTCGTTGCAAGCGGGTTTTTAAGTGCTCTGGAGTCATTTCGTTGCAAGCGGGTTTTTAAGTGCTCTGGAGTCATTTCGTTGCAAGCGGGTTTTTAAGTGCTCTGGAGGCATTTCGTTGTAAGCGGGTTTTTAACTGGTCTGGAGTCATTTCGTTGCAAGCGGGTTTTTAAGTGCTCTAGAGTCATTTCTTTGCAAGCGGGTTTTTAAGTGCTCAGGAGTCATTTCGTTGCAAGCGGGATTTTAAATACTCTGGAGTCATTTCGTTGCACGCGGGTTTTTAAGTGCTCTGGAGTCATTTCGTTGCAAGCGGGTTTTTAAGTGCTCTGGAGTCATTTCGTTGCAAGCGGGTGTTTAAGTGCTCTGGAGTCATTTCGTTGCAAGCAGGTTTTTAAGTGCTCTGGACTCATTTCGTTGCAAGCGGGTTTTTAAGTGTTCTGGAGTCATTTCGTTGCAAGCGTGTTTTTAAGTGCTCTGGAGACATTTCGTTGCAAGCGGGTTTTTAAGTGCTCTGGAGTCATTTCGTTGCAAGCGGGTTTTTAAGTGTTCTGGAGTCATTTATTTGCAAGCGGGTTTTTAAGTTCTCTGGAGTCATTTCGTTGCAAGCGGGTTTTTAAGTACTCTGGAGTCATTTCGTTGCAAGCGGGTTTTTAAGTGCTCTGGAGTCATTTCGTTGCAAGCGGGTTTTTAAGTGCTCTGGAGACATTTCGTTGCAAGCGGGTTTTTAAGTGCTCTGGAGTCATTTCGTTGCAAGTGGGTTTTTAAGTGCTCTGGAGTCATTTCGTTGCAAGCGGGTTTTTAAGTGCTCTGGCGTCATTTCGTTGCAAGCGGGTTTTTAAGTGCTCTGGAGTCATTTCGTTGCAAGCGGGTTTTTAAGTGCTCTGGAGGCATTTCGTTATAAGCGGGTTTTTAAGTGGTCTGGAGTCATTTCGTTGCAAGCGGGTTTTTAAGTGCTCTAGAGTCATTTCGTGGCAAGCGGGTTTTTAAGTGCTCTGGAGTCATTTCGTTGCAAGAGGGTTTTTAAGTGTTCTGGAGTCATTTCGTTACAAGCGGGATTTTAAGTGCTCTGGAGTCATTTCGTTTCAAGCGGGTTTTTAAATACTCTGGAGTCATTTCGTTGCAAGCGGGTTTTTACGTGCTCTGGAGTCATTTCGTTGCAAGCGGGTTTTTAAGTGCTCTGGAGTCATTTCGTTGCAAGCGGGTTTTTAAGTGCTCTGGAGTCATTTCGTTGCAAGCGGGTTTTTAAGTGCTCTGGAGTCATTTCGTTGCAAGCGGGTTTTTAAGTGCTCTGGAGTCATTTCGTTGCAAGCGGTTTTTTAAGTGCTCTAGAGTCATTTCGTTGCAAGCGGGTTTTTAAGTGTTCTGGAGTCATTTCGTTGCAAGCGGGTTTTTAAGTGCTCTGGAGTCATTTCGTTGCAAGCGGGTTTTTAAGTGCTCTGGAGGCATTTCGTTGCAAGCGGGTTTTTAAGTGAACTGGAGTCATTTCGTTGCAAGCGGGTTTTTAAGTGTTCTGGAGTCATTTCGTTGCAAGCGGGTTTTTAAGTGCTCTGGAGTCATTTCGTTGCAAGCGGGTTTTTAAGTGCTCTGGAGTCATTTCGTTGCAAGCGAGTTTTTAAGTGCTCTGGAGTCATTTCGTTGCAAGCGGGTTTTTACGTGTTCTGGAGTCATTTCGTTGCAAGCGGGTTTTTACATACTTCTCAGACATTTCACTGGAAGCGGGTTTTTTAAGTGCTCTGTAGGCATTTCGTTGCAAGCGGGTTTTTACGTGCTCTGGAGTCATTTCGTTGCAAGCGGGTTTTAAGTACTCTGGAGTCATTTCGTTGCAAGCGGGTTTTTAAGTGCTCTGGAGTCATTTCGTTGCAAGCGGGTTTTTAAGTGCTCTGGAGTCATTTTGTTGCAAGCGGGTTTTTAAGTGCTCTGAAGTCATTTCGTTGTAAGCGGGTTTTTAAGTGCTCTGGAGTCATTTCGTTGCAAGCGGGTTTTTAAGTGTTCTGGAGTCATTTATTTGCAAGCGGGTTTTTAAGTTCTCTGGAGTCATTTCGTTGCAAGCGGGTTTGTAAGTACTCTGGAGTCATTTCGTTGCAAGCGGGTTTTTAAGTGCTCTGGAGTCATTTCGTTGCAAGCGGGTTTTTAAGTGCTCTAGAGTCATTTCGTGGCAAGCGGGTTTTTAAGTACTCTGGAGTCATTTCGTTGTAAGCGGGTTTTTAAGAGCTCTGGAGTCATTTCGTTGCAAGCGGGTTTTTAAGTGTTCTGGAGTCATTTATTTGCAAGCGGGTTTTTAAGTTCTCTGGAGTCATTTCGTTGCAAGCGGGTTTTTAAGTGCTCTGGAGGCATTTCGTTATAAGCGGGTTTTTAAGTGGTCTGGAGTCATTTCGTTGCAAGCGGGTTTTTAAGTGCTCTAGAGTCATTTCGTGGCAAGCGGGTTTTTAAGTGCTCTGGAGTCATTTTGTTGCAAGAGGGTTTTTAAGTGTTCTGGAGTCATTTCGTTGCAAGCGGGATTTTAAGTGCTCTGGAGTCATTTCGTTTCAAGCGGGTTTTTAAATACTCTGGAGTCATTTCGTTGCAAGCGGGTTTTTACGTGCTCTGGAGTCATTTCGTTGCAAGCGGGTTTTTAAGTGCTCTGGAGTCATTTCGTTGCAAACGGGTTTTTAAGTGCTCTGGAGTCATTTCGTTGCAAGCGGGTTTTTAAGTGCTCTGGAGTCATTTCGTTGCAAGCGGGTTTTTAAGTGCTCTGGAGTCATTTCGTTGCAAGCGGTTTTTTAAGTGCTCTGGAGTCATTTCGTTGCAAGCGGGTTTTTAAGTGTTCTGGAGTCATTTCGTTGCAAGCGGGTTTTTAAGTGCTCTGGAGTCATTTCGTTGCAAGCGGGTTTTTAAGTGCTCTGGAGGCATTTCGTTGCAAGCGGGTTTTTAAGTGAACTGGAGTCATTTCGTTGCAAGCGGGTTTTTAAGTGTTCTGGAGTCATTTCGTTGCAAGCGGGTTTTTAAGTGCTCTGGAGTCATTTCGTTGCAAGCGAGTTTTTAAGTGCTCTGGAGTCATTTCGTTGCAAGCGGGTTTTTACGTGTTCTGGAGTCATTTCGTTGCAAGCGGGTTTTTACATACTTCTCAGACATTTCACTGGAAGCGGGTTTTTTAAGTGCTCAGGAGTCATTTCGTTGCAAGCGGGATTTTAAATACTCTGGAGTCATTTCGTTGCACGCGGGTTTTTAAGTGCTCTGGAGTCATTTCGTTGCAAGCGGGTTTTTAAGTGCTCTGGAGACATTTCGTTGCAAGCGTGTTTTTAAGTGCTCTGGAGACATTTCGTTGCAAGCGGGTTTTTAAGTGCTCTGGAGTCATTTCGTTGCAAGCGGGTTTTTAAGTGTTCTGGAGTCATTTATTTGCAAGCGGGTTTTTAAGTTCTCTGGAGTCATTTCGTTGCAAGCGGGTTTTTAAGTACTCTGGAGTCATTTCGTTGCAAGCGGGTTTTTAAGTGCTCTGGAGTCATTTCGTTGCAAGCGGGTTTTTAAGTGCTCTGGAGTCATTTCGTTGCAAGCGGGTTTTTAAGTGCTCTGAAGGCATTTCGTTTTAAGCGGGTTTTTAAGTGAACTCTAGTCATTTCGTTGCAAGCGGGTTTTTAAGTGTTCTGGAGTCATTTCGTTGCAAGCGGGTTTTTACAAACTTCTCAGACATTTCACTGGAAGCGGGTTTTTTAAGTGCTCTGGAGTCATTTCGTTGCAAGCGGGTTTTAAGTACTCTGGAGTCATTTCGTTGCAAGCGGGTTTTTAAGTGCTCTGGAGTCATTTCGTTGCAAGCGGGTTTTTAAGTGCTCTGGAGTCATTTCGTTGCAAGCGGGTTTTTAAGTGCTCTGAAGTCATTTCGTTGTAAGCGGGTTTTTAAGTGCTCTGGAGTCATTTCGTTGGAAGCGGGTTTTTACGTGTTCTGGAGTCATTTCGTTGCAAGCGGGTTTTTACATACTTCTCAGACATTTCACTGGAAGCGGGTTTTTTAAGTGCTCCGTAGGCATTTCGTTGCAAGCAGGTTTTTAAGTACTCTGGAGTCATTTCGTTGCAAGCGGGTTTTTAAGTGCTCTGAAGGCATTTCGTTGTAAGCGGGTTTTTAAGTGCTCTGGAGTCATTTCGTTGCAAGCGGGTTTTTAAGTGCTCTGGAGTCATTTCGTTGCAAGCGGGTTTTTAAGTGCTCTGGAGTAATTTCGTTGCAAGCGGTTTTTTACGTGTTCTGGAGTCATTTCGTTGCAAGCGGGTTTTTACAACTTCTCAGACATTTCACTGGAAGCGGGTTTTTTAAGTGCTCTGGAGTCATTTCGTTGCAAGCGGGTTTTTAAGTGCTCTGGAGTCATTTCGTTGCAAGCAGGTTTTTAAGTGCTCTGGAGTCATTTCGTTGCAAGCGGGTTTTTAAGTGTTCTGGAGTCATATCGTTGCAAGCGGGTTTTTAAGTGCTCTGGAGTCATTTCGTTGCAAGCGGGTTTTTACGTGTTCTGGAGTCATTTCGTTGCAAGCGGGTTTTTACATACTTCTCAGACATTTCACTGGAAGCGGGTTTTTTAAGTGCTCTGGAGTCATTTCGTTGCAAGCGGGTTTTGAAGTGCTCTGGAGTCATTTCTTTGCAAGCGGGTTTTTAAGTGCTCTGGAGTCATTTCGTTGCAAGCGGGTTTTTAAGTGTTCTGGAGTCATTTCGTTGCAAGCGGGTTTTTAAGTGCTCTGGAGTCATTTCGTTGCAAGCGGGTTTTTAAGTGCTCTGGAGTCATTTCGTTGCAAGCGGTTTTTTAAGTGCTCTGTAGTCATTTCGTTGCAAGCGGGTTTTTAAGTGCTCTGGAGTAATTTCGTTGCAAGCGGGTTTTTAAGTGCTCTGGAGTCATTTCGTTGCAAGCGGGTTTTTAAGTGCTCTGGAGTCATTTCGTTGCAAGCGGGTTTTTAAGTGCTCTGGAGTCATTTCGTTGCAAGCGGGTTTTTAAGTGCTCTGGAGGCATTTCGTTGTAAGCGGGTTTTTAACTGGTCTGGAGTCATTTCGTTGCAAGCGGGTTTTTAAGTGCTCTAGAGTCATTTCTTTGCAAGCGGGTTTTTAAGTGCTCAGGAGTCATTTCGTTGCAAGCGGGATTTTAAATACTCTGGAGTCATTTCGTTGCACGCGGGTTTTTAAGTGCTCTGGAGTCATTTCGTTGCAAGCGGGTTTTTAAGTGCTCTGGAGTCATTTCGTTGCAAGCGGGTGTTTAAGTGCTCTGGAGTCATTTCGTTGCAAGCAGGTTTTTAAGTGCTCTGGACTCATTTCGTTGCAAGCGGGTTTTTAAGTGTTCTGGAGTCATTTCGTTGCAAGCGTGTTTTTAAGTGCTCTGGAGACATTTCGTTGCAAGCGGGTTTTTAAGTGCTCTGGAGTCATTTCGTTGCAAGCGGGTTTTTAAGTGTTCTGGAGTCATTTATTTGCAAGCGGGTTTTTAAGTTCTCTGGAGTCATTTCGTTGCAAGCGGGTTTTTAAGTACTCTGGAGTCATTTCGTTGCAAGCGGGTTTTTAAGTGCTCTGGAGTCATTTCGTTGCAAGCGGGTTTTTAAGTGCTCTGGAGACATTTCGTTGCAAGCGGGTTTTTAAGTGCTCTGGAGTCATTTCGTTGCAAGTGGGTTTTTAAGTGCTCTGGAGTCATTTCGTTGCAAGCGGGTTTTTAAGTGCTCTGGCGTCATTTCGTTGCAAGCGGGTTTTTAAGTGCTCTGGAGTCATTTCGTTGCAAGCGGGTTTTTAAGTGCTCTGGAGGCATTTCGTTATAAGCGGGTTTTTAAGTGGTCTGGAGTCATTTCGTTGCAAGCGGGTTTTTAAGTGCTCTAGAGTCATTTCGTGGCAAGCGGGTTTTTAAGTGCTCTGGAGTCATTTCGTTGCAAGAGGGTTTTTAAGTGTTCTGGAGTCATTTCGTTACAAGCGGGATTTTAAGTGCTCTGGAGTCATTTCGTTTCAAGCGGGTTTTTAAATACTCTGGAGTCATTTCGTTGCAAGCGGGTTTTTACGTGCTCTGGAGTCATTTCGTTGCAAGCGGGTTTTTAAGTGCTCTGGAGTCATTTCGTTGCAAGCGGGTTTTTAAGTGCTCTGGAGTCATTTCGTTGCAAGCGGGTTTTTAAGTGCTCTGGAGTCATTTCGTTGCAAGCGGGTTTTTAAGTGCTCTGGAGTCATTTCGTTGCAAGCGGTTTTTTAAGTGCTCTAGAGTCATTTCGTTGCAAGCGGGTTTTTAAGTGTTCTGGAGTCATTTCGTTGCAAGCGGGTTTTTAAGTGCTCTGGAGTCATTTCGTTGCAAGCGGGTTTTTAAGTGCTCTGGAGGCATTTCGTTGCAAGCGGGTTTTTAAGTGAACTGGAGTCATTTCGTTGCAAGCGGGTTTTTAAGTGTTCTGGAGTCATTTCGTTGCAAGCGGGTTTTTAAGTGCTCTGGAGTCATTTCGTTGCAAGCGGGTTTTTAAGTGCTCTGGAGTCATTTCGTTGCAAGCGGGTTTTTACGTGTTCTGGAGTCATTTCGTTGCAAGCGGGTTTTTACATACTTCTCAGACATTTCACTGGAAGCGGGTTTTTTAAGTGCTCTGTAGGCATTTCGTTGCAAGCGGGTTTTTACGTGCTCTGGAGTCATTTCGTTGCAAGCGGGTTTTAAGTACTCTGGAGTCATTTCGTTGCAAGCGGGTTTTTAAGTGCTCTGGAGTCATTTCGTTGCAAGCGGGTTTTTAAGTGCTCTGGAGTCATTTTGTTGCAAGCGGGTTTTTAAGTGCTCTGAAGTCATTTCGTTGTAAGCGGGTTTTTAAGTGCTCTGGAGTCATTTCGTTGCAAGCGGGTTTTTAAGTGTTCTGGAGTCATTTATTTGCAAGCGGGTTTTTAAGTTCTCTGGAGTCATTTCGTTGCAAGCGGGTTTGTAAGTACTCTGGAGTCATTTCGTTGCAAGCGGGTTTTTAAGTGCTCTGGAGTCATTTCGTTGCAAGCGGGTTTTTAAGTGCTCTAGAGTCATTTCGTGGCAAGCGGGTTTTTAAGTACTCTGGAGTCATTTCGTTGTAAGCGGGTTTTTAAGAGCTCTGGAGTCATTTCGTTGCAAGCGGGTTTTTAAGTGTTCTGGAGTCATTTATTTGCAAGCGGGTTTTTAAGTTCTCTGGAGTCATTTCGTTGCAAGCGGGTTTTTAAGTGCTCTGGAGGCATTTCGTTATAAGCGGGTTTTTAAGTGGTCTGGAGTCATTTCGTTGCAAGCGGGTTTTTAAGTGCTCTAGAGTCATTTCGTGGCAAGCGGGTTTTTAAGTGCTCTGGAGTCATTTTGTTGCAAGAGGGTTTTTAAGTGTTCTGGAGTCATTTCGTTGCAAGCGGGATTTTAAGTGCTCTGGAGTCATTTCGTTTCAAGCGGGTTTTTAAATACTCTGGAGTCATTTCGTTGCAAGCGGGTTTTTACGTGCTCTGGAGTCATTTCGTTGCAAGCGGGTTTTTAAGTGCTCTGGAGTCATTTCGTTGCAAACGGGTTTTTAAGTGCTCTGGAGTCATTTCGTTGCAAGCGGGTTTTTAAGTGCTCTGGAGTCATTTCGTTGCAAGCGGGTTTTTAAGTGCTCTGGAGTCATTTCGTTGCAAGCGGTTTTTTAAGTGCTCTGGAGTCATTTCGTTGCAAGCGGGTTTTTAAGTGTTCTGGAGTCATTTCGTTGCAAGCGGGTTTTTAAGTGCTCTGGAGTCATTTCGTTGCAAGCGGGTTTTTAAGTGCTCTGGAGGCATTTCGTTGCAAGCGGGTTTTTAAGTGAACTGGAGTCATTTCGTTGCAAGCGGGTTTTTAAGTGTTCTGGAGTCATTTCGTTGCAAGCGGGTTTTTAAGTGCTCTGGAGTCATTTCGTTGCAAGCGAGTTTTTAAGTGCTCTGGAGTCATTTCGTTGCAAGCGGGTTTTTACGTGTTCTGGAGTCATTTCGTTGCAAGCGGGTTTTTACATACTTCTCAGACATTTCACTGGAAGCGGGTTTTTTAAGTGCTCTGTAGGCATTTCGTTGCAAGCGGGTTTTTACGTGCTCTGGAGTCATTTCGTTGCAAGCGGGTTTTTACATATTTCTCTGACATTTAACTGGAAGCGAGTATTTTTAGTGCTCTGGAGTCATTTCGTTGCAAGCGGGTTTTTACGTGCTCTGGAGTCATTTCATTGCAAGCGGGTTTTTACATACTTCTCAGACATTTCACTGGAAGCGGGTTTTTTAAGTGCTCAGGAGTCATTTCGTTGCAAGCGGGATTTTAAATACTCTGGAGTCATTTCGTTGCACGCGGGTTTTTAAGTGCTCTGGAGTCATTTCGTTGCAAGCGGGTTTTTAAGTGCTCTGGAGTCATTTCGTTGCAAGCGGGTGTTTAAGTGCTCTGGAGTCATTTCGTTGCAAGCAGGTTTTTAAGTGCTCTGGACTCATTTCGTTGCAAGCGGGTTTTTAAGTGTTCTGGAGTCATTTCTTTGCAAGCGTGTTTTTAAGTGCTCTGGAGACATTTCGTTGCAAGCGGGTTTTTAAGTGCTCTGGAGTCATTTCGTTGCAAGCGGGTTTTTAAGTGTTCTGGAGTCATTTATTTGCAAGCAGGTTTTTAAGTTCTCTGGAGTCATTTCGTTGCAAGCGGGTTTTTAAGTACTCTGGAGTCATTTCGTTGCAAGCGGGTTTTTAAGTGCTCTGGAGTCATTTCGTTGCAAGCGGGTTTTTAAGTGCTCTGGAGTCATTTCGTTGCAAGCGGGTTTTTAAGTGCTCTGAATGCATTTCGTTGTAAGCGGGTTTTTAAGTGAACTCTAGTCATTTCGTTGCAAGCGGGTTTTTAAGTGTTCTGGAGTCATTTCGTTGCAAGCGGGTTTTTACAAACTTCTCAGACATTTCACTGGAAGCGGGTTTTTTAAGAGCTCTGGAGTCATTTCGTTGCAAGCGGGTTTTAAGTACTCTGGAGTCATTTCGTTGCAAGCGGGTTTTTAAGTGCTCTGGAGTCATTTCGTTGCAAGCGGGTTTTTAAGTGCTCTGGAGTCATTTCGTTGCAAGCGGTTTTTTAAGTGCTCTGGAGTCATTTCGTTGCAAGCGGGTTTTTAAGTGTTCTGGAGTCATTTCGTTGCAAGCGGGTTTTTAAGTGCTCTGGAGTCATTTCGTTGCAAGCGGGTTTTTAAGTGCTCTGGAGGCATTTCGTTGCAAGCGGGTTTTTAAGTGAACTGGAGTCATTTCGTTGCAAGCGGGTTTTTAAGTGTTCTGGAGTCATTTCGTTGCAAGCAGGTTTTTAAGTGCTCTGGAGTCATTTCGTTGCAAGCGGGTTTTTAAGTGCTCTGGAGTCATTTCGTTGCAAGCGAGTTTTTAAGTGCTCTGGAGTCATTTCGTTGCAAGCGGGTTTTTACGTGTTCTGGAGTCATTTCGTTGCAAGCGGGTTTTTACATACTTCTCAGACATTTCACTGGAAGCGGGTTTTTTAAGTGCTCTGTAGGCATTTCGTTGCAAGCATGTTTTTACGTGCTCTGGAGTCATTTCGTTGCAAGCGGGTTTTTACATATTTCTCTGACATTTAACTGGAAGCGAGTATTTTAAGTGCTCTGGAGTCATTTCGTTGCAAGCGGGTTTTTACGTGCTCTGGAGTCATTTCATTGCAAGTGGGTTTTTACATACTTCTCAGACATTTCACTGGAAGCGGGTTTTTTAAGTGCTCAGGAGTCATTTCGTTGCAAGCGGGATTTTAAATACTCTGGAGTCATTTCGTTGCACGCGGGTTTTTAAGTGCTCTGGAGTCATTTCGTTGCAAGCGGGTTTTTAAGTGCTCTGGAGTCATTTCGTTGCAAGCGGGTGTTTAAGTGCTCTGGAGTCATTTCGTTGCAAGCAGGTTTTTAAGTGCTCTGGACTCATTTCGTTGCAAGCGGGTTTTTAAGTGTTCTGGAGTCATTTCGTTGCAAGCGTGTTTTTAAGTGCTCTGGAGACATTTCGTTGCAAGCGGGTTTTTAAGTGCTCTGGAGTCATTTCGTTGCAACCGGGTTTTTAAGTGTTCTGGAGTCATTTATTTGCAAGCAGGTTTTTAAGTTCTCTGGAGTCATTTCGTTGCAAGCGGGTTTTTAAGTACTCTGGAGTCTTTTCGTTGCAAGCGGGTTTTTAAGTGCTCTGGAGTCATTTCGTTGCAAGCGGGTTTTTAAGTGCTCTGGAGTCATTTCGTTGCAAGCGGGTTTTTAAGTGCTCTGAAGGCATTTCGTGTAAGCGGGTTTTTAAGTGAACTCTAGACATTTCGTTGCAAGCGGGTTTTTAAGTGTTCTGGAGTCATTTCGTTGCAAGCGGGTTTTTACAAACTTCTCAGACATTTCACTCGAAGCGGGTTTTTAAGTGCTCTGGAGTCATTTCGTTGCAAGCGGGTTTTTATGTGCTCTGGAGTAATTTCGTTGCAAGCGGTTTTTTACGTGTTCTGGAGTCATTTCGTTGCAAGCGGGTTTTTACATACTTCTCAGACATTTCACTGGAAGCGGGTTTTTTAAGTGCTCTGGAGTCATTTCGTTGCAAGCGGGTTTTTAAGTGCTCTGGAGTCATTTCGTTGCAAGCGGGTTTTTAAGTGCTCTGGAGTCATTTCGTTGCAAGCGGGTTTTTAAGTGTTCTGGAGTCATTTCGTTGCAAGCGGGTTTTTAAGTGCTCTGGAGTCATTTCGTTGCAAGCGGGTTTTTACGTGTTCTGGAGTCATTTCGTTGCAAGCGGGTTTTTACATACTTCTCAGACATTTCACTGGAAGCGGGTTTTTTAAGTGCTCTGGAGTCATTTCGTTCCAAGCGGGTTTTTAAGTGCTCTGGAGTCATTTCGTTGCAAGCGGGTTTTTAAGTGCTCTGGAGTCATTTCGTTGTAAGCGGGTTTTTAAGTGTTCTGGAGTCATTTCGTTGCAAGCGGGTTTTTAAGTGCTCTGGAGTCATTTCGTTGCAAGCGGGTTTTTAAGTGCTCTGGAGTCATTTCGTTGCAAGCGGGTTTTTAAGTGCTCTGTAGTCATTTCGTTGCAAGCGGTTTTTTAAGTGCTCTGGAGTCATTTCGTTGCAAGCGGGTTTTTAAGTGTTCTGGAGTCATTTCGTTGCAAGCGGGTTTTTAAGTGCTCTGGAGACATTTCGTTGCAAGCGGGTTTTTAAGTGCTCTGGAGTCATTTCGTTGCAAGCGGGTTTTTAAGTGCTCTGGAGTCATTTCGTTGCAAGCGGGTTTTTAAGTGCTCTGAAGCCATTTCGTTGTAAGCGGGTTTTTAAGTGCTCTGGAGTCATTTCGTTGGAAGCGGGTTTTTACGTGTTCTGGAGTCATTTCGTTGCAAGCGGGTTTTTACATACTTCTCAGACATTTCACTGGAAGCGGGTTTTTTAAGTGCTCTGTAGGCATTTCGTTGCAAGCAGGTTTTTAAGTACTCTGGAGTCATTTCGTTGCAAGCGGGTTTTTAAGTGCTCTGAAGGCATTTCGTTGTAAGCGGGTTTTTAAGTGCTCTGGAGTCATTTCGTTGCAAGCGGGTTTTTAAGTGCTCTGGAGTCATTTCGTTGCAAGCGGGTTTTTAAGTGCTCTGGAGTCATTTCGTTGCAAGCGGTTTTTTACGTGTTCTGGAGTCATTTCGTTGCAAGCGGGTTTTTACATACTTCTCAGACATTTCACTGGAAGCGGGTTTTTTAAGTGCTCTGGAGTCATTTCGTTGCAAGCGGGTTTTTAAGTGCTCTGGAGTCATTTCGTTGCAAGCGGGTTTTTAAGTGCTCTGGAGTCATTTCGTTGCAAGCGGGTTTTTAAGTGTTCTGGAGTCATTTCGTTGCAAGCGGGTTTTTAAGTGCTCTGGAGTCATTTCGTTGCAAGCGGATTTTTACGTGTTCTGGAGTCATTTCTTTCAAGCGGGTTTTTACATACTTCTCAGACATTTCACTGGAAGCGGGTTTTTTAAGTGCTCTGGAGTCATTTCGTTGCAAGCGGGTTTTTAAGTGCTCTGGAGTCATTTCGTTGCAAGCGGGTTTTTAAGTGCTCTGGAGTCATTTCGTTGCAAGCGGGTTTTTAAGTGTTCTGGAGTCATTTCGTTGCAAGCGGGTTTTTAAGTGCTCTGGGTCATTTCGTTGCAAGCGGGTTTTTATGTGCTCTGGAGTCATTTCGTTGCAAGAGGGTTTTTAAGTGCTCTGTAGTCATTTCGTTGCAAGCGGGTTTTTAAGTGCTCTGGAGTCATTTCGTTGCAAGCGGGTTTTTAAGTGCTCTGGAGTCATTTCGTTGCAAGCGGGTTTTTAAGTGCTCTGGAGTCATTTCGTTGCAAGCGGTTTTTTAAGTGCTCTGGAGTCATTTCGTTGCAAGCGGGTTTTTAAGTGCTCTGGAGGCATTTCGTTGTAAGCGGGTTTTTAAGTGGTCTGGAGTCATTTCGTTGCAAGTGGGTTTTTAAGTGCTCTAGAGTCATTTCCTTGCAAGCGGGTTTTTAAGTGCTCTGGAGTCATTTCGTTGCAAGAGGGTTTTTAAGTGTTCTGGAGTCATTTCGTTGCAAACGGGATTTTAAGTGCTCTGGAGTCATTTCGTTGCAAGCGGGTTTTTAAGTACTCTGGAGTCATTTCGTTGCAAGCGGGTTTTTACGTGCTCTGTAGTCATTTCGTTGCAAGCGGGTTTTTAAGTGCTCTGGAGTCATTTCGTTGCAAGCGGGTTTTTAAGTGCTCTGGAGTCATTTCGTTGCAAGCGGGTTTTTAAGTGCTCTGGAGTCATTTCGTTGCAAGCGGGTTTTTAAGTGTTCTGGAGTCATTTCGTTGCAAGCGGGTTTTTAAGTTCTCTGGAGTTATTTCGTTGCAAGCGGGTTTTTAAGTGCTCTGAAGGCATTTCGTTGCAAGCGGGTTTTTAAGTGAACTGGAGTCATTTCGTTGCAAGCGGGTTTTTAAGTGTTCTGGAGTCATTTCGTTGCAAGCGGGTTTTTACAAACTTCTCAGACATTTCACTGGAAGCGGGTTTTTTAAGTGCTCTGGAGTCATTTCGTTGCAAGCGGGTTTTAAGTACTCTGGAGTCATTTCGTTGCAAGCGGGTTTTTAAGTGCTCTGGAGTCATTTCGTTGCAAGCGGGTTTTTAAGTACTCTGGAGTCATTTCGTTGCAAGCGGGTTTTTAAGTGCTCTGAAGCCATTTCGTTGTAAGCGGGTTTTTAAGTGCTCTGGAGTCATTTCGTTGGAAGCGGGTTTTTACGTGTTCTGGAGTCATTTCGTTGCAAGCGGGTTTTTAAGTGCTCTGGAGTAATTTCGTTGCAAGCGGTTTTATACGTGTTCTGGAGTCATTTTGTTGCAAGCGGGTTTTTACATACTTCTCAGACATTTCACTGGAAGCGGGTTTTTTAAGTGCTCTGGAGTCATTTCGTTGCAAGCGGGTTTTTAAGTGCTCTACAGTCATTTCGTTGCAAGCGGGTTTTTAAGTGCTCTGGAGTCATTTCGTTGCAAGCGGGTTTTTAAGTGTTCTGGAGTCATTTCGTTGCAAGCGGGTTTTTAAGTGCTCTGGAGTCATTTCGTTGCAAGCGGGTTTTTAAGTGCTCTGGAGTCATTTCGTTGCAAGCGGGTTTTTAAGTGCTCTGTAGTCATTTCGTTGCAAGCGGGTTTTTAAGTGCTCTGGAGTAATTTCGTTGCAAGCGGGTTTTTAAGTGCTCTGGAGTCATTTCGTTGCAAGCGGGTTTTTAAGTGCTCTGGAGTCATTTCGTTGCAAGCGGTTTTTTAAGTGCTCTGGAGTCATTTCGTTGCAAGCGGGTTTTTAAGTGCTCTGGAGGCATTTCGTTGTAAGCGGGTTTTTAAGTGGTCTGGAGTAATTTCGTTGCAAGCGGGTTTTTAAGTGCTCTAGAGTCATTTCCTTGCAAGCGGGTTTTTAAGTGCTCAGGAGTCATTTCGTTGCAAGCGGGATTTTAAATACTCTGGAGTCATTTCGTTGGACGCGGGTTTTTAAGTGCTCTGGAGTCATTTCGTTGCAAGCGGGTTTTTAAGTGCTCTGGAGTCATTTCGTTGCAAGCGGGTTTTTAAGTGTTCTGGAGTCATTTATTTGCAAGCGGGTTTTTAAGTTCTCTGGAGTCATTTCGTTGCAAGCGGGTTTTTAAGTACTCTGGAGTCATTTCGTTGCAAGCGGGTTTTTAAGTGCTCTGGAGTCATTTCGTTGCAAGCGGGTTTTTAAGTGCTCTGGAGTCATTTCGTTGCAAGCGGGTTTTTAAGTGCTCTGAAGGCATTTCGTTGTAAGCGGGTTTTTAAGTGAACTCTAGTCATTTCGTTGCAAGCGGGTTTTTAAGTGTTCTGGAGTCATTTCGTTGCAAGCGGGTTTTTACAAACTTCTCAGACATTTCACTGGAAGCGGGTTTTTTAAGTGCTCTGGAGTCATTTCGTTGCAAGCGGGTTTTAAGTACTCTGGAGTCATTTCGTTGCAAGCGGGTTTTTAAGTGCTCTGGAGTCATTTCGTTGCAAGCGGGTTTTTAAGTGCTCTGGAGTCATTTCGTTGCAAGCGGGTTTTTAAGTGCTCTGAAGCCATTTCGTTGTAAGCGGGTTTTTAAGTGCTCTGGAGTCATTTCGTTGGAAGCGGGTTTTTACGTGTTCTGGAGTCATTTCGTTGCAAGCGGGTTTTTACATACTTCTCAGACATTTCACTGGAAGCGGGTTTTTTAAGTGCTCTGTAGGCATTTCGTTGCAAGCAGGTTTTTAAGTACTCTGGAGTCATTTCGTTGCAAGCGTGTTTTTAAGTGCTCTGAAGGCATTTCGTTGTAAGCGGGTTTTTAAGTGCTCTGGAGTCACTTCGTTGCAAGCGGGTTTTTAAGTGCTCTGGAGTAATTTCGTTGCAAGCGGTTTTTTACGTGTTCTGGAGTCATTTCGTTGCAAGCGGGTTTTTACATACTTCTCAGACATTTCACTGGAAGCGGGTTTTTTAAGTGCTCTGGAGTCATTTCGTTGCAAGCGGGTTTTTAAGTGCTCTGGAGTCATTTCGTTGCAAGCGGGTTTTTAAGTGCTCTGGAGTCATTTCGTTGCAAGCGGGTTTTTAAGTGTTCTGGAGTCATTTCGTTGCAAGCGGGTTTTTAAGTGCTCTGGAGTCATTTCGTTGCAAGCGGGTTTTTACGTGTTCTGGAGTCATTTCGTTGCAAGCGGGTTTTTACATACTTCTCAGACATTTCACTGGAAGCGGGTTTTTTAAGTGCTCTGGAGTCATTTCGTTGCAAGCGGGTTTTTAAGTGCTCTGGAGTCATTTCGTTGCATGCGGGTTTTTAAGTGCTCTGGAGTCATTTCGTTGCAAGCGGGTTTTTAAGTGTTCTGGAGTCATTTCGTTGCAAGTGGGTTTTTAAGTGCTCTGGAGTCATTTCGTTGCAAGCGGGTTTTTAAGTGCTCTGGAGTCATTTCGTTGCAAGCGGGTTTTTAAGTGCTCTGTAGTCATTTCGTTGCAAGCGGGTTTTTAAGTGCTCTGGAGTAATTTCGTTGCAAGCTGGTTTTTAAGTGCTCTGGAGTCATTTCGTTGCAAGCGGGTTTTTAAGTGCTCTGGAGTCATTTCGTTGCAAGCGGTTTTTTAAGTGCTCTGGAGTCATTTCGTTGCAAGCGGGTTTTTAAGTGCTCTGGTGGCATTTCGTTGTAAGCGGGTTTTTAAGTGGTCTGGAGTCATTTCGTTGCAAGCGGGTTTTTAAGTGCTCTAGAGTCATTTCCTTGCAAGCGGGTTTTTAAGTGCTCTGGAGTCATTTCGTTGCAAGAGGGTTTTTAAGTGTTCTGGAGTCATTTCGTTGCAAACGGGATTTTAAGTGCTCTGGAGTCATTTCGTTGCAAGCGGGTTTTTAAGTACTCTGGAGTCATTTCGTTGCAAGCGGGTTTTTACGTGCTCTGTAGTCATTTCGTTGCAAGCGGGTTTTTAAGTGCTCTGGAGTCATTTCGTTGCAAGCGGGTTTTTAAGTGCTCTGGAGTCATTTCGTTGCAAGCGGTTTTTAAGTGCTCTGGAGTCATTTCGTTGCAAGCGGGTTTTTAAGTGTTCTGGAGTCATTTCGTTGCAAGCGGGTTTTTAAGTTCTCTGGAGTCATTTCGTTGCAAGCGGGTTTTTAAGTGAACTGGAGTCATTTCGTTGCAAGCGGGTTTTTAAGTGTTCTGGAGTCATTTCGTTGCAAGCGGGTTTTTACAAACTTCTCAGACATTTCACTGGAAGCGGGTTTTTTAAGTGCTCTGGAGTCATTTCGTTGCAAGCGGGTTTTAAGTACTCTGGAGTCATTTCGTTGCAAGCGGGTTTTTAAGTGCTCTGGAGTCATTTCGTTGCAAGCGGGTTTTTAAGTACTCTGGAGTCATTTCGTTGCAAGCGGGTTTTTAAGTGCTCTGAAGCCATTTCGTTGTAAGCGGGTTTTTAAGTGCTCTGGAGTCATTTCGTTGGAAGCGGGTTTTTACGTGTTCTGGAGTCATTTCGTTGCAAGCGGGTTTTTACATACTTCTCAGACATTTCACTGGAAGCGGGTTTTTTAAGTGCTCTGTAGGCATTTCGTTGCAAGCAGGTTTTTAAGTACTCTGGAGTCATTTCATTGCAAGCGGGTTTTTAAGTGCTCTGTAGGCATTTCGTTGCAAGCAGGTTTTTAAGTACTCTGGAGTCATTTCATTGCAAGCGGGTTTTTAAGTGCTCTGAAGGCATTTCGTTGTAAGCGGGTTTTTAAGTGCTCTGGAGTCATTTCGTTGCAAGCGGGTTTTTAAGTGCTCTGGAGTAATTTCGTTGCAAGCGGGTTTTTAAGTGCTCTGGAGTAATTTCGTTGCAAGCGGGTTTTTAAGTGCTCTGAAGCCATTTCTTTGTAAGCGGGTTTTTAAGTGCTCTGGAGTCATTTCGTTGGAAGCGGGTTTTTACGTGTTCTGGAGTCATTTCGTTGCAAGCGGGTTTTTAAGTGCTCTGGAGTAATTTCGTTGCAAGCGGTTTTATACGTGTTCTGGAGTCATTTTGTTGCAAGTGGGTTTTTACATACTTCTCAGACATTTCACTGGAAGCGGGTTTTTTAAGTGCTCTGGAGTCATTTCGTTGCAAGCGGGTTTTTAAGTGCTCTACAGTCATTTCGTTGCAAGCGGGTTTTTAAGTGCTCTGGAGTCATTTCGTTGCAAGCGGGTTTTTAAGTGTTCTGGAGTCATTTCGTTGCAAGCGGGTTTTTAAGTGCTCTGGAGTCATTTCGTTGCAAGCGGGTTTTTAAGTGCTCTGGAGTCATTTCGTTGCAAGCGGGTTTTTAAGTGCTCTGGAGTCATTTCGTTGCAAGCGGGTTTTTAAGTGCTCTGGAGTAATTTCGTTGCAAGCGGGTTTTTAAGTGCTCTGGAGTCATTTCGTTGCAAGCGGGTTTTTAAGTGCTCTGGAGTCATTTCGTTGCAAGCGGTTTTTTAAGTGCTCTGGAGTCATTTCGTTGCAAGCGGGTTTTTAAGTGCTCTGGAGGCATTTCGTTGTAAGCGGGTTTTTAAGTGGTCTGGAGTAATTTCGTTGCAAGCGGGTTTTTAAGTGCTCTAGAGTCATTTCCTTGCAAGCGGGTTTTTAAGTGCTCAGGAGTCATTTCGTTGCAAGCGGGATTTTAAATACTCTGGAGTCATTTCGTTGGACGCGGGTTTTTAAGTGCTCTGGAGTCATTTCGTTGCAAGCGGGTTTTTAAGTGCTCTGGAGTCATTTCGTTGCAAGCGGGTTTTTAAGTGTTCTGGAGTCATTTATTTGCAAGCGGGTTTTTAAGTTCTCTGGAGTCATTTCGTTGCAAGCGGGTTTTTAAGTACTCTGGAGTCATTTCGTTGCAAGCGGGTTTTTAAGTGCTCTGGAGTCATTTCGTTGCAAGCGGGTTTTTAAGTGCTCTGGAGTCATTTCGTTGCAAGCGGGTTTTTAAGTGCTCTGAAGGCATTTCGTTGTAAGCGGGTTTTTAAGTGAACTCTAGTCATTTCGTTGCAAGCGGGTTTTTAAGTGTTCTGGAGTCATTTCGTTGCAAGCGGGTTTTTACAAACTTCTCAGACATTTCACTGGAAGCGGGTTTTTTAAGTGCTCTGGAGTCATTTCGTTGCAAGCGGGTTTTAAGTACTCTGGAGTCATTTCGTTGCAAGCGGGTTTTTAAGTGCTCTGGAGTCATTTCGTTGCAAGCGGGTTTTTAAGTGCTCTGGAGTCATTTCGTTGCAAGCGGGTTTTTAAGTGCTCTGAAGCCATTTCGTTGTAAGCGGGTTTTTAAGTGCTCTGGAGTCATTTCGTTGGAAGCGGGTTTTTACGTGTTCTGGAGTCATTTCGTTGCAAGCGGGTTTTTACATACTTCTCAGACATTTCACTGGAAGCGGGTTTTTTAAGTGCTCTGTAGGCATTTCGTTGCAAGCAGGTTTTTAAGTACTCTGGAGTCATTTCGTTGCAAGCGTGTTTTTAAGTGCTCTGAAGGCATTTCGTTGTAAGCGGGTTTTTAAGTGCTCTGGAGTCACTTCGTTGCAAGCGGGTTTTTAAGTGCTCTGGAGTAATTTCGTTGCAAGCGGTTTTTTACGTGTTCTGGAGTCATTTCGTTGCAAGCGGGTTTTTACATACTTCTCAGACATTTCACTGGAAGCGGGTTTTTTAAGTGCTCTGGAGTCATTTCGTTGCAAGCGGGTTTTTAAGTGCTCTGGAGTCATTTCGTTGCAAGCGGGTTTTTAAGTGCTCTGGAGTCATTTCGTTGCAAGCGGGTTTTTAAGTGTTCTGGAGTCATTTCGTTGCAAGCGGGTTTTTAAGTGCTCTGGAGTCATTTCGTTGCAAGCGGGTTTTTACGTGTTCTGGAGTCATTTCGTTGCAAGCGGGTTTTTACATACTTCTCAGACATTTCACTGGAAGCGGGTTTTTTAAGTGCTCTGGAGTCATTTCGTTGCAAGCGGGTTTTTAAGTGCTCTGGAGTCATTTCGTTGCATGCGGGTTTTTAAGTGCTCTGGAGTCATTTCGTTGCAAGCGGGTTTTTAAGTGTTCTGGAGTCATTTCGTTGCAAGTGGGTTTTTAAGTGCTCTGGAGTCATTTCGTTGCAAGCGGGTTTTTAAGTGCTCTGGAGTCATTTCGTTGCAAGCGGGTTTTTAAGTGCTCTGTAGTCATTTCGTTGCAAGCGGGTTTTTAAGTGCTCTGAAGTAATTTCGTTGCAAGCTAGTTTTTAAGTGCTCTGGAGTCATTTCGTTGCAAGCGGGTTTTTAAGTGCTCTGGAGTCATTTCGTTGCAAGCGGTTTTTTAAGTGCTCTGGAGTCATTTCGTTGCAAGCGGGTTTTTAAGTGCTCTGGAGGCATTTCGTTGTAAGCGGGTTTTTAAGTGGTCTGGAGTCATTTCGTTGCAAGCGGGTTTTTAAGTGCTCTAGAGTCATTTCCTTGCAAGCGGGTTTTTAAGTGCTCTGGAGTCATTTCGTTGCAAGAGGGTTTTTAAGTGTTCTGGAGTCATTTCGTTGCAAACGGGATTTTAAGTGCTCTGGAGTCATTTCGTTGCAAGCGGGTTTTTAAGTACTCTGGAGTCATTTCGTTGCAAGCGGGTTTTTACGTGCTCTGTAGTCATTTCGTTGCAAGCGGGTTTTTAAGTGCTCTGGAGTCATTTCGTTGCAAGCGGGTTTTTAAGTGCTCTGGAGTCATTTCGTTGCAAGCGGTTTTTAAGTGCTCTGGAGTCATTTCGTTGCAAGCGGGTTTTTAAGTGTTCTGGAGTCATTTCGTTGCAAGCGGGTTTTTAAGTTCTCTGGAGTCATTTCGTTGCAAGCGGGTTTTTAAGTGAACTGGAGTCATTTCGTTGCAAGCGGGTTTTTAAGTGTTCTGGAGTCATTTCGTTGCAAGCGGGTTTTTACAAACTTCTCAGACATTTCACTGGAAGCGGGTTTTTTAAGTGCTCTGGAGTCATTTCGTTGCAAGCGGGTTTTAAGTACTCTGGAGTCATTTCGTTGCAAGCGGGTTTTTAAGTGCTCTGGAGTCATTTCGTTGCAAGCGGGTTTTTAAGTACTCTGGAGTCATTTCGTTGCAAGCGGGTTTTTAAGTGCTCTGAAGCCATTTCGTTGTAAGCGGGTTTTTAAGTGCTCTGGAGTCATTTCGTTGGAAGCGGGTTTTTACGTGTTCTGGAGTCATTTCGTTGCAAGCGGGTTTTTACATACTTCTCAGACATTTCACTGGAAGCGGGTTTTTTAAGTGCTCTGTAGGCATTTCGTTGCAAGCAGGTTTTTAAGTACTCTGGAGTCATTTCATTGCAAGCGGGTTTTTAAGTGCTCTGAAGGCATTTCGTTGTAAGCGGGTTTTTAAGTGCTCTGGAGTCATTTCGTTGCAAGCGGGTTTTTAAGTGCTCTGGAGTCATTTCGTTGCAAGCGGGTTTTTAAGTGCTCTGGAGTAATTTCGTTGCAAGCGGTTTTATACATGTTCTGGAGTCATTTTGTTGCAAGCGGGTTTTTACATACTTCTCAGACATTTCACTGGAAGCGGGTTTTTTAAGTGCTCTGGAGTCATTTCGTTGCAAGCGGGTTTTTAAGTGCTCTAGAGTCATTTCGTTGCAAGCGGGTTTTTAAGTGCTCTGGAGTCGTTTCGTTGCAAGCGGGTTTTTAAGTGTTCTGGAGTCATTTCGTTGCAAGCGGGTTTTTAAGTGCTCTGGAGTCATTTCGTTGCAAGCGGGTTTTTACGTTTTCTAGAGTCATTTCGTTGCAAGCGGGTTTTTACATACTTCTCAGACATTTCACTGGAAGCGGGTTTTTTAAGTGCTCTGGAGTCATTTCGTTGCAAGCGGGTTTTTAAGTGCTCTGGAGTCATTTCGTTGCAAGCGGGTTTTTAAGTGCTCTGGAGTCATTTCGTTGCAAGCGGGTTTTTAAGTGCTCTGGAGTAATTTCGTTGCAAGCGGGTTTTTAAGTGCTCTGGAGTCATTTCGTTGCAAGCGGGTTTTTAAGTGCTCTGGAGTCATTTCGTTGCAAGCGGTTTTTTAAGTGCTCTGGAGTCATTTGTTGCAAGCGGGTTTTTAAGTGCTCTGGAGGCATTTCGTTGTAAGCGGGTTTTTAAGTGGTCTGGAGTCATTTCGTTGCAAGCGGGTTTTTAAGTGCTCTAGAGTCATTTCCTTGCAAGCGGGTTTTTAAGTGCTCAGGAGTCATTTCCTTGCAAGCGGGATTTTAAATACTCTGGAGTCATTTCGTTGCACGCGGGTTTTTAAGTGCTCTGGAGTCATTTCGTTGCAAGCGGGTTTTTACAAACTTCTCAGACATTTCACTGGAAGCGGGTTTTTTAAGTGCTCTGGAGTCATTTCGTTGCAAGCAGGTTTTAAGTACTCTGGAGTCATTTCGTTGCAAGCGGGTTTTTAAGTGCTCTGGAGTCATTTCGTTGCAAGCGGGTTTTTAAGTACTCTGGAGTCATTTCGTTGCAAGCGGGTTTTTAAGTGCTCTGAAGCCATTTCGTTGTAAGCGGGTTTTTAAGTGCTCTGGAGTCATTTCGTTGGAAGCGGGTTTTTACGTGTTCTGGAGTCATTTCGTTGCAAGCGGGTTTTTAAGTGCTCTGGAGTAATTTCGTTGCAAGCGGTTTTATACGTGTTCTGGAGTCATTTTGTTGCAAGCGGGTTTTTACATACTTCTCAGACATTTCACTGGAAGCGGGTTTTTTAAGTGCTCTGGAGTCATTTCGTTGCAAGCGGGTTTTTAAGTGCTCTACAGTCATTTCGTTGCAAGCGGGTTTTTAAGTGCTCTGGAGTCATTTCGTTGCAAGCGGGTTTTTAAGTGTTCTGGAGTCATTTCGTTGCAAGCGGGTTTTTAAGTGCTCTGGAGTCATTTCGTTGCAAGCGGGTTTTTAAGTGCTCTGGAGTCATTTCGTTGCAAGCGGGTTTTTAAGTGCTCTGTAGTCATTTCGTTGCAAGCGGGTTTTTAAGTGCTCTGGAGTTATTTCGTTGCAAGCGGGTTTTTAAGTGCTCTGGAGTCATTTCGTTGCAAGCGGGTTTTTAAGTGCTCTGGAGTCATTTCGTTGCAAGCGGTTTTTTAAGTGCTCTGGAGTCATTTCGTTGCAAGCGGGTTTTTAAGTGCTCTGGAGGCATTTCGTTGTAAGCGGGTTTTTAAGTGGTCTGGAGTAATTTCGTTGCAAGCGGGTTTTTAAGTGCTCTAGAGTCATTTCCTTGCAAGCGGGTTTTTAAGTGCTCAGGAGTCATTTCGTTGCAAGCGGGATTTTAAATACTCTGGAGTCATTTCGTTGGACGCGGGTTTTTAAGTGCTCTGGAGTCATTTCGTTGCAAGCGGGTTTTTAAGTGCTCTGGAGTCATTTCGTTGCAAGCGGGTTTTTAAGTGTTCTGGAGTCATTTATTTGCAAGCGGGTTTTTAAGTTCTCTGGAGTCATTTCGTTGCAAGCGGGTTTTTAAGTACTCTGGAGTCATTTCGTTGCAAGCGGGTTTTTAAGTGCTCTGGAGTCATTTCGTTGCAAGCGGGTTTTTAAGTGCTCTGGAGTCATTTCGTTGCAAGCGGGTTTTTAAGTGCTCTGAAGGCATTTCGTTGTAAGCGGGTTTTTAAGTGAACTCTAGTCATTTCGTTGCAAGCGGGTTTTTAAGTGTTCTGGAGTCATTTCGTTGCAAGCGGGTTTTTACAAACTTCTCAGACATTTCACTGGAAGCGGGTTTTTTAAGTGCTCTGGAGTCATTTCGTTGCAAGCGGGTTTTAAGTACTCTGGAGTCATTTCGTTGCAAGCGGGTTTTTAAGTGCTCTGGAGTCATTTCGTTGCAAGCGGGTTTTTAAGTGCTCTGGAGTCATTTCGTTGCAAGCTGGTTTTTAAGTGCTCTGAAGCCATTTCGTTGTAAGCGGGTTTTTAAGTGCTCTGGAGTCATTTCGTTGGAAGCGGGTTTTTACGTGTTCTGGAGTCATTTCGTTGCAAGCGGGTTTTTACATACTTCTCAGACATTTCACTGGAAGCGGGTTTTTTAAGTGCTCTGTAGGCATTTCGTTGCAAGCAGGTTTTTAAGTACTCTGGAGTCATTTCGTTGCAAGCGTGTTTTTAAGTGCTCTGAAGGCATTTCGTTGTAAGCGGGTTTTTAAGTGCTCTGGAGTCACTTCGTTGCAAGCGGGTTTTTAAGTGCTCTGGAGTAATTTCGTTGCAAGCGGTTTTTTACGTGTTCTGGAGTCATTTCGTTGCAAGCGGGTTTTTACATACTTCTCAGACATTTCACTGGAAGCGGGTTTTTTAAGTGCTCTGGAGTCATTTCGTTGCAAGCGGGTTTTTAAGTGCTCTGGAGTCATTTCGTTGCAAGCGGGTTTTTAAGTGCTCTGGAGTCATTTCGTTGCAAGCGGGTTTTTAAGTGTTCTGGAGTCATTTCGTTGCAAGCGGGTTTTTAAGTGCTCTGGAGTCATTTCGTTGCAAGCGGGTTTTTACGTGTTCTGGAGTCATTTCGTTGCAAGCGGGTTTTTACATACTTCTCAGACATTTCACTGGAAGCGGGTTTTTTAAGTGCTCTGGAGTCATTTCGTTGCAAGCGGGTTTTTAAGTGCTCTGGAGTCATTTCGTTGCATGCGGGTTTTTAAGTGCTCTGGAGTCATTTCGTTGCAAGCGGGTTTTTAAGTGTTCTGGAGTCATTTCGTTGCAAGTGGGTTTTTAAGTGCTCTGGAGTCATTTCGTTGCAAGCGGGTTTTTAAGTGCTCTGGAGTCATTTCGTTGCAAGCGGGTTTTTAAGTGCTCTGTAGTCATTTCGTTGCAAGCGGGTTTTTAAGTGCTCTGGAGTAATTTCGTTGCAAGCTGGTTTTTAAGTGCTCTGGAGTCATTTCGTTGCAAGCGGGTTTTTAAGTGCTCTGGAGTCATTTCGTTGCAAGCGGTTTTTTAAGTGCTCTGGAGTCATTTCGTTGCAAGCGGGTTTTTAAGTGCTCTGGAGGCATTTCGTTGTAAGCGGGTTTTTAAGTGGTCTGGAGTCATTTCGTTGCAAGCGGGTTTTTAAGTGCTCTAGAGTCATTTCCTTGCAAGCGGGTTTTTAAGTGCTCTGGAGTCATTTCGTTGCAAGAGGGTTTTTAAGTGTTCTGGAGTCATTTCGTTGCAAACGGGATTTTAAGTGCTCTGGAGTCATTTCGTTGCAAGCGGGTTTTTAAGTACTCTGGAGTCATTTCGTTGCAAGCGGGTTTTTACGTGCTCTGTAGTCATTTCGTTGCAAGCGGGTTTTTAAGTGCTCTGGAGTCATTTCGTTGCAAGCGGGTTTTTAAGTGCTCTGGAGTCATTTCGTTGCAAGCGGTTTTTAAGTGCTCTGGAGTCATTTCGTTGCAAGCGGGTTTTTAAGTGTTCTGGAGTCATTTCGTTGCAAGCGGGTTTTTAAGTTCTCTGGAGTCATTTCGTTGCAAGCGGGTTTTTAAGTGAACTGGAGTCATTTCGTTGCAAGCGGGTTTTTAAGTGTTCTGGAGTCATTTCGTTGCAAGCGGGTTTTTACAAACTTCTCAGACATTTCACTGGAAGCGGGTTTTTTAAGTGCTCTGGAGTCATTTCGTTGCAAGCGGGTTTTAAGTACTCTGGAGTCATTTCGTTGCAAGCGGGTTTTTAAGTGCTCTGGAGTCATTTCGTTGCAAGCGGGTTTTTAAGTACTCTGGATTCATTTCGTTGCAAGCGGGTTTTTAAGTGCTCTGAAGCCATTTCGTTGTAAGCGGGTTTTTAAGTGCTCTGGAGTCATTTCGTTGGAAGCGGGTTTTTACGTGTTCTGGAGTCATTTCGTTGCAAGCGGGTTTTTACATACTTCTCAGACATTTCACTGGAAGCGGGTTTTTTAAGTGCTCTGTAGGCATTTCGTTGCAAGCAGGTTTTTAAGTACTCTGGAGTCATTTCATTGCAAGCGGGTTTTTAAGTGCTCTGAAGGCATTTCGTTGTAAGCGGGTTTTTAAGTGCTCTGGAGTCATTTCGTTGCAAGCGGGTTTTTAAGTGCTCTGGAGTCATTTCGTTGCAAGCGGGTTTTTAAGTGCTCTGGAGTAATTTCGTTGCAAGCGGTTTTATACATGTTCTGGAGTCATTTTGTTGCAAGCGGGTTTTTACATACTTCTCAGACATTTCACTGGAAGCGGGTTTTTTAAGTGCTCTGGAGTCATTTCGTTGCAAGCGGGTTTTTAAGTGCTCTAGAGTCATTTCGTTGCAAGCGGGTTTTTAAGTGCTCTGGAGTCGTTTCGTTGCAAGCGGGTTTTTAAGTGTTCTGGAGTCATTTCGTTGCAAGCGGGTTTTTAAGTGCTCTGGAGTCATTTCGTTGCAAGCGGGTTTTTACGTTTTCTAGAGTCATTTCGTTGCAAGCGGGTTTTTACATACTTCTCAGACATTTCACTGGAAGCGGGTTTTTTAAGTGCTCTGGAGTCATTTCGTTGCAAGCGGGTTTTTAAGTGCTCTGGAGTCATTTCGTTGCAAGCGGGTTTTTAAGTGCTCTGGAGTCATTTCGTTGCAAGCGGGTTTTTAAGTGCTCTGGAGTAATTTCGTTGCAAGCGGGTTTTTAAGTGCTCTGGAGTCATTTCGTTGCAAGCGGGTTTTTAAGTGCTCTGGAGTCATTTCGTTGCAAGCGGTTTTTTAAGTGCTCTGGAGTCATTTGTTGCAAGCGGGTTTTTAAGTGCTCTGGAGGCATTTCGTTGTAAGCGGGTTTTTAAGTGGTCTGGAGTCATTTCGTTGCAAGCGGGTTTTTAAGTGCTCTAGAGTCATTTCCTTGCAAGCGGGTTTTTAAGTGCTCAGGAGTCATTTCCTTGCAAGCGGGATTTTAAATACTCTGGAGTCATTTCGTTGCACGCGGGTTTTTAAGTGCTCTGGAGTCATTTCGTTGCAAGCGGGTTTTTACAAACTTCTCAGACATTTCACTGGAAGCGGGTTTTTTAAGTGCTCTGGAGTCATTTCGTTGCAAGCGGGTTTTAAATACTCTGGAGTCATTTCGTTGCAAGCGGGTTTTTAAGTGCTCTGGAGTCATTTCGTTGCAAGCGGGTTTTTAAGTGCTCTGGAGTCATTTCGTTTCAAGCGGGTTTTTAAGTGCTCTGAAGCCATTTCGTTGTAAGCGGGTTTTTAAGTGCTCTGGAGTCATTTCGTTGGAAGCGGGTTTTTACGTGTTCTGGAGTCATTTCGTTGCAAGCGGGTTTTTACATACTTCTCAGACATTTCACTGGAAGCGGGTTTTTTAAGTGCTCTGTAGGCATTTCGTTGCAAGCAGGTTTTTAAGTACTCTGGAGTCATTTCGTTGCAAGCGTGTTTTTAAGTGCTCTGAAGGCATTTCGTTGTAAGCGGGTTTTTAAGTGCTCTGGAGTCACTTCGTTGCAAGCGGGTTTTTAAGTGCTCTGGAGTAATTTCGTTGCAAGCGGTTTTTTACGTGTTCTGGAGTCATTTCGTTGCAAGCGGGTTTTTACATACTTCTCAGACATTTCACTGGAAGCGGTTTTTTTAAGTGCTCTGGAGTCATTTCGTTGCAAGCGGGTTTTTAAGTGCTCTGGAGTCATTTGTTGCAAGCGGGTTTTTAAGTGCTCTGGAGGCATTTCGTTGTAAGCGGGTTTTTAAGTGGTCTGGAGTCATTTCGTTGCAAGCGGGTTTTTAAGTGCTCTAGAGTCATTTCCTTGCAAGCGGGTTTTTAAGTGCTCAGGAGTCATTTCCTTGCAAGCGGGATTTTAAATACTCTGGAGTCATTTCGTTGCACGCGGGTTTTTAAGTGCTCTGGAGTCATTTCGTTGCAAGCGGGTTTTTACAAACTTCTCAGACATTTCACTGGAAGCGGGTTTTTTAAGTGCTCTGGAGTCATTTCGTTGCAAGCGGGTTTTAAGTACTCTGGAGTCATTTCGTTGCAAGCGGGTTTTTAAGTGCTCTGGAGTCATTTCGTTGCAAGCGGGTTTTTAAGTACTCTGGAGTCATTTCGTTGCAAGCGGGTTTTTAAGTGCTCTGAAGCCATTTCGTTGTAAGCGGGTTTTTAAGTGCTCTGGAGTCATTTCGTTGGAAGCGGGTTTTTACGTGTTCTGGAGTCATTTCGTTGCAAGCGGGTTTTTAAGTGCTCTGGAGTAATTTCGTTGCAAGCGGTTTTATACGTGTTCTGGAGTCATTTTGTTGCAAGCGGGTTTTTACATACTTCTCAGACATTTCACTGGAAGCGGGTTTTTTAAGTGCTCTGGAGTCATTTCGTTGCAAGCGGGTTTTTAAGTGCTCTACAGTCATTTCGTTGCAAGCGGGTTTTTAAGTGCTCTGGAGTCATTTCGTTGCAAGCGGGTTTTTAAGTGTTCTGGAGTCATTTCGTTGCAAGCGGGTTTTTAAGTGCTCTGGAGTCATTTCGTTGCAAGCGGGTTTTTAAGTGCTCTGGAGTCATTTCGTTGCAAGCGGGTTTTTAAGTGCTCTGTAGTCATTTCGTTGCAAGCGGGTTTTTAAGTGCTCTGGAGTTATTTCGTTGCAAGCGGGTTTTTAAGTGCTCTGGAGTCATTTCGTTGCAAGCGGGTTTTTAAGTGCTCTGGAGTCATTTCGTTGCAAGCGGTTTTTTAAGTGCTCTGGAGTCATTTCGTTGCAAGCGGGTTTTTAAGTGCTCTGGAGGCATTTCGTTGTAAGCGGGTTTTTAAGTGGTCTGGAGTAATTTCGTTGCAAGCGGGTTTTTAAGTGCTCTAGAGTCATTTCCTTGCAAGCGGGTTTTTAAGTGCTCAGGAGTCATTTCGTTGCAAGCGGGATTTTAAATACTCTGGAGTCATTTCGTTGGACGCGGGTTTTTAAGTGCTCTGGAGTCATTTCGTTGCAAGCGGGTTTTTAAGTGCTCTGGAGTCATTTCGTTGCAAGCGGGTTTTTAAGTGTTCTGGAGTCATTTATTTGCAAGCGGGTTTTTAAGTTCTCTGGAGTCATTTCGTTGCAAGCGGGTTTTTAAGTACTCTGGAGTCATTTCGTTGCAAGCGGGTTTTTAAGTGCTCTGGAGTCATTTCGTTGCAAGCGGGTTTTTAAGTGCTCTGGAGTCATTTCGTTGCAAGCGGGTTTTTAAGTGCTCTGAAGGCATTTCGTTGTAAGCGGGTTTTTAAGTGAACTCTAGTCATTTCGTTGCAAGCGGGTTTTTAAGTGTTCTGGAGTCATTTCGTTGCAAGCGGGTTTTTACAAACTTCTCAGACATTTCACTGGAAGCGGGTTTTTTAAGTGCTCTGGAGTCATTTCGTTGCAAGCGGGTTTTAAGTACTCTGGAGTCATTTCGTTGCAAGCGGGTTTTTAAGTGCTCTGGAGTCATTTCGTTGCAAGCGGGTTTTTAAGTGCTCTGGAGTCATTTCGTTGCAAGCTGGTTTTTAAGTGCTCTGAAGCCATTTCGTTGTAAGCGGGTTTTTAAGTGCTCTGGAGTCATTTCGTTGGAAGCGGGTTTTTACGTGTTCTGGAGTCATTTCGTTGCAAGCGGGTTTTTACATACTTCTCAGACATTTCACTGGAAGCGGGTTTTTTAAGTGCTCTGTAGGCATTTCGTTGCAAGCAGGTTTTTAAGTACTCTGGAGTCATTTCGTTGCAAGCGTGTTTTTAAGTGCTCTGAAGGCATTTCGTTGTAAGCGGGTTTTTAAGTGCTCTGGAGTCACTTCGTTGCAAGCGGGTTTTTAAGTGCTCTGGAGTAATTTCGTTGCAAGCGGTTTTTTACGTGTTCTGGAGTCATTTCGTTGCAAGCGGGTTTTTACATACTTCTCAGACATTTCACTGGAAGCGGGTTTTTTAAGTGCTCTGGAGTCATTTCGTTGCAAGCGGGTTTTTAAGTGCTCTGGAGTCATTTCGTTGCAAGCGGGTTTTTAAGTGCTCTGGAGTCATTTCGTTGCAAGCGGGTTTTTAAGTGTTCTGGAGTCATTTCGTTGCAAGCGGGTTTTTAAGTGCTCTGGAGTCATTTCGTTGCAAGCGGGTTTTTACGTGTTCTGGAGTCATTTCGTTGCAAGCGGGTTTTTACATACTTCTCAGACATTTCACTGGAAGCGGGTTTTTTAAGTGCTCTGGAGTCATTTCGTTGCAAGCGGGTTTTTAAGTGCTCTGGAGTCATTTCGTTGCATGCGGGTTTTTAAGTGCTCTGGAGTCATTTCGTTGCAAGCGGGTTTTTAAGTGTTCTGGAGTCATTTCGTTGCAAGTGGGTTTTTAAGTGCTCTGGAGTCATTTCGTTGCAAGCGGGTTTTTAAGTGCTCTGGAGTCATTTCGTTGCAAGCGGGTTTTTAAGTGCTCTGTAGTCATTTCGTTGCAAGCGGGTTTTTAAGTGCTCTGGAGTAATTTCGTTGCAAGCTGGTTTTTAAGTGCTCTGGAGTCATTTCGTTGCAAGCGGGTTTTTAAGTGCTCTGGAGTCATTTCGTTGCAAGCGGTTTTTTAAGTGCTCTGGAGTCATTTCGTTGCAAGCGGGTTTTTAAGTGCTCTGGAGGCATTTCGTTGTAAGCGGGTTTTTAAGTGGTCTGGAGTCATTTCGTTGCAAGCGGGTTTTTAAGTGCTCTAGAGTCATTTCCTTGCAAGCGGGTTTTTAAGTGCTCTGGAGTCATTTCGTTGCAAGAGGGTTTTTAAGTGTTCTGGAGTCATTTCGTTGCAAACGGGATTTTAAGTGCTCTGGAGTCATTTCGTTGCAAGCGGGTTTTTAAGTACTCTGGAGTCATTTCGTTGCAAGCGGGTTTTTACGTGCTCTGTAGTCATTTCGTTGCAAGCGGGTTTTTAAGTGCTCTGGAGTCATTTCGTTGCAAGCGGGTTTTTAAGTGCTCTGGAGTCATTTCGTTGCAAGCGGTTTTTAAGTGCTCTGGAGTCATTTCGTTGCAAGCGGGTTTTTAAGTGTTCTGGAGTCATTTCGTTGCAAGCGGGTTTTTAAGTTCTCTGGAGTCATTTCGTTGCAAGCGGGTTTTTAAGTGAACTGGAGTCATTTCGTTGCAAGCGGGTTTTTAAGTGTTCTGGAGTCATTTCGTTGCAAGCGGGTTTTTACAAACTTCTCAGACATTTCACTGGAAGCGGGTTTTTTAAGTGCTCTGGAGTCATTTCGTTGCAAGCGGGTTTTAAGTACTCTGGAGTCATTTCGTTGCAAGCGGGTTTTTAAGTGCTCTGGAGTCATTTCGTTGCAAGCGGGTTTTTAAGTACTCTGGATTCATTTCGTTGCAAGCGGGTTTTTAAGTGCTCTGAAGCCATTTCGTTGTAAGCGGGTTTTTAAGTGCTCTGGAGTCATTTCGTTGGAAGCGGGTTTTTACGTGTTCTGGAGTCATTTCGTTGCAAGCGGGTTTTTACATACTTCTCAGACATTTCACTGGAAGCGGGTTTTTTAAGTGCTCTGTAGGCATTTCGTTGCAAGCAGGTTTTTAAGTACTCTGGAGTCATTTCATTGCAAGCGGGTTTTTAAGTGCTCTGAAGGCATTTCGTTGTAAGCGGGTTTTTAAGTGCTCTGGAGTCATTTCGTTGCAAGCGGGTTTTTAAGTGCTCTGGAGTCATTTCGTTGCAAGCGGGTTTTTAAGTGCTCTGGAGTAATTTCGTTGCAAGCGGTTTTATACATGTTCTGGAGTCATTTTGTTGCAAGCGGGTTTTTACATACTTCTCAGACATTTCACTGGAAGCGGGTTTTTTAAGTGCTCTGGAGTCATTTCGTTGCAAGCGGGTTTTTAAGTGCTCTAGAGTCATTTCGTTGCAAGCGGGTTTTTAAGTGCTCTGGAGTCGTTTCGTTGCAAGCGGGTTTTTAAGTGTTCTGGAGTCATTTCGTTGCAAGCGGGTTTTTAAGTGCTCTGGAGTCATTTCGTTGCAAGCGGGTTTTTACGTTTTCTAGAGTCATTTCGTTGCAAGCGGGTTTTTACATACTTCTCAGACATTTCACTGGAAGCGGGTTTTTTAAGTGCTCTGGAGTCATTTCGTTGCAAGCGGGTTTTTAAGTGCTCTGGAGTCATTTCGTTGCAAGCGGGTTTTTAAGTGCTCTGGAGTCATTTCGTTGCAAGCGGGTTTTTAAGTGCTCTGGAGTAATTTCGTTGCAAGCGGGTTTTTAAGTGCTCTGGAGTCATTTCGTTGCAAGCGGGTTTTTAAGTGCTCTGGAGTCATTTCGTTGCAAGCGGTTTTTTAAGTGCTCTGGAGTCATTTGTTGCAAGCGGGTTTTTAAGTGCTCTGGAGGCATTTCGTTGTAAGCGGGTTTTTAAGTGGTCTGGAGTCATTTCGTTGCAAGCGGGTTTTTAAGTGCTCTAGAGTCATTTCCTTGCAAGCGGGTTTTTAAGTGCTCAGGAGTCATTTCCTTGCAAGCGGGATTTTAAATACTCTGGAGTCATTTCGTTGCACGCGGGTTTTTAAGTGCTCTGGAGTCATTTCGTTGCAAGCGGGTTTTTACAAACTTCTCAGACATTTCACTGGAAGCGGGTTTTTTAAGTGCTCTGGAGTCATTTCGTTGCAAGCGGGTTTTAAATACTCTGGAGTCATTTCGTTGCAAGCGGGTTTTTAAGTGCTCTGGAGTCATTTCGTTGCAAGCGGGTTTTTAAGTGCTCTGGAGTCATTTCGTTTCAAGCGGGTTTTTAAGTGCTCTGAAGCCATTTCGTTGTAAGCGGGTTTTTAAGTGCTCTGGAGTCATTTCGTTGGAAGCGGGTTTTTACGTGTTCTGGAGTCATTTCGTTGCAAGCGGGTTTTTACATACTTCTCAGACATTTCACTGGAAGCAGGTTTTTTAAGTGCTCTGTAGGCATTTCGTTGCAAGCAGGTTTTTAAGTACTCTGGAGTCATTTCGTTGCAAGCGTGTTTTTAAGTGCTCTGAAGGCATTTCGTTGTAAGCGGGTTTTTAAGTGCTCTGGAGTCACTTCGTTGCAAGCGGGTTTTTAAGTGCTCTGGAGTAATTTCGTTGCAAGCGGTTTTTTACGTGTTCTGGAGTCATTTCGTTGCAAGCGGGTTTTTACATACTTCTCAGACATTTCACTGGAAGCGGTTTTTTTAAGTGCTCTGGAGTCATTTCGTTGCAAGCGGGTTTTTAAGTGCTCTGGAGTCATTTCGTTGCAAGCGGGTTTTTAAGTGCTCTGGAGTCATTTCGTTGCAAGCGGGTTTTTAAGTGTTCTGGAGTCATTTCGTTGCAAGCGGGTTTTTAAGTGCTCTGGAGTCATTTCGTTGCAAGCGGGTTTTTACGTGTTCTGGAGTCATTTCGTTGCAAGCGGGTTTTTACATACTTCTCAGACATTTCACTGGAAGCGGGTTTTTTAAGTGCTCTGGAGTCATTTCGTTGCAAGCGGATTTTTAAGTGCTCTGGAGTCATTTCGTTGCATGCGGGTTTTTAAGTGCTCTGGAGTCATTTCGTTGCAAGCGGGTTTTTAAGTGTTCTGGAGTCATTTCGTTGCAAGTGGGTTTTTAAGTGCTCTGGAGTCATTTCGTTGCAAGCGGGTTTTTAAGTGCTCTGGAGTCATTTCGTTGCAAGCGGGTTTTTAAGTGCTCTGTAGTCATTTCGTTGCAAGCGGGTTTTTAAGTGCTCTGGAGTAATTTCGTTGCAAGCTGGTTTTTAAGTGCTCTGGAGTCATTTCGTTGCAAGCGGGTTTTTAAGTGCTCTGGAGTCATTTCGTTGCAAGCGGTTTTTTAAGTGCTCTGGAGTCATTTCGTTGCAAGCGGGTTTTTAAGTGCTCTGGAGGCATTTCGTTGTAAGCGGGTTTTTAAGTGGTCTGGAGTCATTTCGTTGCAAGCGGGTTTTTAAGTGCTCTAGAGTCATTTCCTTGCAAGCGGGTTTTTAAGTGCTCTGGAGTCATTTCGTTGCAAGAGGGTTTTTAAGTGTTCTGGAGTCATTTCGTTGCAAACGGGATTTTAAGTGCTCTGGAGTCATTTCGTTGCAAGCGTGTTTTTACGTGCTCTGTAGTCATTTCGTTGCAAGCGGGTTTTTAAGTGCTCTGGAGTCATTTCGTTGTAAGCGGGTTTTTAAGTGCTCTGGAGTCATTTCGTTGCAAGCGGTTTTTAAGTGCTCTGGAGTCATTTCGTTGCAAGCGGGTTTTTAAGTGTTCTGGAGTCATTTCGTTGCAAGCGGGTTTTTAAGTTCTCTGGAGTCATTTCGTTGCAAGCGGGTTTTTAAGTGAACTGGAGTCATTTCGTTGCAAGCGGGTTTTTAAGTGTTCTGGAGTCATTTCGTTGCAAGCGGGTTTTTACAAACTTCTCAGACATTTCACTGGAAGCGGGTTTTTTAAGTGCTCTGGAGTCATTTCGTTGCAAGCGGGTTTTAAGTACTCTGGAGTCATTTCGTTGCAAGCGGGTTTTTAAGTGCTCTGGAGTCATTTCGTTGCAAGCGGGTTTTTAAGTACTCTGGAGTCATTTCATTGCAAGCGGGTTTTTAAGTGCTCTGAAGCCATTTCGTTGTAAGCGGGTTTTTAAGTGCTCTGGAGTCATTTCGTTGGAAGCGGGTTTTTACGTGTTCTGGAGTCATTTCGTTGCAAGCGGGTTTTTACATACTTCTCAGACATTTCACTGGAAGCGGGTTTTTTAAGTGCTCTGTAGGCATTTCGTTGCAAGCAGGTTTTTAAGTACTCTGGAGTCATTTCATTGCAAGCGGGTTTTTAAGTGCTCTGAAGGCATTTCGTTGTAAGCGGGTTTTTAAGTGCTCTGGAGTCATTTCGTTGCAAGCGGGTTTTTAAGTGCTCTGGAGTCATTTCGTTGCAAGCGGGTTTTTAAGTGCTCTGGAGTAATTTCGTTGCAAGCGGTTTTATACATGTTCTGGAGTCATTTTGTTGCAAGCGGGTTTTTACATACTTCTCAGACATTTCACTGGAAGCGGGTTTTTTAAGTGCTCTGGAGTCATTTCGTTGCAAGCGGGTTTTTAAGTGTTTTAGAGTCATTTCGTTGCAAGCGGGTTTTTAAGTGCTCTGGAGTCATTTCGTTGCAAGCGGGTTTTTAAGTGTTCTGGAGTCATTTCGTTGCAAGCGGGTTTTTAAGTGCTCTGGAGTCATTTCGTTGCAAGCGGGTTTTTACGTGTTCTAGAGTCATTTCGTTGCAAGCGGGTTTTTACATACTTCTCAGACATTTCACTGGAAGCGGGTTTTTTAAGTGCTCTGGAGTCATTTCGTTGCAAGCGGGTTTTTAAGTGCTCTGGAGTCATTTCGTTGCAAGCGGGTTTTTAAGTGCTCTGGAGTCATTTCGTTGCAAGCGGGTTTTTAAGTGCTCTGGAGTAATTTCGTTGCAAGCGGGTTTTTAAGTGCTCTGGAGTCATTTCGTTGCAAGCGGGTTTTTAAGTGCTCTGGAGTCATTTCGTTGCAAGCGGTTTTTTAAGTGCTCTGGAGTCATTTGTTGCAAGCGGGTTTTTAAGTGCTCTGGAGGCATTTCGTTGTAAGCGGGTTTTTAAGTGGTCTGGAGTCATTTCGTTGCAAGCGGGTTTTTAAGTGCTCTAGAGTCATTTCCTTGCAAGCGGGTTTTTAAGTGCTCAGGAGTCATTTCCTTGCAAGCGGGATTTTAAATACTCTGGAGTCATTTCGTTGCACGCGGGTTTTTAAGTGCTCTGGAGTCATTTCGTTGCAAGCGGGTTTTTAAGTGCTCTGGAGTCATTTCGTTGCAAGCGAGTGTTTAAGTGCTCTGGAGTCATTTCGTTGCAAGCAGGTTTTTAAGTGCTCTGGACTCATTTCGTTGCAAGCGGGTTTTTAAGTGTTCTGGAGTCATTTCGTTGCAAGCGTGTTTTTAAGTGCTCTGGAGACATTTCGTTGCAAGCGGGTTTTTAAGTGCTCTGGAGTCATTTCGTTGCAAGCGGGTTTTTAAGTGTTCTGGAGTCATTTATTTGCAAGCGGGTTTTTAAGTTCTCTGGAGTCATTTCGTTGCAAGCGGGTTTTTAAGTACTCTGGAGTCATTTCGTTGCAAGCGGGTTTTTAAGTGCTCTGGAGTCATTTCGTTGCAAGCGGGTTTTTAAGTGCTCTGGAGACATTTCGTTGCAAGCGGGTTTTTAAGTACTCTGGAGTCATTTCGTTGCAAGCGGCTTTTTAAGTGCTCTGGAGTCATTTCGTTGCAAGCGGGTTTTTAAGTGCTCTGGAGTCATTTCGTTGCAAGCGGGTTTTTAAGTGCTCTGGAGTCATTTCGTTGCAAGCGGTTTTTAAGTGCTCTGGAGTCATTTCGTTGCAAGCGAGTTTTTAAGTGCTCTGGAGTCATTTCGTTGCAAGCGGGTTTTTACGTGTTCTGGAGTCATTTCGTTGCAAGCGGGTTTTTACATACTTCTCAGACATTTCACTGGAAGCGGGTTTTTACGTGCTCTGGAGTCATTTCGTTGCAAGCGGGTTTTTACATATTTCTCTGACATTTAACTGGAAGCGAGTATTTTAAGTGCTCTGGAGTCATTTCGTTGCAAGCGGGTTTTTACGTGCTCTGGAGTCATTTCATTGCAAGCGGGTTTTTACATACTTCTCAGACATTTCACTAGAAGTGGGTTTTTTAAGTGCTCAGGAGTCATTTCGTTGCAAGCGGGATTTTAAATACTCTGGAGTCATTTCGTTGCACGCGGGTTTTTAAGTGCTCTGGAGTCATTTCGTTGCAAGCGGGTTTTTAAGTGCTCTGGAGTCATTTCGTTGCAAGCGGGTGTTTAAGTGCTCTGGAGTCATTTCGTTGCAAGCAGGTTTTTAAGTGCTCTGGACTCATTTCGTTGCAAGCGGGTTTTTAAGTGTTCTGGAGTCATTTCGTTGCAAGCGTGTTTTTAAGTGCTCTGGAGACATTTCGTTGCAAGCGGGTTTTTAAGTGCTCTGGAGTCATTTCGTTGCAAGCGGGTTTTTAAGTGTTCTGGAGTCATTTATTTGCAAGCGGGTTTTTAAGTTCTCTGGAGTCATTTCATTGCAAGCGGGTTTTTAAGTACTCTGGAGTCATTTCGTTGCAAGCGGGTTTTTAAGTGCTCTGGAGTCATTTCGTTGCAAGCGGGTTTTTAAGTGCTCTGGAGTCATTTCGTTGCAAGCGGGTTTTTAAGTGCTCTGAAGGCATTTCGTTGTAAGCGGGTTTTTAAGTGAACTCTAGTCATTTCGTTGCAAGCGGGTTTTTAAGTGTTCTGGAGTCATTTCGTTGCAAGCGGGTTTTTACAAACTTCTCAGACATTTCACTGGAAGCGGGTTTTTTAAGTGCTCTGGAGTCATTTCGTTGCAAGCGGGTTTTAAGTACTCTGGAGACATTTCGTTTTAAGCGGGTTTTTAAGTGCTCTGGAGTCATTTCGTTGCAAGCGGGTTTTTAAGTGCTCTGGAGTCATTTCGTTGCAAGCGGGTTTTTAAGTGCTCTGGAGTCATTTCGTTGCAAGCGGGTTTTTAAGTGCTCTGGAGTCATTTCGTTGCAAGCGGGTTTTTAAGTTCTCTGGAGTCATTTCGTTGCAAGCGGGTTTTTAAGTGAACTGGAGTCATTTCGTTGCAAGCGGGTTTTTAAGTGTTCTGGAGTCATTTCGTTGCAAGCGGGTTTTTACAAACTTCTCAGACATTTCACTGGAAGCGGGTTTTTTAAGTGCTCTGGAGTCATTTCGTTGCAAGCGGGTTTTAAGTACTCTGGAGTCATTTCGTTGCAAGCGGGTTTTTAAGTGCTCTGGAGTCATTTCGTTGCAAGCGGGTTTTTAAGTACTCTGGAGTCATTTCATTGCAAGCGGGTTTTTAAGTGCTCTGAAGCCATTTCGTTGTAAGCGGGTTTTTAAGTGCTCTGGAGTCATTTCGTTGGAAGCGGGTTTTTACGTGTTCTGGAGTCATTTCGTTGCAAGCGGGTTTTTACATACTTCTCAGACATTTCACTGGAAGCGGGTTTTTTAAGTGCTCTGTAGGCATTTCGTTGCAAGCAGGTTTTTAAGTACTCTGGAGTCATTTCATTGCAAGCGGGTTTTTAAGTGCTCTGAAGGCATTTCGTTGTAAGCGGGTTTTTAAGTGCTCTGGAGTCATTTCGTTGCAAGCGGGTTTTTAAGTGCTCTGGAGTCATTTCGTTGCAAGCGGGTTTTTAAGTGCTCTGGAGTCATTTCGTTGCAAGCGGGTTTTTAAGTTCTCTGGAGTCATTTCGTTGCAAGCGGGTTTTTAAGTGAACTGGAGTCATTTCGTTGCAAGCGGGTTTTTAAGTGTTCTGGAGTCATTTCGTTGCAAGCGGGTTTTTACAAACTTCTCAGACATTTCACTGGAAGCGGGTTTTTTAAGTGCTCTGGAGTCATTTCGTTGCAAGCGGGTTTTAAGTACTCTGGAGTCATTTCGTTGCAAGCGGGTTTTTAAGTGCTCTGGAGTCATTTCGTTGCAAGCGGGTTTTTAAGTACTCTGGAGTCATTTCATTGCAAGCGGGTTTTTAAGTGCTCTGAAGCCATTTCGTTGTAAGCGGGTTTTTAAGTGCTCTGGAGTCATTTCGTTGGAAGCGGGTTTTTACGTGTTCTGGAGTCATTTCGTTGCAAGCGGGTTTTTACATACTTCTCAGACATTTCACTGGAAGCGGGTTTTTTAAGTGCTCTGTAGGCATTTCGTTGCAAGCAGGTTTTTAAGTACTCTGGAGTCATTTCATTGCAAGCGGGTTTTTAAGTGCTCTGAAGGCATTTCGTTGTAAGCGGGTTTTTAAGTGCTCTGGAGTCATTTCGTTGCAAGCGGGTTTTTAAGTGCTCTGGAGTCATTTCGTTGCAAGCGGGTTTTTAAGTGCTCTGGAGTAATTTCGTTGCAAGCGGTTTTATACATGTTCTGGAGTCATTTTGTTGCAAGCGGGTTTTTACATACTTCTCAGACATTTCACTGGAAGCGGGTTTTTTAAGTGCTCTGGAGTCATTTCGTTGCAAGCGGGTTTTTAAGTGTTTTAGAGTCATTTCGTTGCAAGCGGGTTTTTAAGTGCTCTGGAGTCATTTCGTTGCAAGCGGGTTTTTAAGTGTTCTGGAGTCATTTCGTTGCAAGCGGGTTTTTAAGTGCTCTGGAGTCATTTCGTTGCAAGCGGGTTTTTACGTGTTCTAGAGTCATTTCGTTGCAAGCGGGTTTTTACATACTTCTCAGACATTTCACTGGAAGCGGGTTTTTTAAGTGCTCTGGAGTCATTTCGTTGCAAGCGGGTTTTTAAGTGCTCTGGAGTCATTTCGTTGCAAGCGGGTTTTTAAGTGCTCTGGAGTCATTTCGTTGCAAGCGGGTTTTTAAGTGCTCTGGAGTAATTTCGTTGCAAGCGGGTTTTTAAGTGCTCTGGAGTCATTTCGTTGCAAGCGGGTTTTTAAGTGCTCTGGAGTCATTTCGTTGCAAGCGGTTTTTTAAGTGCTCTGGAGTCATTTGTTGCAAGCGGGTTTTTAAGTGCTCTGGAGGCATTTCGTTGTAAGCGGGTTTTTAAGTGGTCTGGAGTCATTTCGTTGCAAGCAGGTTTTTAAGTGCTCTAGAGTCATTTCCTTGCAAGCGGGTTTTTAAGTGCTCAGGAGTCATTTCCTTGCAAGCGGGATTTTAAATACTCTGGAGTCATTTCGTTGCACGCGGGTTTTTAAGTGCTCTGGAGTCATTTCGTTGCAAGCGGGTTTTTAAGTGCTCTGGAGTCATTTCGTTGCAAGCGAGTGTTTAAGTGCTCTGGAGTCATTTCGTTGCAAGCAGGTTTTTAAGTGCTCTGGACTCATTTCGTTGCAAGCGGGTTTTTAAGTGTTCTGGAGTCATTTCGTTGCAAGCGTGTTTTTAAGTGCTCTGGAGACATTTCGTTGCAAGCGGGTTTTTAAGTGCTCTGGAGTCATTTCGTTGCAAGCGGGTTTTTAAGTGTTCTGGAGTCATTTATTTGCAAGCGGGTTTTTAAGTTCTCTGGAGTCATTTCGTTGCAAGCGGGTTTTTAAGTACTCTGGAGTCATTTCGTTGCAAGCGGGTTTTTAAGTGCTCTGGAGTCATTTCGTTGCAAGCGGGTTTTTAAGTGCTCTGGAGACATTTCGTTGCAAGCGGGTTTTTAAGTACTCTGGAGTCATTTCGTTGCAAGCGGCTTTTTAAGTGCTCTGGAGTCATTTCGTTGCAAGCGGGTTTTTAAGTGCTCTGGAGTCATTTCGTTGCAAGCGGGTTTTTAAGTGCTCTGGAGTCATTTCGTTGCAAGCGGTTTTTAAGTGCTCTGGAGTCATTTCGTTGCAAGCGAGTTTTTAAGTGCTCTGGAGTCATTTCGTTGCAAGCGGGTTTTTACGTGTTCTGGAGTCATTTCGTTGCAAGCGGGTTTTTACATACTTCTCAGACATTTCACTGGAAGCGGGTTTTTTAAGTGCTCTGTAGGCATTTCGTTGCAAGCGGGTTTTTACGTGCTCTGGAGTCATTTCGTTGCAAGCGGGTTTTTACATATTTCTCTGACATTTAACTGGAAGCGAGTATTTTAAGTGCTCTGGAGTCATTTCGTTGCAAGCGGGTTTTTACGTGCTCTGGAGTCATTTCATTGCAAGCGGGTTTTTACATACTTCTCAGACATTTCACTAGAAGTGGGTTTTTTAAGTGCTCAGGAGTCATTTCGTTGCAAGCGGGATTTTAAATACTCTGGAGTCATTTCGTTGCACGCGGGTTTTTAAGTGCTCTGGAGTCATTTCGTTGCAAGCGGGTTTTTAAGTGCTCTGGAGTCATTTCGTTGCAAGCGGGTGTTTAAGTGCTCTGGAGTCATTTCGTTGCAAGCAGGTTTTTAAGTGCTCTGGACTCATTTCGTTGCAAGCGGGTTTTTAAGTGTTCTGGAGTCATTTCGTTGCAAGCGTGTTTTTAAGTGCTCTGGAGACATTTCGTTGCAAGCGGGTTTTTAAGTGCTCTGGAGTCATTTCGTTGCAAGCGGGTTTTTAAGTGTTCTGGAGTCATTTATTTGCAAGCGGGTTTTTAAGTTCTCTGGAGTCATTTCGTTGCAAGCGGGTTTTTAAGTACTCTGGAGTCATTTCGTTGCAAGCGGGTTTTTAAGTGCTCTGGAGTCATTTCGTTGCAAGCGGGTTTTTAAGTGCTCTGGAGTCATTTCGTTGCAAGCGGGTTTTTAAGTGCTCTGAAGGCATTTCGTTGTAAGCGGGTTTTTAAGTGAACTCTAGTCATTTCGTTGCAAGCGGGTTTTTAAGTGTTCTGGAGTCATTTCGTTGCAAGCGGGTTTTTACAAACTTCTCAGACATTTCACTGGAAGCGGGTTTTTTAAGTGCTCTGGAGTCATTTCGTTGCAAGCGGGTTTTAAGTACTCTGGAGACATTTCGTTTTAAGCGGGTTTTTAAGTGCTCTGGAGTCATTTCGTTGCAAGCGGGTTTTTAAGTGCTCTGGAGTCATTTCGTTGCAAGCGGGTTTTTAAGTGCTCTGGAGTCATTTCGTTGCAAGCGGTTTTTTAAGTGCTCTGGAGTCATTTCGTTGCAAGCGGGTTTTTAAGTGTTCTGGAGTCATTTCGTTGCAAGCGGGTTTTTAAGTGCTCTGGAGTCATTTCGTTGCAAGCCGGTTTTTAAGTGCTCTGGAGGCATTTCGTTGCAAGCGGGTTTTTAAGTGAACTGGAGTCATTTCGTTGCAAGCGGGTTTTTAAGTGTTCTGGAGTCATTTCGTTGCAAGCGGGTTTTTAAGTGCTCTGGAGTCATTTCGTTGCAAGCGGGTTTTTAAGTGCTCTGGAGTCATTTCGTTGCAAGCGAGTTTTTAAGTGCTCTGGAGTCATTTCGTTGCAAGCGGGTTTTTACGTGTTCTGGAGTCATTTCGTTGCAAGCGGGTTTTTACATACTTCTCAGACATTTCACTGGAAGCGGGTTTTTTAAGTGCTCTGTAGGCATTTCGTTGCAAGCGGGTTTTTACGTGCTCTGGAGTCATTTCGTTGCAAGCGGGTTTTTAAGTGTTCTGGAGTCATTTCGTTGCAAGCGGGTTTTTAAGTGCTCTGGAGTCATTTCGTTGCAAGCGGGTTTTTACGTGTTCTGGAGTCATTTCGTTGCAAGCGGGTTTTTACATACTTCTCAGACATTTCACTGGAAGCGGGTTTTTTAAGTGCTCTGGAGTCATTTCGTTGCAAGCGGGTTTTTAAGTGCTCTGGAGACATTTCGTTGCAAGCGGGATTTTAAGTGCTCTGGAGTCATTTCGTTGCAAGCGGGTTTTTAAGTGTTCTGGAGTCATTTCGTTGCAAGCGAGTTTTTAAGTGCTCTGGAGTCATTTCGTTGCAAGCGGGTTTTTAAGTGCTCTGGAGTCATTTCGTTGCAAGCGGGTGTTTAAGTGCTCTGGAGTCATTTCGTTGCAAGCAGGTTTTTAAGTGCTCTGGACTCATTTCGTTGCAAGCGGGTTTTTAAGTGTTCTGGAGTCATTTCGTTGCAAGCGTGTTTTTAAGTGCTCTGGAGACATTTCGTTGCAAGCGGGTTTTTAAGTGCTCTGGAGTCATTTCGTTGCAAGCGGGTTTTTAAGTGTTCTGGAGTCATTTATTTGCAAGCGGGTTTTTAAGTTCTCTGGAGTCATTTCGTTGCAAGCGGGTTTTTAAGTACTCTGGAGTCATTTCGTTGCAAGCGGGTTTTTAAGTGCTCTGGAGTCATTTCGTTGCAAGCGGGTTTTTAAGTGCTCTGGAGTCATTTCGTTGCAAGCGGGTTTTTAAGTGCTCTGAAGGCATTTCGTTGTAAGCGGGTTTTTAAGTGAACTCTAGTCATTTCGTTGCAAGCGGGTTTTTAAGTGTTCTGGAGTCATTTCGTTGCAAGCGGGTTTTTACAAACTTCTCAGACATTTCACTGGAAGCGGGTTTTTTAAGTGCTCTGGAGTCATTTCGTTGCAAGCGGGTTTTAAGTACTCTGGAGACATTTCGTTTTAAGCGGGTTTTTAAGTGCTCTGGAGTCATTTCGTTGCAAGCGGGTTTTTAAGTGCTCTGGAGTCATTTCGTTGCAAGCGGGTTTTTAAGTGCTCTGGAGTCATTTCGTTGCAAGCGGTTTTTTAAGTGCTCTGGAGTCATTTCGTTGCAAGCGGGTTTTTAAGTGTTCTGGAGTCATTTCGTTGCAAGCGGGTTTTTAAGTGCTCTGGAGTCATTTCGTTGCAAGCCGGTTTTTAAGTGCTCTGGAGGCATTTCGTTGCAAGCGGGTTTTTAAGTGAACTGGAGTCATTTCGTTGCAAGCGGGTTTTTAAGTGTTCTGGAGTCATTTCGTTGCAAGCGGGTTTTTAAGTGCTCTGGAGTCATTTCGTTGCAAGCGGGTTTTTAAGTGCTCTGGAGTCATTTCGTTGCAAGCGAGTTTTTAAGTGCTCTGGAGTCATTTCGTTGCAAGCGGGTTTTTACGTGTTCTGGAGTCATTTCGTTGCAAGCGGGTTTTTACATACTTCTCAGACATTTCACTGGAAGCGGGTTTTTTAAGTGCTCTGTAGGCATTTCGTTGCAAGCGGGTTTTTACGTGCTCTGGAGTCATTTCGTTGCAAGCGGGTTTTTAAGTGTTCTGGAGTCATTTCGTTGCAAGCGGGTTTTTAAGTGCTCTGGAGTCATTTCGTTGCAAGCGGGTTTTTACGTGTTCTGGAGTCATTTCGTTGCAAGCGGGTTTTTACATACTTCTCAGACATTTCACTGGAAGCGGGTTTTTTAAGTGCTCTGGAGTCATTTCGTTGCAAGCGGGTTTTTAAGTGCTCTGGAGACATTTCGTTGCAAGCGGGATTTTAAGTGCTCTGGAGTCATTTCGTTGCAAGCGGGTTTTTAAGTGTTCTGGAGTCATTTCGTTGCAAGCGAGTTTTTAAGTGTTCTGGAGCCATTTCGTTGCAAGCGGGTTTTTAAGTGCTCTGGAGTCATTTCGTTGCAAGCGGGTTTTTAAGTGCTCTGTACTCATTTCATTGCAAGCGGGTTTTTAAGTGCTCTGGAGTAATTTCGTTGCAAGCGGGTTTTTAAGTGCTCTGGAGTCATTTCGTTGCAAGCGGGTTTTTAAGTGCTCTGGAGTCATTTCGTTGCAAGCGGTTTTTTAAGTGGTCTGGAGTCATTTCGTTGCAAGCGGGTTTTTAAGTGCTCTAGAGTCATTTCGTGGCAAGCGGGTTTTTAAGTGCTCTGGAGTCATTTCGTTGCAAGAGGGTTTTTAAGTGTTCTGGAGTCATTTCGTTGCAAGCGGGATTTTAAGTGCTCTGGAGTCATTTCGTTTCAAGCGGGTTTTTAAATACTCTGGAGTCATTTCGTTGCAAGCGGGTTTTTACGTGCTCTGGAGTCATTTCGTTGCAAGCGGGTTTTTACGTGCTCTGGAGTCATTTCGTTGCAAGCGGGTTTTTAAGTGCTCTGGAGTCATTTCGTTGCAAGCGGGTTTTTAAGTGCTCTGGAGTCATTTCGTTGCAAGCGGGTTTTTAAGTGCTGTGGAGTCATTTCGTTGCAAGCGGTTTTTTAAGTGCTCTGGAGTCATTTCGTTGCAAGCGGGTTTTTAAGTGTTCTGGAGTCATTTCGTTGCAAGCTGGTTTTTAAGTGCTCTGGAGTCATTTCGTTGCAAGCGGGTTTTTAAGTGCTCTGGAGGCATTTCGTTGCAAGCGGGTTTTTAAGTGAACTGGAGTCATTTCGTTGCAAGCGGGTTTTTAAGTGTTCTGGAGTCATTTCGTTGCAAGCGGGTTTTTAAGTGCTCTGGAGTCATTTCGTTGCAAGCGAGTTTTTAAGTGCTCTGGAGTCATTTCGTTGCAAGCGGGTTTTTACGTGTTCTGGAGTCATTTCGTTGCAAGCGGGTTTTTACATACTTCTCAGACATTTCACTGGAATCGGGTTTTTTAAGTGCTCTGTAGGCATTTCGTTGCAAGCGGGTTTTTACGTGCTCTGGAGTCATTTCGTTGCAAGCGGGTTTTTACATATTTCTCTGACATTTAACTGGAAGCGAGTATTTTAAGTGCTCTGGAGTCATTTCGTTGCAAGCGGGTTTTTACGTGCTCTGGAGTCATTTCATTGCATGCGGGTTTTTACATACTTCTCAGACATTTCACTAGAAGCGGGTTTTTTAAGTGCTCAGGAGTCATTTCGTTGCAAGCGGGATTTTAAATACTCTGGAGTCATTTCGTTGCACGTGGGTTTTTAAGTGCTCTGGAGTCATTTCGTTGCAAGCGGGTTTTTAAGTGCTCTGGAGTCATTTCGTTGCAAGCGGGTTTTTAAGTGCTCTGAAGCCATTTCGTTGTAAGCGGGTTTTTAAGTGCTCTGGAGTCATTTCGTTGGAAGCGGGTTTTTACGTGTTCTGGAGTCATTTCGTTGCAAGCGGGTTTTTACATACTTCTCAGACATTTCACTGGAAGCGGGTTTTTTAAGTGCTCTGTAGGCATTTCGTTGCAAGCAGGTTTTTAAGTACTCTGGAGTCATTTCGTTGCAAGCGTGTTTTTAAGTGCTCTGAAGGCATTTCGTTGTAAGCGGGTTTTTAAGTGCTCTGGAGTCACTTCGTTGCAAGCGGGTTTTTAAGTGCTCTGGAGTAATTTCGTTGCAAGCGGTTTTTTACGTGTTCTGGAGTCATTTCGTTGCAAGCGGGTTTTTACATACTTCTCAGACATTTCACTGGAAGCGGGTTTTTTAAGTGCTCTGGAGTCATTTCGTTGCAAGCGGGTTTTTAAGTGCTCTGGAGTCATTTCGTTGCAAGCGGGTTTTTAAGTGCTCTGGAGTCATTTCGTTGCAAGCGGGTTTTTAAGTGTTCTGGAGTCATTTCGTTGCAAGCGGGTTTTTAAGTGCTCTGGAGTCATTTCGTTGCAAGCGGGTTTTTACGTGTTCTGGAGTCATTTCGTTGCAAGCGGGTTTTTACATACTTCTCAGACATTTCACTGGAAGCGGGTTTTTTAAGTGCTCTGGAGTCATTTCGTTGCAAGCGGGTTTTTAAGTGCTCTGGAGTCATTTCGTTGCATGCGGGTTTTTAAGTGCTCTGGAGTCATTTCGTTGCAAGCGGGTTTTTAAGTGTTCTGGAGTCATTTCGTTGCAAGTGGGTTTTTAAGTGCTCTGGAGTCATTTCGTTGCAAGCGGGTTTTTAAGTGCTCTGGAGTCATTTCGTTGCAAGCGGGTTTTTAAGTGCTCTGTAGTCATTTCGTTGCAAGCGGGTTTTTAAGTGCTCTGGAGTAATTTCGTTGCAAGCTGGTTTTTAAGTGCTCTGGAGTCATTTCGTTGCAAGCGGGTTTTTAAGTGCTCTGGAGTCATTTCGTTGCAAGCGGTTTTTTAAGTGCTCTGGAGTCATTTCGTTGCAAGCGGGTTTTTAAGTGCTCTGGAGGCATTTCGTTGTAAGCGGGTTTTTAAGTGGTCTGGAGTCATTTCGTTGCAAGCGGGTTTTTAAGTGCTCTAGAGTCATTTCCTTGCAAGCGGGTTTTTAAGTGCTCTGGAGTCATTTCGTTGCAAGAGGGTTTTTAAGTGTTCTGGAGTCATTTCGTTGCAAACGGGATTTTAAGTGCTCTGGAGTCATTTCGTTGCAAGCGGGTTTTTACGTGCTCTGTAGTCATTTCGTTGCAAGCGGGTTTTTAAGTGCTCTGGAGTCATTTCGTTGTAAGCGGGTTTTTAAGTGCTCTGGAGTCATTTCGTTGCAAGCGGTTTTTAAGTGCTCTGGAGTCATTTCGTTGCAAGCGGGTTTTTAAGTGTTCTGGAGTCATTTCGTTGCAAGCGGGTTTTTAAGTTCTCTGGAGTCATTTCGTTGCAAGCGGGTTTTTAAGTGAACTGGAGTCATTTCGTTGCAAGCGGGTTTTTAAGTGTTCTGGAGTCATTTCGTTGCAAGCGGGTTTTTACAAACTTCTCAGACATTTCACTGGAAGCGGGTTTTTTAAGTGCTCTGGAGTCATTTCGTTGCAAGCGGGTTTTAAGTACTCTGGAGTCATTTCGTTGCAAGCGGGTTTTTAAGTGCTCTGGAGTCATTTCGTTGCAAGCGGGTTTTTAAGTACTCTGGAGTCATTTCATTGCAAGCGGGTTTTTAAGTGCTCTGAAGCCATTTCGTTGTAAGCGGGTTTTTAAGTGCTCTGGAGTCATTTCGTTGGAAGCGGGTTTTTACGTGTTCTGGAGTCATTTCGTTGCAAGCGGGTTTTTACATACTTCTCAGACATTTCACTGGAAGCGGGTTTTTTAAGTGCTCTGTAGGCATTTCGTTGCAAGCAGGTTTTTAAGTACTCTGGAGTCATTTCATTGCAAGCGGGTTTTTAAGTGCTCTGAAGGCATTTCGTTGTAAGCGGGTTTTTAAGTGCTCTGGAGTCATTTCGTTGCAAGCGGGTTTTTAAGTGCTCTGGAGTCATTTCGTTGCAAGCGGGTTTTTAAGTGCTCTGGAGTAATTTCGTTGCAAGCGGTTTTATACATGTTCTGGAGTCATTTTGTTGCAAGCGGGTTTTTACATACTTCTCAGACATTTCACTGGAAGCGGGTTTTTTAAGTGCTCTGGAGTCATTTCGTTGCAAGCGGGTTTTTAAGTGCTCTAGAGTCATTTCGTTGCAAGCGGGTTTTTAAGTGCTCTGGAGTCATTTCGTTGCAAGCGGGTTTTTAAGTGTTCTGGAGTCATTTCGTTGCAAGCGGGTTTTTAAGTGCTCTGGAGTCATTTCGTTGCAAGCGGGTTTTTACGTGTTCTAGAGTCATTTCGTTGCAAGCGGGTTTTTACATACTTCTCAGACATTTCACTGGAAGCGGGTTTTTTAAGTGCTCTGGAGTCATTTCGTTGCAAGCGGGTTTTTAAGTGCTCTGGAGTCATTTCGTTGCATGCGGGTTTTTAAGTGCTCTGGAGTCATTTCGTTGCAAGCGGGTTTTTAAGTGTTCTGGAGTCATTTCGTTGCAAGTGGGTTTTTAAGTGCTCTGGAGTCATTTCGTTGCAAGCGGGTTTTTAAGTGCTCTGGAGTCATTTCGTTGCAAGCGGGTTTTTAAGTGCTCTGTAGTCATTTCGTTGCAAGCGGGTTTTTAAGTGCTCTGGAGTAATTTCGTTGCAAGCTGGTTTTTAAGTGCTCTGGAGTCATTTCGTTGCAAGCGGGTTTTTAAGTGCTCTGGAGTCATTTCGTTGCAAGCGGTTTTTTAAGTGCTCTGGAGTCATTTCGTTGCAAGCGGGTTTTTAAGTGCTCTGGAGGCATTTCGTTGTAAGCGGGTTTTTAAGTGGTCTGGAGTCATTTCGTTGCAAGCGGGTTTTTAAGTGCTCTAGAGTCATTTCCTTGCAAGCGGGTTTTTAAGTGCTCTGGAGTCATTTCGTTGCAAGAGGGTTTTTAAGTGTTCTGGAGTCATTTCGTTGCAAACGGGATTTTAAGTGCTCTGGAGTCATTTCGTTGCAAGCGGGTTTTTACGTGCTCTGTAGTCATTTCGTTGCAAGCGGGTTTTTAAGTGCTCTGGAGTCATTTCGTTGTAAGCGGGTTTTTAAGTGCTCTGGAGTCATTTCGTTGCAAGCGGTTTTTAAGTGCTCTGGAGTCATTTCGTTGCAAGCGGGTTTTTAAGTGTTCTGGAGTCATTTCGTTGCAAGCGGGTTTTTAAGTTCTCTGGAGTCATTTCGTTGCAAGCGGGTTTTTAAGTGAACTGGAGTCATTTCGTTGCAAGCGGGTTTTTAAGTGTTCTGGAGTCATTTCGTTGCAAGCGGGTTTTTACAAACTTCTCAGACATTTCACTGGAAGCGGGTTTTTTAAGTGCTCTGGAGTCATTTCGTTGCAAGCGGGTTTTAAGTACTCTGGAGTCATTTCGTTGCAAGCGGGTTTTTAAGTGCTCTGGAGTCATTTCGTTGCAAGCGGGTTTTTAAGTACTCTGGAGTCATTTCATTGCAAGCGGGTTTTTAAGTGCTCTGAAGCCATTTCGTTGTAAGCGGGTTTTTAAGTGCTCTGGAGTCATTTCGTTGGAAGCGGGTTTTTACGTGTTCTGGAGTCATTTCGTTGCAAGCGGGTTTTTACATACTTCTCAGACATTTCACTGGAAGCGGGTTTTTTAAGTGCTCTGTAGGCATTTCGTTGCAAGCAGGTTTTTAAGTACTCTGGAGTCATTTCATTGCAAGCGGGTTTTTAATTGCTCTGAAGGCATTTCGTTGTAAGCGGGTTTTTAAGTGCTCTGGAGTCATTTCGTTGCAAGCGGGTTTTTAAGTGCTCTGGAGTCATTTCGTTGCAAGCGGGTTTTTAAGTGCTCTGGAGTAATTTCGTTGCAAGCGGTTTTATACATGTTCTGGAGTCATTTTGTTGCAAGCGGGTTTTTACATACTTCTCAGACATTTCACTGGAAGCGGGTTTTTTAAGTGCTCTGGAGTCATTTCGTTGCAAGCGGGTTTTTAAGTGCTCTAGAGTCATTTCGTTGCAAGCGGGTTTTTAAGTGCTCTGGAGTCATTTCGTTGCAAGCGGGTTTTTAAGTGTTCTGGAGTCATTTCGTTGCAAGCGGGTTTTTAAGTGCTCTGGAGTCATTTCGTTGCAAGCGGGTTTTTACGTGTTCTAGAGTCATTTCGTTGCAAGCGGGTTTTTACATACTTCTCAGACATTTCACTGGAAGCGGGTTTTTAAGTGCTCAGGAGTCATTTCCTTGCAAGCGGGATTTTAAATACTCTGGAGTCATTTCGTTGCACTCGGGTTTTTAAGTGCTCTGGAGTCATTTCGTTGCAAGCGGGTTTTTAAGTGCTCTGGAGTCATTTCGTTGCAAGCGAGTGTTTAAGTGCTCTGGAGTCATTTCGTTGCAAGCAGGTTTTTAAGTGCTCTGGACTCATTTCGTTGCAAGCGGGTTTTTAAGTGTTCTGGAGTCATTTCGTTGCAAGCGTGTTTTTAAGTGCTCTGGAGACATTTCGTTGCAAGCGGGTTTTTAAGTGCTCTGGAGTCATTTCGTTGCAAGCGGGTTTTTAAGTGTTCTGGAGTCATTTATTTGCAAGCGGGTTTTTAAGTTCTCTGGAGTCATTTCGTTGCAAGCGGGTTTTTAAGTACTCTGGAGTCATTTCGTTGCAAGCGGGTTTTTAAGTGCTCTGGAGTCATTTCGTTGCAAGCGGGTTTTTAAGTGCTCTGGAGACATTTCGTTGCAAGCGGGTTTTTAAGTACTCTGGAGTCATTTCGTTGCAAGCGGCTTTTTAAGTGCTCTGGAGTCATTTCGTTGCAAGCGGGTTTTTAAGTGCTCTGGAGTCATTTCGTTGCAAGCGGGTTTTTAAGTGCTCTGGAGTCATTTCGTTGCAAGCGGTTTTTAAGTGCTCTGGAGTCATTTCGTTGCAAGCGAGTTTTTAAGTGCTCTGGAGTCATTTCGTTGCAAGCGGGTTTTTACGTGTTCTGGAGTCATTTCGTTGCAAGCGGGTTTTTACATACTTCTCAGACATTTCACTGGAAGCGGGTTTTTTAAGTGCTCTGTAGGCATTTCGTTGCAAGTGGGTTTTTACGTGCTCTGGAGTCATTTCGTTGCAAGCGGGTTTTTACATATTTCTCTGACATTTAACTGGAAGCGAGTATTTTAAGTGCTCTGGAGTCATTTCGTTGCAAGCGGGTTTTTACGTGCTCTGGAGTCATTTCATTGCAAGCGGGTTTTTACATACTTCTCAGACATTTCACTAGAAGTGGGTTTTTTAAGTGCTCAGGAGTCATTTCGTTGCAAGCGGGATTTTAAATACTCTGGAGTCATTTCGTTGCACGCGGGTTTTTAAGTGCTCTGTAGTCATTTCGTTGCAAGCGGGTTTTTAAGTGCTCTGGAGTCATTTCGTTGCAAGCGGGTGTTTAAGTGCTCTGGAGTCATTTCGTTGCAAGCAGGTTTTTAAGTGCTCTGGACTCATTTCGTTGCAAGCGGGTTTTTAAGTGTTCTGGAGTCATTTCGTTGCAAGCGTGTTTTTAAGTGCTCTGGAGACATTTCGTTGCAAGCGGGTTTTTAAGTGCTCTGGAGTCATTTCGTTGCAAGCGGGTTTTTAAGTGTTCTGGAGTCATTTATTTGCAAGCGGGTTTTTAAGTTCTCTGGAGTCATTTCGTTGCAAGCGGGTTTTTAAGTACTCTGGAGTCATTTCGTTGCAAGCGGGTTTTTAAGTGCTCTGGAGTCATTTCGTTGCAAGCGGGTTTTTAAGTGCTCTGGAGTCATTTCGTTGCAAGCGGGTTTTTAAGTGCTCTGAAGGCATTTCGTTGTAAGCGGGTTTTTAAGTGAACTCTAGTCATTTCGTTGCAAGCGGGTTTTTAAGTGTTCTGGAGTCATTTCGTTGCAAGCGGGTTTTTACAAACTTCTCAGACATTTCACTGGAAGCGGGTTTTTTAAGTGCTCTGGAGTCATTTCGTTGCAAGCGGGTTTTAAGTACTCTGGAGACATTTCGTTTTAAGCGGGTTTTTAAGTGCTCTGGAGTCATTTCGTTGCAAGCGGGTTTTTAAGTGCTCTGGAGTCATTTCGTTGCAAGCGGGTTTTTAAGTGCTCTGGAGTCATTTCGTTGCAAGCGGTTTTTTAAGTGCTCTGGAGTCATTTCGTTGCAAGCGGGTTTTTAAGTGTTCTGGAGTCATTTCGTTGCAAGCGGGTTTTTAAGTGCTCTGGAGTCATTTCGTTGCAAGCCGGTTTTTAAGTGCTCTGGAGGCATTTCGTTGCAAGCGGGTTTTTAAGTGAACTGGAGTCATTTCGTTGCAAGCGGGTTTTTAAGTGTTCTGGAGTCATTTCGTTGCAAGCGGGTTTTTAAGTGCTCTGGAGTCATTTCGTTGCAAGCGGGTTTTAAGTACTCTGGAGTCATTTCGTTGCAAGCGGGTTTTTAAGTGCTCTGGAGTCATTTCGTTGCAAGCGGGTTTTTAAGTACTCTGGAGTCATTTCGTTGCAAGCGGGTTTTTAAGTGCTCTGAAGCCATTTCGTTGTAAGCGGGTTTTTAAGTGCTCTGGAGTCATTTCGTTGGAAGCGGGTTTTTACGTGTTCTGGAGTCATTTCGTTGCAAGCGGGTTTTTACATACTTCTCAGACATTTCACTGGAAGCGGGTTTTTTAAGTGCTCTGTAGGCATTTCGTTGCAAGCAGGTTTTTAAGTACTCTGGAGTCATTTCGTTGCAAGCGGGTTTTTAAGTGCTCTGAAGGCATTTCGTTATAAGCGGGTTTTTAAGTGCTCTGGAGTCATTTCGTTGCAAGCGGGTTTTTAAGTGCTCTGGAGTCATTTCGTTGCAAGCGGGTTTTTAAGTGCTCTGGAGTAATTTCGTTGCAAGCGGTTTTTTACGTGTTCTGGAGTCATTTCGTTGCAAGCGGGTTTTTACATACTTCTCAGACATTTCACTGGAAGCGGGTTTTTTAAGTGCTCTGGAGTCATTTCGTTGCAAGCGGGTTTTTAAGTGCTCTGGAGTCATTTCGTTGCAAGCGGGTTTTTAAGTGCTCTGGAGTCATTTCGTTGCAAGCGGGTTTTTAAGTGTTCTGGAGTCATTTCGTTGCAAGCGGGTTTTTAAGTGCTCTGGAGTCATTTCGTTGCAAGCGGGTTTTTACGTGTTCTGGAGTCATTTCGTTGCAAGCGGGTTTTTACATACTTCTCAGACATTTCACTGGAAGCGGGTTTTTTAAGTGCTCTGGAGTCATTTCGTTGCAAGCGGGTTTTTAAGTGCTCTGGAGACATTTCGTTGCAAGCGGGTTTTTAAGTGCTCTGGAGTCATTTCGTTGCAAGCGGGTTTTTAAGTGTTCTGGAGTCATTTCGTTGCAAGCGGGTTTTTAAGTGTTCTGGAGTCATTTCGTTGCAAGCGGGTTTTTAAGTGCTCTGGAGTCATTTCGTTGCAAGCGGGTTTTTAAGTGCTCGGTACTCATTTCGTTGCAAGCGGGTTTTTAAGTGCTCTGGAGTAATTTCGTTGCAAGCGGGTTTTTAAGTGCTCTGGAGTCATTTCGTTGCAAGCGGGTTTTTAAGTGCTCTGGAGTCATTTCGTTGCAAGCGGTTTTTTAAGTGCTCTGGAGTCATTTCGTTGCAAGCGGGTTTTTAAGTGCTCTGGAGGCATTTCGTTATAAGCGGGTTTTTAAGTGGTCTGGAGTCATTTCGTTGCAAGCGGGTTTTTAAGTGCTCTAGAGTCATTTCCTTGCAAGCGGGTTTTTAAGTGCTCTGGAGTCATTTCGTTGCAAGAGGGTTTTTAAGTGTTCTGGAGTCATTTCGTTGCAAGCGTGTTTTTAAGTGCTCTGGAGACATTTCGTTGCAAGCGGGTTTTTAAGTGCTCTGGAGTCATTTCGTTGCAAGCGGGTTTTTAAGTGTTCTGGAGTCATTTATTTGCAAGCGGGTTTTTAAGTTCTCTGGAGTCATTTCGTTGCAAGCGGGTTTTTAAGTACTCTGGAGTCATTTCGTTGCAAGCGGGTTTTTAAGTGCTCTGGAGTCATTTCGTTGCAAGCGGGTTTTTAAGTGCTCTGGAGTCATTTCGTTGCAAGCGGGTTTTTAAGTGCTCTGAAGGCATTTCGTTGTAAGCGGGTTTTTAAGTGAACTCTAGTCATTTCGTTGCAAGCGGGTTTTTAAGTGTTCTGGAGTCATTTCGTTGCAAGCGGGTTTTTACATACTTCTCAGACATTTCACTGGAAGCGGGTTTTTTAAGTGCTCTGGAGTCATTTCGTTGCAAGCGGGTTTTAAGTACTCTGGAGTCATTTCGTTGCAAGCGGGTTTTTAAGTGCTCTGGAGTCATTTCGTTGCAAGCGGGTTTTTAAGTACTCTGGAGTCATTTCGTTGCAAGCGGGTTTTTAAGTGCTCTGAAGCCATTTCGTTGTAAGCGGGTTTTTAAGTGCTCTGGAGTCATTTTGTTGGAAGCGGGTTTTTACGTGTTCTGGAGTCATTTCGTTGCAAGCGGGTTTTTACATACTTCTCAGACATTTCACTGGAAGCGGGTTTTTTAAGTGCTCTGTAGGCATTTCGTTGCAAGCAGGTTTTTAAGTACTCTGGAGTCATTTCGTTGCAAGCGGGTTTTTAAGTGCTCTGAAGGCATTTCGTTATAAGCGGGTTTTTAAGTGCTCTGGAGTCATTTCGTTGCAAGCGGGTTTTTAAGTGCTCTGGAGTCATTTCGTTGCAAGCGGGTTTTTAAGTGCTCTGGAGTAATTTCGTTGCAAGCGGTTTTTTACGTGTTCTGGAGTCATTTCGTTGCAAGCGGGTTTTTACATACTTCTCAGACATTTCACTGGAAGCGGGTTTTTTAAGTGCTCTGGAGTCATTTCGTTGCAAGCGGGTTTTTAAGTGCTCTGGAGTCATTTCGTTGCAAGCGGGTTTTTAAGTGCTCTGGAGTCATTTCGTTGCAAGCGGGTTTTTAAGTGTTCTGGAGTCATTTCGTTGCAAGCGGGTTTTTAAGTGCTCTGGAGTCATTTCGTTGCAAGCGGGTTTTTACGTGTTCTGGAGTCATTTCGTTGCAAGCGGGTTTTTACATACTTCTCAGACATTTCACTGGAAGCGGGTTTTTTAAGTGCTCTGGAGTCATTTCGTTGCAAGCGGGTTTTTAAGTGCTCTGGAGACATTTCGTTGCAAGCGGGTTTTTAAGTGCTCTGGAGTCATTTCGTTGCAAGCGGGTTTTTAAGTGTTCTGGAGTCATTTCGTTGCAAGCGGGTTTTTAAGTGTTCTGGAGTCATTTCGTTGCAAGCGGGTTTTTAAGTGCTCTGGAGTCATTTCGTTGCAAGCGGGTTTTTAAGTGCTCGGTACTCATTTCGTTGCAAGCGGGTTTTTAAGTGCTCTGGAGTAATTTCGTTGCAAGCGGGTTTTTAAGTGCTCTGGAGTCATTTCGTTGCAAGCGGGTTTTTAAGTGCTCTGGAGTCATTTCGTTGCAAGCGGTTTTTTAAGTGCTCTGGAGTCATTTCGTTGCAAGCGGGTTTTTAAGTGCTCTGGAGGCATTTCGTTGTAAGCGGGTTTTTAAGTGGTCTGGAGTCATTTCGTTGCAAGCGGGTTTTTAAGTGCTCTAGAGTCATTTCCTTGCAAGCGGGTTTTTAAGTGCTCTGGAGTCATTTCGTTGCAAGAGGGTTTTTAAGTGTTCTGGAGTCATTTCGTTGCAAACGGGATTTTAAGTGCTCTGGAGTCATTTCGTTGCAAGCGGGTTTTTAAGTACTCTGGAGTCATTTCGTTGCAAGCGGGTTTTTACGTGCTCTGTAGTCATTTCGTTGCAAGCGGGTTTTTAAGTGCTCTGGAGTCATTTCGTTGCAAGCGGGTTTTTAAGTGCTCTGGAGTCATTTCGTTGCAAGTGGGTTTTTAAGTGCTCTGGAGTCATTTCGTTGCAAGCGGGTTTTTAAGTGTTCTGGAGTCATTTCGTTGCAAGCGGGTTTTTAAGTTCTCTGGAGTCATTTCGTTGCAAGCGGGTTTTTAAGTGCTCTGAAGGCATTTCGTTGCAAGCGGGTTTTTAAGTGAACTGGAGTCATTTCGTTGCAAGCGGGTTTTTAAGTGTTCTGGAGTCATTTCGTTGCAAGCGGGTTTTTACAAACTTCTCAGACATTTCACTGGAAGCGGGTTTTTTAAGTGCTCTGGAGTCATTTCGTTGCAAGCGGGTTTTAAGTACTCTGGAGTCATTTCGTTGCAAGCGGGTTTTTAAGTGCTCTGGAGTCATTTCGTTGCAAGCAGGTTTTTAAGTACTCTGGAGTCATTTCGTTGCAAGCGGGTTTTTAAGTGCTCTGAAGCCATTTCGTTGTAAGCGGGTTTTTAAGTGCTCTGGAGTCATTTCGTTGGAAGCGGGTTTTTACGTGTTCTGGAGTCATTTCGTTGCAAGCGGGTTTTTACATACTTCTCAGACATTTCACTGGAAGCGGGTTTTTTAAGTGCTCTGTAGGCATTTCGTTGCAAGCAGGTTTTTAAGTACTCTGGAGTCATTTCATTGCAAGCGGGTTTTTAAGTGCTCTGAAGGCATTTCGTTGTAAGCGGGTTTTTAAGTGCTCTGGAGTCATTTCGTTGCAAGCGGGTTTTTAAGTGCTCTGGAGTCATTTCGTTGCAAGCGGGTTTTTAAGTGCTCTGGAGTAATTTCGTTGCAAGCGGTTTTATACGTGTTCTGGAGTCATTTTGTTGCAAGCGGGTTTTTACATACTTCTCAGACATTTCACTGGAAGCGGGTTTTTTAAGTGCTCTGGAGTCATTTCGTTGCAAGCGGGTTTTTAAGTGCTCTAGAGTCATTTCGTTGCAAGCGGGTTTTTAAGTGCTCTGGAGTCATTTCGTTGCAAGCGGGTTTTTAAGTGTTCTGGAGTCATTTCGTTGCAAGCGGGTTTTTAAGTGCTCTGGAGTCATTTCGTTGCAAGCGGGTTTTTACGTGTTCTAGAGCCATTTCGTTGCAAGCGGGTTTTTACATACTTCTCAGACATTTCACTGGAAGCGGGTTTTTTAAGTGCTCTGGAGTCATTTCGTTGCAAGCGGGTTTTTAAGTGCTCTGGAGTCATTTCGTTGCAAGCGGGTTTTTAAGTGCTCTGGAGTCATTTCGTTGCAAGCGGGTTTTTAAGTGCTCTGGAGTCATTTCGTTGCAAGCGGGTTTTTAAGTGCTCTGGAGTCATTTCGTTGCAAGCGAGTTTTTAAGTGCTCTGGAGTCATTTCGTTGCAAGCGGGTTTTTAAGTGCTCTGGAGTCATTTCGTTGCAAGCCGGTTTTTAAGTGCTCTGGAGTCATTTCGTTGCAAGCGGATTTTTAAGTACTCTGGAGTCATTTCGTTGCAAGCGGGTTTTTAAGTGCTCTGGAGTCATTTCGTTGCAAGCGGTTTTTTAAGTGCTCTGGAGTCATTTCGTTGCAAGCGGGTTTTTAAGTGCTCTGGAGGCATTTCGTTGTAAGCGGGTTTTTAAGTGGTCTGGAGTCATTTCGTTGCAAGCGGGTTTTTAAGTGCTCTAGAGTCATTTCGTTGCAAGCGGGTTTTTAAGTGCTCTGGAGTCATTTCGTTGCAAGAGGGTTTTTAAGTGTTCTGGAGTCATTTCGTTGCAAGCGGGATTTTAAGTGCTCTGGAGTCATTTCGTTGCAAGCAGGTTTTTAAGTACTCTGGAGTCATTTCGTTGCAAGCGGGTTTTTACGTGCTCTGTAGTCATTTCGTTGCAAGCGGGTTTTTAAGTGCTCTGGAGTCATTTCGTTGCAAGCGGGTTTTTAAGTGCTCTGGAGTCATTTCGTTGCAAGCGGGTTTTTAAGTGCTCTGGAGTCATTTCGTTGCAAGCGGGTTTTTAAGTGTTCTGGAGTCATTTCGTTGCAAGCGGGTTTTTAAGTGTTCTGGAGTCATTTATTTGCAAGCGGGTTTTTAAGTTCTCTGGAGTCATTTCGTTGCAAGCGGGTTTTTAAGTACTCTGGAGTCATTTCGTTGCAAGCGGGTTTTTAAGTGCTCTGGAGTCATTTCGTTGCAAGCGGGTTTTTAAGTGCTCTGGAGTCATTTCGTTGCAAGCGGGTTTTTAAGTGCTCTGGAGACATTTCGTTGCAAGCGGGTTTTTAAGTGCTCTGGAGTCATTTCGTTGCAAGCGGGTTTTTAAGTGTTCTGGAGTCATTTATTTGCAAGCGGGTTTTTAAGTTCTCTGGAGTCATTTCGTTGCAAGCGGGTTTTTAAGTACTCTGGAGTCATTTCGTTGCAAGCGGGTTTTTAAGTGCTCTGGAGTCATTTCGTTGCAAGCGGGTTTTTAAGTGCTCTGGAGTCATTTCGTTGCAAGCGGGTTTTTAAGTGCTCTGAAGGCATTTCGTTGTAAGCGGGTTTTTAAGTGAACTCTAGTCATTTCGTTGCAAGCGGGTTTTTAAGTGTTCTGGAGTCATTTCGTTGCAAGCGGGTTTTTACATACTTCTCAGACATTTCACTGGAAGCGGGTTTTTTAAGTGCTCTGGAGTCATTTCGTTGCAAGCGGGTTTTAAGTACTCTGGAGTCATTTCGTTGCAAGCGGGTTTTTAAGTGCTCTGGAGTCATTTCGTTGCAAGCGGGTTTTTAAGTACTCTGGAGTCATTTCGTTGCAAGCGGGTTTTTAAGTGCTCTGAAGCCATTTCGTTGTAAGCGGGTTTTTAAGTGCTCTGGAGTCATTTCGTTGGAAGCGGGTTTTTACGTGTTCTGGAGTCATTTCGTTGCAAGCGGGTTTTTACATACTTCTCAGACATTTCACTGGAAGCGGGTTTTTTAAGTGCTCTGTAGGCATTTCGTTGCAAGCAGGTTTTTAAGTACTCTGGAGTCATTTCGTTGCAAGCGGGTTTTTAAGTGCTCTGAAGGCATTTCGTTATAAGCGGGTTTTTAAGTGCTCTGGAGTCATTTCGTTGCAAGCGGGTTTTTAAGTGCTCTGGAGTCATTTCGTTGCAAGCGGGTTTTTAAGTGCTCTGGAGTAATTTCGTTGCAAGCGGTTTTTTACGTGTTCTGGAGTCATTTCGTTGCAAGCGGGTTTTTACATACTTCTCAGACATTTCACTGGAAGCGGGTTTTTTAAGTGCTCTGGAGTCATTTCGTTGCAAGCGGGTTTTTAAGTGCTCTGGAGTCATTTCGTTGCAAGCGGGTTTTTAAGTGCTCTGGAGTCATTTCGTTGCAAGCGGGTTTTTAAGTGTTCTGGAGTCATTTCGTTGCAAGCGGGTTTTTAAGTGCTCTGGAGTCATTTCGTTGCAAGCGGGTTTTTACGTGTTCTGGAGTCATTTCGTTGCAAGCGGGTTTTTACATACTTCTCAGACATTTCACTGGAAGCGGGTTTTTTAAGTGCTCTGGAGTCATTTCGTTGCAAGCGGGTTTTTAAGTGCTCTGGAGACATTTCGTTGCAAGCGGGTTTTTAAGTGCTCTGGAGTCATTTCGTTGCAAGCGGGTTTTTAAGTGTTCTGGAGTCATTTCGTTGCAAGCGGGTTTTTAAGTGTTCTGGAGTCATTTCGTTGCAAGCGGGTTTTTAAGTGCTCTGGAGTCATTTCGTTGCAAGCGGGTTTTTAAGTGCTCGGTACTCATTTCGTTGCAAGCGGGTTTTTAAGTGCTCTGGAGTAATTTCGTTGCAAGCGGGTTTTTAAGTGCTCTGGAGTCATTTCGTTGCAAGCGGGTTTTTAAGTGCTCTGGAGTCATTTCGTTGCAAGCGGTTTTTTAAGTGCTCTGGAGTCATTTCGTTGCAAGCGGGTTTTTAAGTGCTCTGGAGGCATTTCGTTGTAAGCGGGTTTTTAAGTGGTCTGGAGTCATTTCGTTGCAAGCGGGTTTTTAAGTGCTCTAGAGTCATTTCCTTGCAAGCGGGTTTTTAAGTGCTCTGGAGTCATTTCGTTGCAAGAGGGTTTTTAAGTGTTCTGGAGTCATTTCGTTGCAAACGGGATTTTAAGTGCTCTGGAGTCATTTCGTTGCAAGCGGGTTTTTAAGTACTCTGGAGTCATTTCGTTGCAAGCGGGTTTTTACGTGCTCTGTAGTCATTTCGTTGCAAGCGGGTTTTTAAGTGCTCTGGAGTCATTTCGTTGCAAGCGGGTTTTTAAGTGCTCTGGAGTCATTTCGTTGCAAGTGGGTTTTTAAGTGCTCTGGAGTCATTTCGTTGCAAGCGGGTTTTTAAGTGTTCTGGAGTCATTTCGTTGCAAGCGGGTTTTTAAGTTCTCTGGAGTCATTTCGTTGCAAGCGGGTTTTTAAGTGCTCTGAAGGCATTTCGTTGCAAGCGGGTTTTTAAGTGAACTGGAGTCATTTCGTTGCAAGCGGGTTTTTAAGTGTTCTGGAGTCATTTCGTTGCAAGCGGGTTTTTACAAACTTCTCAGACATTTCACTGGAAGCGGGTTTTTTAAGTGCTCTGGAGTCATTTCGTTGCAAGCGGGTTTTAAGTACTCTGGAGTCATTTCGTTGCAAGCGGGTTTTTAAGTGCTCTGGAGTCATTTCGTTGCAAGCAGGTTTTTAAGTACTCTGGAGTCATTTCGTTGCAAGCGGGTTTTTAAGTGCTCTGAAGCCATTTCGTTGTAAGCGGGTTTTTAAGTGCTCTGGAGTCATTTCGTTGGAAGCGGGTTTTTACGTGTTCTGGAGTCATTTCGTTGCAAGCGGGTTTTTACATACTTCTCAGACATTTCACTGGAAGCGGGTTTTTTAAGTGCTCTGTAGGCATTTCGTTGCAAGCAGGTTTTTAAGTACTCTGGAGTCATTTCATTGCAAGCGGGTTTTTAAGTGCTCTGAAGGCATTTCGTTGTAAGCGGGTTTTTAAGTGCTCTGGAGTCATTTCGTTGCAAGCGGGTTTTTAAGTGCTCTGGAGTCATTTCGTTGCAAGCGGGTTTTTAAGTGCTCTGGAGTAATTTCGTTGCAAGCGGTTTTATACGTGTTCTGGAGTCATTTTGTTGCAAGCGGGTTTTTACATACTTCTCAGACATTTCACTGGAAGCGGGTTTTTTAAGTGCTCTGGAGTCATTTCGTTGCAAGCGGGTTTTTAAGTGCTCTAGAGTCATTTCGTTGCAAGCGGGTTTTTAAGTGCTCTGGAGTCATTTCGTTGCAAGCGGGTTTTTAAGTGTTCTGGAGTCATTTCGTTGCAAGCGGGTTTTTAAGTGCTCTGGAGTCATTTCGTTGCAAGCGGGTTTTTACGTGTTCTAGAGCCATTTCGTTGCAAGCGGGTTTTTACATACTTCTCAGACATTTCACTGGAAGCGGGTTTTTTAAGTGCTCTGGAGTCATTTCGTTGCAAGCGGGTTTTTAAGTGCTCTGGAGTCATTTCGTTGCAAGCGGGTTTTTAAGTGCTCTGGAGTCATTTCGTTGCAAGCGGGTTTTTAAGTGCTCTGGAGTCATTTCGTTGCAAGCGGGTTTTTAAGTGCTCTGGAGTCATTTCGTTGCAAGCGAGTTTTTAAGTGCTCTGGAGTCATTTCGTTGCAAGCGGGTTTTTAAGTGCTCTGGAGTCATTTCGTTGCAAGCCGGTTTTTAAGTGCTCTGGAGTCATTTCGTTGCAAGCGGATTTTTAAGTACTCTGGAGTCATTTCGTTGCAAGCGGGTTTTTAAGTGCTCTGGAGTCATTTCGTTGCAAGCGGTTTTTTAAGTGCTCTGGAGTCATTTCGTTGCAAGCGGGTTTTTAAGTGCTCTGGAGGCATTTCGTTGTAAGCGGGTTTTTAAGTGGTCTGGAGTCATTTCGTTGCAAGCGGGTTTTTAAGTGCTCTAGAGTCATTTCGTTGCAAGCGGGTTTTTAAGTGCTCTGGAGTCATTTCGTTGCAAGAGGGTTTTTAAGTGTTCTGGAGTCATTTCGTTGCAAGCGGGATTTTAAGTGCTCTGGAGTCATTTCGTTGCAAGCAGGTTTTTAAGTACTCTGGAGTCATTTCGTTGCAAGCGGGTTTTTACGTGCTCTGTAGTCATTTCGTTGCAAGCGGGTTTTTAAGTGCTCTGGAGTCATTTCGTTGCAAGCGGGTTTTTAAGTGCTCTGGAGTCATTTCGTTGCAAGCGGGTTTTTAAGTGCTCTGGAGTCATTTCGTTGCAAGCGGGTTTTTAAGTGTTCTGGAGTCATTTCGTTGCAAGCGGGTTTTTAAGTGCTCTGGAGTCATTTCGTTGCAAGCGGGTTTTTAAGTGCTCTGAAGGCATTTCGTTGCAAGCGGGTTTTTAAGTGAACTGGAGTCATTTCGTTGCAAGCGGCTTTTTAAGTGTTCTGGAGTCATTTCGTTGCAAGCGGGTTTTTAAGTGCTCTGGAGTCATTTCGTTGCAAGCGGGTTTTTAAGTGCTCTGAAGGCATTTCGTTGTAAGCGGGTTTTTAAGTGCTCTTGAGTCATTTCGTTGCAGGCGGGTTTTTACATACTTCTCAGACATTTCACTGGAAGCGGGTTTTTTAAGTGCTCTGTAGGCATTTCGTTGCAAGCGGGTTTTTAAGTACTCTGGAGTCATTTCGTTGCAAGCGGGTTTTTAAGTGCTCTGGAGTCATTTCGTTGCAAGCGGGTTTTTAAGTGTTCTGGAATCATTTCGTTGCAAGCGGGTTTTTAAGTGCTCTGGAGTCATTTCGTTGCAAGCGGGTTTTTAAGTGTTCTGGAGTCATTTCGTTGCAAGCGGGTTTTTAAGTGCTCTGGAGTCATTTCGTTGCAAGCGGGTTTTTAAGTAGTCTGGAGTCATTTCGTTGCAAGCGGGTTTTTACGTGCTCTGGAGTCATTTCGTTGCAAGCGGGATTTTACATAGTTCTCTGACATTTAACTGGAAGCGAGTATTTTAAGTACTCTGGAATCATTTCGTTGCAAGCGGGTTTTTACGTGCTCTGGAGTCATTTCATTGCAAGCAGGTTTTTACATCCTTCTCAGACATTTCACTGGAAGCGGGTTTTTTAAGTGCTCTGGAGTCATTTCGTTGCAAGCGGGTTTTTAAGTGCTCTGGAGTCATTTCGTTGCAAGCGGGTTTGTACGTGCTCTGGAGTCATTTCGTTGCAAGCGGGTGTTTAAGTGTTCTGGAGTCATTTCGTTGCAAGCGGGTTTTGAAGTGCTCTGGAGTCATTTCGTTGCAAGCGGGTTTTTAAATGTTCTGGAGTCATTTCGTTGCAAGCGGGTTTTTAAGTACTCTGGAGTCATTTCGTTGCAAGCGGGTTTTTAAGTGCTCTGGAGTCATTTCGTTGCAAGCGGGTTTTTAAGTGCTCTGGAGTCATTTCGTTGCAAGCGGGTTTTTAAGTGCTCTGGAGTCATTTCGTTGCAAGCGGGTTTTTAAGTGCTCTGGAGTCATTTCGTTGCAAGCGGGTTTTTAAGTGCTCTGGAGTCATTTCGTTGCAAGCGGGTTTTTACGTGCTCTGGAGTCATTTCGTTGCAAGCGGGTTTTTAAGTGCTCTGGAGTCATTTCGTTGCAAGCGGGTTTTTAAGTGCTCTGGAGTCATTTCGTTGCAAGCGGGTTTTTAAGTGCTCTGGAGTCATTTCGTTGCAAGCGGGTTTTTAAGTACTCTGGAGTCATTTCTTTGCAAGTGGGTTTTTAAGTGCTCTGGAGTCATTTCGTTGCAAGCGGGTTTTTAAGTGCTCTGGAGTCATTTCGTTGCAGGCGGGTTTTTAAGTGCTCTGAAGGCATTTCGTTGTAAGCTGGTTTTTAAGTACTCTGGAGTCATTTCGTTGCAAGCGGGTTTTTAAGTGCTCTGGAGTCATTTCGTTGCAAGCGGGTTTTTAAGTGCTCTGGAGTCATTTCGTTGCAAGCGGGTTTTTAAGTGCTCTGGAGTCATTTCGTTGCAAGCGGGTTTTTAAGTGCTCTGAAGGCATTTCGTTGTAAGCGGGTTTTTAAGTGAACTCTAGTCATTTCGTTGCAAGCGGGTTTTTAAGTGTTCTGGAGTCATTTCGTTGCAAGCGGGTTTTTACATACTTCTCAGACATTTCACTGGAAGCGGGTTTTTTAAGTGCTCTGGAGTCATTTCGTTGCAAGCGGGTTTTAAGTACTCTGGAGTCATTTCGTTGCAAGCGGGTTTTTAAGTGCTCTGGAGTCATTTCGTTGCAAGCGGGTTTTTAAGTACTCTGGAGTCATTTCGTTGCAAGCGGGTTTTTAAGTGCTCTGAAGCCATTTCGTTGTAAGCGGGTTTTTAAGTGCTCTGGAGTCATTTCGTTGGAAGCGGGTTTTTACGTGTTCTGGAGTCATTTCGTTGCAAGCGGGTTTTTACATACTTCTCAGACATTTCACTGGAAGCGGGTTTTTTAAGTGCTCTGTAGGCATTTCGTTGCAAGCAGGTTTTTAAGTACTCTGGAGTCATTTCGTTGCAAGCGGGTTTTTAAGTGCTCTGAAGGCATTTCGTTATAAGCGGGTTTTTAAGTGCTCTGGAGTCATTTCGTTGCAAGCGGGTTTTTAAGTGCTCTGGAGTCATTTCGTTGCAAGCGGGTTTTTAAGTGCTCTGGAGTAATTTCGTTGCAAGCGGTTTTTTACGTGTTCTGGAGTCATTTCGTTGCAAGCGGGTTTTTACATACTTCTCAGACATTTCACTGGAAGCGGGTTTTTTAAGTGCTCTGGAGTCATTTCGTTGCAAGCGGGTTTTTAAGTGCTCTGGAGTCATTTCGTTGCAAGCGGGTTTTTAAGTGCTCTGGAGTCATTTCGTTGCAAGCGGGTTTTTAAGTGTTCTGGAGTCATTTCGTTGCAAGCGGGTTTTTAAGTGCTCTGGAGTCATTTCGTTGCAAGCGGGTTTTTACGTGTTCTGGAGTCATTTCGTTGCAAGCGGGTTTTTACATACTTCTCAGACATTTCACTGGAAGCGGGTTTTTTAAGTGCTCTGGAGTCATTTCGTTGCAAGCGGGTTTTTAAGTGCTCTGGAGACATTTCGTTGCAAGCGGGTTTTTAAGTGCTCTGGAGTCATTTCGTTGCAAGCGGGTTTTTAAGTGTTCTGGAGTCATTTCGTTGCAAGCGGGTTTTTAAGTGTTCTGGAGTCATTTCGTTGCAAGCGGGTTTTTAAGTGCTCTGGAGTCATTTCGTTGCAAGCGGGTTTTTAAGTGCTCGGTACTCATTTCGTTGCAAGCGGGTTTTTAAGTGCTCTGGAGTAATTTCGTTGCAAGCGGGTTTTTAAGTGCTCTGGAGTCATTTCGTTGCAAGCGGGTTTTTAAGTGCTCTGGAGTCATTTCGTTGCAAGCGGTTTTTTAAGTGCTCTGGAGTCATTTCGTTGCAAGCGGGTTTTTAAGTGCTCTGGAGGCATTTCGTTGTAAGCGGGTTTTTAAGTGGTCTGGAGTCATTTCGTTGCAAGCGGGTTTTTAAGTGCTCTAGAGTCATTTCCTTGCAAGCGGGTTTTTAAGTGCTCTGGAGTCATTTCGTTGCAAGAGGGTTTTTAAGTGTTCTGGAGTCATTTCGTTGCAAACGGGATTTTAAGTGCTCTGGAGTCATTTCGTTGCAAGCGGGTTTTTAAGTACTCTGGAGTCATTTCGTTGCAAGCGGGTTTTTACGTGCTCTGTAGTCATTTCGTTGCAAGCGGGTTTTTAAGTGCTCTGGAGTCATTTCGTTGCAAGCGGGTTTTTAAGTGCTCTGGAGTCATTTCGTTGCAAGTGGGTTTTTAAGTGCTCTGGAGTCATTTCGTTGCAAGCGGGTTTTTAAGTGTTCTGGAGTCATTTCGTTGCAAGCGGGTTTTTAAGTTCTCTGGAGTCATTTCGTTGCAAGCGGGTTTTTAAGTGCTCTGAAGGCATTTCGTTGCAAGCGGGTTTTTAAGTGAACTGGAGTCATTTCGTTGCAAGCGGGTTTTTAAGTGTTCTGGAGTCATTTCGTTGCAAGCGGGTTTTTACAAACTTCTCAGACATTTCACTGGAAGCGGGTTTTTTAAGTGCTCTGGAGTCATTTCGTTGCAAGCGGGTTTTAAGTACTCTGGAGTCATTTCGTTGCAAGCGGGTTTTTAAGTGCTCTGGAGTCATTTCGTTGCAAGCAGGTTTTTAAGTACTCTGGAGTCATTTCGTTGCAAGCGGGTTTTTAAGTGCTCTGAAGCCATTTCGTTGTAAGCGGGTTTTTAAGTGCTCTGGAGTCATTTCGTTGGAAGCGGGTTTTTACGTGTTCTGGAGTCATTTCGTTGCAAGCGGGTTTTTACATACTTCTCAGACATTTCACTGGAAGCGGGTTTTTTAAGTGCTCTGTAGGCATTTCGTTGCAAGCAGGTTTTTAAGTACTCTGGAGTCATTTCATTGCAAGCGGGTTTTTAAGTGCTCTGAAGGCATTTCGTTGTAAGCGGGTTTTTAAGTGCTCTGGAGTCATTTCGTTGCAAGCGGGTTTTTAAGTGCTCTGGAGTCATTTCGTTGCAAGCGGGTTTTTAAGTGCTCTGGAGTAATTTCGTTGCAAGCGGTTTTATACGTGTTCTGGAGTCATTTTGTTGCAAGCGGGTTTTTACATACTTCTCAGACATTTCACTGGAAGCGGGTTTTTTAAGTGCTCTGGAGTCATTTCGTTGCAAGCGGGTTTTTAAGTGCTCTAGAGTCATTTCGTTGCAAGCGGGTTTTTAAGTGCTCTGGAGTCATTTCGTTGCAAGCGGGTTTTTAAGTGTTCTGGAGTCATTTCGTTGCAAGCGGGTTTTTAAGTGCTCTGGAGTCATTTCGTTGCAAGCGGGTTTTTACGTGTTCTAGAGCCATTTCGTTGCAAGCGGGTTTTTACATACTTCTCAGACATTTCACTGGAAGCGGGTTTTTTAAGTGCTCTGGAGTCATTTCGTTGCAAGCGGGTTTTTAAGTGCTCTGGAGTCATTTCGTTGCAAGCGGGTTTTTAAGTGCTCTGGAGTCATTTCGTTGCAAGCGGGTTTTTAAGTGCTCTGGAGTCATTTCGTTGCAAGCGGGTTTTTAAGTGCTCTGGAGTCATTTCGTTGCAAGCGAGTTTTTAAGTGCTCTGGAGTCATTTCGTTGCAAGCGGGTTTTTAAGTGCTCTGGAGTCATTTCGTTGCAAGCCGGTTTTTAAGTGCTCTGGAGTCATTTCGTTGCAAGCGGATTTTTAAGTACTCTGGAGTCATTTCGTTGCAAGCGGGTTTTTAAGTGCTCTGGAGTCATTTCGTTGCAAGCGGTTTTTTAAGTGCTCTGGAGTCATTTCGTTGCAAGCGGGTTTTTAAGTGCTCTGGAGGCATTTCGTTGTAAGCGGGTTTTTAAGTGGTCTGGAGTCATTTCGTTGCAAGCGGGTTTTTAAGTGCTCTAGAGTCATTTCGTTGCAAGCGGGTTTTTAAGTGCTCTGGAGTCTTTCGTTGCAAGAGGGTTTTTAAGTGTTCTGGAGTCATTTCGTTGCAAGCGGGATTTTAAGTGCTCTGGAGTCATTTCGTTGCAAGCAGGTTTTTAAGTACTCTGGAGTCATTTCGTTGCAAGCGGGTTTTTACGTGCTCTGTAGTCATTTCGTTGCAAGCGGGTTTTTAAGTGCTCTGGAGTCATTTCGTTGCAAGCGGGTTTTTAAGTGCTCTGGAGTCATTTCGTTGCAAGCGGGTTTTTAAGTGCTCTGGAGTCATTTCGTTGCAAGCGGGTTTTTAAGTGTTCTGGAGTCATTTCGTTGCAAGCGGGTTTTTAAGTGCTCTGGAGTCATTTCGTTGCAAGCGGGTTTTTAAGTGCTCTGAAGGCATTTCGTTGCAAGCGGGTTTTTAAGTGAACTGGAGTCATTTCGTTGCAAGCGGCTTTTTAAGTGTTCTGGAGTCATTTCGTTGCAAGCGGGTTTTTAAGTGCTCTGGAGTCATTTCGTTGCAAGCGGGTTTTTAAGTGCTCTGAAGGCATTTCGTTGTAAGCGGGTTTTTAAGTGCTCTTGAGTCATTTCGTTGCAGGCGGGTTTTTACATACTTCTCAGACATTTCACTGGAAGCGGGTTTTTTAAGTGCTCTGTAGGCATTTCGTTGCAAGCGGGTTTTTAAGTACTCTGGAGTCATTTCGTTGCAAGCGGGTTTTTAAGTGCTCTGGAGTCATTTCGTTGCAAGCGGGTTTTTAAGTGTTCTGGAATCATTTCGTTGCAAGCGGGTTTTTAAGTGCTCTGGAGTCATTTCGTTGCAAGCGGGTTTTTAAGTGTTCTGGAGTCATTTCGTTGCAAGCGGGTTTTTAAGTGCTCTGGAGTCATTTCGTTGCAAGCGGGTTTTTAAGTAGTCTGGAGTCATTTCGTTGCAAGCGGGTTTTTACGTGCTCTGGAGTCATTTCGTTGCAAGCGGGATTTTACATAGTTCTCTGACATTTAACTGGAAGCGAGTATTTTAAGTACTCTGGAATCATTTCGTTGCAAGCGGGTTTTTACGTGCTCTGGAGTCATTTCATTGCAAGCAGGTTTTTACATCCTTCTCAGACATTTCACTGGAAGCGGGTTTTTTAAGTGCTCTGGAGTCATTTCGTTGCAAGCGGGTTTTTAAGTGCTCTGGAGTCATTTCGTTGCAAGCGGGTTTGTACGTGCTCTGGAGTCATTTCGTTGCAAGCGGGTGTTTAAGTGTTCTGGAGTCATTTCGTTGCAAGCGGGTTTTGAAGTGCTCTGGAGTCATTTCGTTGCAAGCGGGTTTTTAAATGTTCTGGAGTCATTTCGTTGCAAGCGGGTTTTTAAGTACTCTGGAGTCATTTCGTTGCAAGCGGGTTTTTAAGTGCTCTGGAGTCATTTCGTTGCAAGCGGGTTTTTAAGTGCTCTGGAGTCATTTCGTTGCAAGCGGGTTTTTAAGTGCTCTGGAGTCATTTCGTTGCAAGCGGGTTTTTAAGTGCTCTGGAGTCATTTCGTTGCAAGCGGGTTTTTAAGTGCTCTGGAGTCATTTCGTTGCAAGCGGGTTTTTACGTGCTCTGGAGTCATTTCGTTGCAAGCGGGTTTTTAAGTGCTCTGGAGTCATTTCGTTGCAAGCGGGTTTTTAAGTGCTCTGGAGTCATTTCGTTGCAAGCGGGTTTTTAAGTGCTCTGGAGTCATTTCGTTGCAAGCGGGTTTTTAAGTACTCTGGAGTCATTTCTTTGCAAGTGGGTTTTTAAGTGCTCTGGAGTCATTTCGTTGCAAGCGGGTTTTTAAGTGCTCTGGAGTCATTTCGTTGCAGGCGGGTTTTTAAGTGCTCTGAAGGCATTTCGTTGTAAGCTGGTTTTTAAGTACTCTGGAGTCATTTCGTTGCAAGCGGGTTTTTAAGTGCTCTGGAGTCATTTCGTTGCAAGCGGGTTTTTAAGTGCTCTGGAGTCATTTCGTTGCAAGCGGGTTTTTAAGTGCTCTGGAGTCATTTCGTTGCAAGCGGGATTTAAGTGCTCTGGAGTCATTTCGTTGCAAACGTGTTTTTAAATGCTCTGGAGTCATTTCGTTGCAAGCGGGTTTTTAAGTGCTCTGGAGTCATTTCGTTGCAAACGGGTTTTTAAGTGTTCTGGAGTCATTTCGTTGCAAGCGGGTTTTTAAGTGCTCTGGAGTCATTTCGTTGCAAGCGGGTTTTTAAGTGCTCTGGAGTCATTTCGTTGCAAGCGGGTTTTTAAGTGTTCTGGAGTCATTTCGTTGCAAGCGGGTTTTTAAGTGCTCTGGAGTCATTTCTTTGCAAGCGGGTTTTTAAGTGCTCTGAAGGCATTTCGTTGCAAGCGGGTTTTTAAGTGAACTGGAGTCATTTCGTTGCAAGCCGGTTTTTAAGTGTTCTGGAGTCATTTCGTTGCAAGCGGGTTTTCAAGTGTTCTGGAGTCATTTCGTTGCAAGCGGGTTTTTAAGTGCTCTGGAGTCATTTCGTTGCAAGCGGGTTTTTAAGTGCTCTGGAGTCATTTCGTTGCAAGCGGGTTTTTAAGTACTCTGGAGTCATTTCGTTGCAAGCGGGCTTTCAAGTGCTCTGGAGTCATTTCGTTGCAAGCGGGTTTTTAAGTGCTCTGGAGTCATTTCGTTGCAAGCGGGTTTTTAAGTGCTCTGAAGGCATTTCGTTGTAAGCGGGTTTTTAAGTGCTCTTGAGTCATTTCGTTGCAAGCGGGTTTTTACGTGTTCTGGAGTCATTTCGTTGCAAGCGGGTTTTTACATACTTCTCAGACATTTCACTGGAAGTGGGTTTTTTAAGTGCTCTGTAGGCATTTCGTTGCAAGCGGGTTTTTAAGTACTCTGGAGTCATTTCGTTGCAAGCGGGTTTTTAAGTGCTCTGGAGTCATTTCGGTGCAAGCGGGTTTTTAAGTGCTCTGGAGTCATTTCGTTGCAAGCGGGTGTTTAAGTGCTCTGGAGTCATTTCGTTGCAAGCGGGTTTTGAGGGGCTCTGGAGTCATTTCGTTGCAAGCGGGTTTTTAAGTGCTCTGAAGGCATTTCGTTGTAAGCGGGTTTTTAAGTGCTCTTGAGTCATTTCGTTGCAAGCGGGTTTTTACGTGTTCTGGAGTCATTTCGTTGCAAGCGGGTTTTAACATACTTCTCAGACATTTCACTGGAAGCGGGTTTTTTAAGTGCTCTGTAGGCATTTCGTTGCAAGCGGTTTTTTAAGTACTCTGGAGTCATTTCGTTGCAAGCGGGTTTTTAAGTGCTCTGGAGTCATTTCGTTGCAAGCGGGTTTTTAAGTGTTCTGGAGTCATTTCGTTGCAAGCGGGTTTTTAAGTGCTCTGGAGTCATTTCGTTGCAAGCGGGTTTTTAAGTAGTCTGGAGTCATTTCGTTGCAAGCGGGTTTTTAAGTGCTCTGGAGTCATTTCGTTGCAAGCGGGTTTTTAAGTAGTCTGGAGTCATTTCGTTGCAAGCGGGTTTTTACGTGCTCTGGAGTCATTTCGTTGCAAGCGGGATTTTACATAGTTCTCTGACATTTAACTGGAAGCGAGTATTTTAAGTGCTCTGGAGTCATTTCGTTGCAAGCGGGTTTTTACGTGCTCTGGAGTCATTTCATTGCAAGCGGGTTTTTACATACTTCTCAGACATTTCACTGGAAGCGGGTTTTTTAAGTGCTCTGGAGTCATTTCGTTGCAAGCGGGTTTGTACGTGCTCTGGAGTCATTTCGTTGCAAGCGGGTGTTTAAGTGCTCTGGAGTCATTTCGTTGCAAGCGGGTTTTTAAGTGCTCTGAAGGCATTTCGTTGCAAGCGGGTTTTTAAGTGAACTGGAGTCATTTCGTTGCAAGCGGGTTTTTAAGTGTTCTGGAGTCATTTCGTTGCAAGCGGGTTTTTACAAACTTCTCAGACATTTCACTGGAAGCGGGTTTTTTAAGTGCTCTGGAGTCATTTCGTTGCAAGCGGGTTTTCAAGTGTTCTGGAGTCATTTCGTTGCAAGCGGGTTTTTAAGTGCTCTGGAGTCATTTCGTTGCAAGCAGGTTTTTAAGTACTCTGGAGTCATTTCGTTGCAAGCGGGTTTTTAAGTGCTCTGAAGCCATTTCGTTGTAAGCGGGTTTTTAAGTGCTCTGGAGTCATTTCGTTGGAAGCGGGTTTTTACGTGTTCTGGAGTCATTTCGTTGCAAGGGGGTTTTTACATACTTCTCAGACATTTCACTGGAAGCGGGTTTTTTAAGTGCTCTGTAGGCATTTCGTTGCAAGCATGTTTTTAAGTACTCTGGAGTCATTTCATTGCAAGCGGGTTTTTAAGTGCTCTGAAGGCATTTCGTTGTAAGCGGGTTTTTAAGTGCTCTGGAGTCATTTCGTTGCAAGCGGGTTTTTAAGTGCTCTGGAGTCATTTCGTTGCAAGCGGGTTTTTAAGTGCTCTGGAGTAATTTCGTTGCAAGCGGTTTTATACGTGTTCTGGAGTCATTTTGTTGCAAGCGGGTTTTTACATACTTCTCAGACATTTCACTGGAAGCGGGTTTTTTAAGTGCTCTGGAGTCATTTCGTTGCAAGCGGGTTTTTAAGTGCTCTAGAGTCATTTCGTTGCAAGCGGGTTTTTAAGTGCTCTGGAGTCATTTCGTTGCAAGCGGGTTTTTAAGTGTTCTGGAGTCATTTCGTTGCAAGCGGGTTTTTAAGTGCTCTGGAGTCATTTCGTTGCAAGCGGGTTTTTACGTGTTCTAGAGCCATTTCGTTGCAAGCGGGTTTTTACATACTTCTCAGACATTTCACTGGAAGCGGGTTTTTTAAGTGCTCTGGAGTCATTTCGTTGCAAGCGGGTTTTTAAGTGCTCTGGAGTCATTTCGTTGCAAGCGGGTTTTTAAGTGCTCTGGAGTCATTTCGTTGCAAGCGGGTTTTTAAGTGCTCTGGAGTCATTTCGTTGCAAGCGGGTTTTTAAGTGCTCTGGAGTCATTTCGTTGCAAGCGAGTTTTTAAGTGCTCTGGAGTCATTTCGTTGCAAGCGGGTTTTTAAGTGCTCTGGAGTCATTTCGTTGCAAGCCGGTTTTTAAGTGCTCTGGAGTCATTTCGTTGCAAGCGGATTTTTAAGTACTCTGGAGTCATTTCGTTGCAAGCGGGTTTTTAAGTGCTCTGGAGTCATTTCGTTGCAAGCGGTTTTTTAAGTGCTCTGGAGTCATTTCGTTGCAAGCGGGTTTTTAAGTGCTCTGGAGGCATTTCGTTGTAAGCGGGTTTTTAAGTGGTCTGGAGTCATTTCGTTGCAAGCGGGTTTTTAAGTGCTCTAGAGTCATTTCGTTGCAAGCGGGTTTTTAAGTGCTCTGGAGTCATTTCGTTGCAAGAGGGTTTTTAAGTGTTCTGGAGTCATTTCGTTGCAAGCGGGATTTTAAGTGCTCTGGAGTCATTTCGTTGCAAGCAGGTTTTTAAGTACTCTGGAGTCATTTCGTTGCAAGCGGGTTTTTACGTGCTCTGTAGTCATTTCGTTGCAAGCGGGTTTTTAAGTGCTCTGGAGTCATTTCGTTGCAAGCGGGTTTTTAAGTGCTCTGGAGTCATTTCGTTGCAAGCGGGTTTTTAAGTGCTCTGGAGTCATTTCGTTGCAAGCGGGTTTTTAAGTGTTCTGGAGTCATTTCGTTGCAAGCGGGTTTTTAAGTGCTCTGGAGTCATTTCGTTGCAAGCGGGTTTTTAAGTGCTCTGAAGGCATTTCGTTGCAAGCGGGTTTTTAAGTGAACTGGAGTCATTTCGTTGCAAGCGGCTTTTTAAGTGTTCTGGAGTCATTTCGTTGCAAGCGGGTTTTTAAGTGCTCTGGAGTCATTTCGTTGCAAGCGGGTTTTTAAGTGCTCTGAAGGCATTTCGTTGTAAGCGGGTTTTTAAGTGCTCTTGAGTCATTTCGTTGCAGGCGGGTTTTTACATACTTCTCAGACATTTCACTGGAAGCGGGTTTTTTAAGTGCTCTGTAGGCATTTCGTTGCAAGCGGGTTTTTAAGTACTCTGGAGTCATTTCGTTGCAAGCGGGTTTTTAAGTGCTCTGGAGTCATTTCGTTGCAAGCGGGTTTTTAAGTGTTCTGGAATCATTTCGTTGCAAGCGGGTTTTTAAGTGCTCTGGAGTCATTTCGTTGCAAACGGGTTTTTAAGTGTTCTGGAGTCATTTCGTTGCAAGTGGGTTTTTAAGTGCTCTGGAGTCATTTCGTTGCAAGCGGGTTTTTAAGTAGTCTGGAGTCATTTCGTTGCAAGCGGGTTTTTACGTGCTCTGGAGTCATTTCGTTGCAAGCGGGATTTTACATAGTTCTCTGACATTTAACTGGAAGCGAGTATTTTAAGTGCTCTGGAATCATTTCGTTGCAAGCGGGTTTTTACGTGCTCTGGAGTCATTTCATTGCAAGCAGGTTTTTACATCCTTCTCAGACATTTCACTGGAAGCGGGTTTTTTAAGTGCTCTGGAGTCATTTCGTTGCAAGCGGGTTTTTAAGTGCTCTGGAGTCATTTCGTTGCAAGCGGGTTTGTACGTGCTCTGGAGTCATTTCGTTGCAAGCGGGTGTTTAAGTGTTCTGGAGTCATTTCGTTGCAAGCGGGTTTTGAAGTGCTCTGGAGTCATTTCGTTGCAAGCGGGTTTTTAAATGTTCTGGAGTCATTTCGTTGCAAGCGGGTTTTTAAGTACTCTGGAGTCATTTCGTTGCAAGCGGGTTTTTAAGTGCTCTGGAGTCATTTCGTTGCAAGCGGGTTTTTAAGTGCTCTGGAGTCATTTCGTTGCAAGCGGGTTTTTAAGTGCTCTGGAGTCATTTCGTTGCAAGCGGGTTTTTAAGTGCTCTGGAGTCATTTCGTTGCAAGCGGGTTTTTAAGTGCTCTGGAGTCATTTCGTTGCAAGCGGGTTTTTACGTGCTCTGGAGTCATTTCGTTGCAAGCGGGTTTTTAAGTGCTCTGGAGTCATTTCGTTGCAAGCGGGTTTTTAAGTGCTCTGGAGTCATTTCGTTGCAAGCGGGTTTTTAAGTGCTCTGGAGTCATTTCGTTGCAAGCGGGTTTTTAAGTACTCTGGAGTCATTTCTTTGCAAGTGGGTTTTTAAGTGCTCTGGAGTCATTTCGTTGCAAGCGGGATTTTAAGTGCTCTGGAGTCATTTCGTTGCAGGCGGGTTTTTAAGTGCTCTGAAGGCATTTCGTTGTAAGCTGGTTTTTAAGTACTCTGGAGTCATTTCGTTGCAAGCGGGTTTTTAAGTGCTCTGGAGTCATTTCGTTGCAAGCGGGTTTTTAAGTGCTCTGGAGTCATTTCGTTGCAAGCGGGTTTTTAAGTGCTCTGGAGTCATTTCGTTGCAAGCGGGATTTAAGTGCTCTGGAGTCATTTCGTTGCAAGCGTGTTTTTAAATGCTCTGGAGTCATTTCGTTGCAAGCGGGTTTTTAAGTGCTCTGGAGTCATTTCGTTGCAAACGGGTTTTTAAGTGTTCTGGAGTCATTTCGTTGCAAGCGGGTTTTTAAGTGCTCTGGAGTCATTTCGTTGCAAGCGGGTTTTTAAGTGCTCTGGAGTCATTTCGTTGCAAGCGGGTTTTTAAGTGTTCTGGAGTCATTTCGTTGCAAGCGGGTTTTTAAGTGCTCTGGAGTCATTTCTTTGCAAGCGGGTTTTTAAGTGCTCTGAAGGCATTTCGTTGCAAGCGGGTTTTTAAGTGAACTGGAGTCATGTCGTTGCAAGCCGGTTTTTAAGTGTTCTGGAGTCATTTCGTTGCAAGCGGGTTTTCAAGTGTTCTGGAGTCATTTCGTTGCAAGCGGGTTTTTAAGTGCTCTGGAGTCATTTCGTTGCAAGCGGGTTTTTAAGTGCTCTGGAGTCATTTCTTTGCAAGCGGGTTTTTAAGTGCTCTGAAGGCATTTCGTTGCAAGCGGGTTTTTAAGTGAACTGGAGTCATTTCGTTGCAAGCCGGTTTTTAAGTGTTCTGGAGTCATTTCGTTGCAAGCGGGTTTTCAAGTGTTCTGGAGTCATTTCGTTGCAAGCGGGTTTTTAAGTGCTCTGGAGTCATTTCGTTGCAAGCGGGTTTTTAAGTGCTCTGGAGTCATTTCGTTGCAAGCGGGTTTTTAAGTGCTCTGGAGTCATTTCGTTGCAAGCGGGTATTTACGTGCTCTGGAGTCATTTCATTGCAAGCGGGTTTTTACATACTTCTCAGACATTTCACTGGAAGCGGGTTTTTTAAGTGCTCTGGAGTCATTTCGTTGCAAGCGGTTTTTGAAGTACTCTGGAGTCATTTCGTTGCAAGCGGGTTTTTAAGTGCTCTGGAGTCATTTCGTTGCAAGCGGGTTTGTACGTGCTCTGGAGTCATTTCGTTGCAAGCGGGTGTTTAAGTGCTCTGGAGTCATTTCGTTGCAAGCGGGTTTTGAAGTGCTCTGGAGTCATTTCGTTGCAAGCGGGTTTTTAAGTGCTCTGAAGGCATTTCGTTGTAAGTGGGTTTTTAAGTGCTCTTGAGTCATTTCGTTGCAAGCGGGTTTTTACGTGTTCTGGAGTCATTTCGTTGCAAGCGGGTTTTTACATACTTCTCAGACATTTCACTGGAAGCGGGTTTTTTAAGTGCTCTGTAGGCATTTCGTTGCAAGCGGGTTTTTAAGTACTCTGGAGTCATTTCGTTGCAAGCGGGTTTTTAAGTGCTCTGGAGTCATTTCGTTGCAAGCGGGTTTTTAAGTGTTCTGGAGTCATTTCGTTGCAAGCGGGTTTTTAAGTGCTCTGGAGTCATTTCGTTGCAAGCGGGTTTTTAAGTAGTCTGGAGTCATTTCGTTGCAAGCGGGTTTTTACGTGCTCTGGAGTCATTTCGTTGCAAGCGGGATTTTACATAGTTCTCTGACATTTAACTGGAAGCGAGTATTTTAAGTGCTCTGGAATCATTTCGTTTCAAGCGGGTTTTTACGTGCTCTGGAGTCATTTCGTTGCAAGCGGGTTTATAAGTGCTCTGGAGTCATTTCGTTGCAAGCGGGTTTTTAAGTACTCTGGAGTCATTTCGTTGCAAGCGGGTTTTTACGTGCTCTGGAGTCATTTCGTTGCAAGCGGGTTTTTAAGTGCTCTGGAGTCATTTCGTTGCAAGCGGGTTTTTAAGTGCTCTGGAGTCATTTCGTTGCAAGCGGGTTTTTAAGTGCTCTGGAGTCATTTCGTTGCAAGCGGGTTTTTAAGTGCTCTGGAGTCATTTCGGTGCAAGCGGGTTTTTAAGTGCTCTGGAGTCATTTCGTTGCAAGCGGGTTTTTAAGTGCTCTGGAGTCATTTCGTTGCAAGCGGGTTTTTAAGTAGTCTGGAGTCATTTCGTTGCAAGCGGGTTTTTACGTGCTCTGGAGTCATTTCGTTGCAAGCGGGATTTTACATAGTTCTCTGACATTTAACTGGAAGCGAGTATTTTAAGTGCTCTGGAGTCATTTCGTTGCAAGCGGGTTTTTACGTGCTCTGGAGTCATTTCATTGCAAGCGGGTTTTTACATACTTCTCAGACATTTCACTGGAAGCGGGTTTTTTAAGTGCTCTGGAGTCATTTCGTTGCAAGCGGCTTTTGAAGTACTCTGGAGTCATTTCGTTGCAAGCGGGTTTTTAAATGCTCTGGAGTCATTTCGTTGCAAGCGGGTTTGTACGTGCTCTGGAGTCATTTCGTTGCAAGCGGGTGTTTAAGTGCTCTGGAGTCATTTCGTTGCAAGCGGGTTTTGAAGTGCTCTGGAGTCATTTCGTTGCAAGCGGGTTTTTAAGTGCTCTGGAGTCATTTCGTTGCAAGCGGGTTTTTAAGTAGTCTGGAGTCATTTCGTTGCAAGCGGGTTTTTAAGTGCTCTGGAGTCATTTCGTTGCAAGCGGGTTTTTAAGTAGTCTGGAGTCATTTCGTTGCAAGCGGGTTTTTACGTGCTCTGGAGTCATTTCGTTGCAAGCGGGATTTTACATAGTTCTCTGACATTTAACTGGAAGCGAGTATTTTAAGTGCTCTGGAGTCATTTCGTTGCAAGCGGGTTTTTACGTGCTCTGGAGTCATTTCATTGCAAGCGGGTTTTTACATACTTCTCAGACATTTCACTGGAAGCGGGTTTTTTAAGTGCTCTGGAGTCATTTCGTTGCAAGCGGGTGTTTAAGTGCTCTGGAGTCATTTCGTTGCAAGCGGGTTTTGAAGTGCTCTGGAGTCATTTCGTTGCAAGCGGGTTTTTAAGTGCTCTGAAGGCATTTCGTTGCAAGCGGGTTTTTAAGTGAACTGGAGTCATTTCGTTGCAAGCGGGTTTTTAAGTGCTCTGGAGTCATTTCGTTGCAAGCGGGTTTTTAAGTGCTCTGGAGTCATTTCGTTGCAAGCGGGTTTTCAAGTGTTCTGGAGTCATTTCGTTGCAAGCGGGTTTTTAAGTGCTCTGGAGTCATTTCTTTGCAAGCGGGTTTTTAAGTGCTCTGAAGGCATTTCGTTGCAAGCGGGTTTTTAAGTGAACTGGAGTCATTTCGTTGCAAGCGGGTTTTTAAGTGTTCTGGAGTCATTTCGTTGCAAGCGGGTTTTCAAGTGTTCTGGAGTCATTTCGTTGCAAGCGGGTTTTTAAGTGCTCTGGAGTCATTTCGTTGCAAGCGGGTTTTTAAATGCTCTGGAGTCATTTCGTTGCAAGCGGGTTTTTAAGTACTCTGGAGTCATTTCGTTGCAAGCGGGCTTTCAAGTGCTCTGGAGTCATTTCGTTGCAAGCGGGTTTTTAAGTGCTCTGGAGTCATTTCGTTGCAAGCGGGTTTTTAAGTGCTCTGAAGGCATTTCGTTGTAAGCGGGTTTTTAAGTGCTCTTGAGTCATTTCGTTGCAAGCGGGTTTTTACGTGTTCTGGAGTCATTTCGTTGCAAGCGGGTTTTTACATACTTCTCAGACATTTCACTGGAAGCGGGTTTTTTACGTGCCTTGTAGGCATTTCGTTGCAAGCGGGTTTTTAAGTACTCTGGAGTCATTTCGTTGCAAGCGGGTTTTTAAGTGCTCTGGAGTCATTTCGGTGCAAGCGGGTTTTTAAGTGCTCTGGAGTCATTTCGTTGCAAGCGGGTTTTTAAGTGCTCTGGAGTCATTTCGTTGCAAGCGGGTTTTTAAGTAGTCTGGAGTCATTTCGTTGCAAGCGGGTTTTTACGTGCTCTGGAGTCATTTCGTTGCAAGCGGGATTTTACATAGTTCTCTGACATTTAACTGGAAGCGAGTATTTTAAGTGCTCTGGAGTCATTTCGTTGCAAGCGGGTTTTTACGTGCTCTGGAGTCATTTCATTGCAAGCGGGTTTTTACATACTTCTCAGACATTTCACTGGAAGCGGGTTTTTTAAGTGCTCTGGAGTCATTTCGTTGCAAGCGGCTTTTGAAGTACTCTGGAGTCATTTCGTTGCAAGCGGGTTTTTAAGTGCTCTGGAGTCATTTCGTTGCAAGCGGGTTTGTACGTGCTCTGGAGTCATTTCGTTGCAAGCGGGTGTTTAAGTGCTCTGGAGTCATTTCGTTGCAAGCGGGTTTTGAAGTGCTCTGGAGTCATTTCGTTGCAAGCGGGTTTTTAAGTGCTCTGAAGGCATTTCGTTGTAAGCGGGTTTTTAAGTGCTCTTGAGTCATTTCGTTGCAAGCGGGTTTTTACGTGTTCTGGAGTCATTTCGTTGCAAGCGGGTTTTTACATACTTCTCAGACATTTCACTGGAAGCGGGTTTTTTAAGTGCTCTGTAGGCATTTCGTTGCAAGCGGGTTTTTAAGTACTCTGGAGTCATTTCGTTGCAAGCGGGTTTTTAAGTGCTCTGGAGTCATTTCGTTGCAAGCGGGTTTTTAATTAGTCTGGAGTCATTTCGTTGCAAGCGGGTTTTTAAGTGCTCTGGAGTCATTTCGTTGCAAGCGGGTTTTTAAGTAGTCTGGAGTCATTTCGTTGCAAGCGGGTTTTTACGTGCTCTGGAGTCATTTCGTTGCAAGCGGGATTTTACATAGTTCTCTGACATTTAACTGGAAGCGAGTATTTTAAGTGCTCTGGAGTCATTTCGTTGCAAGCGGGTTTTTACGTGCTCTGGAGTCATTTCATTGCAAGCGGGTTTTTACATACTTCTCAGACATTTCACTGGAAGCGGGTTTTTTAAGTGCTCTGGAGTCATTTCGTTGCAAGCGGGTTTGTACGTGCTCTGGAGTCATTTCGTTGCAAGCGGGTGTTTAAGTGCTCTGGAGTCATTTCGTTGCAAGCGGGTTTTGAAGTGCTCTGGAGTCATTTCGTTGCAAGCGGGTTTTTAAGTGCTCTGAAGGCATTTCGTTGCAAGCGGGTTTTTAAGTGAACTGGAGTCATTTCGTTGCAAGCGGGTTTTTAAGTGCTCTGGAGTCATTTCGTTGCAAGCGGGTTTTTAAGTGCTCTGGAGTCATTTCGTTGCAAGCGGGTTTTCAAGTGTTCTGGAGTCATTTCGTTGCAAGCGGGTTTTTAAGTGCTCTGGAGACATTTCGTTGCAAGCGGGTTTTTAAGTACTCTGGAGTCATTTCGTTGCAAGCGGGCTTTTAAGTGCTCTGGAGTCATTTCGTTGCAAGCGGGTTTTTAAGTGCTCTGGAGTCATTTCGTTGCAAGCGGGTTTTTAAGTGCTCTGAAGGCATTTCGTTGTAAGCGGGTTTTTAAGTGCTCTTGAGTCATTTCGTTGCAAGCGGGTTTTTACGTGTTCTGGAGTCATTTCGTTGCAAGCGGGTTTTTACATACTTCTCAGACATTTCACTGGAAGCGGGTTTTTTAAGTGCTCTGTAGGCATTTCGTTGCAAGCGGGTTTTTAAGTACTCTGGAGTCATTTCGTTGCAAGCGGGTTTTTAAGTGCTCTGGAGTCATTTCGGTGCAAGCGGGTTTTTAAGTGCTCTGGAGTCATTTCATTGCAAGTGGGTTTTTAAGTGCTCTGGAGTCATTTCATTGCAAGTGGGTTTTTAAGTGCTCTGGAGTCATTTCGTTGCAAGCGGGTTTTTAAGTGTTCTGGAGTCATTTCGTTGCAAGCGGGTTTTTAAGTGCTCTGGAGTCATTTCGTTGCAAGCGGGTTTTTAAGTAGTCTGGAGTCATTTCGTTGCAAGCGGGTTTTTACGTGCTCTGGAGTCATTTCGTGGCAAGCGGGATTTTACATAGTTCTCTGACATTTAACTGGAAGCGAGTATTTTAAGTGCTCTGGAGTCATTTCGTTGCAAGCGGGTTTTTACGTGCTCTGGAGTCATTTCATTGCAAGCGGGTTTTTACATACTTCTCAGACATTTCACTGTAAGCGGGTTTTTTAAGTGCTCTGGAGTCATTTCGTTGCAAGCGGGTTTTGAAGTACTCTGGAGTCATTTCGTTGCAAGCGGGTTTTTAAGTGCTCTGGAGTCATTTCGTTGCAAGCGGGTTTGTACGTGCTCTGGAGTCATTTCGTTGCAAGCGGGTGTTTAAGTGCTCTGGAGTCATTTCGTTGCAAGCGGGTTTTGAAGTGCTCTGGAGTCATTTCGTTGCAAGCGGGTTTTTAAGTGCTCTGAAGGCATTTCGTTGTAAGCGGGTTTTTAAGTGCTCTTGAGTCATTTCGTTGCAAGCGGGTTTTTACGTGTTCTGGAGTCATTTCGTTGCAAGCGGGTTTTTACATACTTCTCAGACATTTCACTGTAAGCGGGTTTTTTAAGTGCTCTGTAGGCATTTCGTTGCAAGCGGGTTTTTAAGTACTCTGGAGTCATTTCGTTGCAAGCGGGTTTTTAAGTGCTCTGGAGTCATTTCCTTGCAAGCGGGTTTTTAAGTGTTCTGGAGTCATTTCGTTGCAAGCGGGTTTTTAAGTGCTCTGGAGTCATTTCGTTGCAAGCGGGTTTTTAAGTAGTCTGGAGTCATTTCGTTACAAGCGGGTTTTTAAGTGCTCTGGAGTCATTTCGTTGCAAGCGGGTTTTTAAGTAGTCTGGAGTCATTTCGTTGCAAGCGGGTTTTTACGTGCTCTGGAGTCATTTCGTTGCAAGCAGGATTTTACATAGTTCTCTGACATTTAACTGGAAGCGAGTATTTTAAGTGCTCTGGAGTCATTTCGTTGCAAGCGGGTTTTTACGTGCTCTGGAGTCATTTCATTGCAAGCGGGTTTTTACATACTTCTCAGACATTTCACTGGAAGCGGGTTTTTTAAGTGCTCTGGAGTCATTTCGTTGCAAGCGGGTTTTGAAGTACTCTGGAGTCATTTCGTTGCAAGCGGGTTTTTAAGTGCTCTGGAGTCATTTCGTTGCAAGCGGGTTTGTACGTGCTCTGGAGTCATTTCGTTGCAAGCGGGTGTTTAAGTACTCTGGAGTCATTTCGTTGCAAGCGGGTTTTTAAGTGCTCTGGAGTCATTTCGTTGCAAGCGGGTTTGTACGTGCTCTGGAGTCATTTCGTTGCAAGCGGGTGTTTAAGTGCTCTGGAGTCATTTCGTTGCAAGCGGGTTTTGAAGTGCTCTGGAGTCATTTCGTTGCAAGCGGGTTTTTAAGTGCTCTGAAGGCATTTCGTTGTAAGTGGGTTTTTAAGTGCTCTTGAGTCATTTCATTGCAAGCGGGTTTTTACGTGTTCTGGAGTCATTTCGTTGCAAGCGGGTTTTTACATACTTCTCAGACATTTCACTGGAAGCGGGTTTTTAAGTGCTCTGGAGTCATTTCGTTGCAAGCGGGTTTTTAAGTGCTCTGAAGGCATTTCGTTGCAAGCGGGTTTTTAAGTACTCTGGAGTCATTTCGTTGCAAGTGCGTTTTTAAGTGCTCTGGAGTCATTTCGTTGCAAGCGGGTTTTTAAGTGCTCTGGAGTCATTTCGTTGCAAGCGGGTTTTTAAGTGCTCTGGAGTCATTTCGTTGCAAGCGGGTTTTTAAGTAGTCTGGAGTCATTTCGTTGCAAGCGGGTTTTTACGTGCTCTGGAGTCATTTCGTTGCAAGCGGGATTTTACATAGTTCTCTGACATTTAACTGGAAGCGAGTATTTTAAGTGCTCTGGAATCATTTCGTTTCAAGCGGGTTTTTACGTGCTCTGGAGTCATTTCATTGCAAGCAGATTTTTACATACTTCTCAGACATTTCACTGGAAGCGGGTTTTTTAAGTGCTCTGGAGTCATTTCGTTGCAAGCGGGTGTTTAAGTGTTCTGGAGTCATTTCGTTGCAAGCGGGTTTTGAAGTGCTCTGGAGTCATTTCGTTGCAAGCGGGTTTTTAAGTGTTCTGGAGTCATTTCGTTGCAAGCGGGTTTTTAAGTACTCTGGAGTCATTTCGTTGCAAGCGGGTTTTTAAGTGCTCTGGAGTCATTTCGTTGCAAGCGGGTTTTTAAGTGCTCTGGAGTCATTTCGTTGCAAGCGGGTTTTTAAGTGCTCTGGAGTCATTTCGTTGCAAGCGGGTTTTTAAGTGCTCTGGAGTCATTTCGTTGCAAGCGGGTTTTTAAGTGCTCTGGAGTCATTTCGTTGCAAGCGGGTTTTTACGTGCTCTGGAGTCATTTCGTTGCAAGCGGGTTTTTAAGTGCTCTGGAGTCATTTCGTTGCAAGCGGGTTTTTAAGTGCTCTGGAGTCATTTCGTTGCAAGCGGGTTTTTAAGTGCTCTGGAGTCATTTCGTTGCAAGCGGGATTTAAGTGCTCTGGAGTCATTTCGTTGCAAGCGGGTTTTTAAATGCTCTGGAGTCATTTCGTTGCAAGCGGGATTTTAAGTGCTCTGGAGTCATTTCGTTGCAAGCGGGTTTTTAAGTGTTCTGGAGTCATTTCGTTGCAAGCGGGTTTTTAAGTGCTCTGGAGTCATTTCGTTGCAAGCGGGTTTTTAAGTGCTCTGGAGTCATTTCGTTGCAAGCGGGTTTTTAAGTGTTCTGGAGTCATTTCGTTGCAAGCGGGTTTTTAAGTGCTCTGGAGTCATTTCGTTGCAAGCGGGTTTTTAAGTGCTCTGAAGGCATTTCGTTGCAAGCGGGTTTTTAAGTGAACTGGAGTCATTTCGTTGCAAGCGGGTTTTTAAGTGTTCTGGAGTCATTTCGTTGCAAGCGGGTTTTTAAGTGCTCTGGAGTCATTTCGTTGCAAGCGGGTTTTCAAGTGTTCTGGAGTCATTTCGTTGCAAGCGGGTTTTTAAGTACTCTGGAGTCATTTCGTTGCAAGCGGGCTTTTAAGTGCTCTGGAGTCATTTCGTTGCAAGCGGGTTTTTAAGTGCTCTGGAGTCATTTCGTTGCAAGCGGGTTTTTAAGTAGTCTGGATTCATTTCGTTGCAAGCGGGTTTTTACGTGCTCTGGAGTCATTTCGTTGCAAGCGGGATTTTACATAGTTCTCTGACATTTAACTGGAAGCGAGTATTTTAAGTGCTCTGGAGTCATTTCGTTGCAAGCGGGTTTTTACGTGCTCTGGAGTCATTTCATTGCAAGCGGGTTTTTACATACTTCTCAGACATTTCACTGGAAGCGGGTTTTTTAAGTGCTCTGGAGTCATTTCGTTGCAAGCGGGTTTTGAAGTACTCTGGAGTCATTTCGTTGCAAGCGGGTTTTTAAGTGAACTGGAGTCATTTCGTTGCAAGCGGGTTTTTAAGTGCTCTGGCGTCATTTCGTTGCAAGCGGGTTTTTAAGTGCTCTGGAGTCATTTCGTTGCAAGCGGGTTTTCAAGTGTTCTGGAGTCATTTCGTTGCAAGCGGGTTTTTAAGTGCTCTGGAGTCATTTCGTTGCAAGCGGGTTTTTAAGTACTCTGGAGTCATTTCGTTGCAAGCGGGCTTTTAAGTGCTCTGGATTCATTTCGTTGCAAGCGGGTTTTTAAGTGCTCTGGAGTCATTTCGTTGCAAGCGGGTTTTTAAGTGCTCTGAAGGCATTTCGTTGTAAGCGGGTTTTTAAGTGCTCTTGAGTCATTTCGTTGCAAGCGGGTTTTTACGTGTTCTGGAGTCATTTCGTTGCAAGCGGGTTTTTACATACTTCTCAGACATTTCACTGGAAGCGGGTTTTTTAAGTGCTCTGTAGGCATTTCGTTGCAAGCGGGTTTTTAAGTACTCTGGAGTCATTTCGTTGCAAGCGGGTTTTTAAGTGCTCTGGAGTCATTTCGGTGCAAGCGGGTTTTTAAGTGCTCTGGAGTCATTTCGTTGCAAGTGGGTTTTTAAGTGCTCTGGAGTCATTTCGTTGCAAGCGGGTTTTTAAGTGTTCTGGAGTCATTTCGTTGCAAGCGGGTTTTTAAGTGCTCTGGAGTCATTTCGTTGCAAGCGGGTTTTTAAGTAGTCTGGAGTCATTTCGTTGCAAGCGGGTTTTTACGTGCTCTGGAGTCATTTCGTTGCAAGCGGGATTTTACATAGTTCTCTGACATTTAACTGGAAGCGAGTATTTTAAGTGCTCTGGAGTCATTTCGTTGCAAGCGGGTTTTTACGTGCTCTGGAGTCATTTCATTGCAAGCGGGTTTTTACATACTTCTCAGACATTTCACTGTAAGCCGGTTTTTTAAGTGCTCTGGAGTCATTTCGTTGTAAGCGGGTTTTGAAGTACTCTGGAGTCATTTCGTTGCAAGCGGGTTTTTAAGTGCTCTGGAGTCATTTCGTTGCAAGCGGGTTTTTAAGTGCTCTGGAGTCATTTCGTTGCAAGCGGGTTTTTAAGTGTTCTGGAGTCATTTCGTTGCAAGCGGGTTTTTAAGTGCTCTGGAGTCATTTCGTTGCAAGCGGGTTTTTAAGTGCTCTGAAGGCATTTCGTTGCAAGCGGGTTTTTAAGTGAACTGGAGTCATTTCGTTGCAAGCGGGTTTTTAAGTGTTCTGGAGTCATTTCGTTGCAAGCGGGTTTTTAAGTGCTCTGGAGTCATTTCGTTGCAAGCGGGTTTTCAAGTGTTCTGGAGTCATTTCGTTGCAAGCGGGTTTTTAAGTGCTCTGGAGTCATTTCGTTGCAAGCGGGTTTTTAAGTACTCTGGAGTCATTTCGTTGCAAGCGGGCTTTTAAGTGCTCTGGAGTCATTTCGTTGCAAGCGGGTTTTTAAGTGCTCTGGAGTCATTTCGTTGCAAGCGGGTTTTTAAGTGCTCTGAAGGCATTTCGTTGTAAGCGGGTTTTTAAGTGCTCTTGAGTCATTTCGTTGCAAGCGGGTTTTTACGTGTTCTGGAGTCATTTCGTTGCAAGCGGGTATTTACATACTTCTCAGACATTTCACTGGAAGCGGGTTTTTTAAGTGCTCTGTAGGCATTTCGTTGCAAGCGGGTTTTTAAGTACTCTGGAGTCATTTCGTTGCAAGCGGGTTTTTAAGTGCTCTGGATTCATTTCGGTGCAAGCGGGTTTTTAAGTGTTCTGGAGTCATTTCGTTGCAAGCGGGTTTTTAAGTGCTCTGGAGTCATTTCGTTGCAAGCGGGTTTTTAAGTGTTCTGGAGTCATTTCGTTGCAAGCGGGTTTTTAAGTGCTCTGGAGTCATTTCGTTGCAAGCGGGTTTTTAAGTAGTCTGGAGTCATTTCGTTGCAAGCGGGTTTTTACGTGCTCTGGAGTCATTTCGTTGCAAGCGGGATTTTACATAGTTCTCTGACATTTAACTGGAAGCGAGTATTTTAAGTGCTCTGGAGTCATTTCATTGCAAGCGGGCTTTTACATACTTCTCAGACATTTCACTGGAAGCGGGTTTTTTAAGTGCTCTGGAGTCATTTCATTGCAAGCGGGTTTTGAAGTACTCTGGAGTCATTTCGTTGCAAGCGGGTTTTTTAAGTGCTCTGGAGTCATTTCGTTGCAAGCGGGTTTTGAAGTACTCTGGAGTCATTTCGTTGCAAGCGGGTTTTTAAGTGCTCTGGAGTCATTTCTTTACAAGCGGGTTTTTAAGTGCTCTGGAGTCATTTCGTTGCAAGCGGGTTTTTAAGTGCTCTGGAGTCATTTCGTTGCAGGCGGGTTTTTAAGTGCTCTGAAGGCATTTCGTTGTAAGCTGGTTTTTAAGTACTCTGGAGTCATTTCGTTGCAAGCGGGTTTTTTAGTGCTCTGGAGTCATTTCGTTGCAAGCGGGTTTTTAAGTACTCTGGAGTCATTTCGTTGCAAGCGGGTTTTTAAGTGCTCTGGAGTCATTTCATTGCAAGCGGGTTTTTAAGTGCTCTGGAGTCATTTCGTTGCAAGCGGGTTTTTAAGTGCTCTGGAGTCATTTCGTTGCAAGCGGGATTTAAGTGCTCTGGAGTCATTTCGTTGCAAGCTGGTTTTTAAATTCTCTGGAGTCATTTCGTTGCAAGCGGGTTTATAAGTGCTCTGGAGTCATTTCGTTGCAAGTGGGTTTTTAAGTGTTCTGGAGTCATTTCGTTGCAAGCGGGTTTTTAAGTGCTCTGGAGTCATTTCGTTGCAAGCGGGTTTTTAAGTGCTCTGGAGTCATTTCGGTGCAAGCGGGTTTTTAAGTGTTCTGGAGTCATTTCATTGCAAACGTGTTTTTAAGTGCTCTGGAGTCATTTCGTTGCAAGCGGGTTTTTAAGTGTTCTGGAGTCATTTCGTTGCAAGCGGGTTTTTAAGTGCTCTGGAGTCATTTCTTTGCAAGCGGGTTTTTAAGTAGTCTGGAGTCATTTCGTTGCAAGCGGGTTTTTACGTGCTCTGGAGTCATTTCGTTGCAAGCGGGATTTTACATAGTTCTCTGACATTTAACTGGAAGCGAGTATTTTAACTGCTCTGGAGTCATTTCGTTGCAAGCGGGTTTTTAAGTACTCTGGAGTCATTTCGTTGCAAGCGGGTTTTTAAGTGTTCTGGAGTCATTTCGTTGCAAGCGGGTTTTTAAGTGCTCTGGAGTCATTTCGTTGCAAGCGGGTTTTTAAGTGTTCTGGAGTCATTTCGTTGCAAGCGGGTTTTTAAGTGCTCTGGAGTCATTTCGTTGCAAGCGGGTTTTTAAGTGTTCTGGAGTCATTTCGTTGCAAGCGGGTTTTTAAGTGCTCTGGAGTCATTTCGTTGCAAGCGGGTTTTTAAGTAGTCTGGAGTCATTTCGTTGCAAGCGGGTTTTTACGTGCTCTGGAGTCATTTCGTTGCAAGCGGGATTTTACATAGTTCTCTGACATTTAACTGGAAGCGAGTATTTTAAGTGCTCTGGAGTCATTTCGTTGCAAGCGGGTTTTTACGTGCTCTGGAGTCATTTCATTGCAAGCGGGTTTTTACATACTTCTCAGACATTTCACTGTAAGCGGGTTTTTTAAGTGCTCTGGAGTCATTTCGTTTTAAGCGGGTTTTGAAGTACTCTGGAGTCATTTCGTTGCAAGCGGGTTTTTAAGTGCTCTGGAGTCATTTCGTTGCAAGCGGGTTTTTAAGTGCTCTGGAGTCATTTCGTTGCAAGCGGGTTTTTAAGTGTTCTGGAGTCATTTCGTTGCAAGCGGGTTTTTAAGTGCTCTGGAGTCATTTCGTTGCAAGCGGGTTTTTAAGTGCTCTGAAGGCATTTCGTTGCAAGCGGGTTTTTAAGTGAACTGGAGTCATTTCGTTGCAAGCGGGTTTTTAAGTGTTCTGGAGTCATTTCGTTGCAAGCGGGTTTTTAAGTGCTCTGGAGTCATTCGTTGCAAGCGGGTTTTCAAGTGTTCTGGAGTCATTTCGTTGCAAGCGGGTTTTTAAGTGCTCTGGAGTCATTTCGTTGCAAGCGGGTTTTTAAGTACTCTGGAGTCATTTCGTTGCAAGCGGGCTTTTAAGTGCTCTGGAGTCATTTCGTTGCAAGCGGGTTTTTAAGTGCTCTGGAGTCATTTCGTTGCAAGCGGGTTTTTAAGTGCTCTGAAGGCATTTCGTTGTAAGCGGGTTTTTAAGTGCTCTTGAGTCATTTCGTTGCAAGCGGGTTTTTACGTGTTCTGGAGTCATTTCGTTGCAAGCGGGTATTTACATACTTCTCAGACATTTCACTGGAAGCGAGTTTTTTAAGTGCTCTGTAGGCATTTCGTTGCAAGCGGGTTTTTAAGTACTCTGGAGTCATTTCGTTGCAAGCGGGTTTTTAAGTGCTCTGGATTCATTTCGGTGCAAGCGGGTTTTTAAGTGTTCTGGAGTCATTTCGTTGCAAGCGGGTTTTTAAGTGCTCTGGAGTCATTTCGTTGCAAGCGGGTTTTTAAGTGTTCTGGAGTCATTTCGTTGCAAGCGGGTTTTTAAGTGCTCTGGAGTCATTTCGTTGCAAGCGGGTTTTTAAGTAGTCTGGAGTCATTTCGTTGCAAGCGGGTTTTTACGTGCTCTGGAGTCATTTCGTTGCAAGCGGGATTTTACATAGTTCTCTGACATTTAACTGGAAGCGAGTATTTTAAGTGCTCTGGAGTCATTTCATTGCAAGCGGGCTTTTACATACTTCTCAGACATTTCACTGGAAGCGGGTTTTTTAAGTGCTCTGGAGTCATTTCATTGCAAGCGGGTTTTGAAGTACTCTGGAGTCATTTCGTTGCAAGCGGGTTTTTTAAGTGCTCTGGAGTCATTTCGTTGCAAGCGGGTTTTGAAGTACTCTGGAGTCATTTCGTTGCAAGCGGGTTTTTAAGTGCTCTGGAGTCATTTCTTTACAAGCGGGTTTTTAAGTGCTCTGGAGTCATTTCGTTGCAAGCGGGTTTTTAAGTGCTCTGGAGTCATTTCGTTGCAGGCGGGTTTTTAAGTGCTCTGAAGGCATTTCGTTGTAAGCTGGTTTTTAAGTACTCTGGAGTCATTTCGTTGCAAGCGGGTTTTTTAGTGCTCTGGAGTCATTTCGTTGCAAGCGGGTTTTTAAGTACTCTGGAGTCATTTCGTTGCAAGCGGGTTTTTAAGTGCTCTGGAGTCATTTCATTGCAAGCGGGTTTTTAAGTGCTCTGGAGTCATTTCGTTGCAAGCGGGTTTTTAAGTGCTCTGGAGTCATTTCGTTGCAAGCGGGATTTAAGTGCTCTGGAGTCATTTCGTTGCAAGCTGGTTTTTAAATTCTCTGGAGTCATTTCGTTGCAAGCGGGTTTATAAGTGCTCTGGAGTCATTTCGTTGTAAGCGGGTTTTTAAGTGTTCTGGAGTCATTTCGTTGCAAGCGGGTATTTAAGTGCTCTGGAGTCATTTCGTTGCAAGCGGGTTTTTAAGTGCTCTGGAGTCATTTCGGTGCAAGCGGGTTTTTAAGTGTTCTGGAGTCATTTCATTGCAAACGTGTTTTTAAGTGCTCTGGAGTCATTTCGTTGCAAGCGGGTTTTTAAGTGTTCTGGAGTCATTTCGTTGCAAGCGGGTTTTTAAGTGCTCTGGAGTCATTTCTTTGCAAGCGGGTTTTTAAGTAGTCTGGAGTCATTTCGTTGCAAGCGGGTTTTTACGTGCTCTGGAGTCATTTCGTTGCAAGCGGGATTTTACATAGTTCTCTGACATTTAACTGGAAGCGAGTATTTTAACTGCTCTGGAGTCATTTCGTTGCAAACGGGTTTTTAAGTACTCTGGAGTCATTTCATTGCAAGCGGGTTTTTAAGTGTTCTGGAGTCATTTCGTTGCAAGCGGGTTTTTAAGTGCTCTGGAGTCATTTCGTTGCAAGCGGGTTTTTAAGTATTCTGGAGTCATTTCGTTGCAAGCGGGTTTTTAAGTGCTCTGGAGTCATTTCGTTGCAAGCGGGTTTTTAAGTGCTCTGGAGTCATTTCGGTGCAAGCGGGTTTTTAAGTGTTCTGGAGTCATTTCGTTGCAAGCGGGTTTTTAAGTGCTCTGGAGTCATTTCGTTGCAAGCGGGTTTTTAAGTGTTCTGGAGTCATTTCGTTGCAAGCGGGTTTTTAAGTGCTCTGGAGTCATTTCTTTGCAAGCGGGTTTTTAAGTAGTCTGGAGTCATTTCGTTGCAAGCGGGTTTTTACGTGCTCTGGAGTCATTTCGTTGCAAGCGGGATTTTACATAGTTCTCTGACATTTAACTGGACGCGAGTTTTTTAAGTGCTCTGGAGTCATTTCGTTGCAAGCGGGTTTTTACGTGCTCTGGAGTCATTTCATTGCAAGCGGGTTTTTACTTACTTCTCAGACATTTCACTGGAAGCGGGTTTTTTAAGTGCTTGGAGTCATTTCGTTGCAAGCGGGTTTTGAAGTACTCTGGAGTCATTTCGTTGCAAGCGGGTTTTTAAGTGCTCTGGAGTCATTTTGTTGCAAGCGGGTTTGTACGTGCTCTGGAGTCATTTCGTTGCAAGCGGGTGTTTAAGTGCTCTGGAGTCATTTCGTTGCAAGCGGGTTTTGAAGTGCTCTGGAGTCATTTCGTTGCAAGCGGGTTTTTAAGTGCTCTGAAGGCATTTCGTTGTAAGCGAGTATTTTAAGTGCTCTGGAGTCATTTCGTTGCAAGCGGGTTTTTACGTGCTCTGGAGTCATTTCATTGCAAGCGGGTTTTTACATACTTCTCAGACATTTCACTGTAAGCGGGTTTTTTAAGTGCTCTGGAGTCATTTCGTTTTAAGCGGGTTTTGAAGTACTCTGGAGTCATTTCGTTGCAAGCGGGTTTTTAAGTGCTCTGGAGTCATTTCGTTGCAAGCGGGTTTTTAAGTGCTCTGGAGTCATTTCGTTGCAAGCGGGTTTTTAAGTGTTCTGGAGTCATTTCGTTGCAAGCGGGTTTTTAAGTGCTCTGGAGTCATTTCGTTGCAAGCGGGTTTTTAAGTGCTCTGAAGGCATTTCGTTGCAAGCGGGTTTTTAAGTGAACTGGAGTCATTTCGTTGCAAGCGGGTTTTTAAGTGTTCTGGAGTCATTTCGTTGCAAGCGGGTTTTTAAGTGCTCTGGAGTCATTTCGTTGCAAGCGGGTTTTCAAGTGTTCTGGAGTCATTTCGTTGCAAGCGGGTTTTTAAGTGCTCTGGAGTCATTTCGTTGCAAGCGGGTTTTTAAGTACTCTGGAGTCATTTCGTTGCAAGCGGGCTTTTAAGTGCTCTGGAGTCATTTCGTTGCAAGCGGGTTTTTAAGTGCTCTGGAGTCATTTCGTTGCAAGCGGGTTTTTAAGTGCTCTGAAGGCATTTCGTTGTAAGCGGGTTTTTAAGTGCTCTTGAGTCATTTCGTTGCAAGCGGGTTTTTACGTGTTCTGGAGTCATTTCGTTGCAAGCGGGTATTTACATACTTCTCAGACATTTCACTGGAAGCGGGTTTTTTAAGTGCTCTGTAGGCATTTCGTTGCAAGCGGGTTTTTAAGTACTCTGGAGTCATTTCGTTGCAAGCGGGTTTTTAAGTGCTCTGGATTCATTTCGGTGCAAGCGGGTTTTTAAGTGTTCTGGAGTCATTTCGTTGCAAGCGGGTTTTTAAGTGCTCTGGAGTCATTTCGTTGCAAGCGGGTTTTTAAGTGTTCTGGAGTCATTTCGTTGCAAGCGGGTTTTTAAGTGCTCTGGAGTCATTTCGTTGCAAGCGGGTTTTTAAGTAGTCTGGAGTCATTTCGTTGCAAGCGGGTTTTTACGTGCTCTGGAGTCATTTCGTTGCAAGCGGGATTTTACATAGTTCTCTGACATTTAACTGGAAGCGAGTATTTTAAGTGCTCTGGAGTCATTTCATTGCAAGCGGGCTTTTACATACTTCTCAGACATTTCACTGGAAGCGGGTTTTTTAAGTGCTCTGGAGTCATTTCTTTGCAAGCGGGTTTTTAAGTAGTCTGGAGTCATTTCGTTGCAAGCGGGTTTTTACGTGCTCTGGAGTCATTTCGTTGCAAGCGGGATTTTACATAGTTCTCTGACATTTAACTGGAAGCGAGTATTTTAACTGCTCTGGAGTCATTTCGTTGCAAACGGGTTTTTAAGTACTCTGGAGTCATTTCATTGCAAGCGGGTTTTTAAGTGTTCTGGAGTCATTTCGTTGCAAGCGGGTTTTTAAGTGCTCTGGAGTCATTTCGTTGCAAGCGGGTTTTTAAGTATTCTGGAGTCATTTCGTTGCAAGCGGGTTTTTAAGTGCTCTGGAGTCATTTCGTTGCAAGCGGGTTTTTAAGTGCTCTGGAGTCATTTCGGTGCAAGCGGGTTTTTAAGTGTTCTGGAGTCATTTCGTTGCAAGCGGGTTTTTAAGTGCTCTGGAGTCATTTCGTTGCAAGCGGGTTTTTAAGTGTTCTGGAGTCATTTCGTTGCAAGCGGGTTTTTAAGTGCTCTGGAGTCATTTCTTTGCAAGCGGGTTTTTAAGTAGTCTGGAGTCATTTCGTTGCAAGCGGGTTTTTACGTGCTCTGGAGTCATTTCGTTGCAAGCGGGATTTTACATAGTTCTCTGACATTTAACTGGACGCGAGTTTTTTAAGTGCTCTGGAGTCATTTCGTTGCAAGCGGGTTTTTACGTGCTCTGGAGTCATTTCATTGCAAGCGGGTTTTTACTTACTTCTCAGACATTTCACTGGAAGCGGGTTTTTTAAGTGCTTGGAGTCATTTCGTTGCAAGCGGGTTTTGAAGTACTCTGGAGTCATTTCGTTGCAAGCGGGTTTTTAAGTGCTCTGGAGTCATTTTGTTGCAAGCGGGTTTGTACGTGCTCTGGAGTCATTTCGTTGCAAGCGGGTGTTTAAGTGCTCTGGAGTCATTTCGTTGCAAGCGGGTTTTGAAGTGCTCTGGAGTCATTTCGTTGCAAGCGGGTTTTTAAGTGCTCTGAAGGCATTTCGTTGTAAGCGAGTATTTTAAGTGCTCTGGAGTCATTTCGTTGCAAGCGGGTTTTTACGTGCTCTGGAGTCATTTCATTGCAAGCGGGTTTTTACATACTTCTCAGACATTTCACTGTAAGCGGGTTTTTTAAGTGCTCTGGAGTCATTTCGTTTTAAGCGGGTTTTGAAGTACTCTGGAGTCATTTCGTTGCAAGCGGGTTTTTAAGTGCTCTGGAGTCATTTCGTTGCAAGCGGGTTTTTAAGTGCTCTGGAGTCATTTCGTTGCAAGCGGGTTTTTAAGTGTTCTGGAGTCATTTCGTTGCAAGCGGGTTTTTAAGTGCTCTGGAGTCATTTCGTTGCAAGCGGGTTTTTAAGTGCTCTGAAGGCATTTCGTTGCAAGCGGGTTTTTAAGTGAACTGGAGTCATTTCGTTGCAAGCGGGTTTTTAAGTGTTCTGGAGTCATTTCGTTGCAAGCGGGTTTTTAAGTGCTCTGGAGTCATTTCGTTGCAAGCGGGTTTTCAAGTGTTCTGGAGTCATTTCGTTGCAAGCGGGTTTTTAAGTGCTCTGGAGTCATTTCGTTGCAAGCGGGTTTTTAAGTACTCTGGAGTCATTTCGTTGCAAGCGGGCTTTTAAGTGCTCTGGAGTCATTTCGTTGCAAGCGGGTTTTTAAGTGCTCTGGAGTCATTTCGTTGCAAGCGGGTTTTTAAGTGCTCTGAAGGCATTTCGTTGTAAGCGGGTTTTTAAGTGCTCTTGAGTCATTTCGTTGCAAGCGGGTTTTTACGTGTTCTGGAGTCATTTCGTTGCAAGCGGGTATTTACATACTTCTCAGACATTTCACTGGAAGCGGGTTTTTTAAGTGCTCTGTAGGCATTTCGTTGCAAGCGGGTTTTTAAGTACTCTGGAGTCATTTCGTTGCAAGCGGGTTTTTAAGTGCTCTGGATTCATTTCGGTGCAAGCGGGTTTTTAAGTGTTCTGGAGTCATTTCGTTGCAAGCGGGTTTTTAAGTGCTCTGGAGTCATTTCGTTGCAAGCGGGTTTTTAAGTGTTCTGGAGTCATTTCGTTGCAAGCGGGTTTTTAAGTGCTCTGGAGTCATTTCGTTGCAAGCGGGTTTTTAAGTAGTCTGGAGTCATTTCGTTGCAAGCGGGTTTTTACGTGCTCTGGAGTCATTTCGTTGCAAGCGGGATTTTACATAGTTCTCTGACATTTAACTGGAAGCGAGTATTTTAAGTGCTCTGGAGTCATTTCATTGCAAGCGGGCTTTTACATACTTCTCAGACATTTCACTGGAAGCGGGTTTTTTAAGTGCTCTGGAGTCATTTCATTGCAAGCGGGTTTTGAAGTACTCTGGAGTCATTTCGTTGCAAGCGGGTTTTTTAAGTGCTCTGGAGTCATTTCGTTGCAAGCGGGTTTTGAAGTACTCTGGAGTCATTTCGTTGCAAGCGGGTTTTTAAGTGCTCTGGAGTCATTTCTTTACAAGCGGGTTTTTAAGTGCTCTGGAGTCATTTCGTTGCAAGCGGGTTTTTAAGTGCTCTGGAGTCATTTCGTTGCAGGCGGGTTTTTAAGTGCTCTGAAGGCATTTCGTTGTAAGCTGGTTTTTAAGTACTCTGGAGTCATTTCGTTGCAAGCGGGTTTTTTAGTGCTCTGGAGTCATTTCGTTGCAAGCGGGTTTTTAAGTACTCTGGAGTCATTTCGTTGCAAGCGGGTTTTTAAGTGCTCTGGAGTCATTTCATTGCAAGCGGGTTTTTAAGTGCTCTGGAGTCATTTCGTTGCAAGCGGGTTTTTAAGTGCTCTGGAGTCATTTCGTTGCAAGCGGGATTTAAGTGCTCTGGAGTCATTTCGTTGCAAGCTGGTTTTTAAATTCTCTGGAGTCATTTCGTTGCAAGCGGGTTTATAAGTGCTCTGGAGTCATTTCGTTGTAAGCGGGTTTTTAAGTGTTCTGGAGTCATTTCGTTGCAAGCGGGTATTTAAGTGCTCTGGAGTCATTTCGTTGCAAGCGGGTTTTTAAGTGCTCTGGAGTCATTTCGGTGCAAGCGGGTTTTTAAGTGTTCTGGAGTCATTTCATTGCAAACGTGTTTTTAAGTGCTCTGGAGTCATTTCGTTGCAAGCGGGTTTTTAAGTGTTCTGGAGTCATTTCGTTGCAAGCGGGTTTTTAAGTGCTCTGGAGTCATTTCTTTGCAAGCGGGTTTTTAAGTAGTCTGGAGTCATTTCGTTGCAAGCGGGTTTTTACGTGCTCTGGAGTCATTTCGTTGCAAGCGGGATTTTACATAGTTCTCTGACATTTAACTGGAAGCGAGTATTTTAACTGCTCTGGAGTCATTTCGTTGCAAACGGGTTTTTAAGTACTCTGGAGTCATTTCATTGCAAGCGGGTTTTTAAGTGTTCTGGAGTCATTTCGTTGCAAGCGGGTTTTTAAGTGCTCTGGAGTCATTTCGTTGCAAGCGGGTTTTTAAGTATTCTGGAGTCATTTCGTTGCAAGCGGGTTTTTAAGTGCTCTGGAGTCATTTCGTTGCAAGCGGGTTTTTAAGTGCTCTGGAGTCATTTCGGTGCAAGCGGGTTTTTAAGTGTTCTGGAGTCATTTCGTTGCAAGCGGGTTTTTAAGTGCTCTGGAGTCATTTCGTTGCAAGCGGGTTTTTAAGTGTTCTGGAGTCATTTCGTTGCAAGCGGGTTTTTAAGTGCTCTGGAGTCATTTCTTTGCAAGCGGGTTTTTAAGTAGTCTGGAGTCATTTCGTTGCAAGCGGGTTTTTACGTGCTCTGGAGTCATTTCGTTGCAAGCGGGATTTTACATAGTTCTCTGACATTTAACTGGACGCGAGTTTTTTAAGTGCTCTGGAGTCATTTCGTTGCAAGCGGGTTTTTACGTGCTCTGGAGTCATTTCATTGCAAGCGGGTTTTTACTTACTTCTCAGACATTTCACTGGAAGCGGGTTTTTTAAGTGCTTGGAGTCATTTCGTTGCAAGCGGGTTTTGAAGTACTCTGGAGTCATTTCGTTGCAAGCGGGTTTTTAAGTGCTCTGGAGTCATTTTGTTGCAAGCGGGTTTGTACGTGCTCTGGAGTCATTTCGTTGCAAGCGGGTGTTTAAGTGCTCTGGAGTCATTTCGTTGCAAGCGGGTTTTGAAGTGCTCTGGAGTCATTTCGTTGCAAGCGGGTTTTTAAGTGCTCTGAAGGCATTTCGTTGTAAGCTGGTTTTTAAGTGCTCTTGAGTCATTTCGTTGCAAGCGGGTTTTTACGTGTTCTAGAGTCATTTCGTTGCAAGCGGGTTTTTACATACTTCTCAGACATTTCACTGGAAGCGGGTTTTTTAAGTGCTCTGTAGGCATTTCGTTGCAAGCGGGTTTTTAAGTACTCTGGAGTCATTTCGTTGCAAGAGGGTTTTTAAGTGCTCTGGAGTCATTTCGTTGCAAGCGGGTTTTTAAGTGTTCTGGAGTCATTTCGTTGCAAGCGGGTTTTTAAGTGCTCTGGAGTCATTTCGTTGCAAGCGGGTTTTTAAGTGCTCTGGAGTCATTTCGTTGCAAGCGGGTTTTTAAGTGTTCTGGAGTCATTTCGTTGCAAGCGGGTTTTTAAGTGCTCTGGAGTCATTTCGTTGCAAGCGGGTTTTTAAGTGCTCTGAAGGCATTTCGTTGCAAGCGGGTTTTTAAGTGAACTGGAGTCATTTCGTTGCAAGCGGGTTTTTAAGTGCTCTGGCGTCATTTCGTTGCAAGCGGGTTTTTAAGTGCTCTGGAGTCATTTCGTTGCAAGCGGGTTTTCAAGTGTTCTGGAGTCATTTCGTTGCAAGCGGGTTTTTAAGTGCTCTGGAGTCATTTCGTTGCAAGCGGGTTTTTAAGTACTCTGGAGTCATTTCGTTGCAAGCGGGCTTTTAAGTGCTCTGGATTCATTTCGTTGCAAGCGGGTTTTTAAGTGCTCTGGAGTCATTTCGTTGCAAGCGGGTTTTTAAGTGCTCTGAAGGCATTTCGTTGTAAGCGGGTTTTTAAGTGCTCTTGAGTCATTTCGTTGCAAGCGGGTTTTTACGTGTTCTGGAGTCATTTCGTTGCAAGCGGGTTTTTACATACTTCTCAGACATTTCACTGGAAGCGGGTTTTTTAAGTGCTCTGTAGGCATTTCGTTGCAAGCGGGTTTTTAAGTACTCTGGAGTCATTTCGTTGCAAGCGGGTTTTTAAGTGCTCTGGAGTCATTTCGGTGCAAGCGGGTTTTTAAGTGCTCTGGAGTCATTTCGTTGCAAGTGGGTTTTTAAGTGCTCTGGAGTCATTTCGTTGCAAGCGGGTTTTTAAGTGTTCTGGAGTCATTTCGTTGCAAGCAGGTTTTTAAGTGCTCTGGAGTCATTTCGTTGCAAGCGGGTTTTTAAGTAGTCTGGAGTCATTTCGTTGCAAGCGGGTTTTTACGTGCTCTGGAGTCATTTCGTTGCAAGCGGGATTTTACATAGTTCTCTGACATTTAACTGGAAGCGAGTATTTTAAGTGCTCTGGAGTCATTTCGTTGCAAGCGGGTTTTTACGTGCTCTGGAGTCATTTCATTGCAAGCGGGTTTTTACATACTTCTCAGACATTTCACTGTAAGCGGGTTTTTTAAGTGCTCTGGAGTCATTTCGTTGTAAGCGGGTTTTGAAGTACTCTGGAGTCATTTCGTTGCAAGCGGGTTTTTAAGTGCTCTGGAGTCATTTCGTTGCAAGCGGGTTTTTAAGTGCTCTGGAGTCATTTCGTTGCAAGCGGGTTTTTAAGTGTTCTGGAGTCATTTCGTTGCAAGCGGGTTTTTAAGTGCTCTGGAGTCATTTCGTTGCAAGCGGGTTTTTAAGTGCTCTGAAGGCATTTCGTTGCAAGCGGGTTTTTAAGTGAACTGGAGTCATTTCGTTGCAAGCGGGTTTTTAAGTGTTCTGGAGTCATTTCGTTGCAAGCGGGTTTTTAAGTGCTCTGGAGTCATTTCGTTGCAAGCGGGTTTTCAAGTGTTCTGGAGTCATTTCGTTGCAAGCGGGTTTTTAAGTGCTCTGGAGTCATTTCGTTGCAAGCGGGTTTTTAAGTACTCTGGAGTCATTTCGTTGCAAGCGGGCTTTTAAGTGCTCTGGAGTCATTTCGTTGCAAGCGGGTTTTTAAGTGCTCTGGAGTCATTTCGTTGCAAGCGGGTTTTTAAGTGCTCTGAAGGCATTTCGTTGTAAGCGGGTTTTTAAGTGCTCTTGAGTCATTTCGTTGCAAGCGGGTTTTTACGTGTTCTGGAGTCATTTCGTTGCAAGCGGGTATTTACATACTTCTCAGACATTTCACTGGAAGCGGGTTTTTTAAGTGCTCTGTAGGCATTTCGTTGCAAGCGGGTTTTTAAGTGCTCTGGAGTCATTTCGGTGCAAGCGGGTTTTTAAGTGTTCTGGAGTCATTTCGTTGCAAGCGGGTTTTTAAGTGCTCTGGAGTCATTTCGTTGCAAGCGGGTTTTTAAGTGTTCTGGAGTCATTTCGTTGCAAGCGGGTTTTTAAGTGCTCTGGAGTCATTTCGTTGCAAGCGGGTTTTTAAGTAGTCTGGAGTCATTTCGTTGCAAGCGGGTTTTTACGTGCTCTGGAGTCATTTCGTTGCAAGCGGGATTTTACATAGTTCTCTGACATTTAACTGGAAGCGAGTATTTTAAGTGCTCTGGAGTCATTTCATTGCAAGCGGGTTTTTACATACTTCTCAGACATTTCACTGGAAGCGGGTTTTTTAAGTGCTCTGGAGTCATTTCATTGCAAGCGGGTTTTGAAGTACTCTGGAGTCATTTCGTTGCAAGCGGGTTTTTTAAGTGCTCAGGAGTCATTTCGTTGCAAGCGGGTTTTGAAGTACTCTGGAGTCATTTCGTTGCAAGCGGGTTTTTAAGTGCTCTGGAGTCATTTCTTTACAAGCGGGTTTTTAAGTGCTCTGGAGTCATTTCGTTGCAAGCGGGTTTTTAAGTGCTCTGGAGTCATTTCGTTGCAGGCGGGTTTTTAAGTGCTCTGAAGGCATTTCGTTGTAAGCTGGTTTTTAAGTACTCTGGAGTCATTTCGTTGCAAGCGGGTTTTTTAGTGCTCTGGAGTCATTTCGTTGCAAGCGGGTTTTTAAGTACTCTGGAGTCATTTCGTTGCAAGCGGGTTTTTAAGTGCTCTGGAGTCATTTCGTTGCAAGCGGGTTTTTAAGTGCTCTGGAGTCATTTCGTTGCAAGCGGGTTTTTAAGTGCTCTGGAGTCATTTCGTTGCAAGCGGGATTTAAGTGCTCTGGAGTCATTTCGTTGCAAGCGGGTTTTTAAATGCTCTGGAGTCATTTCGTTGCAAGCGGGTTTATAAGTGCTCTGGAGTCATTTCGTTGCAAGCGGGTTTTTAAGTGTTCTGGAGTCATTTCGTTGCAAGCGGGTTTTTAAGTGCTCTGGAGTCATTTCGTTGCAAGCGGGTTTTTAAGTGCTCTGGAGTCATTTCGGTGCAAGCGGGTTTTTAAGTGTTCTGGAGTCATTTCATTGCAAACGTGTTTTTAAGTGCTCTGGAGTCATTTCGTTGCAAGCGGGTTTTTAAGTGTTCTGGAGTCATTTCGTTGCAAGCGGGTTTTTAAGTGCTCTGGAGTCATTTCTTTGCAAGCGGGTTTTTAAATACTCTGGAGTCATTTCGTTGCAAGCGGGTTTTTACGTGCTCTGGAGTCATTTCGTTGCAAGCGGGATTTTACATAGTTCTCTGATATTTAACTGGAAGCGAGTATTTTAAGTGCTCTGGAGTCATTTCGTTGCAAGCGGGTTTTTAAGTGCTCTGGAGTCATTTCGTTGCAAGCGGGTTTTTAAGTGCTCTGGAGTCATTTCGTTGCAAGCGGGTTTTTAAGTACTCTGGAGTCATTTCTTTGCAAGTGGGTTTTTAAGTGCTCTGGAGTCATTTCGTTGCAAGCGGGTTTTTAAGTGCTCTGGAGTCATTTCGTTGCAGGCGGGTTTTTAAGTGCTCTGAAGGCATTTCGTTGTAAGCTGGTTTTTAAGTACTCTGGAGTCATTTCGTTGCAAGCGGGTTTTTTAGTGCTCTGGAGTCATTTCGTTGCAAGCGGGTTTTTAAGTACTCTGGAGTCATTTCGTTGCAAGCGGGTTTTTAAGTGCTCTGGAGTCATTTCGTTGCAAGCGGGTTTTTAAGTGCTCTGGAGTCATTTCGTTGCAAGCGGGTTTTTAAGTGCTCTGGAGTCATTTCGTTGCAAGCGGGATTTAAGTGCTCTGGAGTCATTTCGTTGCAAGCGGGTTTTTAAATGCTCTGGAGTCATTTCGTTGCAAGCGGGATTTTAAGTGCTCTGGAGTCATTTCGTTGCAAGCGGGTTTTTAAGTGTTCTGGAGTCATTTCGTTGCAAGCGGGTTTTTAAGTGCTCTGGAGTCATTTCGTTGCAAGCGGGTTTTTAAGTGCTCTGGAGTCATTTCGTTGCAAGCGGGTTTTTAAGTGTTCTGTAGTCATTTCGTTGCAAGCGGGTTTTTAAGTGCTCTGGAGTCATTTCGTTGCAAGCGGGTTTTTAAGTGCTCTGAAGGCATTTCGTTGCAAGCGGGTTTTTAAGTGAACTGGAGTCATTTCGTTGCAAGCGGGTTTTTAAGTGTTCTGGAGTCATTTCGTTGCAAGCGGGTTTTTAAGTGCTCTGGAGTCATTTCGTTGCAAGCGGGTTTTCAAGTGTTCTGGAGTCATTTCGTTGCAAGCGGGTTTTTAAGTGCTCTGGAGTCATTTCGTTGCAAGCGGGTTTTTAAGTACTCTGGAGTCATTTCGTTGCAAGCGGGCTTTTAAGTGCTCTGGAGTCATTTCGTTGCAAGCGGGTTTTTAAGTGCTCTGGAATCATTTCGTTGCAAGCGGGTTTTTAAGTGCTCTGAAGGCATTTCGTTGTAAGCGGGTTTTTAAGTGCTCTTGAGTCATTTCGTTGCAAACGGGTTTTTACGTGTTCTGGAGTCATTTCGTTGCAAGCGGGTTTTTACATACTTCTCAGACATTTCACTGGAAGCGGGTTTTTTAAGTGCTCTGTAGGCATTTCGTTGCAAGCGGGTTTTTAAGTACTCTGGAGTCATTTCGTTGCAAGCGGGTTTTTAAGTGCTCTGGAGTCATTTCGGTGCAAGCGGGTTTTTAAGTGTTCTGGAGTCATTTCGTTGCAAGCGGGTTTTTAAGTGCTCTGGAGTCATTTCGTTGCAAGCGGGTTTTTAAGTGTTCTGGAGTCATTTCGTTGGAAGCGGGTTTTTAAGTACTCTGGAGTCATTTCGTTGCAAGCGGGTTTTTAAGTGCTCTGGAGTCATTTCGGTGCAAGCAGGTTTTTAAGTGTTCTGGAGTCATTTCGTTGCAAGCGGGTTTTTAAGTGCTCTGGAGTCATTTCGTTGCAAGCGGGTTTTTAAGTGTTCTGGAGTCATTTCGTTGCAAGCGGGTTTTTAAGTGCTCTGGAGTCATTTCTTTGCAAGCGGGTTTTTAAGTAGTCTGGAGTCATTTCGTTGCAAGCGGGTTTTTACGTGCTCTGGAGTCATTTCGTTGCAAGCGGGATTTTACATAGTTCTCTGACATTTAACTGGAAGCGAGTTTTTTAAGTGCTCTGGAGTCATTTCGTTGCAAGCGGGTTTTTACGTGCTCTGGAGTCATTTCATTGCAAGCGGGTTTTTACATACTTCTCAGACATTTCACTGGAAGCGGGTTTTTTAAGTGCTCTGGAGTCATTTCGTTGCAAGCGGGTTTTGAAGTACTCTGGAGTCATTTCGTTGCAAGCGGGTTTTTAAGTGCTCTGGAGTCATTTTGTTGCAAGCGGGTTTGTACGTGCTCTGGAGTCATTTCGTTGCAAGCGGGTGTTTAAGTGCTCTGGAGTCATTTCGTTGCAAGCGGGTTTTGAAGTGCTCTGGAGTCATTTCGTTGCAAGCGGGTTTTTAAGTGCTCTGAAGGCATTTCGTTGTAAGCGGGTTTTTAAGTGCTCTTGAGTCATTTCGTTGCAAGCGGGTTTTTACGTGTTCTAGAGTCATTTCGTTGCAAGCGGGTTTTTACATACTTCTCAGACATTTCACTGGAAGCGGGTTTTTTAAGTGCTCTGTAGGCATTTCGTTGCAAGCGGGTTTTTAAGTACTCTGGAGTCATTTCGTTGCAAGAAGGTTTTTAAGTGCTCTGGAGTCATTTCGTTGCAAGCGGGTTTTTAAGTGTTCTGGAGTCATTTCGTTGCAAGCGGGTTTTTAAGTGCTCTGGAGTCATTTCGTTGCAAGCGGGTTTTTAAGTGTTCTGGAGTCATTTCGTTGCAAGCGGGTTTTTAAGTGCTCTGGAGTCATTTCGTTGCAAGCGGGTTTTTAAGTAGTCTGGAGTCATTTCGTTGCAAGCGGGTTTTTACGTGCTCTGGAGTCATTTCGTTGCAAGCGGGATTTTACATAGTTCTCTGACATTTAAATGGAAGCGAGTATTTTAAGTGCTCTGGAATCATTTCGTTGCAAGCGGGTTTTTACGTGCTCTGGAGTCATTTCATTGCAAGCAGGTTTTTACATACTTCTCAGACATTTCACTGGAAGCGGGTTTTTTAAGTGCTCTGGAGTCATTTCGTTGCAAGCGGGTTTTTAAGTGCTCTGGAGTCATTTCGTTGCAAGCGGGTTTTTAAGTGTTCTGGAGTCATTTCGTTGCAAGCGGGTTTTTAAGTGCTCTGGAGTCATTTCGTTGCAAGCGGGTTTTTAAGTAGTCTGGAGTCATTTCGTTGCAAGCGGGTTTTTACGTGCTCTAAAGTCATTTCGTTGCAAGCGGGATTTTACATAGTTCTCTGACATTTAACTGGAAGCGAGTATTTTAAGTGCTCTGGAGTCATTTCGTTGCAAGCGGGTTTTTAAGTGCTCTGGAGTCATTTCGTTGCAAGCGGGTTTTTAAGTGCTCTGGAGTCATTTCGTTGCAAGCGGGTTTTTACGTGCTCTGGAGTCATTTCGTTGCAAGCGGGTTTTGAAGTGCTCTGGAGTCATTTCGTTGCAAGCGGGTTTTTAAGTGCTCTGGAGACATTTCGTTGCAAGCGGGTTTTTAAGTGCTCTGGAGTCATTTCGTTGCAAGCGGGTTTTTAAGTACTCTGGAGTCATTTCTTTGCAAGTGGGTTTTTAAGTGCTCTGGAGTCATTTCGTTGCAAGCGGGTTTTTAAGTGCTCTGGAGTCATTTCGTTGCAAGCGGGTTTTTAAGTGTTCTGGAGTCATTTCGTTGCAAGCGGGTTTTTAAGTGCTCTGGAGTCATTTCGTTACAAGCGGGTTTTTAAGTGCTCTGGAGTCATTTCGTTGCAAGCGGGTTTTTAAGTGAACTGGAGTCATTTCGTTGCAAGCGGGATTTTAAGTGTTCTGGAGTCATTTCGTTGCAAGCGGGTTTTTAAGTGCTCTGGAGTCATTTCGTTGCAAGCGGGTTTTCAAGTGTTCTGGAGTCATTTCGTTGCAAGCGGGTTTTTAAGTGCTCTGGAGTCATTTCGTTGCAAGCGGGTTTTTAAGTACTCTGGAGTCATTTCGTTGCAAGCGGGCTTTTAAGTGCTCTGGAGTCATTTCGTTGCAAGCGGGTTTTTAAGTGCTCTGGAGTCATTTCGTTGCAAGCGGGTTTTTAAGTGCTCTGAAGGCATTTCGTTGTAAGCGGGTTTTTAAGTGCTCTTGAGTCATTTCGTTGCAAACGGGTTTTTACGTGTTCTGGAGTCATTTCGTTGCAAGCGGGTTTTTACATACTTCTCAGACATTTCACTGGAAGCGGGTTTTTTAAGTGCTCTGTAGGCATTTCGTTGCAAGCGGGTTTTTAAGTACTCTGGAGTCATTTCGTTGCAAGCGGGTTTTTAAGTGCTCTGGAGTCATTTCGTTGCAAGCGGGTTTTTAAGTGTTCTGGAGTCATTTCGTTGCAAGCGGGTTTTTAAGTGCTCTGGAGTCATTTCGTTGCAAGCGGGTTTTTAAGTACTCTGGAGTCATTTCGTTGCAAGCGGGTTTTTACGTGCTCTGGAGTCATTTCGTTGCAAGCGGGATTTTACATAGTTCTCTGACATTTAACTGGAAGCGAGTATTTTAAGTGCTCTGGAGTCATTTCGTTGCAAGCGGGTTTTTACGTGCTCTGGAGTCATTTCATTGCAAGCGGGTTTTTACATACTTCTCAGACATTTCACTGGAAGCGGGTTTTTTAAGTGCTCTGGAGTCATTTCGTTGCAAGCGGGTTTTGAAGTACTCTGGAGTCATTTCGTTGCAAGCGGGTTTTTTAAGTGCTCTGGAGTCATTTCGTTGCAAGCGGGTTTTGAAGTACTCTGGAGTCATTTCGTTGCAAGCGGGTTTTTAAGTGCTCTGGAGTCATTTCTTTGCAAGCGGGTTTTTAAGTGCTCTGGAGTCATTTCGTTGCAGGCGGGTTTTTAAGTGCTCTGAAGGCATTTCGTTGTAAGCTGCTTTTTAAGTACTCTGGAGTCATTTCGTTGCAAGCGGGTTTTTTAGTGCTCTGGAGTCATTTCGTTACAAGCGGGTTTTTAAGTACTCTGGAGTCATTTCGTTGCAAGCGGGTTTTTAAGTGCTCTGGAGTCATTTCGTTGCAAGCGGGTTTTTAAGTGCTCTGGAGTCATTTCATTGCAAGCGGGTTTTTAAGTGCTCTGGAGTCATTTCGTTGCAAGCGGGATTTAAGTGCTCTGGAGTCATTTCGTTGCAAGCGGGTTTTAAAATGCTCTGGAGTCATTTCGTTGCAAGCGGGTTTATAAGTGCTCTGGAGTCATTTCGTTGCAAGCGGGTTTTTAAGTGTTCTGGAGTCATTTCGTTGCAAGCGGGTTTTTAAGTACTCTGGAGTCATTTCGTTGCAAGAATGTTTTTAAGTGCTCTGGAGTCATTTCGTTGCAAGCGGGTTTTTAAGTGTTCTGGAGTCATTTCGTTGCAAGCGGGTTTTTAAGTGCTCTGGAGTCATTTCGTTGCAAGCGGGTTTTTAAGTGTTCTGGAGTCATTTCGTTGCAAGCGGGTTTTTAAGTGCTCTGGAGTCATTTCGTTGCAAGCGGGTTTTTAAGTAGTCTGGAGTCATTTCGTTGCAAGCGGGTTTTTACGTGCTCTGGAGTCATTTCGTTGCAAGCGGGATTTTACATAGTTCTCTGACATTTAAATGGAAGCGAGTATTTTAAGTGCTCTGGAATCATTTCGTTGCAAGCGGGTTTTTACGTGCTCTGGAGTCATTTCATTGCAAGCAGGTTTTTACATACTTCTCAGACATTTCACTGGAAGCGGGTTTTTTAAGTGCTCTGGAGTCATTTCGTTGCAAGCGGGTTTTTAAGTGCTCTGGAGTCATTTCGTTGCAAGCGGGTTTTTAAGTGTTCTGGAGTCATTTCGTTGCAAGCGGGTTTTTAAGTGCTCTGGAGTCATTTCGTTGCAAGCGGGTTTTTAAGTAGTCTGGAGTCATTTCGTTGCAAGCGGGTTTTTACGTGCTCTAAAGTCATTTCGTTGCAAGCGGGATTTTACATAGTTCTCTGACATTTAACTGGAAGCGAGTATTTTAAGTGCTCTGGAGTCATTTCGTTGCAAGCGGGTTTTTAAGTGCTCTGGAGTCATTTCGTTGCAAGCGGGTTTTTAAGTGCTCTGGAGTCATTTCGTTGCAAGCGGGTTTTTACGTGCTCTGGAGTCATTTCGTTGCAAGCGGGTTTTGAAGTGCTCTGGAGTCATTTCGTTGCAAGCGGGTTTTTAAGTGCTCTGGAGTCATTTCGTTGCAAGCGGGTTTTTAAGTGCTCTGGAGTCATTTCGTTGCAAGCGGGTTTTTAAGTACTCTGGAGTCATTTTGTTGCAAGCGGGTTTTTACGTGCTCTGGAGTCATTTCGTTGCAAGCGGGATTTTACATAGTTCTCTGACATTTAACTGGAAGCGAGTATTTTAAGTGCTCTGGAGTCATTTCGTTGCAAGCGGGTTTTTACGTGCTCTGGAGTCATTTCATTGCAAGCGGGTTTTTACATACTTCTCAGACATTTCACTGGAAGCGGGTTTTTTAAGTGCTCTGGAGTCATTTCGTTGCAAGCGGGTTTTGAAGTACTCTGGAGTCATTTCGTTGCAAGCGGGTTTTTTAAGTGCTCTGGAGTCATTTCGTTGCAAGCGGGTTTTGAAGTACTCTGGAGTCATTTCGTTGCAAGCGGGTTTTTAAGTGCTCTGGAGTCATTTCTTTGCAAGCGGGTTTTTAAGTGCTCTGGAGTCATTTCGTTGCAGGCGGGTTTTTAAGTGCTCTGAAGGCATTTCGTTGTAAGCTGGTTTTTAAGTACTCTGGAGTCATTTCGTTGCAAGCGGGTTTTTTAGTGCTCTGGAGTCATTTCGTTACAAGCGGGTTTTTAAGTACTCTGGAGTCATTTCGTTGCAAGCGGGTTTTTAAGTGCTCTGGAGTCATTTCGTTGCAAGCGGGTTTTTAAGTGCTCTGGAGTCATTTCATTGCAAGCGGGTTTTTAAGTGCTCTGGAGTCATTTCGTTGCAAGCGGGATTTAAGTGCTCTGGAGTCATTTCGTTGCAAGCGGGTTTTAAAATGCTCTGGAGTCATTTCGTTGCAAGCGGGTTTATAAGTGCTCTGGAGTCATTTCGTTGCAAGCGGGTTTTTAAGTGTTCTGGAGTCATTTCGTTGCAAGCGGGTTTTTAAGTGCTCTGGAGTCATTTCGTTGCAAGCGGGTTTTTAAGTGCTCTGGAGTCATTTCGGTGCAAGCGGGTTTTTAAGTGTTCTGGAGTCATTTCGTTGCAAGCGGGTTTTTAAGTGCTCTGGAGTCATTTCTTTGCAAGCGGGTTTTTAAGTAGTCTGGAGTCATTTCGTTGCAAGCGGGTTTTTACGTGCTCTGGAGTCATTTCGTTGCAAGCGGGATTTTACATAGTTCTCTGACATTTAACTGGAAGCGAGTATTTTAAGTGCTCTGGAGTCATTTCGTTGCAAGCGGGTTTTGAAGTACTCTGGAGTCATTTCGTTGCAAGAGGGTTTTGAAGTGCTCTGGAGTCATTTCGTTGCAAGCGGGTTTTTAAGTGCTCTGAAGGCATTTCGTTGTAAGCGGGTTTTTAAGTGCTCTTGAGTCATTTCGTTGCAAGCGGGTTTTTACATGTTCTGGAGTCATTTCGTTGCAAGCGGGTTTTTACATACTTCTCAGACATTTCACTGGAAGCGGGTTTTTTAAGTGCTCTGTAGGCATTTCGTTGCAAGCGGGTTTTTAAGTACTCTGGAGTCATTTCGTTGCAAGAGGGTTTTTAAGTGCTCTGGAGTCATTTCGTTGCAAGCGGGTTTTTAAGTGTTCTGGAGTCATTTCGTTGCAAGCGGGTTTTTAAGTGCTCTGGAGTCATTTCGTTGCAAGCGGGTTTTTAAGTAGTCTGGAGTCATTTCGTTGCAAGCGGGTTTTTACGTTCTCTGGAGTCATTTCGTTGCAAGCGGGATTTTACATAGTTCTCTGACATTTAACTGGAAGTGAGTATTTTAAGTGCTCTGGAATCATTTCGTTGCAAGCGGGTTTTTACGTGCTCTGGAGTCATTTCATTGCAAGCAGGTTTTTACATACTTCTCAGACATTTCACTGGAAGCGGGTTTTTTAAGTGCTCTGGAGTCATTTCGTTGCAAGCGGGTTTTTAAGTACTCTGGAGTCATTTCGTTGCAAGCGGGTTTTTAAGTGCTCTGGAGTCATTTCGTTGCAAGCGGGTTTGTACGTGCTCTGGAGTCATTTCGTTGCAAGCGGGTGTTTAAGTGTTCTGGAGTCATTTCGTTGCAAGCGGGTTTTGAAGTGCTCTGGAGTCATTTCGTTGCAAGCGGGTTTTTAAGTGCTCTGGAGTCATTTCGTTGCAAGCGGGTTTTTAAGTGCTCTGGAGTCATTTCGTTGCAAGCGGGTTTTTAAGTGCTCTGGAGTCATTTCGTTGCAAGCGGGTTTTTAAGTGCTCTGGAGTCATTTCGTTGCAAGCGGCTTTTTAAATGCTCTGGAGTCATTTCGTTGCAAGCGGGTTTTTACGTGCTCTGGAGTCATTTCGTTGCAAGCGGGTTTTTAAGTGCTCTGGAGTCATTTCGTTGCAAGCGGGTTTTTAAGTGCTCTGGAGTCATTTCGTTGCAAGCGGGTTTTTAAGTGCTCTGGAGTCATTTCGTTGCAAGCGGGTTTTTAAGTACTCTGGAGTCATTTCTTTGCAAGTGGGTTTTTAAGTGCTCTGGAGTCATTTCGTTGCAAGGGGGTTTTTAAGTGCTCTGGAGTCATTTCGTTGCAAGCGGGTTTTTAAGTGTTCTGGAGTCATTTCGTTGCAAGCGGGTTTTTAAGTGCTCTGGAGTCATTTCGTTGCAAGCGGGTTTTTAAGTGCTCTGGAGTCATTTTGTTGCAAGCGGGTTTTTAAGTGTTCTGGAGTCATTTCGTTGCAAGCGGGTTTTTAAGTGCTCTGGAGTCATTTCGTTGCAAGCGGGTTTTTAAGTGCTCTGAAGGCATTTCGTTGCAAGCGGGTTTTTAAGTGAACTAGAGTCATTTCGTTGCAAACGGGTTTTTACGTGTTCTGGAGTCATTTCGTTGCAAGCGGGTTTTTACATACTTCTCAGACATTTCACTGGAAGCGGGTTTTTTAAGTGCTCTGTAGGCATTTCGTTGCAAGCGGGTTTTTAAGTACTCTGGAGTCATTTCATTGCAAGCGGGTTTTTAAGTGCTCTGGAGTCATTTCGGTGCAAGCGGGTTTTTAAGTGTTCTGGAGTCATTTCGTTGCAAGCGGGTTTTTAAGTGCTCTGGAGTCATTTCGTTGCAAGCGGGTTTTTAAGTGCTCTGGAGTCATTTCGTTGCAAGCGGGTTTTTAAGTAGTCTGGAGTCATTTCGTTGCAAGCGGGTTTTTACGTGCTCTGGAGTCATTTCGTTGCAAGCGGGATTTTACATAGTTCTCTGACATTTAACTGGAAGCGAGTATTTTAAGTGCTCTGGAGTCATTTCGTTGCAAGCGGGTTTTTACGTGCTCTGGAGTCATTTCATTGCAAGCGGGTTTTTACATACTTCTCAGACATTTCACTGGAAGCGGGTTTTTTAAGTGCTCTGGAGTCATTTCGTTGCAAGCGGGTTTTGAAGTACTCTGGAGTCATTTCGTTGCAAGCGGGTTTTTTAAGTGCTCTGGAGTCATTTCGTTGCAAGCGGGTTTTGAAGTACTCTGGAGTCATTTCGTTGCAAGCGGGTTTTTAAGTGCTCTGGAGTCATTTCTTTGCAAGCGGGTTTTTAAGTGCTCTGGAGTCATTTCGTTGCAAGCGGGTTTTTAAGTGCTCTGGAGTCATTTCGTTGCAGGCGGGTTTTTAAGTGCTCTGAAGGCATTTCGTTGTAAGCTGGTTTTTAAGTACTCTGGAGTCATTTCGTTGCAAGCGGGTTTTTTAGTGCTCTGGAGTCATTTCGTTACAAGCGGGTTTTTAAGTACTCTGGAGTCATTTCGTTGCAAGCGGGTTTTTAAGTGTTCTGGAGTCATTTCGTTGCAAGCGGGTTTTTAAGTGCTCTGGAGTCATTTCGTTGCAAGCGGGTTTTTAAGTGCTCTGGAGTCATTTCGTTGCAAGCGGGTTTTTAAGTGTTCTGTAGTCATTTCGTTGCAAGCGGGTTTTTAAGTGCTCTGGAGTCATTTCGTTGCAAGCGGGTTTTTAAGTGCTCTGAAGGCATTTCGTTGCAAGCGGGTTTTTAAGTGAACTGGAGTCATTTCGTTGCAAGCGGGTTTTTAAGTGTTCTGGAGTCATTTCGTTGCAAGCGGGTTTTTAAGTGCTCTGGAGTCATTTCGTTGCAAGCGGGTTTTCAAGTGTTCTGGAGTCATTTCGTTGCAAGCGGGTTTTTAAGTGCTCTGGAGTCATTTCGTTGCAAGCGGGTTTTTAAGTACTCTGGAGTCATTTCGTTGCAAGCGGGCTTTTAAGTGCTCTGGAGTCATTTCGTTGCAAGCGGGTTTTTAAGTGCTCTGGAATCATTTCGTTGCAAGCGGGTTTTTAAGTGCTCTGAAGGCATTTCGTTGTAAGCGGGTTTTTAAGTGCTCTTGAGTCATTTCGTTGCAAACGGGTTTTTACGTGTTCTGGAGTCATTTCGTTGCAAGCGGGTTTTTACATACTTCTCAGACATTTCACTGGAAGCGGGTTTTTTAAGTGCTCTGTAGGCATTTCGTTGCAAGCGGGTTTTTAAGTACTCTGGAGTCATTTCGTTGCAAGCGGGTTTTTAAGTGCTCTGGAGTCATTTCGGTGCAAGCGGGTTTTTAAGTGTTCTGGAGTCATTTCGTTGCAAGCGGGTTTTTAAGTGCTCTGGAGTCATTTCGTTGCAAGCGGGTTTTTAAGTGTTCTGGAGTCATTTCGTTGGAAGCGGGTTTTTAAGTACTCTGGAGTCATTTCGTTGCAAGCGGGTTTTTAAGTGCTCTGGAGTCATTTCGGTGCAAGCAGGTTTTTAAGTGTTCTGGAGTCATTTCGTTGCAAGCGGGTTTTTAAGTGCTCTGGAGTCATTTCGTTGCAAGCGGGTTTTTAAGTGTTCTGGAGTCATTTCGTTGCAAGCGGGTTTTTAAGTGCTCTGGAGTCATTTCTTTGCAAGCGGGTTTTTAAGTAGTCTGGAGTCATTTCGTTGCAAGCGGGTTTTTACGTGCTCTGGAGTCATTTCGTTGCAAGCGGGATTTTACATAGTTCTCTGACATTTAACTGGAAGCGAGTTTTTTAAGTGCTCTGGAGTCATTTCGTTGCAAGCGGGTTTTTACGTGCTCTGGAGTCATTTCATTGCAAGCGGGTTTTTACATACTTCTCAGACATTTCACTGGAAGCGGGTTTTTTAAGTGCTCTGGAGTCATTTCGTTGCAAGCGGGTTTTGAAGTACTCTGGAGTCATTTCGTTGCAAGCGGGTTTTTAAGTGCTCTGGAGTCATTTTGTTGCAAGCGGGTTTGTACGTGCTCTGGAGTCATTTCGTTGCAAGCGGGTGTTTAAGTGCTCTGGAGTCATTTCGTTGCAAGCGGGTTTTGAAGTGCTCTGGAGTCATTTCGTTGCAAGCGGGTTTTTAAGTGCTCTGAAGGCATTTCGTTGTAAGCGGGTTTTTAAGTGCTCTTGAGTCATTTCGTTGCAAGCGGGTTTTTACGTGTTCTAGAGTCATTTCGTTGCAAGCGGGTTTTTACATACTTCTCAGACATTTCACTGGAAGCGGGTTTTTTAAGTGCTCTGTAGGCATTTCGTTGCAAGCGGGTTTTTAAGTACTCTGGAGTCATTTCGTTGCAAGAAGGTTTTTAAGTGCTCTGGAGTCATTTCGTTGCAAGCGGGTTTTTAAGTGTTCTGGAGTCATTTCGTTGCAAGCGGGTTTTTAAGTGCTCTGGAGTCATTTCGTTGCAAGCGGGTTTTTAAGTGTTCTGGAGTCATTTCGTTGCAAGCGGGTTTTTAAGTGCTCTGGAGTCATTTCGTTGCAAGCGGGTTTTTAAGTAGTCTGGAGTCATTTCGTTGCAAGCGGGTTTTTACGTGCTCTGGAGTCATTTCGTTGCAAGCGGGATTTTACATAGTTCTCTGACATTTAAATGGAAGCGAGTATTTTAAGTGCTCTGGAATCATTTCGTTGCAAGCGGGTTTTTACGTGCTCTGGAGTCATTTCATTGCAAGCAGGTTTTTACATACTTCTCAGACATTTCACTGGAAGCGGGTTTTTTAAGTGCTCTGGAGTCATTTCGTTGCAAGCGGGTTTTTAAGTGCTCTGGAGTCATTTCGTTGCAAGCGGGTTTTTAAGTGTTCTGGAGTCATTTCGTTGCAAGCGGGTTTTTAAGTGCTCTGGAGTCATTTCGTTGCAAGCGGGTTTTTAAGTAGTCTGGAGTCATTTCGTTGCAAGCGGGTTTTTACGTGCTCTAAAGTCATTTCGTTGCAAGCGGGATTTTACATAGTTCTCTGACATTTAACTGGAAGCGAGTATTTTAAGTGCTCTGGAGTCATTTCGTTGCAAGCGGGTTTTTAAGTGCTCTGGAGTCATTTCGTTGCAAGCGGGTTTTTAAGTGCTCTGGAGTCATTTCGTTGCAAGCGGGTTTTTACGTGCTCTGGAGTCATTTCGTTGCAAGCGGGTTTTGAAGTGCTCTGGAGTCATTTCGTTGCAAGCGGGTTTTTAAGTGCTCTGGAGTCATTTCGTTGCAAGCGGGTTTTTAAGTGCTCTGGAGTCATTTCGTTGCAAGCGGGTTTTTAAGTACTCTGGAGTCATTTCTTTGCAAGTGGGTTTTTAAGTGCTCTGGAGTCATTTCGTTGCAAGCGGGTTTTTAAGTGCTCTGGAGTCATTTCGTTGCAAGCGGGTTTTTAAGTGTTCTGGAGTCATTTCGTTGCAAGCGGGTTTTTAAGTGCTCTGGAGTCATTTCGTTGCAAGCGGGTTTTTAAGTGCTCTGGAGTCATTTCGTTGCAAGCGGGTTTTTAAGTGAACTGGAGTCATTTCGTTGCAAGCGGGATTTTAAGTGTTCTGGAGTCATTTCGTTGCAAGCGGGTTTTTAAGTGCTCTGGAGTCATTTCGTTGCAAGCGGGTTTTCAAGTGTTCTGGAGTCATTTCGTTGCAAGCGGGTTTTTAAGTGCTCTGGAGTCATTTCGTTGCAAGCGGGTTTTTAAGTACTCTGGAGTCATTTCGTTGCAAGCGGGCTTTTAAGTGCTCTGGAGTCATTTCGTTGCAAGCGGGTTTTTAAGTGCTCTGGAGTCATTTCGTTGCAAGCGGGTTTTTAAGTGCTCTGAAGGCATTTCGTTGTAAGCGGGTTTTTAAGTGCTCTTGAGTCATTTCGTTGCAAACGGGTTTTTACGTGTTCTGGAGTCATTTCGTTGCAAGCGGGTTTTTACATACTTCTCAGACATTTCACTGGAAGCGGGTTTTTTAAGTGCTCTGTAGGCATTTCGTTGCAAGCGGGTTTTTAAGTACTCTGGAGTCATTTCGTTGCAAGCGGGTTTTTAAGTGCTCTGGAGTCATTTCGTTGCAAGCGGGTTTTTAAGTGTTCTGGAGTCATTTCGTTGCAAGCGGGTTTTTAAGTGCTCTGGAGTCATTTCGTTGCAAGCGGGTTTTTAAGTACTCTGGAGTCATTTCGTTGCAAGCGGGTTTTTACGTGCTCTGGAGTCATTTCGTTGCAAGCGGGATTTTACATAGTTCTCTGACATTTAACTGGAAGCGAGTATTTTAAGTGCTCTGGAGTCATTTCGTTGCAAGCGGGTTTTTACGTGCTCTGGAGTCATTTCATTGCAAGCGGGTTTTTACATACTTCTCAGACATTTCACTGGAAGCGGGTTTTTTAAGTGCTCTGGAGTCATTTCGTTGCAAGCGGGTTTTGAAGTACTCTGGAGTCATTTCGTTGCAAGCGGGTTTTTAAGTGCTCTGGAGTCATTTCTTTGCAAGCGGGTTTTTAAGTGCTCTGGAGTCATTTCGTTGCAGGCGGGTTTTTAAGTGCTCTGAAGGCATTTCGTTGTAAGCTGGTTTTTAAGTACTCTGGAGTCATTTCGTTGCAAGCGGGTTTTTTAGTGCTCTGGAGTCATTTCGTTACAAGCGGGTTTTTAAGTACTCTGGAGTCATTTCGTTGCAAGCGGGTTTTTAAGTGCTCTGGAGTCATTTCGTTGCAAGCGGGTTTTTAAGTGCTCTGGAGTCATTTCATTGCAAGCGGGTTTTTAAGTGCTCTGGAGTCATTTCGTTGCAAGCGGGATTTAAGTGCTCTGGAGTCATTTCGTTGCAAGCGGGTTTTAAAATGCTCTGGAGTCATTTCGTTGCAAGCGGGTTTATAAGTGCTCTGGAGTCATTTCGTTGCAAGCGGGTTTTTAAGTGTTCTGGAGTCATTTCGTTGCAAGCGGGTTTTTAAGTGCTCTGGAGTCATTTCGTTGCAAGCGGGTTTTTAAGTGCTCTGGAGTCATTTCGGTGCAAGCGGGTTTTTAAGTGTTCTGGAGTCATTTCGTTGCAAGCGGGTTTTTAAGTGCTCTGGAGTCATTTCTTTGCAAGCGGGTTTTTAAGTAGTCTGGAGTCATTTCGTTGCAAGCGGGTTTTTACGTGCTCTGGAGTCATTTCGTTGCAAGCGGGTTTTTACATGTTCTGGAGTCATTTCGTTGCAAGCGGGTTTTTACATACTTCTCAGACATTTCACTGGAAGCGGGTTTTTTAAGTGCTCTGTAGGCATTTCGTTGCAAGCGGGTTTTGAAGTACTCTGGAGTCATTTCGTTGCAAGAGGGTTTTGAAGTGCTCTGGAGTCATTTCGTTGCAAGCGGGTTTTTAAGTGCTCTGAAGGCATTTCGTTGTAAGCGGGTTTTTAAGTGCTCTTGAGTCATTTCGTTGCAAGCGGGTTTTTACATGTTCTGGAGTCATTTCGTTGCAAGCGGGTTTTTACATACTTCTCAGACATTTCACTGGAAGCGGGTTTTTTAAGTGCTCTGTAGGCATTTCGTTGCAAGCGGGTTTTTAAGTACTCTGGAGTCATTTCGTTGCAAGAGGGTTTTTAAGTGCTCTGGAGTCATTTCGTTGCAAGCGGGTTTTTAAGTGTTCTGGAGTCATTTCGTTGCAAGCGGGTTTTTAAGTGCTCTGGAGTCATTTCGTTGCAAGCGGGTTTTTAAGTGTTCTGGAGTCATTTCGTTGCAAGCGGGTTTTTAAGTGCTCTGGAGTCATTTCGTTGCAAGCGGGTTTTTAAGTAGTCTGGAGTCATTTCGTTGCAAGCGGGTTTTTACGTTCTCTGGAGTCATTTCGTTGCAAGCGGGATTTTACATAGTTCTCTGACATTTAACTGGAAGTGAGTATTTTAAGTGCTCTGGAATCATTTCGTTGCAAGCGGGTTTTTACGTGCTCTGGAGTCATTTCATTGCAAGCAGGTTTTTACATACTTCTCAGACATTTCACTGGAAGCGGGTTTTTTAAGTGCTCTGGAGTCATTTCGTTGCAAGCGGGTTTTTAAGTACTCTGGAGTCATTTCGTTGCAAGCGGGTTTTTAAGTGCTCTGGAGTCATTTCGTTGCAAGCGGGTTTGTACGTGCTCTGGAGTCATTTCGTTGCAAGCGGGTGTTTAAGTGTTCTGGAGTCATTTCGTTGCAAGCGGGTTTTGAAGTGCTCTGGAGTCATTTCGTTGCAAGCGGGTTTTTAAGTGCTCTGGAGTCATTTCGTTGCAAGCGGGTTTTTAAGTGCTCTGGAGTCATTTCGTTGCAAGCGGGTTTTTAAGTGCTCTGGAGTCATTTCGTTGCAAGCGGGTTTTTAAGTGCTCTGGAGTCATTTCGTTGCAAGCGGCTTTTTAAATGCTCTGGAGTCATTTCGTTGCAAGCGGGTTTTTACGTGCTCTGGAGTCATTTCGTTGCAAGCGGGTTTTTAAGTGCTCTGGAGTCATTTCGTTGCAAGCGGGTTTTTAAGTGCTCTGGAGTCATTTCGTTGCAAGCGGGTTTTTAAGTGCTCTGGAGTCATTTCGTTGCAAGCGGGTTTTTAAGTACTCTGGAGTCATTTCTTTGCAAGTGGGTTTTTAAGTGCTCTGGAGTCATTTCGTTGCAAGGGGGTTTTTAAGTGCTCTGGAGTCATTTCGTTGCAAGCGGGTTTTTAAGTGTTCTGGAGTCATTTCGTTGCAAGCGGGTTTTTAAGTGCTCTGGAGTCATTTCGTTGCAAGCGGGTTTTTAAGTGCTCTGGAGTCATTTCGTTGCAAGCGGGTTTTTAAGTGTTCTGGAGTCATTTCGTTGCAAGCGGGTTTTTAAGTGCTCTGGAGTCATTTCGTTGCAAGCGGGTTTTTAAGTGCTCTGAAGGCATTTCGTTGCAAGCGGGTTTTTAAGTGAACTCGAGTCATTTCGTTGCAAACGGGTTTTTACGTGTTCTGGAGTCATTTCGTTGCAAGCGGGTTTTTACATACTTCTCAGACATTTCACTGGAAGCGGGTTTTTTAAGTGCTCTGTAGGCATTTCGTTGCAAGCGGGTTTTTAAGTACTCTGGAGTCATTTCATTGCAAGCGGGTTTTTAAGTGCTCTGGAGTCATTTCGGTGCAAGCGGGTTTTTAAGTGTTCTGGAGTCATTTCGTTGCAAGCGGGTTTTTAAGTGCTCTGGAGTCATTTCGTTGCAAGCGGGTTTTTAAGTGCTCTGGAGTCATTTCGTTGCAAGCGGGTTTTTAAGTAGTCTGGAGTCATTTCGTTGCAAGCGGGTTTTTACGTGCTCTGGAGTCATTTCGTTGCAAGCGGGATTTTACATAGTTCTCTGACATTTAACTGGAAGCGAGTATTTTAAGTGCTCTGGAGTCATTTCGTTGCAAGCGAGTTTTTACGTGCTCTGGAGTCATTTCATTGCAAGCGGGTTTTTACATACTTCTCAGACATTTCACTGGAAGCGGGTTTTTTAAGTGCTCTGGAGTCATTTCGTTGCAAGCGGGTTTTGAAGTACTCTGGAGTCATTTCGTTGCAAGCGGGTTTTTTAAGTGCTCTGGAGTCATTTCGTTGCAAGCGGGTTTTGAAGTACTCTGGAGTCATTTCGTTGCAAGCGGGTTTTTAAGTGCTCTGGAGTCATTTCTTTGCAAGCGGGTTTTTAAGTGCTCTGGAGTCATTTCGTTGCAAGCGGGTTTTTAAGTGCTCTGGAGTCATTTCGTTGCAGGCGGGTTTTTAAGTGCTCTGAAGGCATTTCGTTGTAAGCTGGTTTTTAAGTACTCTGGAGTCATTTCGTTGCAAGCGGGTTTTTTAGTGCTCTGGAGTCATTTCGTTACAAGCGGGTTTTTAAGTACTCTGGAGTCATTTCGTTGCAAGCGGGTTTTTAAGTGCTCTGGAGTCATTTCGTTGCAAGCGGGTTTTTAAGTGCTCTGGAGTCATTTCGTTGCAAGCGGGTTTTTCAGTGCTCTGGAGTCATTTCGTTGCAAGCGGGATTTAAGTGCTCTGGAGTCATTTCGTTGCAAGCGGGTTTTTAAATGCTCTGGAGTCATTTCGTTGCAAGCGGGTTTATAAGTGCTCTGGAGTCATTTCGTTGCAAGCGGGTTTTTAAGTGTTCTGGAGTCATTTCGTTGCAAGCGGGTTTTTAAGTGCTCTGGAGTCATTTCGTTGCAAGCGGGTTTTTAAGTGCTCTGGAGTCATTTCGGTGCAAGCGGGTTTTTAAGTGTTCTGGAGTCATTTCGTTGCAAGCGGGTTTTTAAGTGCTCTGGAGTCCTTTCGTTGCAAGCGGGTTTTTAAGTGTTCTGGAGTCATTTCGTTGCAAGCGGGTTTTTAAGTGCTCTGGAGTCATTTCTTTGCAAGCGGGTTTTTAAGTGCTCTGAAGGCATTTCGTTGCAAGCGGGTTTTTAAGTGAACTGGAGTCATTTCGTTGCAAGCGGGTTTTTAAGTGTTCTGGAGTCATTTCGTTGCAAGCGGGTTTTTAAGTGCTCTGGAGTCATTTCGTTGCAAGCGGGTTTTCAAGTGTTCTGGAGTCATTTCGTTGCAAGCGGGTTTTTAAGTGCTCTGAAGGCATTTCGTTGCAAGCGGGTTTTTAAGTGAACTGGAGTCATTTCGTTGCAAGCGGGTTTTTAAGTGTTCTGGAGTCATTTCGTTGCAAGCGGGTTTTTAAGTGCTCTGGAGTCATTTCGTTGCAAGCGGGTTTTCAAGTGCTCTGGAGTCATTTCGTTGCAAGCGGGTTTTTAAGTGCTCTGGAGTCATTTCGTTGCAAGCGGGTTTTTAAGTACTCTGGAGTCATTTCGTTGCAAGCGGGCTTTTAAGTGCTCTGGAGTCATTTCGTTGCAAGCGGGTTTTTAAGTGCTCTGAAGTCATTTCGTTGCAAGCGGGTTTTTAAGTGCTCTGAAGGCATTTCGTTGCAAGCGGGTTTTTAAGTGCTCTTTAGTCATTTCGTTGCAAACGGGTTTTTACGTGTTCTGGAGTCATTTCGTTGCAAGCGGGTTTTTACATACTTCTCAGCCATTTCACTGGAAGCGGGTTTTTTAAGTGCTCTGTAGGCATTTCGTTGCAAGCGGGTTTTTAAGTACTCTGGAGTCATTTCTTTGCAAGCGGGTTTTTAAGTGCTCTGGAGTCATTTCGGTGCAAGCGGGTTTTTAAGTGTTCTGGAGTCATTTCGTTGCAAGCGGGTTTTTAAGTGCTCTGGAGTCATTTCGTTGCAAGCGGGTTTTTAAGTGCTCTGGAGTCATTTCGTTGCAAGCGGGTTTTTAAGTAGTCTGGAGTCATTTCGTTGCAAGCGGGTTTTTACGTGCTCTGGAGTCATTTCGTTGCAAGCGGGATTTTACATAGTTCTCTGACATTTAACTGGAAGCGAGTATTTTAAGTGCTCTGGAGTCATTTCGTTGCAAGCGGGTTTTTACGTGCTCTGGAGTCATTTCATTGCAAGCGGGTTTTTACATACTTCTCAGACATTTCACTGGAAGCGGGTTTTTTAAGTGCTCTGGAGTCATTTCGTTGCAAGCGGGTTTTGAAGTACTCTGGAGTCATTTCGTTGCAAGCGGGTTTTTTAAGTGCTCTGGAGTCATTTCGTTGCAAGCGGGTTTTGAAGTACTCTGGAGTCATTTCTTTGCAAGTGGGTTTTTAAGTGCTCTGGAGTCATTTCGTTGCAAGGGGGTTTTTAAGTGCTCTGGAGTCATTTCGTTGCAAGCGGGTTTTTAAGTGTTCTGGAGTCATTTCGTTGCAAGCGGGTTTTTAAGTGCTCTGGAGTCATTTCGTTGCAAGCGGGTTTTTAAGTGCTCTGGAGTCATTTCGTTGCAAGCGGGTTTTTAAGTGTTCTGGAGTCATTTCGTTGCAAGCGGGTTTTTAAGTGCTCTGGAGTCATTTCGTTGCAAGCGGGTTTTTAAGTGCTCTGAAGGCATTTCGTTGCAAGCGGGTTTTTAAGTGAACTGGAGTCATTTCGTTGCAAGCGGGTTTTTAAGTGTTCTGGAGTCATTTCGTTGCAAGCGGGTTTTTAAGTGCTCTGGAGTCATTTCGTTGCAAGCGGGTTTTCAAGTGTTCTGGAGTCATTTCGTTGCAAGCGGGTTTTTAAGTGCTCTGGAGTCATTTCGTTGCAAGCGGGTTTTTAAGTACTCTGGAGTCATTTCGTTGCAAGCGGGCTTTTAAGTGCTCTGGAGTCATTTCGTTGCAAGCGGGTTTTTAAGTGCTCTGAAGTCATTTCGTTGCAAGCGGGTTTTTAAGTGCTCTGAAGGCATTTCGTTGCAAGCGGGTTTTTAAGTGCTCTTTAGTCATTTCGTTGCAAACGGGTTTTTACGTGTTCTGGAGTCATTTCGTTGCAAGCGGGTTTTTACATACTTCTCAGACATTTCACTGGAAGCGGGTTTTTTAAGTGCTCTGTAGGCATTTCGTTGCAAGCGGGTTTTTAAGTACTCTGGAGTCATTTCGTTGCAAGCGGGTTTTTAAGTGCTCTGGAGTCATTTCGGTGCAAGCGGGTTTTTAAGTGTTCTGGAGTCATTTCGTTGCAAGCGGGTTTTTAAGTGCTCTGGAGTCATTTCGTTGCAAGCGGGTTTTTAAGTGCTCTGGAGTCATTTCGTTGCAAGCGGGTTTTTAAGTAGTCTGGAGTCATTTCGTTGCAAGCGGGTTTTTACGTGCTCTGGAGTCATTTCGTTGCAAGCGGGATTTTACATAGTTCTCTGACATTTAACTGGAAGCGAGTATTTTAAGTGCTCTGGAGTCATTTCGTTGCAAGCGGGTTTTTACGTGCTCTGGAGTCATTTCATTGCAAGCGGGTTTTTACATACTTCTCAGACATTTCACTGGAAGCGGGTTTTTTAAGTGCTCTGGAGTCATTTCGTTGCAAGCGGGTTTTGAAGTACTCTGGAGTCATTTCGTTGCAAGCGGGTTTTTTAAGTGCTCTGGAGTCATTTCGTTGCAAGCGGGTTTTGAAGTACTCTGGAGTCATTTCGTTGCAAGCGGGTTTTTAAGTGCTCTGGAGTCATTTCTTTGCAAGCGGGTTTTTAAGTGCTCTGGAGTCATTTCGTTGCAAGCGGGTTTTTAAGTGCTCTGGAGTCATTTCGTTGCAGGCGGGTTTTTAAGTGCTCTGAAGGCATTTCGTTGTAAGCTGGTTTTTAAGTACTCTGGAGTCATTTCGTTGCAAGCGGGTTTTTTAGTGCTCTGGAGTCATTTCGTTACAAGCGGGTTTTTAAGTACTCTGGAGTCATTTCGTTGCAAGCGGGTTTTTAAGTGCTCTGGAGTCATTTCGTTGCAAGCGGGTTTTTAAGTGCTCTGGAGTCATTTCGTTGCAAGCGGGTTTTTAAGTGCTCTGGAGTCATTTCGTTGCAAGCGGGATTTAAGTGCTCTGGAGTCATTTCGTTGCAAGCGGGTTTTTAAATGCTCTGGAGTCATTTCGTTGCAAGCGGGTTTATAAGTGCTCTGGAGTCATTTCGTTGCAAGCGGGTTTTTAAGTGTTCTGGAGTCATTTCGTTGCAAGCGGGTTTTTAAGTGCTCTGGAGTCATTTCGTTGCAAGCGGGTTTTTAAGTGCTCTGGAGTCATTTCGGTGCAAGCGGGTTTTTAAGTGTTCTGGAGTCATTTCGTTGCAAGCGGGTTTTTAAGTGCTCTGGAGTCCTTTCGTTGCAAGCGGGTTTTTAAGTGTTCTGGAGTCATTTCGTTGCAAGCGGGTTTTTAAGTGCTCTGGAGTCATTTCTTTGCAAGCGGGTTTTTAAGTGCTCTGAAGGCATTTCGTTGCAAGCGGGTTTTTAAGTGAACTGGAGTCATTTCGTTGCAAGCGGGTTTTTAAGTGTTCTGGAGTCATTTCGTTGCAAGCGGGTTTTTAAGTGCTCTGGAGTCATTTCGTTGCAAGCGGGTTTTCAAGTGTTCTGGAGTCATTTCGTTGCAAGCGGGTTTTTAAGTGCTCTGAAGGCATTTCGTTGCAAGCGGGTTTTTAAGTGAACTGGAGTCATTTCGTTGCAAGCGGGTTTTTAAGTGTTCTGGAGTCATTTCGTTGCAAGCGGGTTTTTAAGTGCTCTGGAGTCATTTCGTTGCAAGCGGGTTTTCAAGTGCTCTGGAGTCATTTCGTTGCAAGCGGGTTTTTAAGTGCTCTGGAGTCATTTCGTTGCAAGCGGGTTTTTAAGTACTCTGGAGTCATTTCGTTGCAAGCGGGCTTTTAAGTGCTCTGGAGTCATTTCGTTGCAAGCGGGTTTTTAAGTGCTCTGAAGTCATTTCGTTGCAAGCGGGTTTTTAAGTGCTCTGAAGGCATTTCGTTGCAAGCGGGTTTTTAAGTGCTCTTTAGTCATTTCGTTGCAAACGGGTTTTTACGTGTTCTGGAGTCATTTCGTTGCAAGCGGGTTTTTACATACTTCTCAGACATTTCACTGGAAGCGGGTTTTTTAAGTGCTCTGTAGGCATTTCGTTGCAAGCGGGTTTTTAAGTACTCTGGAGTCATTTCTTTGCAAGCGGGTTTTTAAGTGCTCTGGAGTCATTTCGGTGCAAGCGGGTTTTTAAGTGTTCTGGAGTCATTTCGTTGCAAGCGGGTTTTTAAGTGCTCTGGAGTCATTTCGTTGCAAGCGGGTTTTTAAGTGCTCTGGAGTCATTTCGTTGCAAGCGGGTTTTTAAGTAGTCTGGAGTCATTTCGTTGCAAGCGGGTTTTTACGTGCTCTGGAGTCATTTCGTTGCAAGCGGGATTTTACATAGTTCTCTGACATTTAACTGGAAGCGAGTATTTTAAGTGCTCTGGAGTCATTTCGTTGCAAGCGGGTTTTTACGTGCTCTGGAGTCATTTCATTGCAAGCGGGTTTTTACATACTTCTCAGACATTTCACTGGAAGCGGGTTTTTTAAGTGCTCTGGAGTCATTTCGTTGCAAGCGGGTTTTGAAGTACTCTGGAGTCATTTCGTTGCAAGCGGGTTTTTTAAGTGCTCTGGAGTCATTTCGTTGCAAGCGGGTTTTGAAGTACTCTGGAGTCATTTCGTTGCAAGCGGGTTTTTAAGTGCTCTGGAGTCATTTCTTTGCAAGCGGGTTTTTAAGTGCTCTGGAGTCATTTCGTTGCAAGCGGGTTTTTAAGTGCTCTGGAGTCATTTCGTTGCAGGCGGGTTTTTAAGTGCTCTGAAGGCATTTCGTTGTAAGCTGGTTTTTAAGTACTCTGGAGTCATTTCGTTGCAAGCGGGTTTTTTAGTGCTCTGGAGTCATTTCGTTACAAGCGGGTTTTTAAGTACTCTGGAGTCATTTCGTTGCAAGCGGGTTTTTAAGTGCTCTGGAGTCATTTCGTTGCAAGCGGGTTTTTAAGTGCTCTGGAGTCATTTCGTTGCAAGCGGGTTTTTAAGTGCTCTGGAGTCATTTCGTTGCAAGCGGGATTTAAGTGCTCTGGAGTCATTTCGTTGCAAGCGGGTTTTTAAATGCTCTGGAGTCATTTCGTTGCAAGCGGGTTTATAAGTGCTCTGGAGTCATTTCGTTGCAAGCGGGTTTTTAAGTGTTCTGGAGTCATTTCGTTGCAAGCGGGTTTTTAAGTGCTCTGGAGTCATTTCGTTGCAAGCGGGTTTTTAAGTGCTCTGGAGTCATTTCGGTGCAAGCGGGTTTTTAAGTGTTCTGGAGTCATTTCGTTGCAAGCGGGTTTTTAAGTGCTCTGGAGTCCTTTCGTTGCAAGCGGGTTTTTAAGTGTTCTGGAGTCATTTCGTTGCAAGCGGATTTTTAAGTGCTCTGGAGTCATTTCTTTGCAAGCGGGTTTTTAAGTAGTCTGTAGTCATTTCGTTGCAAGCGGGTTTTTACGTGCTCTGGAGTCATTTCGTTGCAAGCGGGATTTTACATAGTTCTCTGACATTTAACTGGAAGCGAGTATTTTAAGTGCTCTGGAGTCATTTCGTTGCAAGCGGGTTTTTACGTGCTCTGGAGTCATTTCATTGCAAGCGGGTTTTTACATACTTCTCAGACATTTCACTGGAAGCCGGTTTTTTAAGTGCTCTGGAGTCATTTCGTTGCAAGCGGGTTTTGAAGTACTCTGGAGTCATTTCGTTGCAAGCGGGTTTTTAAGTGCTCTGGAGTCATTTTGTTGCAAGCGGGTTTGTACGTGCTCTGGAGTCATTTCGTTGCAAGCGGGTGTTTAAGTGCTCTGGAGTCATTTCGTTGCAAGCGGGTTTTGAAGTGCTCTGGAGTCATTTCGTTGCAAGCGGGTTTTTAAGTGCTCTGAAGGCATTTCGTTGTAAGCGGGTTTTTAAGTGCTCTTGAGTCATTTCGTTGCAAGCGGGTTTTTACGTGTTCTGGAGTCATTTCGTTGCAAGCGGGTTTTTACATACTTCTCAGACATTTCACTGGAAGCGGGTTTTTTAAGTGCTCTGTAGGCATTTCGTTGCAAGCGGGTTTTTAAGTACTCTGGAGTCATTTCGTTGCAAGCGGGTTTTTAAGTGCTCTGGAGTCATTTCGTTGCAAGCGGGTTTTTAAGTGTTCTGGAGTCATTTCGTTGCAAGCGGGTTTTTAAGTGCTCTGGAGTCATTTCGTTGCAAGCGGGTTTTTAAGTGTTCTGGAGTCATTTCGTTGCAAGCGGGTTTTTAAGTGCTCTGGAGTCATTTCCTTGCAAGCGGGTTTTTAAGTAGTCTGGAGTCATTTCGTTGCAAGCGGGTTTTTACGTGCTCTGGAGTCATTTCGTTGCAAGCGGGATTTTACATAGTTCTCTGACATTTAACTGGAAGCGAGTATTTTAAGTGCTCTGGAATCATTTCGTTGCAAGCGGGTTTTTACGTGCTCTGGAGTCATTTCATTGCAAGCAGGTTTTTACATACTTCTCAGACATTTCACTGGAAGCGTTTTTTTTAAGTGCTCTGGAGTCATTTCGTTGCAAGCGGGTTTTTAAGTACTCTGGAGTCATTTCGTTGCAAGCGGGTTTTTAAGTGCTCTGGAGTCATTTCGTTGCAAGCGGGTTTTTAAGTGTTCTGGAGTCATTTCGTTGCAAGCGGGTTTTTAAGTGCTCTGGAGTCATTTCGTTGCAAGCGGGTTTTTAAGTGCTCTGGAGTCATTTCGTTGCAAGCGGGTTTTTAAGTGTTCTGGAGTCATTTCGTTGCAAGCGGTTTTTTAAGTGCTCTGGAGTCATTTCGTTGCAAGCGGGTTTTTAAGTGCTCTGAAGGCATTTCGTTGCAAGCGGGTTTTTAAGTGAACTGGAGTCATTTCGTTGCAAGCGGGTTTTTAAGTGTTCTGGAGTCATTTCGTTGCAAGCGGGTTTTTAAGTGCTCTGGAGTCATTTCGTTGCAAGCGGGTTTTCAAGTGTTCTGGAGTCATTTCGTTGCAAGCGGGTTTTTAAGTGCTCTGGAGTCATTTCGTTGCAAGCGGGTTTTTAAGTACTCTGGAGTCATTTCGTTGCAAGCGGGCTTTTAAGTGCTCTGGAGTCATTTCGTTGCAAGCGGGTTTTTAAGTGCTCTGAAGTCATTTCGTTGCAAGCGGGTTTTTAAGTGCTCTGAAGGCATTTCGTTGTAAGCGGGTTTTTAAGTGCTCTTTAGTCATTTCGTTGCAAACGGGTTTTTACGTGTTCTGGAGTCATTTCGTTGCAAGCGGGTTTTTACATACTTCTCAGACATTTCACTGGAAGCGGGTTTTTTAAGTGCTCTGTAGGCATTTCGTTGCAAGCGGGTTTTTAAGTACTCTGGAGTCATTTCGTTGCAAGCGGGTTTTTAAGTGCTCTGGAGTCATTTCGGTGCAAGCGGGTTTTTAAGTGTTCTGGAGTCATTTCGTTGCAAGCGGGTTTTTAAGTGCTCTGGAGTCATTTCGTTGCAAGCGGGTTTTTAAGTGCTCTGGAGTCATTTCGTTGCAAGCGCGTTTTTAAGTAGTCTGGAGTCATTTCGTTGCAAGCGGGTTTTTACGTGCTCTGGAGTCATTTCGTTGCAAGCGGGATTTTACATAGTTCTCTGACATTTAACTGGAAGCGAGTATTTTAAGTGCTCTGGAGTCATTTCGTTGCAAGCGGGTTTTTACGTGCTCTGGAGTCATTTCATTGCAAGCGGGTTTTTACATACTTCTCAGACATTTCACTAGAAGCGGGTTTTTTAAGTGCTCTGGAGTCATTTCGTTGCAAGCGGGTTTTGAAGTACTCTGGAGTCATTTCGTTGCAAGCGGGTTTTTTAAGTGCTCTGGAGTCATTTCGTTGCAAGCGGGTTTTGAAGTACTCTGGAGTCATTTCGTTGCAAGCGGGTTTTTAAGTGCTCTGGAGTCATTTCTTTGCAAGCGGGTTTTTAAGTGCTCTGGAGTCATTTCGTTGCAAGCGGGTTTTTAAGTGCTCTGGAGTCATTTCGTTGCAGTCGGGTTTTTAAGTGCTCTGAAGGCATTTCGTTGTAAGCTGGTTTTTAAGTACTCTGGAGTCATTTCGTTGCAAGCGGGTTTTTTAGTGCTCTGGAGTCATTTCGTTACAAGCGGGTTTTTAAGTACTCTGGAGTCATTTCGTTGCAAGCGGGTTTTTAAGTGCTCTGGAGTCATTTCGTTGCAAGCGGGTTTTTAAGTGCTCTGGAGTCATTTCGTTGCAAGCGGGTTTTTAAGTGCTCTGGAGTCATTTCGTTGCAAGCGGGATTTAAGTGCTCTGGAGTCATTTCGTTGCAAGCGGGTTTTTAAATGCTCTGGAGTCATTTCGTTGCAAGCGGGTTTATAAGTGCTCTGGAGTCATTTCGTTGCAAGCGGGTTTTTAAGTGTTCTGGAGTCATTTCGTTGCAAGCGGGTTTTTAAGTGCTCTGGAGTCATTTCGTTGCAAGCGGGTTTTTAAGTGCTCTGGAGTCATTTCGGTGCAAGCGGGTTTTTAAGTGTTCTGGAGTCATTTCGTTGCAAGCGGGTTTTTAAGTGCTCTGGAGTCCTTTCGTTGCAAGCGGGTTTTTAAGTGTTCTGGAGTCATTTCGTTGCAAGCAGGTTTTTAAGTGCTCTGGAGTCATTTCTTTGCAAGCGGGTTTTTAAGTAGTCTGGAGTCATTTCGTTGCAAGCGGGTTTTTACGTGCTCTGGAGTCATTTCGTTGCAAGCGGGATTTTACATAGTTCTCTGACATTTAACTGGAAGCGAGTATTTTAAGTGCTCTGGAGTCATTTCGTTGCAAGCGGGTTTTTACGTGCTCTGGAGTCATTTCATTGCAAGCGGGTTTTTACATGCTTCTCAGACATTTCACTGGAAGCCGGTTTTTTAAGTGCTCTGGAGTCATTTCGTTGCAAGCGGGTTTTGAAGTACTCTGGAGTCATTTCGTTGCAAGCGGGTTTTTAAGTGCTCTGGAGTCATTTTGTTGCAAGCGGGTTTGTACGTGCTCTGGAGTCATTTCGTTGCAAGCGGGTGTTTAAGTGCTCTGGAGTCATTTCGTTGCAAGCGGGTTTTGAAGTGCTCTGCAGTCATTTCGTTGCAAGCGGGTTTTTAAGTGCTCTGAAGGCATTTCGTTGTAAGCGGGTTTTTAAGTGCTCTTGAGTCATTTCGTTGCAAGCAGGTTTTTACGTGTTCTGGAGTCATTTCGTTGCAAGCGGGTTTTTACATACTTCTCAGACATTTCACTGGAAGCGGGTTTTTTAAGTGCTCTGTAGGCATTTCGTTGCAAGCGGGTTTTTAAGTACTCTGGAGTCATTTCGTTGCAAGCGGGTTTTTAAGTGCTCTGGAGTCATTTCGTTGCAAGCGGGTTTTTAAGTGTTCTGGAGTCATTTCGTTGCAAGCGGGTTTTTAAGTGCTCTGGAGTCATTTCGTTGCAAGCGGGTTTTTAAGTGTTCTGGAGTCATTTCGTTGCAAGCGGGTTTTTAAGTGCTCTGGAGTCATTTCCTTGCAAGCGGGTTTTTAAGTAGTCTGGAGTCATTTCGTTGCAAGCGGGTTTTTACGTGCTCTGGAGTCATTTCGTTGCAAGCGGGATTTTACATAGTTCTCTGACATTTAACTGGAAGCGAGTATTTTAAGTGCTCTGGAATCATTTCGTTGCAAGCGGGTTTTTACGTGCTCTGGAGTCATTTCATTACAAGCAGGTTTTTACATACTTCTCAGACATTTCACTGCAAGCGTTTTTTTTAAGTGCTCTGGAGTCATTTCGTTGCAAGCGGGTTTTTAAGTACTCTGGAGTCATTTCGTTGCAAGCGGGTTTTTAAGTGCTCTGGAGTCATTTCGTTGCAAGCGGGTTTGTACGTGCTCTGGAGTCATTTCGTTGCAAGCGGGTGTTTAAGTGTTCTGGAGTCATTTCGTTGCAAGCGGGTTTTGAAGTGCTCTGGAGTCATTTCGTTGCAAGCGGGTTTTTAAGTGTTCTGGAGTCATTTCGATGCAAGCGGGTTTTTAAGTACTCTGGAGTCATTTCGTTGCAAGCGGGTTTTTAAGTGCTCTGGAGTCATTTCGTTGCAAGCGGGTTTTTAAGTGCTCTGGAGTCATTTCGTTGCAAGCGGGTTTTTAAGTGCTCTGGAGTCATTTCGTTGCAAGCGGGTTTTTAAGTGCACTGGAGTCATTTCGTTGCAAGCGGGTTTTTAAGTGCTCTGGAGTCATTTCGTTGCAAGCGGGTTTTTACGTGCTCTGGAGTCATTTCGTTGCAAGCGGGTTTTTAAGTGCTCTGGAGTCATTTCGTTGCAAGCGGGTTTTTAAGTGCTCTGGAGTCATTTCGTTGCAAGCGGGTTTTTAAGTGCTCTGGAGTCATTTCGTTGCAAGCGGGTTTTTAAGTACTCTGGAGTCATTTCTTTGCAAGTGGGTTTTTAAGTGCTCTGGAGTCATTTCGTTGCAAGCGGGTTTTTAAGTGCTCTGGAGTCGTTTCGTTGCAGACGGGTTTTTAAGTGCTCTGAAGGCATTTCGTTGTAAGCTGGTTTTTAAGTACTCTGGAGTCATTTCGTTGCAAGCGGGTTTTTTAGTGCTCTGCAGTAATTTCGTTGCAAGCGGGTTTTTAAGTACTCTGTAGTCATTTCGTTGCAAGCGGGTTTTTAAGTGCTCTGGAGTCATTTCGTTGCAAGCGGGTTTTTAAGTGCTCTGGAGTCATTTCGTTGCAAGCGGGATTTAAGTGCTCTGGAGTCATTTCGTTGCAAGCAGGTTTTTAAATGCTCTGGAGTCATTTCGTTGCAAGCGGGTTTATAAGTGCTCTGGAGTCATTTGTTTGCAAGCGGGTTTTTAAGTGTTCTGGAGTCATTTCGTTGCAAGCGGGTTTTTAAGTGCTCTGGAGTCATTTCGTTGCAAGTGGGTTTTTAAGTGTTCTGGAGTCATTTCGTTGCAAGCGGGTTTTTAAGTGCTCTGGAGTCATTTCGTTGCAAGCGGGTTTTTAAGTGCTCTGAAGGAATTTCGTTGCAAGCGGGTTTTTAAGTGAACTGGAGTCATTTCATTGCAAGCGGGTTTTTAAGTGTTCTGGAGTCATTTCGTTGCAAGCAGGTTTTTAAGTGCTCTGGAGTCATTTCGTTGCAAGCGGGTTTTTAAGTACTCTGGAGTCATTTCGTTGCAAGCGGGCTTTTAAGTGCTCTGGAGTCATTTCGTTGCAAGCGGGTTTTTAAGTGCTCTGGAGTCATTTCGTTGCAAGCGGGTTTTTAAGTGCTCTGAAGGCATTTCGTTGTAAGCGGGTTTTTAAGTGCTCTTGAGTCATTTCATTGCAAGCGGGTTTTTACGTCTTCTGGAGTCATTTCGTTGCAAGCGGGTTTTTACATACTTCTCAGACATTTCACTGGAAGCGGGTTTTTTAAGTGCTCTGTAGGCATTTCGTTGCAAGCGGGTTTTTAAGTACTCTGGAGTCATTTCGTTGCAAGCGGGTTTTTAAGTGCTCTGGAGTCATTTCGGTGCAAGCGGGTTTTTAAGTGTTCTGGAGTCATTTCGTTGCAAGCTGGTTTTTAAGTGCTCTGGAGTCATTTCGTTGCAAGCGGGTTTTTAAGTGCTCTGGAGTCATTTCGTTGCAAGCGAGTTTTTAAGTAGTCTGGAGTCATTTCGTTGCAAGCGGGTTTTTACGTGCTCTGGAGTCATTTCGTTGCAAGCGGGATTTTACATAGTTCTCTGACATTTAACTGGAAGCGAGTATTTTAAGTGCTCTGGAGTCATTTCATTGCAAGCGGGTTTTTACGTGCTCTGGAGTCATTTCATTGCAAGCGGGTTTTTACATACTTCTCAGACATTTCACTGCAAGCGGGTTTTTTAAGTGCTCTGGAGTCATTTCGTTGCAAGCGGGTTTTGAAGTACTCTGGAGTCATTTCTTTGCAAGCGGGTTTTTAAGTGCTCTGGAGTCATTTCATTGCAAGCGGGTTTGTACGTGCTCTGGAGTCATTTCGTTGCAAGCGGGTGTTTAAGTGCTCTGGAGTCATTTCGTTGCAAGCGGGTTTTGAAGTGCTCTGGAGTCATTTCGTTGCAAGATGGTTTTTAAGTGTTCTGGAGTCATTTCGTTGCAAGCGGGTTTTTAAGTGCTCTGGAGTCATTTCGTTGCAAGCGGGTTTTTAAGTGCTCTGGAGTCATTTCGTTGCAAGCGGGTTTTTAAGTGCTCTGGAGTCATTTCGTTGCAAGCGGGTTTTTAAGTGCTCTGGAGTCATTTCGTTGCAAGCGGGTTTTTAAGTACTCTGGAATCATTTCGTTGCAAGCGGGTTTTTACGTGCTCTGGAGTCATTTCGTTGCAAGCGGGTTTTTAAGTGCTCTGGAGTCATTTCGTTGCAAACGGGTTTTTAAGTGCTCTGGAGTCATTTCATTGCAAGCGGGTTTTTAAGTGTTCTGTAGTCATTTCGTTGCAAGCGGGTTTTTAAGTGCTCTGGAGTCATTTCGTTGCAAGCGAGTTTTTAAGTGCTCTGGAGTCATTTCGTTGCAAGCGGGTTTTTAAGTGCTCTGGAGTCATTTCGTTGCAAGTGGGTTTTTTAAGTGCTCTGAAGGCATTTCGTTGTAAGCGGGTTTTTAAGTGCTCTGGAGTCATTTCGTTGCAAGCGGGTTTTTACGTGTTCTGGAGTCATTTCGTTGCAAGCGGGTTTTTACATACTTCTCAGACATTTCACTGGAAGCGGGTTTTTTAAGTGCTCTGTAGGCATTTCATTGCAAGCGGGTTTTTACGTGTTCTGGAGTCATTTCGTTGCAAGCGGGTTTTTCCATATTTCTCTGACATTTAACTGGAAGCGAGTATTTTAAGTGCTCTGGAGTCATTTCGTTGCAAGCGGGTTTTTACGTGCTCTGGAGTCATTTCGTTGCAAGCGGGTTTTTAAGTGCTCTGGAGACATTTCGTTGCAAGCGGGTTTTTAAGTGTTCTGGAGTCATTTCATTGCAAGCGGGTTTTTACATACTTCTCAGACATTTCACTGGAAGCGGGTTTTTTAAGTGCTCTGGAGTCATTTCGTTGCAAGCGGGTTTTGAAGTACTCTGGAGTCATTTCGTTGCAAGCGGGTTTTTAAGTGCTCTGGAATCATTTCGTTGCAAGCGGGTTTGTACGTGCTCTGGAGTCATTTCGTTGCAAGCGGGTGTTTAAGTGCTCTGGAGTCATTTCGTTGCAAGCGGGTTTTGAAGTGCTCTGGAGTCATTTCGTTGCAAGCGGGTTTTTACGTGTTCTGGAGTCATTTCGTTGCAAGCGGGTTTTTACATACTTCTCAGACATTTCACTGGAAGCGGGTTTTTTAAGTGCTCTGTAGGCATTTCGTTGCAAGCGGGTTTTTAAGTACTCTGGAGTCATTTCGTTGCAAGCGGGTTTTTAAGTGCTCTGGAGTCATTTCGTTGCAAGCGGGTTTTTAAGTGTTCTGGAGTCATTTCGTTGCAAGCGGGTTTTTAAGTGCTCTGGAGTCATTTCGTTGCAAGCGGGTTTTTAAGTAGTCTGGAGTCATTTCGTTGCAAGCGGGTTTTTACGTGCTCTGGAGTCATTTCGTTGCAAGCGGGATTTTACATAGTTCTCTGACATTTAACTGGAAGCGAGTATTTTAAGTACTCTGGAGTCATTTCGTTGCAAGCGGGTTTTAACGTGCTCTGGAGTCATTTCATTGCAAGCGGGTTTTTACATACTTCTCAGACATTTCACTGCAAGCGGGTTTTTTAAGTGCTCTGGAGTCATTTCGTTGCAAGCGGGTTTTGAAGTACTCTGGAGTCATTTCGTTGCAAGCGGGTTTTTAAGTGCTCTGGAGTCATTTCGTTGCAAGCGGTTTTGTACGTGCTCTGGAGTCATTTCGTTGCAAGCGGGTGTTTAAGTGCTCTGGAGTCATTTCGTTGCAAGCGGGTTTTGAAGTGCTCTGGAGTCATTTCGTTGCAAGATGGTTTTTAAGTGTTCTGGAGTCATTTCGTTGCAAGCGGGTTTTTAAGTGCTCTGGAGTCATTTCGTTGCAAGCGGGTTTTTAAGTGCTCTGGAGTCATTTCGTTGCAAGCGGGTTTTTAAGTGCTCTGGAGTCATTTCGTTGCAAGCGGGTTTTTAAGTGCTCTGGAGTCATTTCGTTGCAAGCGGGTTTTTAAGTACTCTGGAATCATTTCGTTGCAAGCGGGTTTTTACGTGCTCTGGAGTCATTTCGTTGCAAGCGGGTTTTTAAGTGCTCTGGAGTCATTTCGTTGCAAACGGGTTTTTAAGTGCTCTGGAGTCATTTCATTGCAAGCGGGTTTTTAAGTGTTCTGTAGTCATTTCGTTGCAAGCGGGTTTTTAAGTGCTCTGGAGTCATTTCGTTGCAAGCGAGTTTTTAAGTGCTCTGGAGTCATTTCGTTGCAAGCGGGTTTTTAAGTGCTCTGGAGTCATTTCGTTGCAAGTGGGTTTTTTAAGTGCTCTGAAGGCATTTCGTTGTAAGCGGGTTTTTAAGTGCTCTTGAGTCATTTCGTTGCAAGCGGGTTTTTACGTGTTCTGGAGTCATTTCGTTGCAAGCGGGTTTTTACATACTTCTCAGACATTTCACTGGAAGCGGGTTTTTTAAGTGCTCTGTAGGCATTTCATTGCAAGCGGGTTTTTACGTGTTCTGGAGTCATTTCGTTGCAAGCGGGTTTTTCCATATTTCTCTGACATTTAACTGGAAGCGAGTATTTTAAGTGCTCTGGAGTCATTTCGTTGCAAGCGGGTTTTTACGTGCTCTGGAGTCATTTCGTTGCAAGCGGGTTTTTAAGTGCTCTGGAGACATTTCGTTGCAAGCGGGTTTTTAAGTGTTCTGGAGTCATTTCATTGCAAGCGGGTTTTTACATACTTCTCAGACATTTCACTGGAAGCGGGTTTTTTAAGTGCTCTGGAGTCATTTCGTTGCAAGCGGGTTTTGAAGTACTCTGGATTCATTTCGTTGCAAGCGGGTTTTTAAGTGCTCTGGAGTCATTTCGTTGCAAGCGGGTTTGTACGTGCTCTGGAGTCATTTCGTTGCAAGCGGGTGTTTAAGTGCTCTGGAGTCATTTCGTTGCAAGCGGGTTTTGAAGTGCTCTGGAGTCATTTCGTTGCAAGCGGGTTTTTACGTGTTCTGGAGTCATTTCGTTGCAAGCGGGTTTTTACATACTTCTCAGACATTTCACTGGAAGCGGGTTTTTTAAGTGCTCTGTAGGCATTTCGTTGCAAGCGGGTTTTTAAGTACTCTGGAGTCATTTTGTTGCAAGCGGGTTTTTAAGTGCTCTGGAGTCATTTCGTTGCAAGCGGGTTTTTAAGTGTTCTGGAGTCATTTCGTTGCAAGCGGGTTTTTAAGTGCTCTGGAGTCATTTCGTTGCAAGCGGGTTTTTAAGTAGTCTGGAGTCATTTCGTTGCAAGCGGGTTTTTACGTGCTCTGGAGTCATTTCGTTGCAAGCGGGATTTTACATAGTTCTCTGACATTTAACTGGAAGCGAGTATTTTAAGTGCTCTGGAATCATTTCGTTGCAAGCGGGTTTTTACGTGCTCTGGAGTCATTTCATTGCAAGCAGGTTTTTACATACTTCTCAGACATTTCACTGGAAGCGGGTTTTTTAAGTGCTCTGGAGTCATTTCGTTGCAAGCGGGTGTTTAAGTGTTCTGGAGTCATTTCGTTGCAAGCGGGTTTTGAAGTGCTCTGGAGTCATTTCGTTGCAAGCGGGTTTTTAAGTGTTCTGGAGTCATTTCGTTGCAAGCGGGTTTTTAAGTACTCTGGAGTCATTTCGTTGCAAGCGGGTTTTTAAGTGCTCTGGAGTCATTTCGTTGCAAGCGGGTTTTTAAGTGCTCTGGAGTCATTTCGTTGCAAGCGGGTTTTTAAGTGCTCTGGAGTCATTTCGTTGCAAGCGGGTTTTTAAGTGCTCTGGAGTCATTTCGTTGCAAGCGGGTTTTTAAGTAGTCTGGAGTCATTTCGTTGCAAGCGGGTTTTTACGTGCTCTGGAGTCATTTCGTTGCAAGCGGGATTTTACATAGTTCTCTGACATTTAACTGGAAGCGAGTATTTTAAGTACTCTGGAGTCATTTCGTTGCAAGCGGGTTTTAACGTGCTCTGGAGTCATTTCATTGCAAGCGGGTTTTTACATACTTCTCAGACATTTCACTGCAAGCGGGTTTTTTAAGTGCTCTGGAGTCATTTCGTTGCAAGCGGGTTTTGAAGTACTCTGGAGTCATTTCGTTGCAAGCGGGTTTTTAAGTGCTCTGGAGTCATTTCGTTGCAAGCGGGTTTTTAAGTGCTCTGGAGTCATTTCGTTGCAAGCGGGTTTTTAAGTACTCTGGAATCATTTCGTTGCAAGCGGGTTTTTACGTGCTCTGGAGTCATTTCGTTGCAAGCGGGTTTTTAAGTGCTCTGGAGTCATTTCGTTGCAAACGGGTTTTTAAGTGCTCTGGAGTCATTTCATTGCAAGCGGGTTTTTAAGTGTTCTGTAGTCATTTCGTTGCAAGCGGGTTTTTAAGTGCTCTGGAGTCATTTCGTTGCAAGCGAGTTTTTAAGTGCTCTGGAGTCATTTCGTTGCAAGCGGGTTTTTAAGTGCTCTGGAGTCATTTCGTTGCAAGTGGGTTTTTTAAGTGCTCTGAAGGCATTTCGTTGTAAGCGGGTTTTTAAGTGCTCTGGAGTCATTTCGTTGCAAGCGGGTTTTTACGTGTTCTGGAGTCATTTCGTTGCAAGCGGGTTTTTACATACTTCTCAGACATTTCACTGGAAGCGGGTTTTTTAAGTGCTCTGTAGGCATTTCATTGCAAGCGGGTTTTTACGTGTTCTGGAGTCATTTCGTTGCAAGCGGGTTTTTCCATATTTCTCTGACATTTAACTGGAAGCGAGTACTTTAAGTGCTCTGGAGGCATTTCGTTGCAAGCGGGTTTTTACGTGCTCTGGAGTCATTTCGTTGCAAGCGGGTTTTTAAGTGCTCTGGAGACATTTCGTTGCAAGCGGGTTTTTAAGTGTTCTGGAGTCATTTCATTGCAAGCGGGTTTTTACATACTTCTCAGACATTTCACTGGAAGCGGGTTTTTTAAGTGCTCTGGAGTCATTTCGTTGCAAGCGGGTTTTGAAGTACTCTGGAGTCATTTCGTTGCAAGCGGGTTTTTAAGTGCTCTGGAGTCATTTCGTTGCAAGCGGGTTTGTACGTGCTCTGGAGTCATTTCGTTGCAAGCGGGTGTTTAAGTGCTCTGGAGTCATTTCGTTGCAAGCGGGTTTTGAAGTGCTCTGGAGTCATTTCGTTGCAAGCGGGTTTTTACGTGTTCTGGAGTCATTTCGTTGCAAGCGGGTTTTTACATACTTCTCAGACATTTCACTGGAAGCGGGTTTTTTAAGTGCTCTGTAGGCATTTCGTTGCAAGCGGGTTTTTAAGTACTCTGGAGTCATTTCGTTGCAAGCGGGTTTTTAAGTGCTCTGGAGTCATTTCGTTGCAAGCGGGTTTTTAAGTGTTCTGGAGTCATTTCGTTGCAAGCGGGTTTTTAAGTGCTCTGGAGTCATTTCGTTGCAAGCGGGTTTTTAAGTAGTCTGGAGTCATTTCGTTGCAAGCGGGTTTTTACGTGCTCTGGAGTCATTTCGTTGCAAGCGGGATTTTACATAGTTCTCTGACATTTAACTGGAAGCGAGTATTTTAAGTACTCTGGAGTCATTTCGTTGCAAGCGGGTTTTAACGTGCTCTGGAGTCATTTCATTGCAAGCGGGTTTTTACATACTTCTCAGACATTTCACTGCAAGCGGGTTTTTTAAGTGCTCTGGAGTCATTTCGTTGCAAGCGGGTTTTGAAGTACTCTGGAGTCATTTCGTTGCAAGCGGGTTTTTAAGTGCTCTGGAGTCATTTCGTTGCAAGCGGGTTTGTACGTGCTCTGGAGTCATTTCGTTGCAAGCGGGTGTTTAAGTGCTCTGGAGTCATTTCGTTGCAAGCGGGTTTTGAAGTGCTCTGGAGTCATTTCGTTGCAAGATGGTTTTTAAGTGTTCTGGAGTCATTTCGTTGCAAGCGGGTTTTTAAGTGCTCTGAAGGAATTTCGTTGCAAGCGGGTTTTTAAGTGAACTGGAGTCATTTCATTGCAAGCGGGTTTTTAAGTGTTCTGGAGTCATTTCGTTGCAAGCAGGTTTTTAAGTGCTCTGGAATCATTTCGTTGCAAGCGGGTTTTTAAGTACTCTGGAGTCATTTCGTTGCAAGCGGGCTTTTAAGTGCTCTGGAGTCATTTCGTTGCAAGCGGGTTTTTAAGTGCTCTGGAGTCATTTCGTTGCAAGCGGGTTTTTAAGTGCTCTGAAGGCATTTCGTTGTAAGCGGGTTTTTAAGTGCTCTTGAGTCATTTCATTGCAAGCGGGTTTTTACGTCTTCTGGAGTCATTTCGTTGCAAGCGGGTTTTTACATACTTCTCAGACATTTCACTGGAAGCGGGTTTTTTAAGTGCTCTGTAGGCATTTCGTTGCAAGCGGGTTTTTAAGTACTCTGGAGTCATTTCGTTGCAAGCGGGTTTTTAAGTGCTCTGGAGTCATTTCGGTGCAAGCGGGTTTTTAAGTGTTCTGGAGTCATTTCGTTGCAAGCTGGTTTTTAAGTGCTCTGGAGTCATTTCGTTGCAAGCGGGTTTTTAAGTGCTCTGGAGTCATTTCGTTGCAAGCGAGTTTTTAAGTAGTCTGGAGTCATTTCGTTGCAAGCGGGTTTTTACGTGCTCTGGAGTCATTTCGTTGCAAGCGGGATTTTACATAGTTCTCTGACATTTAACTGGAAGCGAGTATTTTAAGTGCTCTGGAGTCATTTCATTGCAAGCGGGTTTTTACGTGCTCTGGAGTCATTTCATTGCAAGCGGGTTTTTACATACTTCTCAGACATTTCACTGCAAGCGGGTTTTTTAAGTGCTCTGGAGTCATTTCGTTGCAAGCGGGTTTTGAAGTACTCTGGAGTCATTTCGTTGCAAGCGGGTTTTTAAGTGCTCTGGAGTCATTTCATTGCAAGCGGGTTTGTACGTGCTCTGGAGTCATTTCGTTGCAAGCGGGTGTTTAAGTGCTCTGGAGTCATTTCGTTGCAAGCGGGTTTTGAAGTGCTCTGGAGTCATTTCGTTGCAAGATGGTTTTTAAGTGTTCTGGAGTCATTTCGTTGCAAGCGGGTTTTTAAGTGCTCTGGAGTCATTTCGTTGCAAGCGGGTTTTTAAGTGCTCTGGAGTCATTTCGTTGCAAGCGGGTTTTTAAGTGCTCTGGAGTCATTTCGTTGCAAGCGGGTTTTTAAGTGCTCTGGAGTCATTTCGTTGCAAGCGGGTTTTTAAGTACTCTGGAATCATTTCGTTGCAAGCGGGTTTTTACGTGCTCTGGAGTCATTTCGTTGCAAGCGGGTTTTTAAGTGCTCTGGAGTCATTTCGTTGCAAACGGGTTTTTAAGTGCTCTGGAGTCATTTCATTGCAAGCGGGTTTTTAAGTGTTCTGTAGTCATTTCGTTGCAAGCGGGTTTTTAAGTGCTCTGGAGTCATTTCGTTGCAAGCGAGTTTTTAAGTGCTCTGGAGTCATTTCGTTGCAAGCGGGTTTTTAAGTGCTCTGGAGTCATTTCGATGCAAGTGGGTTTTTTAAGTGCTCTGAAGGCATTTCGTTGTAAGCGGGTTTTTAAGTGCTCTGGAGTCATTTCGTTGCAAGCGGGTTTTTACGTGTTCTGGAGTCATTTCGTTGCAAGCGGGTTTTTACATACTTCTCAGACATTTCACTGGAAGCGGGTTTTTTAAGTGCTCTGTAGGCATTTCATTGCAAGCGGGTTTTTACGTGTTCTGGAGTCATTTCGTTGCAAGCGGGTTTTTCCATATTTCTCTGACATTTAACTGGAAGCGAGTATTTTAAGTGCTCTGGAGTCATTTCGTTGCAAGCGGGTTTTTACGTGCTCTGGAGTCATTTCGTTGCAAGCGGGTTTTTAAGTGCTCTGGAGACATTTCGTTGCAAGCGGGTTTTTAAGTGTTCTGGAGTCATTTCATTGCAAGCGGGTTTTTACATACTTCTCAGACATTTCACTGGAAGCGGGTTTTTTAAGTGCTCTGGAGTCATTTCGTTGCAAGCGGGTTTTGAAGTACTCTGGAGTCATTTCGTTGCAAGCGGGTTTTTAAGTGCTCTGGAGTCATTTCGTTGCAAGCGGGTTTGTACGTGCTCTGGAGTCATTTCGTTGCAAGCGGGTGTTTAAGTGCTCTGGAGTCATTTCGTTGCAAGCGGGTTTTGAAGTGCTCTGGAGTCATTTCGTTGCAAGCGGGTTTTTACGTGTTCTGGAGTCATTTCGTTGCAAGCGGGTTTTTACATACTTCTCAGACATTTCACTGGAAGCGGGTTTTTTAAGTGCTCTGTAGGCATTTCGTTGCAAGCGGGTTTTTAAGTACTCTGGAGTCATTTTGTTGCAAGCGGGTTTTTAAGTGCTCTGGAGTCATTTCGTTGCAAGCGGGTTTTTAAGTGTTCTGGAGTCATTTCGTTGCAAGCGGGTTTTTAAGTGCTCTGGAGTCATTTCGTTGCAAGCGGGTTTTTAAGTAGTCTGGAGTCATTTCGTTGCAAGCGGGTTTTTACGTGCTCTGGAGTCATTTCGTTGCAAGCGGGATTTTACATAGTTCTCTGACATTTAACTGGAAGCGAGTATTTTAAGTGCTCTGGAATCATTTCGTTGCAAGCGGGTTTTTACGTGCTCTGGAGTCATTTCATTGCAAGCAGGTTTTTACATACTTCTCAGACATTTCACTGGAAGCGGGTTTTTTAAGTGCTCTGGAGTCATTTCGTTGCAAGCGGGTGTTTAAGTGTTCTGGAGTCATTTCGTTGCAAGCGGGTTTTGAAGTGCTCTGGAGTCATTTCGTTGCAAGCGGGTTTTTAAGTGTTCTGGAGTCATTTCGTTGCAAGCGGGTTTTTAAGTACTCTGGAGTCATTTCGTTGCAAGCGGGTTTTTAAGTGCTCTGGAGTCATTTCGTTGCAAGCGGGTTTTTAAGTGCTCTGGAGTCATTTCGTTGCAAGCGGGTTTTTAAGTGCTCTGGAGTCATTTCGTTGCAAGCGGGTTTTTAAGTGCTCTGGAGTCATTTCGTTGCAAGCGGGTTTTTAAGTAGTCTGGAGTCATTTCGTTGCAAGCGGGTTTTTACGTGCTCTGGAGTCATTTCGTTGCAAGCGGGATTTTACATAGTTCTCTGACATTTAACTGGAAGCGAGTATTTTAAGTACTCTGGAGTCATTTCGTTGCAAGCGGGTTTTAACGTGCTCTGGAGTCATTTCATTGCAAGCGGGTTTTTACATACTTCTCAGACATTTCACTGCAAGCGGGTTTTTTAAGTGCTCTGGAGTCATTTCGTTGCAAGCGGGTTTTTAAGTGCTCTGGAGTCATTTCGTTGCAAGCGGGTTTTTAAGTGCTCTGGAGTCATTTCGTTGCAAGCGGGTTTTTAAGTGCTCTGGAGTCATTTCGTTGCAAGCGGGTTTTTAAGTACTCTGGAATCATTTCGTTGCAAGCGGGTTTTTACGTGCTCTGGAGTCATTTCGTTGCAAGCGGGTTTTTAAGTGCTCTGGAGTCATTTCGTTGCAAACGGGTTTTTAAGTGCTCTGGAGTCATTTCATTGCAAGCGGGTTTTTAAGTGTTCTGTAGTCATTTCGTTGCAAGCGGGTTTTTAAGTGCTCTGGAGTCATTTCGTTGCAAGCGAGTTTTTAAGTGCTCTGGAGTCATTTCGTTGCAAGCGGGTTTTTAAGTGCTCTGGAGTCATTTCGTTGCAAGTGGGTTTTTTAAGTGCTCTGAAGGCATTTCGTTGTAAGCGGGTTTTTAAGTGCTCTGGAGTCATTTCGTTGCAAGCGGGTTTTTACGTGTTCTGGAGTCATTTCGTTGCAAGCGGGTTTTTACATACTTCTCAGACATTTCACTGGAAGCGGGTTTTTTAAGTGCTCTGTAGGCATTTCATTGCAAGCGGGTTTTTACGTGTTCTGGAGTCATTTCGTTGCAAGCGGGTTTTTCCATATTTCTCTGACATTTAACTGGAAGCGAGTACTTTAAGTGCTCTGGAGTCATTTCGTTGCAAGCGGGTTTTTACGTGCTCTGGAGTCATTTCGTTGCAAGCGGGTTTTTAAGTGCTCTGGAGACATTTCGTTGCAAGCGGGTTTTTAAGTGTTCTGGAGTCATTTCATTGCAAGCGGGTTTTTACATACTTCTCAGACATTTCACTGGAAGCGGGTTTTTTAAGTGCTCTGGAGTCATTTCGTTGCAAGCGGGTTTTGAAGTACTCTGGAGTCATTTCGTTGCAAGCGGGTTTTTAAGTGCTCTGGAGTCATTTCGTTGCAAGCGGGTTTGTACGTGCTCTGGAGTCATTTCGTTGCAAGCGGGTGTTTAAGTGCTCTGGAGTCATTTCGTTGCAAGCGGGTTTTGAAGTGCTCTGGAGTCATTTCGTTGCAAGCGGGTTTTTACGTGTTCTGGAGTCATTTCGTTGCAAGCGGGTTTTTACATACTTCTCAGACATTTCACTGGAAGCGGGTTTTTTAAGTGCTCTGTAGGCATTTCGTTGCAAGCGGGTTTTTAAGTACTCTGGAGTCATTTCGTTGCAAGCGGGTTTTTAAGTGCTCTGGAGTCATTTCGTTGCAAGCGGGTTTTTAAGTGTTCTGGAGTCATTTCGTTGCAAGCGGGTTTTTAAGTGCTCTGGAGTCATTTCGTTGCAAGCGGGTTTTTAAGTAGTCTGGAGTCATTTCGTTGCAAGCGGGTTTTTACGTGCTCTGGAGTCATTTCGTTGCAAGCGGGATTTTACATAGTTCTCTGACATTTAACTGGAAGCGAGTATTTTAAGTACTCTGGAGTCATTTCGTTGCAAGCGGGTTTTAACGTGCTCTGGAGTCATTTCATTGCAAGCGGGTTTTTACATACTTCTCAGACATTTCACTGCAAGCGGGTTTTTTAAGTGCTCTGGAGTCATTTCGTTGCAAGCGGGTTTTGAAGTACTCTGGAGTCATTTCGTTGCAAGCGGGTTTTTAAGTGCTCTGGAGTCATTTCGTTGCAAGCGGGTTTGTACGTGCTCTGGAGTCATTTCGTTGCAAGCGGGTGTTTAAGTGCTCTGGAGTCATTTCGTTGCAAGCGGGTTTTGAAGTGCTCTGGAGTCATTTCGTTGCAAGATGGTTTTTAAGTGTTCTGGAGTCATTTCGTTGCAAGCGGGTTTTTAAGTGCTCTGGAGTCATTTCGTTGCAAGCGGGTTTTTAAGTGCTCTGGAGTCATTTCGTTGCAAGCGGGTTTTTAAGTGCTCTGGAGTCATTTCGTTGCAAGCGGGTTTTTAAGTGCTCTGGAGTCATTTCGTTGCAAGCGGGTTTTTAAGTACTCTGGAATCATTTCGTTGCAAGCGGGTTTTTACGTGCTCTGGAGTCATTTCGTTGCAAGCGGGTTTTTAAGTGCTCTGGAGTCATTTCGTTGCAAACGGGTTTTTAAGTGCTCTGGAGTCATTTCATTGCAAGCGGGTTTTTAAGTGTTCTGTAGTCATTTCGTTGCAAGCGGGTTTTTAAGTGCTCTGGAGTCATTTCGTTGCAAGCGTGTTTTTAAGTGCTCTGGAGTCATTTCGTTGCAAGCGGGTTTTTAAGTGCTCTGGAGTCATTTCGTTGCAAGTGGGTTTTTTAAGTGCTCTGAAGGCATTTCGTTGTAAGCGGGTTTTTAAGTGCTCTGGAGTCATTTCGTTGCAAGCGGGTTTTTACGTGTTCTGGAGTCATTTCGTTGCAAGCGGGTTTTTACATACTTCTCAGACATTTCACTGGAAGCGGGTTTTTTAAGTGCTCTGTAGGCATTTCATTGCAAGCGGGTTTTTACGTGTTCTGGAGTCATTTCGTTGCAAGCGGGTTTTTCCATATTTCTCTGACATTTAACTGGAAGCGAGTATTTTAAGTGCTCTGGAGTCATTTCGTTGCAAGCGGGTTTTTACGTGCTCTGGAGTCATTTCGTTGCAAGCGGGTTTTTAAGTGCTCTGGAGACATTTCGTTGCAAGCGGGTTTTTAAGTGTTCTGGAGTCATTTCATTGCAAGCGGGTTTTTACACACTTCTCAGACATTTCACTGGAAGCGGGTTTTTTAAGTGCTCTGGAGTCATTTCGTTGCAAGCGGGTTTTGAAGTACTCTGGAGTCATTTCGTTGCAAGCGGGTTTTTAAGTGCTCTGGAGTCATTTCGTTGCAAGCGGGTTTGTACGTGCTCTGGAGTCATTTCGTTGCAAGCGGGTGTTTAAGTGCTCTGGAGTCATTTCGTTGCAAGCGGGTTTTGAAGTGCTCTGGAGTCATTTCGTTGCAAGCGGGTTTTTACGTGTTCTGGAGTCATTTCGTTGCAAGCGGGTTTTTACATACTTCTCAGACATTTCACTGGAAGCGGGTTTTTTAAGTGCTCTGTAGGCATTTCGTTGCAAGCGGGTTTTTAAGTACTCTGGAGTCATTTTGTTGCAAGCGGGTTTTTAAGTGCTCTGGAGTCATTTCGTTGCAAGCGGGTTTTTAAGTGTTCTGGAGTCATTTCGTTGCAAGCGGGTTTTTAAGTGCTCTGGAGTCATTTCGTTGCAAGCGGGTTTTTAAGTAGTCTGGAGTCATTTCGTTGCAAGCGGGTTTTTACGTGCTCTGGAGTCATTTCGTTGCAAGCGGGATTTTACATAGTTCTCTGACATTTAACTGGAAGCGAGTATTTTAAGTGCTCTGGAATCATTTCGTTGCAAGCGGGTTTTTACGTGCTCTGGAGTCATTTCATTGCAAGCAGGTTTTTACATACTTCTCAGACATTTCACTGGAAGCGGGTTTTTTAAGTGCTCTGGAGTCATTTCGTTGCAAGCGGGTGTTTAAGTGTTCTGGAGTCATTTCGTTGCAAGCGGGTTTTGAAGTGCTCTGGAGTCATTTCGTTGCAAGCGGGTTTTTAAGTGTTCTGGAGTCATTTCGTTGCAAGCGGGTTTTTAAGTACTCTGGAGTCATTTCGTTGCAAGCGGGTTTTTAAGTGCTCTGGAGTCATTTCGTTGCAAGCGGGTTTTTAAGTGCTCTGGAGTCATTTCGTTGCAAGCGGGTTTTTAAGTGCTCTGGAGTCATTTCGTTGCAAGCGGGTTTTTAAGTGCTCTGGAGTCATTTCGTTGCAAGCGGGTTTTTAAGTAGTCTGGAGTCATTTCGTTGCAAGCGGGTTTTTACGTGCTCTGGAGTCATTTCGTTGCAAGCGGGATTTTACATAGTTCTCTGACATTTAACTGGAAGCGAGTATTTTAAGTACTCTGGAGTCATTTCGTTGCAAGCGGGTTTTAACGTGCTCTGGAGTCATTTCATTGCAAGCGGGTTTTTACATACTTCTCAGACATTTCACTGCAAGCGGGTTTTTTAAGTGCTCTGGAGTCATTTCGTTGCAAGCGGGTTTTGAAGTACTCTGGAGTCATTTCGTTGCAAGCGGGTTTTTAAGTGCTCTGGAGTCATTTCGTTGCAAGCGGGTTTGTACGTGCTCTGGAGTCATTTCGTTGCAAGCGGGTGTTTAAGTGCTCTGGAGTCATTTCGTTGCAAGCGGGTTTTGAAGTGCTCTGGAGTCATTTCGTTGCAAGATGGTTTTTAAGTGTTCTGGAGTCATTTCGTTGCAAGCGGGTTTTTAAGTGCTCTGGAGTCATTTCGTTGCAAGCGGGTTTTTAAGTGCTCTGGAGTCATTTCGTTGCAAGCGGGTTTTTAAGTGCTCTGGAGTCATTTCGTTGCAAGCGGGTTTTTAAGTACTCTGGAATCATTTCGTTGCAAGCGGGTTTTGAAGTGCTCTGGAGTCATTTCGTTGCAAGATGGTTTTTAAGTGTTCTGGAGTCATTTCGTTGCAAGCGGGTTTTTAAGTGCTCTGGAGTCATTTCGTTGCAAGCGGGTTTTTAAGTGCTCTGGAGTCATTTCGTTGCAAGCGGGTTTTTAAGTGCTCTGGAGTCATTTCGTTGCAAGCGGGTTTTTAAGTACTCTGGAATCATTTCGTTGCAAGCGGGTTTTTACGTGCTCTGGAGTCATTTCGTTGCAAGCGGGTTTTTAAGTGCTCTGGAGTCATTTCGTTGCAAACGGGTTTTTAAGTGCTCTGGAGTCATTTCATTGCAAGCGGGTTTTTAAGTGTTCTGTAGTCATTTCGTTGCAAGCGGGTTTTTAAGTGCTCTGGAGTCATTTCGTTGCAAGCGAGTTTTTAAGTGCTCTGGAGTCATTTCGTTGCAAGCGGGTTTTTAAGTGCTCTGGAGTCATTTCGTTGCAAGTGGGTTTTTTAAGTGCTCTGAAGGCATTTCGTTGTAAGCGGGTTTTTAAGTGCTCTGGAGTCATTTCGTTGCAAGCGGGTTTTTACGTGTTCTGGAGTCATTTCGTTGCAAGCGGGTTTTTACATACTTCTCAGACATTTCACTGGAAGCGGGTTTTTTAAGTGCTCTGTAGGCATTTCATTGCAAGCGGGTTTTTACGTGTTCTGGAGTCATTTCGTTGCAAGCGGGTTTTTCCATATTTCTCTGACATTTAACTGGAAGCGAGTATTTTAAGTGCTCTGGAGTCATTTCGTTGCAAGCGGGTTTTTACGTGCTCTGGAGTCATTTCGTTGCAAGCGGGTTTTTAAGTGCTCTGGAGACATTTCGTTGCAAGCGGGTTTTTAAGTGTTCTGGAGTCATTTCATTGCAAGCGGGTTTTTACATACTTCTCAGACATTTCACTGGAAGCGGGTTTTTTAAGTGCTCTGGAGTCATTTCGTTGCAAGCGGGTTTTGAAGTACTCTGGAGTCATTTCGTTGCAAGCGGGTTTTTAAGTGCTCTGGAGTCATTTCGTTGCAAGCGGGTTTGTACGTGCTCTGGAGTCATTTCGTTGCAAGCGGGTGTTTAAGTGCTCTGGAGTCATTTCGTTGCAAGCGGGTTTTGAAGTGCTCTGGAGTCATTTCGTTGCAAGCGGGTTTTTACGTGTTCTGGAGTCATTTCGTTGCAAACGGGTTTTTACATACTTCTCAGACATTTCACTGGAAGCGGGTTTTTTAAGTGCTCTGTAGGCATTTCGTTGCAAGCGGGTTTTTAAGTACTCTGGAGTCATTTCGTTGCAAGCGGGTTTTTAAGTGCTCTGGAGTCATTTCGTTGCAAGCGGGTTTTTAAGTGTTCTGGAGTCATTTCGTTGCAAGCGGGTTTTTAAGTGCTCTGGAGTCATTTCGTTGCAAGCGGGTTTTTAAGTAGTCTGGAGTCATTTCGTTGCAAGCGGGTTTTTACGTGCTCTGGAGTCATTTCGTTGCAAGCGGGATTTTACATAGTTCTCTGACATTTAACTGGAAGCGAGTATTTTAAGTGCTCTGGAATCATTTCGTTGCAAGCGGGTTTTTACGTGCTCTGGAGTCATTTCATTGCAAGCAGGTTTTTACATACTTCTCAGACATTTCACTGGAAGCGGGTTTTTTAAGTGCTCTGGAGTCATTTCGTTGCAAGCGGGTGTTTAAGTGTTCTGGAGTCATTTCGTTGCAAGCGGGTTTTGAAGTGCTCTGGAGTCATTTCGTTGCAAGCGGGTTTTTAAGTGTTCTGGAGTCATTTCGTTGCAAGCGGGTTTTTAAGTACTCTGGAGTCATTTCGTTGCAAGCGGGTTTTTAAGTGCTCTGGAGTCATTTCGTTGCAAGCGGGTTTTTAAGTGCTCTGGAGTCATTTCGTTGCAAGCGGGTTTTTAAGTGCTCTGGAGTCATTTCGTTGCAAGCGGGTTTTTAAGTGCTCTGGAGTCATTTCGTTGCAAGCGGGTTTTTAAGTGCTCTGGAGTCATTTCGTTGCAAGCGGGTTTTTACGTGCTCTGGAGTCATTTCGTTGCAAGCGGGTTTTTAAGTGCTCTGGAGTCATTTCGTTGCAAGCGGGTTTTTAAGTGCTCTGGAGTCATTTCGTTGCAAGCGGCTTTTTAAGTGCTCTGGAGTCATTTCGTTGCAAGCGGGTTTTTAAGTACTCTGGAGTCATTTCTTTGCAAGTGGGTTTTTAAGTGCTCTGGAGTCATTTCGTTGCAAGCGGGTTTTTAAGTGCTCTGGAGTCATTTCGTTGCAGGCGGGTTTTTAAGTGCTCTGAAGGCATTTCGTTGTAAGCTGGTTTTTAAGTACTCTGGAGTCATTTCGTTGCAAGCGGGTTTTTTAGTGCTCTGGAGTCATTTCGTTGCAAGCGGGTTTTTAAGTACTCTGGAGTCATTTCGTTGCAAGCGGGTTTTTAAGTGCTCTGGAGTCATTTCGTTGCAAGCGGGTTTTTAAGTGCTCTGGAGTCATTTCGTTGCAAGCGGGTTTTTAAGTGCTCTGGAGTCATTACTTTGCAAGCGGGATTTAAGTGCTCTGGAGTCATTTCGTTGCAAGCGGGTTTTTAAATGATCTGGAGTCATTTCGTTGCAAGCGGAATTTTAAGTGCTCTGGAGTCATTTCGTTGCAAGCGGGTTTTTAAGTGTTCTGGAGTCATTTCGTTGCAAGCGGGTTTTTAAGTGCTCTGGAGTCATTTCGTTGCAAGCGGGTTTTTAAGTGCTCTGGAGTCATTTCGTTGCAAGCGGGTTTTTAAGTGTTCTGGAGTCATTTCGTTGCAAGCGGGTTTTTAAGTGCTCTGGAGTCATTTCGTTGCAAGCGGGTTTTTAAGTGCTCTGAAGGCATTTCGTTGCAAACGGGTTTTTAAGTGAACTGGAGTCATTTCGTTGCAAGCGGGTTTTTAAGTGTTCTGGAGTCATTTCGTTGCAAGCGGGTTTTTAAGTGCTCTGGAGTCATTTCGTTGCAAGCGGGTTTTCAAGTGTTCTGGAGTCATTTCGTTGCAAGCGGGTTTTTAAGTGCTCTGGAGTCATTTCTTTGCAAACGGGTTTTTAAGTACTCTGGAGTCATTTCGTTGCAAGCGGGCTTTTAAGTGCTCTGGAGTCATTTTGTTGCAAGCGGGTTTTTAAGTGCTCTGGAGTCATTTCGTTGCAAGCGGGTTTTTAAGTGCTCTGAAGGCATTTCGTTGTAAGCGGGTTTTTAAGTGCTCTTGAGTCATTTCGTTGCAAGCGGGTTTTTACGTGTTCTGGAGTCATTTCGTTGCAAGCGGGTTTTTGCATACTTCTCAGACATTTCACTGGAAGCGGGTTTTTTAAGTGCTCTGTAGGCATTTCGTTGCAAGCGGGTTTTTAAGTACTCTGGAGTCATTTCGTTGCAAGCGGGTTTTTAAGTGCTCTGGAGTCATTTCGGTGCAAGCGGGTTTTTAAGTGTTCTGGAGTCATTTCGTTGCAAGCGGGTTTTTAAGTGCTCTGGAGTCATTTCGTTGCAAGCGGGTTTTTAAGTGTTCTGGAGTCATTTCGTTGCAAGCGGGTTTTTAAGTGCTCTGGAGTCATTTCGTTGCAAGCGGGTTTTTAAGTAGTCTGGAGTCATTTCGTTGCAAGCGGGTTTTTACGTGCTCTGGAGTCATTTCGTTGCAAGCGGGATTTTACATAGTTCTCTGACATTTAACTGGAAGCGAATATTTTAAGTGCTCTGGAGTCATTTCGTTGCAAGCGGGTTTTTACGTGCTCTGGAGTCATTTCTTTGCAAGCGGGTTTTTACATACTTCTCAGACATTTCACTGGAAGCGGGTTTTTTAAGTGCTCTGGAGTCATTTCGTTGCAAGCGGGTTTTGAAGTACTCTGGAGTCATTTCGTTGCAAGCGGGTTTTTTAAGTGCTCTGGAGTCATTTCGTTGCAAGCGGGTTTTGAAGTACTCTGGAGTCATTTCGTTGCAAGCGGGTTTTTAAGTGCTCTGGAGTCATTTCGTTGCAGGCGGGTTTTTAAGTGCTCTGAAGGCATTTCGTTGTAAGCTGGTTTTTAAGTACTCTGGAGTCATTTCGTTGCAAGCGGGTTTTTTAGTGCTCTGGAGTCATTTCGTTGCAAGCGGGTTTTTAAGTACTCTGGAGTCATTTCGTTGCAAGCGGGTTTTTAAGTGCTCTGGAGTCATTTCGTTGCAAGCGGGTTTTTAAGTGCTCTGGAGTCATTTCGTTGCAAGCGGGTTTTTAAGTGCTCTGGAGTCATTTCGTTGCAAGCGGGATTTAAGTGCTCTGGAGTCATTTCGTTGCAAGCGGGTTTTTAAATGCTCTGGAGTCATTTCGTTGCAAGCGGGTTTATAAGTGCTCTGGAGTCATTTCGTTGCAAGCGGGTTTTTAAGTGTTCTGGAGTCATTTCGTTGCAAGCGGGTTTTTAATTGCTCTGGAGTCATTTCGTTGCAAGCGGGTTTTTAAGTGCTCTGGAGTCATTTCGGTGCAAGCGGGTTTTTAAGTGTTCTGGAGTCATTTCGTTGCAAGCGGGTTTTTAAGTGCTCTGGAGTCATTTCGTTGCAAGCGGGTTTTTAAGTGTTCTGGAGTCATTTCTTTGCAAGCGGGTTTTTAAGTGCTCTGGAGTCATTTCGTTGCAAGCGGGTTTTTAAGTAGTCTGGAGTCATTCCGTTGCAAGCGGGTTTTTACGTGCTCTGGAGTCATTTCGTTGCAAGCGGGATTTTACATAGTTCTCTGACATTTAACTGGAAGCGAGTATTTTAAGTGCTCTGGAGTCATTTCGTTGCAAGCGGGTTTTTACGTGCTCTGGAGTCATTTCATTGCAAGCGGGTTTTTACATACTTCTCAGACATTTCACTGGAAGCGGGTTTTTTAAGTGCTCTGGAGTCATTTCGTTGCAAGCGGGTTTTGAAGTACTCTGGAGTCATATCGTTGCAAGCGGGTTTTTAAGTTCTTGGAGTCATTTCTTTGCAAGTGGGTTTTTAAGTGCTCTGGAGTCATTTCGTTGCAAGCGTGTTTTTAAGTGCTCTGGAGTCATTTCGTTGCAAGCGGTTTTTTAAGTGCTCTGAAGGCATTTTGTTGTAAGCTGGTTTTTAAGTTCTCTGGAGTCATTTCGTTGCAAGCGGGTTTTTTAGTGCTCTGGAGTCATTTCGTTGCAAGCGGGTTTTTAAGTGCTCTGGAGTCATTTCGTTGCAAGCGGGTTTTTACATATTTCTCTGACATTTAACTGGAAGCGAGTATTTTAAGTGCTCTGGAGTCATTTCGTTGCAAGCGGGTTTTTACGTGCTCTGGAGTCATTTCGTTGCAAACGGGTTTTTAAGTGCTCTGGAGACATTTCGTTGCGAGCGGGCTTTTAAGTGTTCTGGAGTCATTTAGTTGCAAGCGGGTTTTTAAGTTCTCTGGAGTCATTTCGTTGCAAGCGGGTTTTTAAGTACTCTGGAGTCATTTCGTTGCAAGCGGGTTTTTAAGTGCTCTGGAGTCATTTCGTTGCAAGCGGGTTTTTAAGTGCTCTGGCGTCATTTCGTTGCAAGCGGGTTTTTAAGTGCTCTGAAGGCATTTCGGTGTAAGCGGGTTTTTAAGTGAACTCTAGTCATTTCGTTGCAAGCGGGTTTTTAAGTGTTCTGGAGTCATTTCGTTGCAAGCGGGTTTTTACATACTTCTCAGACATTTCACTGGAAGCGGGTTTTTTAAGTGCTCTGGAGTCATTTCGTTGCAAGCGGGTTTTAAGTACTCTGGAGTCATTTCGTTGCAAGCTGGTTTTTAAGTGCTCTGGAGTCATTTCGTTGCAAGCGGGTTTTTAAGTGCTCTGGAGTCATTTCGTTGCAAGCGGGTTTTTAAGTGCTCTGAAGCCATTTCGTTGTAAGCGGGTTTTTAAGTGCTCTGGAGTCATGTCGTTGGAAGCGGGTTTTTACGTGTTCTGGAGTCATTTCGTTGCAAGCGGGCTTTTACATACTTCTCAGACATTTCACTGGAAGCGGGTTTTTTAAGTGCTCTGGAGTCATTTCGTTGCAAGCGGGTTTTGAAGTACTCTGGAGTCATTTCGTTGCAAGCGGGTTTTTAAGTTCTTGGAGTCATTTCGTTGCAAGCGGGTTTTTACATATTTCTCTGACATTTAACTGGAAGCGAGTATTTTAAGTGCTCTGGAGTCATTTCGTTGCAAGCGGGTTTTTACGTGCTCTGGAGTCATTTCGTTGCAAACGGGTTTTTAAGTGCTCTGGAGACATTTCGTTGCGAGCGGGCTTTTAAGTGTTCTGGAGTCATTTAGTTGCAAGCGGGTTTTTAAGTTCTCTGGAGTCATTTCGTTGCAAGCGGGTTTTTAAGTACTCTGGAGTCATTTCGTTGCAAGCGGGTTTTTAAGTGCTCTGGCGTCATTTCGTTGCAAGCGGGTTTTTAAGTGCTCTGGCGTCATTTCGTTGCAAGCGGGTTTTTAAGTGCTCTGAAGGCATTTCGTTGTAAGCGGGTTTTTAAGTGAACTCTAGTCATTTCGTTGCAAGCGGGTTTTTAAGTGTTCTGGAGTCATTTCGTTGCAAGCGGGTTTTTACATACTTCTCAGACATTTCACTGGAAGCGGGTTTTTTAAGTGCTCTGGAGTCATTTCGTTGCAAGCGGGTTTTAAGTACTCTGGAGTCATTTCGTTGCAAGCTGGTTTTTAAGTACTCTGGAGTCATTTCGTTGCAAGCGGGTTTTTAAATGCTCTGGAGTCATTTCGTTGCAAGCGGGTTTTTAAGTGCTCTGAAGCCATTTCGTTGTAAGCGGGTTTTTAAGTGCTCTGGAGTCATTTCGTTGGAAGCGGGTTTTTACGTGTTCTGGAGTCATTTCGTTGCAAGCGGGCTTTTACATACTTCTCAGACATTTCACTGGAAGCGGGTTTTTTAAGTGCTCTGTAGGCATTTCGTTGCAAGCAGGTTTTTAAGTACTCTGGAGTCATTTCGTTGCAAACGGGTTTTTAAGTGCTCTGAAGGCATTTCGTTGTAAACGGGTTTTTAAGTGCTCTGGAGTCATTTCGTTGCAAGCGGGTTTTTCAATGCTCTGGAGTCAATTCGTTGCAAGCGGGTTTTTAAGTGCTCTGGAGTAATTTCGTTGCAAGCGGGTTTTTACGTGTTCTGGAGTCATTTCGTTGCAAGCGGGTTTTTACATACTTCTCAGACATTTCACTGGAAGCGGGTTTTTTAAGTGCTCTGGAGTCATTTCGTTGCAAGTGGGTTTTTAAGTGCTCTGAAGTCATTTCGTTGTAAGCGGGTTTTTAAGTGTTCCTGAATCATTTCGTTGCAAGCGGGTTTTTAAGTGCTCTGGAGTCATTTCGTTGCAAGCGGGTTTTTAAGTGCTCTGGAGTCATTTCGTTGCAAGCGGGTTTTTAAGTGCTCTGGAGTCATTTCGTTGCAAGCAGGTTTTTAAGTGCTCTGGAGGCATTTCGTTGTAAGCGGGTTGTTAAGTGGTCTGGAGTCATTTCGTTGCAAGCGGGTTTTTAAGTGCTCTAGGGTCATTTCGTTGCAAGCGGGTTTTTACGTGCTCTGGAATCATTTCGTTGCAAGAGGGTTTTTAAGTGTTCTGGAGTCATTTCGTTGCAAGCGGGATTTTAAGTGCTCTGGAGTCATTTCGTTCCAATCGAGTTTTTAAGTACTCTGGAGTCATTTCGTTGCAAGCGGGTTTTTACGTGCTCTGGAGTCATTTCGTTGCAAGCGGGTTTTTAAGTGCTCTGGAGTCATTTCGTTGCAAGCGGGGTTTAAGTTCTCTGGAGTCATTTCGTTGCAAGCGGATTTTTAAGTGCTCTGGAGTCATTTCGTTGCAAGCGGGTTTTTTAGTGCTCTGGAGTCATTTCGTTGCAAGAGGGTTTTTAAGTGCTCTGGAGTCATTTCGTTGCAAGCGGGTTTTTAGGTGTTCTGGAGTCATTTCGTTGCAAGCGGGTTTTTAAGTGCTCTGGAGTCATTTCGTTGCAAGCGAGTTTTTAAGTGCTCTGGAGTCATTTCGTTGCAAGTGGGTTTTTAAGTGCTCTGGAGTCATTTCGTTGCAAGTGGGTTTTTAAGTGCTCTGAAGGCATTTCATTGTATGCGGGTTTTTAAGTGCTCTGGAGTCATTTCGTTGCAAGCGGGTTTTTATGTGTTCTGGAGTCATTTCGTTGCAAGCGGGTTTTTACATACTTCTCAGACATTTCACTGGAAGCGGGTTTTTTAAGTGCTCTGTAGGCATTTCGTTGCAAGCGAGTTTTTACGTGCTCTGGAGTCATTTCGTTGCAAGCGGGTTTTTACATATTTCTCTGACATTTAACTGGAAGCGAGTATTTTAAGTGCTCTGGAGTCATTTCGTTGCAAGCGGGTTTTTAAGTGCTCTGGAGTCATTTCATTGCAAGCGGGTTTTTACATACTTCTCAGACATTTCACTAGAAGCAGGTTTTTTAAGTGCTCAGGAGTCATTTCGTTGCAAGCGGGATTTTAAATACTCTGGAGTCATTTCGTTGCATGCGGGTTTTTATGTGCTCTGGAGTCATTTCATTGCAAGCGGGTTTTTACATACTTCTCAGACATTTCACTGGAAGCGGGTTTTTTAAGTGCTCTGGAGTCATTTCGTTGCAAGCGGGTTTTGAAGTACTCTGGAGTCATTTCGTTGCAAGCGGGTTTTGAAGTGCTCTGGAGTCATTTCGTTGCAAGCGGGTTTGTACGTGCTCTGGAGTCATGTCGTTGCAAGCGGGTGTTTAAGTGCTCTGGAGTCATTTCGTTGCAAGCGGGTTTTGAAGTGCTCTGGAGTCATTTCGTTGCAAGCGGGTTTTTAAGTGTTCTGGAGTCATTTCGTTGCAAGCGGGTTTTTAAGTGCTCTGGAGTCATTTCGTTGCAAGCGGGTTTTTAAGTGCTCTGGAGTCATTTCGTTGCAAGCGGGTTTTTAAGTGCTCTGGAGTCATTTCGTTGCAAGCGGGTTTTTAAGTGCTCTGGAGTCATTTCGTTGCAAGCGGGTTTTTAAGTGCTCTGGAGTCATTTCGTTGCAAGCGGGTTTTTAAGTACTCTGGAATCATTTCGTTGCAAGCGGGTTTTTACGTACTCTGGAGTCATTTCGTTGCAAGCGGGTTTTTAAGTGCTCTGGAGTCATTTCGTTGCAAGCGGGTTTTTAAGTGCTCTGGAGTCATTTCGTTGCAAGCGGGTTTTTAAGTGCTCTGGAGTCATTTCGTTGCAAGCGGGTTTTTAAGTGCTCTGGCGTCATTTCGTTGCAAGCGGGTTTTTAAGTGCTCTGAAGGCATTTCGTTGTAAGCGGGTTTTTAAGTGAACCCTAGTCATTTCGTTGCAAGCGGGTTTTTAAGTGTTCTGGAGTCATTTCGTTGCAAGCGGGTTTTTACATACTTCTCAGACATTTCACTGGAAGCGGGTTTTTTAAGTGCTCTGGAGTCATTTCGTTGCAAGCGGGTTTTAAGTACTCTGGAGTCATTTCGTTGCAAGCTGGTTTTTAAGTACTCTGGAGTCATTTCGTTGCAAGCGGGTTTTTAAGTGCTCTGGAGTCATTTCGTTGCAAGCGGGTTTTTAAGTGCTCTGAAGCCATTTCGTTGTAAGCGGGTTTTTAAGTGCTCTGGAGTCATTTCGTTGGAAGCGGGTTTTTACGTGTTCTGGAGTCATTTCGTTGCAAGCGGGCTTTTACATACTTCTCAGACATTTCACTGGAAGCGGGTTTTTTAAGTGCTCTGTAGGCATTTCGTTGCAAGCAGGTTTTTAAGTACTCTGGAGTCATTTCGTTGCAAACGGGTTTTTAAGTGCTCTGAAGGCATTTCGTTGTAAACGGGTTTTTAAGTGCTCTGGAGTCATTTCGTTGCAAGCGGGTTTTTCAATGCTCTGGAGTCAATTCGTTGCAAGCGGGTTTTTAAGTGCTCTGGAGTAATTTCGTTGCAAGCGGGTTTTTACGTGTTCTGGAGTCATTTCGTTGCAAGCGGGTTTTTACATACTTCTCAGACATTTCACTGGAAGCGGGTTTTTTAAGTGCTCTGGAGTCATTTCGTTGCAAGTGGGTTTTTAAGTGCTCTGGAGTCATTTCGTTGTAAGCGGGTTTTTAAGTGTTCCTGAGTCATTTCGTTGCAAGCGGGTTTTTAAGTGCTCTGGAGTCATTTCGTTGCAAGCGGGTTTTTAAGTGCTCTGGAGTCATTTCGTTGCAAGCGGGTTTTTAAGTGCTCTGGAGTCATTTCGTTGCAAGCGGGTTTTTAAGTGCTCTGGAGGCATTTCGTTGTAAGCGGGTTTTTAAGTGGTCTGGAGTCATTTCGTTGCAAGCGGGTTTTTAAGTGCTCTAGGGTCATTTCGTTGCAAGCGGGTTTTTACGTGCTCTGGAATCATTTCGTTGCAAGAGGGTTTTTAAGTGTTCTGGAGTCATTTCGTTGCAAGCGGGATTTTAAGTGCTCTGGAGTCATTTCGTTCCAATCGAGTTTTTAAGTACTCTGGAGTCATTTCGTTGCAAGCGGGTTTTTACGTGCTCTGGAGTCATTTTGTTGCAAGCGGGTTTTTAAGTGCTCTGGAGTCATTTCGTTGCAAGCGGGGTTTAAGTTCTCTGGAGTCATTTCGTTGCAAGCGGGTTTTTAAGTGCTCTGGAGTCATTTCGTTGCAAGAGGGTTTTTAAGTACTCTGGAGTCATTTCTTTGCAAGTGGGTTTTTAAGTGCTCTGGAGTCATTTCGTTGCAAGCGGGTTTTTAAGTGCTCTGGAGTCATTTCGTTGCAAGCGGGTTTTTAAGTGCTCTGAAGGCATTTCGTTGTAAGCTGGTTTTTAAGTTCTCTGGAGTCATTTCGTTGCAAGCGGGTTTTTTAGTGCTCTGGAGTCATTTCGTTGCAAGCGGGTTTTTAAGTGCTCTGGAGTCATTTCGTTGCAAGCGGGTTTTTAAGTGTTCTGGAGTCATTTCGTTGCAAGCGGGTTTTTAAGTGCTCTGGAGTCATTTCGTTGCAAGCGAGTTTTTAAGTGCTCTGGAGTCATTTCGTTGCAAGTGGGTTTTTAAGTGCTCTGGAGTCATTTCGTTGCAAGTGGGTTTTTAAGTGCTCTGAAGGCATTTCATTGTATGCGGGTTTTTAAGTGCTCTGGAGTCATTTCGTTGCAAGCGGGTTTTTATGTGTTCTGGAGTCATTTCGTTGCAAGCGGGTTTTTACATACTTCTCAGACATTTCACTGGAAGCGGGTTTTTTAAGTGCTCTGTAGGCATTTCGTTGCAAGCGAGTTTTTACGTGCTCTGGAGTCATTTCGTTGCAAGCGGGTTTTTACATATTTCTCTGACATTTAACTGGAAGCGAGTATTTTAAGTGCTCTGGAGTCATTTCGTTGCAAGCGGGTTTTTACGTGCTCTGGAGTCATTTCATTGCAAGCGGGTTTTTACATACTTCTCAGACATTTCACTAGAAGCAGGTTTTTTAAGTGCTCAGGAGTCATTTCGTTGCAAGCGGGATTTTAAATACTCTGGAGTCATTTCGTTGCATGTGGGTTTTTATGTGCTCTGGAGTCATTTCATTGCAAGCGGGTTTTTACATACTTCTCAGACATTTCACTGGAAGCGGGTTTTTTAAGTGCTCTGGAGTCATTTCGTTGCAAGCGGGTTTTGAAGTACTCTGGAGTCATTTCGTTGCAAGCGGGTTTTGAAGTGCTCTGGAGTCATTTCGTTGCAAGCGGGTTTGTACGTGCTCTGGAGTCATGTCGTTGCAAGCGGGTGTTTAAGTGCTCTGGAGTCATTTCGTTGCAAGCGGGTTTTGAAGTGCTCTGGAGTCATTTCGTTGCAAGCGGGTTTTTAAGTGTTCTGGAGTCATTTCGTTGCAAGCGGGTTTTTAAGTGCTCTGGAGTCATTTCGTTGCAAGCGGGTTTTTAAGTGCTCTGGAGTCATTTCGTTGCAAGCGGGTTTTTAAGTGCTCTGGAGTCATTTCGTTGCAAGCGGGTTTTTAAGTGCTCTGGAGTCATTTCGTTGCAAGCGGGTTTTTAAGTGCTCTGGAGTCATTTCGTTGCAAGCGGGTTTTTAAGTACTCTGGAATCATTTCGTTGCAAGCGGGTTTTTACGTACTCTGGAGTCATTTCGTTGCAAGTGGGTTTTTAAGTGCTCTGGAGTCATTTCGTTGCAAGCGGGTTTTTAAGTGATCTGGAGTCATTTCGTTGCAAGCGGGTTTTTAAGTACTCTGGAGTCATTTCTTTGCAAGTGGGTTTTTAAGTGCTCTGGAATCATTTCGTTGCAAGCGGGTTTTTAAGTGCTCTGGAGTCATTTCGTTGCAAGCGGGTTTTTAAGTGCTCTGAAGGCATTTCGTTGTAAGCGGGTTTTTAAGTTCTCTAGAGTCATTTCGTTGCAAGCGGGTTTTTTAGTGCTCTGGAGTCATTTCGTTGCAAGCGGGTTTTTAAGTACTCTGGAGTCATTTCGTTGCAAGCGGGTTTTTAAGTGCTCTGGAGTCATTTCGTTGCAAGCGGGTTTTTAAGTGCTCTGGAGTCATTTCGTTGCAAGCGGGTTTTTGAGTGCTCTGGAGTCATTTCGTTGCAAGCGGGGTTTAAGTTCTCTGGAGTCATTTCGTTGCAAGCTGGTTTTTAAGTGCTCTGGAGTCATTTCGTTGCAAGCGGGTTTTTAAGTACTCTGGAGTCATTTCTTTGCAAGTGGGTTTTTAAGTGCTCTGGAGTCATTTCGTTGCAAGCGGGTTTTTAAGTGCTCTGGAGTCATTTCGTTGCAAGCGGGTTTTTAAGTGCTCTGAAGGCATTTCGTTGTAAGCTGGTTTTTAAGTTCTCTGGAGTCATTTCGTTGCAAGCGGGTTTTTTAGTGCTCTGGAGTCATTTCGTTGCAAGCGGGTTTTTAAGTGCTCTGGAGACATTTCGTTGCAAGCAGGTTTTTAAGTGTTCTAGAGTCATTTAGCTGCAAGCGGGTTTTTAAGTTCTCTGGAGTCATTTCGTTGCAAGCGGGTTTTTAAGTACTCTGGAGTCATTTCGTTGCAAGCGGGTTTTTAAGTGCTCTGGAGTCTTTTCGTTGCAAGCGGGTTTTTAAGTGCTCTGGAGTCATTTCGTTGCAAGCGGGTTTTTAAGTGCTCTGGAGTCATTTCGTTGCAAGCGGGTTTTTAAGTGCTCTGGAGTAATTTCGTTGCAAGCGGGTTTTTACGTGTTCTGGAGTCATTTCGTTGCAAGCGGGTTTTTACATACTTCTCAGACATTTCACTGGAAGCGGGTTTTTTAAGTGCTCTGGAGTCTTTTCGTTGCAAGCGGGTTTTTAAGTGCTCTGGAGTCATTTCGTTGCAAGCGGGTTTTGAAGTGCTCTGGAGTCATTTCGTTGCAAGCGGGTTTTTAAGTGCTCTGGAGTCATTTCGTTGCAAGCGGGTTTTTAAGTGCTCTGGAGTCATTTCGTTGCAAGCGGGTTTTTAAGTGCTTTGGAGTCATTTCGTTGCAAGCGGGTTTTTAAGTGTTCTGGAGTCATTTCGTTTCAAGCGGGTTTTTAAGTGCTCTGGAGTCATTTCGTTGCAAGCGGGTTTTTAAGTGCTCTGGAGTCATTTCGTTGCAAGCGGGTTTTTAAGTGCTCTGGAGTCATTTCGTTGCAAGCGGGTTTTTAAGTGCTCTGGAGTCATTTCATTGCAAGCGGGTTTTTAAGTGCTCTGCAATCATTTCGTTGCAAGAGGGTTTTTAAGTGTTCTGGAGTCATTTCGTTGCAAGCGGGTTTTTAAGTGCTCTGGAGTCATTTCGTTGCAAGCGGGTTTTTAAGTGCTCTGGAGTCATTTCGTTGCATGTGGGTTTTTATGTGCTCTGGAGTCATTTCATTGCAAGCGGGTTTTTACATACTTCTCAGACATTTCACTGGAAGCGGGTTTTTTAAGTGCTCTGGAGTCATTTCGTTGCAAGCGTGTTTTGAAGTACTCTGGAGTCATTTCGTTGCAAGCGGGTTTTGAAGTGCTCTGGAGTCATTTCGTTGCAAGCGGGTTTGTACGTGCTCTGGAGTCATGTCGTTGCAAGCGGGTGTTTAAGTGCTCTGGAGTCATTTCGTTGCAAGCGGGTTTTGAAGTGCTCTGGAGTCATTTCGTTGCAAGCGGGTTTTTAAGTGTTCTGGAGTCATTTCGTTGCAAGCGGGTTTTTAAGTGCTCTGGAGTCATTTCGTTGCAAGCGGGTTTTTAAGTGCTCTGGAGTCATTTCGTTGCAAGCGGGTTTGTAAGTGCTCTGGAGTCATTTCGTTGCAAGCGGGTTTTTAAGTGTTCTGGAGTCATTTCGTTGCAAGCGGGTTTTTAAGTGCTCTGGAGTCATTTCGTTGCAAGCGGGTTTTTAAGTACTCTGGAGTCATTTCTTTGCAAGTGGGTTTTTAAGTGCTCTGGAATCATTTCGTTGCAAGCGGGTTTTTAAGTGCTCTGGAGTCATTTCGTTGCAAGCGGGTTTTTAAGTGCTCTGAAGGCATTTCGTTGTAAGCTGGTTTTTAAGTTCTCTAGAGTCATTTCGTTGCAAGCGGGTTTTTTAGTGCTCTGGAGTCATTTCGTTGCAAGCGGGTTTTTAAGTACTCTGGAGTCATTTCGTTGCAAGCGGGTTTTTAAGTGCTCTGGAGTCATTTCGTTGCAAGCGGGTTTTTAAGTGCTCTGGAGTCATTTCGTTGCAAGCGGGTTTTTGAGTGCTCTGGAGTCATTTCGTTGCAAGCGGGGTTTAAGTTCTCTGGAGTCATTTCGTTGCAAGCTGGTTTTTAAGTGCTCTGGAGTCATTTCGTTGCAAGCGGGTTTTTAAGTACTCTGGAGTCATTTCTTTGCAAGTGGGTTTTTAAGTGCTCTGGAGTCATTTCGTTGCAAGCGGGTTTTTAAGTGCTCTGGAGTCATTTCGTTACAAGCGGGTTTTTAAGTGCTCTGAAGGCATTTCGTTGTAAGCTGGTTTTTAAGTTCTCTGGAGTCATTTCGTTGCAAGCGGGTTTTTTAGTGCTCTGGAGTCATTTCGTTGCAAGCGGGTTTTTAAGTGCTCTGGAGACATTTCGTTGCAAGCAGGTTTTTAAGTGTTCTAGAGTCATTTAGCTGCAAGCGGGTTTTTAAGTTCTCTGGAGTCATTTCGTTGCAAGCGGGTTTTTAAGTACTCTGGAGTCATTTCGTTGCAAGCGGGTTTTTAAGTGCTCTGGAGTCTTTTCGTTGCAAGCGGGTTTTTAAGTGCTCTGGAGTCATTTCGTTGCAAGCGGGTTTTTAAGTGCTCTGGAGTCATTTCGTTGCAAGCGGGTTTTTAAGTGCTCTGGAGTAATTTCGTTGCAAGCGGGTTTTTACGTGTTCTGGAGTCATTTCGTTGCAAGCGGGTTTTTACATACTTCTCAGACATTTCACTGGAAGCGGGTTTTTTAAGTGCTCTGGAGTCTTTTCGTTGCAAGCGGGTTTTTAAGTGCTCTGGAGTCATTTCGTTGCAAGCGGGTTTTTAAGTGCTCTGGAGTCATTTCGTTGCAAGCGGGTTTTTAAGTGCTCTGGAGTCATTTCGTTGCAAGCGGGTTTTTAAGTGCTCTGGAGTCATTTCGTTGCAAGCGGGTTTTTAAGTGCTCTGGAGTCATTTCGTTGCAAGCGGGTTTTTAAGTGTTCTGGAGTCATTTCGTTTCAAGCGGGTTTTTAAGTGCTCTGGAGTCATTTCGTTGCAAGCGGGTTTTTAAGTGCTCTGGAGTCATTTCGTTGCAAGCGGGTTTTTAAGTGCTCTGGAGTCATTTCGTTGCAAGCTGGTTTTTAAGTTCTCTGTAGTCATTTCGTTGCAAGCGGGTTTTTTAGTGCTCTGGAGTCATTTCGTTGCAAGAGGGTTTTTAAGTGCTCTGGAGTCATTTCGTTGCAAGCGGGTTTTTAAGTGCTCTGGAGTCATTTCGTTGCAAGCGGGATTTAAGTGCTCTGGAGTCATTTCGTTGCAAGCGGGTTTTTAAGTGCTCTGGAGTCATTTCGTTGCAAGCGGGTTTTTAAGTGCTCTGGAGTCATTTCATTGCAAGCGGGTTTTTACGTACTCTGGAGTCATTTCATTGCAAGCGGGTTTTTACGTGCTCTGGAGTCATTTCATTGCAAGCGGGTTTTTAAGTGCTCTGAAGTCATTTCTTTGCAAGCGGTTTTTTAAGTGCTCTGAAGGCATTTCGTTGTAAGCTGGTTTTTAAGTGCTCTGGAGTCATTTCGTTGCAAGCGGGTTTTTACGTGCTCTGGAGTCATTTCATTGCAAGCGGGTTTTTACATACTTCTCGGACATTTCACTGGAAGCGGGTTTTTTAAGTGCTCTGGAGTCATTTCGTTGCAAGCGGGTTTTTAAGTACTCTGGAGTCATTTCGTTGCAAGCGGGTTTTTAAGTGCTCTGTCGTCATTTCGTTGCAAGCGGGTTTTTAAGTGCTCTAGAGTCATTTCGTTGCAAGCGGGTGTTTAAGTGCTCTGGAGTCATTTCGTTGCAAGCTTGTTTTTAAGTGTTCTGGAGTCATTTCGTTGAAAGCGGGTTTTTCAGTGCTCTGGAGTCATTTCGTTGCAAGCGGGTTTTTAAGTACTCTGGAGTCATTTCGTTGCAAGCGGGTTTTTAAGTGCTCTGGAGTCATTTCGTTGCAAGCGGGTTTTTAAGTGCTCTGGAGTCATTTCGTTTCAAGCGGGTTTTTAAGTGTTCTGGAGTCATTTCGTTGCAAGCGGGTTTTTACGTGTTCTGGAGTCATTTCGTTGCAAGCGGGTTTTTACATACTTCTCAGATATTTCACTGGAAGCAGGTTTTTTAAGTGCTCTGTAGGCATTTCTTTGCAAGCGGGTTTTTAAGTACTCTGGAGTCATTTCGTTGCAAGCGGGTTTTTTAGTGCTCTGAAGTCATTTCGTTGCAAGCGGGTTTTTAAGTGCTCTGGAGACATTTCGTTGCAAGCAGGTTTTTAAGTGTTCTAGAGTCATTTAGCTGCAAGCGGGTTTTTAAGTTCTCTGGAGTCATTTCGTTGCAAGCGGGTTTTTAAGTACTCTGGAGTCATTTCGTTGCAAGCGGGTTTTTAAGTGCTCTGGAGTCTTTTCGTTGCAAGCGGGTTTTTAAGTGCTCTGGAGTCATTTCGTTGCAAGCGGGTTTTTAAGTGCTCTGGAGTCATTTCGTTGCAAGCGGGTTTTTAAGTGCTCTGGAGTAATTTCGTTGCAAGCGGGTTTTTACGTGTTCTGGAGTCATTTCGTTGCAAGCGGGTTTTTACATACTTCTCAGACATTTCACTGGAAGCGGGTTTTTTAAGTGCTCTGGAGTCTTTTCGTTGCAAGCAGGTTTTTAAGTGCTCTGGAGTCATTTCGTTGCAAGCGGGTTTTTAAGTGCTCTGGAGTCATTTCGTTGCAAGCGGGTTTTTAAGTGCTCTGGAGTCATTTCGTTGCAAGCGGGTTTTTAAGTGCTCTGGAGTCATTTCGTTGCAAGCGGGTTTTTAAGTGCTCTGGAGTCATTTCGTTGCAAGCGGGTTTTTAAGTGTTCTGGAGTCATTTCGTTTCAAGCGGGTTTTTAAGTGCTCTGGAGTCATTTCGTTGCAAGCGGGTTTTTAAGTGCTCTGGAGTCATTTCGTTGCAAGCGGGTTTTTAAGTGCTCTGGAGTCATTTCGTTGCAAGCTGGTTTTTAAGTTCTCTGTAGTCATTTCGTTGCAAGCGGGTTTTTTAGTGCTCTGGAGTCATTTCGTTGCAAGAGGGTTTTTAAGTGCTCTGGAGTCATTTCGTTGCAAGCGGGTTTTTAAGTGCTCTGGAGTCATTTCGTTGCAAGCGGGATTTAAGTGCTCTGGAGTCATTTCGTTGCAAGCGGGTTTTTAAGTGCTCTGGAGTCATTTCGTTGCAAGCGGGTTTTTAAGTGCTCTGGAGTCATTTCATTGCAAGCGGGTTTTTACGTACTCTGGAGTCATTTCATTGCAAGCGGGTTTTTACGTGCTCTGGAGTCATTTCATTGCAAGCGGGTTTTTAAGTGCTCTGAAGTCATTTCTTTGCAAGCGGTTTTTTAAGTGCTCTGAAGGCATTTCGTTGTAAGCTGGTTTTTAAGTGCTCTGGAGTCATTTCGTTGCAAGCGGGTTTTTACGTGCTCTGGAGTCATTTCATTGCAAGCGGGTTTTTACATACTTCTCGGACATTTCACTGGAAGCGGGTTTTTTAAGTGCTCTGGAGTCATTTCGTTGCAAGCGGGTTTTTAAGTACTCTGGAGTCATTTCGTTGCAAGCGGGTTTTTAAGTGCTCTGTCGTCATTTCGTTGCAAGCGGGTTTTTAAGTGCTCTAGAGTCATTTCGTTGCAAGCGGGTGTTTAAGTGCTCTGGAGTCATTTCGTTGCAAGCTTGTTTTTAAGTGTTCTGGAGTCATTTCGTTGAAAGCGGGTTTTTCAGTGCTCTGGAGTCATTTCGTTGCAAGCGGGTTTTTAAGTACTCTGGAGTCATTTCGTTGCAAGCGGGTTTTTAAGTGCTCTGGAGTCATTTCGTTGCAAGCGGGTTTTTAAGTGCTCTGGAGTCATTTCGTTTCAAGCGGGTTTTTAAGTGTTCTGGAGTCATTTCGTTGCAAGCGGGTTTTTACGTGTTCTGGAGTCATTTCGTTGCAAGCGGGTTTTTACATACTTCTCAGATATTTCACTGGAAGCAGGTTTTTTAAGTGCTCTGTAGGCATTTCTTTGCAAGCGGGTTTTTAAGTACTCTGGAGTCATTTCGTTGCAAGCGGATTTTTAAGTGCTATGGAGTCATTTCGTTGCAAGCGGGTTTTTACATATTTCTCTGACATTTAACTGGAAGCGAGTATTTTAAGTGCTCTGGAGTCGTTTCGTTGCAAGCGGGTTTTTACGTGCTCTGGAGTCATTTCATTGCAAGCGGGTTTTTACATACTTCTCAGACATTTCACTGGAAGCGGGTTTTTTAAGCGCTCTGGAGTCATTTCGTTGCAAGCGGGTTTTTAAGTACTCTGGAGTCATTTCCTTGCAAGCGGGTTTTTAAGTGCTCTGGAGTCATTTCGTTGCAAGCGGGTTTTTAAGTGCTCTGGAGTCATTTCGTTGCAAGCGGGTGTTTAAGTGCTCTGGAGTCATTTCGTTGCAAGCGGGTTTTTAAGTGCTCTGGAGTCATTTCGTTTCAAGCGGGTTTTTAAGTGCTCTGGAGTCATTTCGTTGCAAGCGGGTTTTTAAGTGCTCTGGAGTCATTTCGTTGCAAGCGGGTTTTTAAGTGCTCTGGAGGCATTTCGTTGCAAGCGGGTTTTTAAGTGTTCTGGAGTCATTTCGTTGCAAGCGGGTTTTTACGTGTTCTGCAGTCATTTCGTTGCAAGCGGGTTTTTACATACTTCTCAGACATTTCACTGGAAGCGGGTTTTTTAAGTGCTCTGTAGGCATTTCGTTGCAAGCGGGTTTTTAAGTACTCTGGAGTCATTTCGTTGCAAGCGGGTTTATACGTGCTCTGGAGTCATTTCCTTGCAAGCGGGTTTTTACATACTTCTCAGACATTTCACTGGAAGCGGGTTTTTTAAGTGCTCTGGAGTCATTCCATTGCAAGCGGGTTTTTAAGTGCTCTGGAGTCATTTCGTTGCATGCGGGTTTTTAAGTGCTATGGAGTCATTTCGTTGCAAGCGGGTTTTTAAGTGTTCTGGAGTCATTTCGTTGCAAGCGGGTTTTTAAGTGCTCTGGAGTCATTTCGTTGCAAGCGGGTTTTTAAGTGCTCTGGAGTCATTTCGTTTTAAGCGGGTTTTTAAGTGCTCTGGAGTCATTTCGTTGCAAGCAGGTTTTTAAGTGCTCTGTAGGCATTTCGTTGCAAGCGGGTTTTTAAGTACTCTGGAGTCATTTTGTTGCAAGCGGGTTTATACGTGCTCTGGAGTCATTTCCTTGCAAGCGGGTTTTTACATACTTCTCAGACATTTCACTGGAAGCGGGTTTTTTAAGTGCTCTGGAGTCATTCCGTTGCAAGCGGGTTTTTAAGTGCTCTGGAGTCATTTCGTTGCAAGCGGGTTTTTAAGTGCTCTGGAGTCATTTCATTGCAAGCGGGTTTTTAAGTGTTCTGGAGTCATTTCGTTGCAAGCGGGTTTTTAAGTGCTCTGGAGTCATTTCGTTGCAAGCGGTTTTTAAGTGCTCTGGAGTCATTTCGTTGCAAGCGGGTTTTTAAGTGCTCTGGAGTCATTTCGTTGCAAGCGGGTTTTTAAGTGCTCTGGAGTCATTTCGTTGCAAGCGGGTTTTTAAGTGCTCTGGAGTCATTTCGTTGCAAGCGGGTTTTTAAGTGCTCTGGAGTCATTTCGTTGCAAGCGGGTTTTTAAGTGCTCTGGAGGCATTTCGTTGCAAGCGGGTTTTTAAGTGCTCTGGAGGCATTTCGTTGTAAGCGGGTTTTTAAGTGGTCTGGAGTCATTTAGTTGCAAGCGGGTTTTTAAGTGCTCTAGAGTCATTTCATTGCAAGCGGGTTTTTAAGTGCTCTGGAATCATTTCGTTGCAAGAGGGTTTTTAAGTGTTCTGGAGTCATTTCGTTGCAAGCGGGATTTTAAGTGCTCTGGAGTCATTTCGTTGCAAGCGGGTTTTTAAGTACTCTGGAGTCATTTCGTTGCAAGCGGGTTTTTACGTGCTCTGGAGTCATTTCGTTGCAAGTGGGTTTTTAAGTGCTCTGGAGTCATTTCGTTGCAAGCGGGTTTTTAAGTGCTCTGGAGTCATTTCGTTGCAAGCGTGTTTTTAAGTGCTCTGGAGTCATTTCGTTGCAAGCGTTTTTTTAAGTGCTCTGAAGGCATTCGTTGTAAGCTGGTTTTTAAGTTCTCTGGAGTCATTTCGTTGCAAGCGGGTTTTTTAGTGCTCTGGAGTCATTTCGTTGCAAGCGGGTTTTTAAGTGCTCTGGAGTCATTTCGTTGCAAGCGGGTTTTTTAGTGCTCTGGAGTCATTTCGTTGCAAGCGGGTTTTTAAGTGCTCTGGAGTCATTTCGTTGCAAGCGGAATTTAAGTGCTCTGGAGTCATTTCGTTGCAAGCGGGTTTTTAAGTGCTCTGGAGTCATTTCGTTGCAAGCGGGTTTTTACGTGCTCTGGAGTCATTTCATTGCAAGCGGGTTTTTACATACTTCTCAGACATTTCACTGGAAGCGGGTTTTTTAAGTGCTCTGGAGTCATTTCGTTGCAAGCGGGTTTTTAAGTACTCTGGATTCATTTCGTTGCAAGCGGGTTTTTAAGTGCTCTGGAGTCATTCCGTTTCAAGCGGGTTTTTAAGTGCTCTGGAGTCATTTCGTTGCAAGCGGGTGTTTAAGTGCTCTGGAGTCATTTCGTTGCAAGCGGGTTTTTAAGTGCTCTGGAGTCATTTCGTTGCAAGCGGGTTTTTAAGTGTTCTGGAGTCATTTCGTTGCAAGCGGGTTTTTAAGTGCTCTGGAGTCATTAAGTTGCAAGCGGGTTTTTAAGTGTTCTGGAGTCATTTCGTTGCAAGCGGGTTTTTACGTGTTCTGGAGTCATTTCGTTGCAAGCGGGTTTTTACATACTTCTCAGACATTTCACTGGAAGCGGGTTTTTTAAGTGCTCTGTAGGCATTTCGTTGCAAGCGGGTTTTTACGTGATCTGGAGTCATTTCGTTGCAAGCAGGTTTCTACATATTTCTCTGACATTTAACTGGAAGCGAGTATTTTACGTGCTCTGGAGTCATTTCGTTGCAAGCGGGTTTTTACGTGCTCTGGAGTCATTTCATTGCAAGCGGGTTTTTACATACTTCTCAGACATTTCACTGGAAGTGGGTTTTTTAAGTGCTCTGGAGTCATTTCGTTCCAAGCGGGTTTTTAAGTACTCTGGAGTCATTTCGTTGCAAGTTGGTTTTTAAGTACTTTGGAGTCATTTCGTTGCAAGCGGGTTTTTAAGTGCTCTGGAGTCATTTCGTTGCAAGCGGGTTTTTAAGTGCTCTGAAGTCATTTCTTTGCAAGCGGTTTTTTAAGTGCTCTGAAGGCATTTCGTTGTAAGCTGGTTTTTAAGTGCTCTGGAGTCATTTCGTTGCAAGCGGGTTTTTACGTGCTCTGGAGTCATTTCATTGCAAGCGGGTTTTTACATACTTCTCAGACATTTCACTGGAAGCGGGTTTTTTAAGTGCTCTGGAGTCATTTCGTTGCAAGCGGGTTTTTAAGTACTCTGGAGTCATTTCGTTGCAAGCGGGTTTTTAAGTGCTCTGTCGTCATTTCGTTGCAAGCGGGTTTTTAAGTGCTCTGGAGTCATTTCGTTGCAAGCGGGTGTTTAAGTGCTCTGGAGTCATTTCGTTGCAAGCGGGTTTTTAAGTGTTCTGGAGTCATTTCTTTGCAAGCGGGTTTTTCAGTGCTCTGGAGTCATTTCGTTGCAAGCGGGTTTTTAAGTACTCTGGAGTCATTTCGTTGCAAGCGGGTTTTTAAGTGCTCTGGAGTCATTTCGTTGCAAGCGGGTTTTTAAGTGCTCTGGAGTCATTTCGTTTCAAGCGGGTTTTTACGTGTTCTGGAGTCATTTCGTTGCAAGCGGGTTTTTACATACTTCTCAGATATTTCACTGGAAGCAGGTTTTTTAAGTGCTCTGTAGGCATTTCGTTGCAAGCGGGTTTTTAAGTACTCTGGAGTCATTTCGTTGCAAGCGGATTTTTAAGTGCTCTGGAGTCATTTCGTTTTAAGCGGGTTTTTAAGTGCTCTGGAGTCATTTCATTGCAAGCGGGTTTTTAAGTGTTCTGGAGTCATTTCGTTGCAAGCGGGTTTTTACGTGTTCTGCAGTCATTTCGTTGCAAGCGGGTTTTTACATACTTCTCAGACATTTCACTGGAAGCGGGTTTTTTAAGTGCTCTGTAGGCATTTCGTTGCAAGCGGGTTTTTAAGTACTCTGGAGTCATTTCGTTGCAAGCGGGTTTATACGTGCTCTGGAGTCATTTCCTTGCGAGCGGGTTTTTACATACTTCTCAGACATTTCACTGGAAGCGGGTTTTTTAAGTGCTCTGGAGTCATTCCGTTGCAAGCAGGTTTTTAAGTGCTCTGGAGTCATTTCGTTGCAAGCGGGTTTTTACGTGTTCTGGAGTCATTTCGTTGCAAGCGGGTTTTTACGTGTTCTGGAGTCATTTCGTTGCAAGCGGGTTTTTACATACTTCTCAGACATTTCACTGGAAGCGGGTTTTTTAAGTGCTCTGTAGGCATTTCGTTGCAAGCGGGTTTTTACGTGATCTGGAGTCATTTCGTTGCAAGCAGGTTTCTACATATTTCTCTGACATTTAACTGGAAGCGAGTATTTTACGTGCTCTGGAGTCATTTCGTTGCAAGCGGGTTTTTACGTGCTCTGGAGTCATTTCATTGCAAGCGGGTTTTTACATACTTCTCAGACATTTCACTGGAAGTGGGTTTTTTAAGTGCTCTGGAGTCATTTCGTTCCAAGCGGGTTTTTAAGTACTCTGGAGTCATTTCGTTGCAAGTTGGTTTTTAAGTACTTTGGAGTCATTTCGTTGCAAGCGGGTTTTTAAGTGCTCTGGAGTCATTTCGTTGCAAGCGGGTTTTTAAGTGCTCTGAAGTCATTTCTTTGCAAGCGGTTTTTTAAGTGCTCTGAAGGCATTTCGTTGTAAGCTGGTTTTTAAGTGCTCTGGAGTCATTTCGTTGCAAGCGGGTTTTTACGTGCTCTGGAGTCATTTCATTGCAAGCGGGTTTTTACATACTTCTCAGACATTTCACTGGAAGCGGGTTTTTTAAGTGCTCTGGAGTCATTTCGTTGCAAGCGGGTTTTTAAGTACTCTGGAGTCATTTCGTTGCAAGCGGGTTTTTAAGTGCTCTGTCGTCATTTCGTTGCAAGCGGGTTTTTAAGTGCTCTGGAGTCATTTCGTTGCAAGCGGGTGTTTAAGTGCTCTGGAGTCATTTCGTTGCAAGCGGGTTTTTAAGTGTTCTGGAGTCATTTCTTTGCAAGCGGGTTTTTCAGTGCTCTGGAGTCATTTCGTTGCAAGCGGGTTTTTAAGTACTCTGGAGTCATTTCGTTGCAAGCGGGTTTTTAAGTGCTCTGGAGTCATTTCGTTGCAAGCGGGTATTTAAGTGCTCTGGAGTCATTTCGTTTCAAGCGGGTTTTTACGTGTTCTGGAGTCATTTCGTTGCAAGCGGGTTTTTACATACTTCTCAGATATTTCACTGGAAGCAGGTTTTTTAAGTGCTCTGTAGGCATTTCGTTGCAAGCGGGTTTTTAAGTACTCTGGAGTCATTTCGTTGCAAGCGGATTTTTAAGTGCTCTGGAGTCATTTCGTTGCAAGCGGGTTTTTAAGTGCTCTGGAGTCATTTCGTTGCAAGCGGGTTTTTAAGTGTTCTGGAGTCATTTCGTTGCAAGCGGGTTTTTACGTGTTCTGCAGTCATTTCGTTGCAAGCGGGTTTTTACATACTTCTCAGACATTTCACTGGAAGCGGGTTTTTTAAGTGCTCTGTAGGCATTTCGTTGCAAGCGGGTTTTTAAGTACTCTGGAGTCATTTCGTTGCAAGCGGGTTTATACGTGCTCTGGAGTCATTTCCTTGCGAGCGGGTTTTTACATACTTCTCAGACATTTCACTGGAAGCGGGTTTTTTAAGTGCTCTGGAGTCGTTCCGTTGCAAGCAGGTTTTTAAGTGCTCTGGAGTCATTTCGTTGCAAGCGGGTTTTTAAGTGCTCTGGAGTCATTTCGTTGCAAGCGGGTTTTTAAGTGTTCTGGAGTCATTTCGTTGCAAGCGGGTTTTTACGTGTTCTGGAGGCATTTCGTTGCAAGCGCGTTTTTACATACTTCTCAGACATTTCACTGGAAGCGGGTTTTTTAAGTGTTCTGTAGGCATTTCGTTGCAAGCGGGTTTTTACGTGCTCTGGAGTCATTTCGTTGCAAGCGGGTTTTTACATATTTCTCTGACATTTAACTGGAAGCGAGTATTTTAAGTGCTCTGGAGTCATTTCGTTGAAAGCGGGTTTTTACGTGCTCTGGAGTCATTTCATTGCAAGCGGGTTTTTACATACTTCTCAGACATTTCACTAGAAGCGGGTTTTTTAAGTGCTCAGGAGTCATTTCGTTGCAAGCGGGATTTTAAATACTCTGGAGTCATTTCGTTGCACACGGGTTTTTAAGTGCTCTGGAGTCATTTCGTTGCAAGCGGGTTTTTAAGTACTCTGGAGTCATTTCGTTGCAAGCGGGTGTTTAAGTGCTCTGCAGTCATTTCGTTGCAAGCGGGTTTTTAAGTGCTCTGGAGTCATTTCGTTGCAAGCGGGTTTTTACGTGCTCTGGAGTCATTTCATTGCAAGCGGGTTTTTACATACTTCTCAGACATTTCACTGGAAGCGGGTTTTTTAAGTGCTCTGGAGTCATTTCGTTGCAAGCGGGTTTTTAAGTACTCTGGAGTCATTTCGTTGCAAGCGGGTTTTTAAGTGCTCTGGAGTCATTTCGTTGCAAGCGGGTGTTTAAGTGCTCTGGAGTCATTTCGTTGCAAGCGGGTTTTTAAGTGCTCTGGAGTCATTTCATTGCAAGCGGGTTTTTAAGTGCTCTGGAGTCATTTCGTTGCAAGCGGGTTTTTAAGTGCTCTGGAGTCATTTCTTTGCAAGCGGGTTTTTACGTGCTCTGTAGTCATTTCATTGCAAGCGGGTTTTTACATACTTCTCAGACATTTCACTGGAAGCGGGTTTTTAAGTGCTCTGGAGTCATTTCGTTGCAAGCGGGTTTTTAAGTGCTCTGGAGTCATTTCGTTGCAAGCGGGTTTTTAAGTGCTCTGGAGGCATTTCGTTGCAAGCGGGTTTTTAAGTGCTCTGGAGGCATTTCGTTGTAAGCGGGTTTTTAAGTACTCTGGAGTCATTTCGTTGCAAGCGGGTTTTTACGTGCTCTGGACTCATTTCGTTGCAAGTGGGTTTTTAAGTGCTCTGGAGTCATTTCGTTGCAAGCGGGTTTTTAAGTGCTCTGGAGTCATTTCGTTGCAAGCGGGATTTTAAGTGCTCTGGAGTCATTTCGTTGCAAGCGGGTTTTTACGTGCTCTGGAGTCATTTCGTTGCAAGCGGGTTTTTAAGTGCTCTGGAGTCATTTCGTTGCAAGCGGCTGTTTAAGTGCTCTGGAGTCATTTCGTTGCAAGCGGGTTTTTAAGTGCTCTGGAGTCATTTCGTTGCAAGCGGTTTTTAAGTGCTCTGGAGTCATTTCGTTGCAAGCGGGTTTTTAAGTGCTCTGGAGTCATTTCGTTGCAAGCGGGTTTTTAAGTGTTCTGGAGTCATTTCGTTGCAAGTGGGTTTTTACGTGTTCTGGAGTCATTTCGTTGCAAGCGGGTTTTTACGTGATCTGGAGTCATTTCGTTGCAAGCAGGTTTTTACATATTTCTCTAACATTTAACTGGAAGCGAGTATTTTACGTGCTCTGGAGTCATTTCGTTGCAAGCGGGTTTTTACATACTTCTCAGACATTTCACTGGAAGCGGGTTTTTTAAGTACTCTGGAGTCATTTCGTTGCAAGCGGGTTTTTACGTGATCTGGAGTCATTTCGTTGCAAGCAGGTTTTTACATATTTCTCTGACATTTAACTGGAAGCGAGTATTTTACGTGCTCTGGAGTCATTTCGTTGCAAGCGGGTTTTTACGTGCTCTGGAGTCATTTCATTGCAAGCGGGTTTTTACATACTTCTCAGACATTTCACTGGAAGTGGGTTTTTTAAGTGCTCTGGAGTCATTTCGTTGCAAGCGGGTTTTTAAGTACTCTGGAGTCATTTCGTTGCAAGTTGGTTTTTAAGTACTTTGGAGTCATTTCGTTGCAAGCGGGTTTTTAAGTGCTCTGGAGTCATTTCGTTGCAAGCGGGTTTTTAAGTGCTCTGAAGTCATTTCTTTGCAAGCGGTTTTTTAAGTGCTCTGAAGGCATTTCGTTGTAAGCTGGTTTTTAAGTGCTCTGGAGTCATTTCGTTGCAAGCGGGTTTTTACGTGCTCTGGAGTCATTTCATTGCAAGCGGGTTTTTACATACTTCTCAGACATTTCACAGGAAGCGGGTTTTTTAAGTGCTCTGGAGTCATTTCGTTGCAAGCGGGTTTTTAAGTACTCTGGAGTCATTTCGTTGCAAGCGGGTTTTTAAGTGCTCTGTCGTCATTTCGTTGCAAGCGGGTTTTTAAGTGCTCTGGAGTCATTTTGTTGTAAGCGGGTGTTTAAGTGCTCTGGAGTCATTTCGTTGCAAGCGGGTTTTTAAGTGTTCTGGAGTCATTTCTTTGCAAGCGGGTTTTTCAGTGCTCTGGAGTCATTTCGTTGCAAGCGGGTTTTTAAGTACTCTGGAGTCATTTCGTTGCAAGCGGGTTTTTAAGTGCTCTGGAGTCATTTCGTTGCAAGCGGGTTTTTAAGTGCTCTGGAGTCATTTCGTTTCAAGCGGGTTTTTACGTGTTCTGGAGTCATTTCGTTGCAAGCGGGTTTTTACATACTTCTCAGATATTTCACTGGAAGCAGGTTTTTTAAGTGCTCTGTAGGCATTTCGTTGCAAGCGGGTTTTTAAGTACTCTGGAGTCATTTCGTTGCAAGCGGATTTTTAAGTGCTCTGGAGTCATTTCGTTGCAAGCGGGTTTTTAAGTGCTCTGGAGTCATTTCGTTGCAAGCGGGTTTTTAAGTGTTCTGGAGTCATTTCGTTGCAAGCGGGTTTTTACGTGTTCTGCAGTCATTTCGTTGCAAGCGGGTTTTTACATACTTCTCAGACATTTCACTGGAAGCGGGTTTTTTAAGTGCTCTGTAGGCATTTCGTTGCAAGCGGGTTTTTAAGTACTCTGGAGTCATTTCGTTGCAAGCGGGTTTATACGTGCTCTGGAGTCATTTCCTTGCGAGCGGGTTTTTACATACTTCTCAGACATTTCACTGGAAGCGGGTTTTTTAAGTGCTCTGGAGTCATTTCGTTGAAAGCGGGTTTTTACATACTTCTCAGACATTTCACTAGAAGCGGGTTTTTTAAGTGCTCAGGAGTCATTTCGTTGCAAGCGGGATTTTAAATACTCTGGAGTCATTTCGTTGCAAGCGGGTTTTTAAGTGCTCTGGAGTCATTTCGTTGCAAGCGGGTGTTTAAGTGCTCTGGAGTCATTTCATTGCAAGCGGGTTTTTAAGTGCTCTGGAGTCATTTCGTTGCAAGCGGGTTTTTAATTGATCTGGAGGCATTTCGTTGCAAGCGGGTTTTTAAGTGTTCTGGAGTCATTTCGTTGCAAGCGGGTTTTTACGTGTTCTGGAGTCATTTCGTTGCAACCGGTTTTTTACATACTTTTCAGACATTTCACTGGAAGCGGGTTTTTTAAGTGCTCTGTAGGCATTTCGTTGCAAGCGGGTTTTTAAGTACTCTGGAGTCATTTCGTTGCAAGCGGGGTTTACGTGATCTGGAGTCATTTCGTTGCAAGCAGGTTTTTACATATTTCTCTGACATTTAACTGGAAGCGAGTATTTTAAGTGCTCTGGAGTCATTTCGTTGCAAGCGGGTTTTTACGTGCTCTGGAGTCATTTCATTGCAAGCGGGTTTTTACATACTTCTCAGACATTTCACTGGAATTGGGTTTTTTAAGTGCTCTGGAGTCATTTCGTTGCAAGCGGGTTTTTAAGTACTCTGGAGTCATTTCGTTGCAAGCGGGTTTTTAAGTGCTCTGTCGTCATTTCGTTGCAAGCGGGTTTTTAAGTGCTCTGGAGTCATTTCGTTGCAAGCGGGTGTTTAAGTGCTCTGGAGTCATTTCGTTGCAAGCGGGTTTTAAGTGTTCTGGAGTCATTTCTTTGCAAGCGGGTTTTTCAGTGCTCTGGAGTCATTTCGTTGCATGCGGGTTTTTAAGTGCTCTGGAGTCATTTCGTTGCAAGCGGGTGTTTAAGTGCTCTGGAGTCATTTCGTTGCAAGCGGGTTTTTAAGTGCTCTGGAGTCATTTCGTTGCAAGTGGGTTTTTAAGTGCTCTGGAGTCATTTCTTTGCAAGCGGGTTTTTAAGTGTTCTGGAGTCATTTCGTTGCAAGCGGGTTTTTACGTGTTCTGCAGTCATTTCGTTGCAAGCGGGTTTTTACATACTTCTCAGACATTTCACTGGAAGCGGGTTTTTTAAGTGCTCTGTAGGCATTTCGTTGCAAGCGGGTTTTTAAGTACTCTGGAGTCATTTCGTTGCAAGCGGGTTTATATGTGCTCTGGAGTCATTTCCTTGCAAGCGGGTTTTTACATACTTCTCAGACATTTCACTGGAAGCGGGTTTTTTAAGTGCTCTGGAGTCATTTTGTTGCAAGCGGGTTTTTAAGTGCTCTGGAGTCATTTCGTTGCAAGCGGGTGTTTAAGTGCTCTGGAGTCATTTCGTTGCAAGCGGGTTTTTAAGAGCTCTGGAGTCATTTCGTTGCAAGCGGGTTTTTAAGTGCTCTGGAGTCATTTCGTTGCAAGCGGGTTTTTAAGTGCTCTGGAGTCATTTCGTTGCAAGCGGGTTTTTACGTGCTCTGGAGTCATTTCATTGCAAGCGGGTTTTTACATACTTCTCAGACATTTCACTGGAAGCGGGTTTTTTAAGTGCTCTGGAGTCATTTCGTTGCAAGCGGGTTTTTAAGTACTCTGGATTCATTTCGTTGCAAGCGGGTTTTTAAGTGCTCTGGAGTCATTCCGTTTCAAGCGGGTTTTTAAGTGCTCTGGAGTCATTTCGTTGCAAGCGGGTGTTTAAGTGCTCTGGAGTCATTTCGTTGCAAGCGGGTTTTTAAGTGCTCTGGAGTCATTTCGTTGCAAGCGGGTTTTTAAGTGTTCTGGAGTCATTTCGTTGCAAGCGGGTTTTTAAGTGCTCTGGAGTCATTTCGTTGCAAGCGGGTTTTTAAGTGTTCTGGAGTCATTTCGTTGCAAGCGGGTTTTTACGTGTTCTGGAGTCATTTCGTTGCAAGCGGGTTTTTACATACTTCTCAGACATTTCACTGGAAGCGGGTTTTTTAAGTGCTCTGTAGGCATTTCGTTGCAAGCGGGTTTTTACGTGATCTGGAGTCATTTCGTTGCAAGCAGGTTTCTACATATTTCTCTGACATTTAACTGGAAGCGAGTATTTTACGTGCTCTGGAGTCATTTCGTTGCAAGCGGGTTTTTACGTGCTCTGGAGTCATTTCATTGCAAGCGGGTTTTTACATACTTCTCAGACATTTCACTGGAAGTGGGTTTTTTAAGTGCTCTGGAGTCATTTCGTTCCAAGCGGGTTTTTAAGTACTCTGGAGTCATTTCGTTGCAAGTTGGTTTTTAAGTACTTTGGAGTCATTTCGTTGCAAGCGGGTTTTTAAGTGCTCTGGAGTCATTTCTTTGCAAGCGGGTTTTTAAGTGCTCTGAAGTCATTTCTTTGCAAGCGGTTTTTTAAGTGCTCTGAAGGCATTTCGTTGTAAGCTGGTTTTTAAGTGCTCTGGAGTCATTTCGTTGCAAGCGGGTTTTTACGTGCTCTGGAGTCATTTCATTGCAAGTGGGTTTTTACATACTTCTCAGACATTTCACTGGAAGGGGGTTTTTTAAGTGCTCTGGAGTCATTTCGTTGCAAGCGGGTTTTTAAGTACTCTGGAGTCATTTCGTTGCAAGCGGGTTTTTAAGTGCTCTGTCGTCATTTCGTTGCAAGCGGGTTTTTAAGTGCTCTGGAGTCATTTCGTTGCAAGCGGGTGTTTAAGTGCTCTGGAGTCATTTCGTTGCAAGCGGGTTTTTAAGTGTTCTGGAGTCATTTCTTTGCAAGCGGGTTTTTCAGTGCTCTGGAGTCATTTCGTTGCAAGCGGGTTTTTAAGTACTCTGGAGTCATTTCGTTGCAAGCGGGTTTTAAGTGCTCTGGAGTCATTTCGTTGCAAGCGGGTTTTTAAGTGCTCTGGAGTCATTTCGTTTCAAGCGGGTTTTTACGTGTTCTGGAGTCATTTCGTTGCAAGCGGGTTTTTACATACTTCTCAGATATTTCACTGGAAGCAGGTTTTTTAAGTGCTCTGTAGGCATTTCGTTGCAAGCGGGTTTTTAAGTACTCTGGAGTCATTTCGTTGCAAGCGGATTTTTAAGTGCTCTGGAGTCATTTCGTTGCAAGCGGGTTTTTAAGTGCTCTGGAGTCATTTCGTTGCAAGCGGGTTTTTAAGTGTTCTGGAGTCATTTCGTTGCAAGCGGGTTTTTACGTGTTCTGCAGTCATTTCGTTGCAAGCGGGTTTTTACATACTTCTCAGACATTTCACTGGAAGCGGGTTTTTTAAGTGCTCTGTAGGCATTTCGTTGCAAGCGGGTTTTTAAGTACTCTGGAGTCATTTCGTTACAAGCGGGTTTATACGTGCTCTGGAGTCATTTCCTTGCGAGCGGGTTTTTACATACTTCTCAGACATTTCACTGGAAGCGGGTTTTTTAAGTGCTCTGGAGTCATTCCGTTGCAAGCAGGTTTTTAAGTGCTCTGGAGTCATTTCGTTGCAAGCGGGTTTTTAAGTGCTCTGGAGTCATTTCGTTGCAACCGGGTTTTTAAGTGTTCTGGAGTCATTTCGTTGCAACCGGGTTTTTACGTGTTCTGGAGGCATTTGGTTGCAAGCGCGTTTTTACATACTTCTCAGACATTTCACTGGAAGCGGGTTTTTTAAGTGTTCTGTAGGCATTTCGTTGCAAGCGGGTTTTTACGTGCTCTGGAGTCATTTCGTTGCAAGCGGGTTTTTACATATTTCTCTGACATTTAACTGGAAGCGAGTATTTTAAGTGCTCTGGAGTCATTTCGTTGAAAGCGGGTTTTTACGTGCTCTGGAGTCATTTCATTGCAAGCGGGTTTTTACATACTTCTCAGACATTTCACTAGAAGCGGGTTTTTTAAGTGCTCAGGAGTCATTTCGTTGCAAGCGGGATTTTAAATACTCTGGAGTCATTTCGTTGCACACGGGTTTTTAAGTGCTCTGGAGTCATTTCGTTGCAAGCGGGTTTTTAAGTACTCTGGAGTCATTTCGTTGCAAGCGGGTGTTTAAGTGCTCTGCAGTCATTTCGTTGCAAGCGGGTTTTTAAGTGCTCTGGAGTCATTTCGTTGCAAGCGGGTTTTTACGTGCTCTGGAGTCATTTCATTGCAAGCGGGTTTTTACATACTTCTCAGACATTTCACTGGAAGCGGGTTTTTTAAGTGCTCTGGAGTCATTTCGTTGCAAGCGGGTTTTTAAGTACTCTGGAGTCATTTCGTTGCAAGCGGGTTTTTAAGTGCTCTGGAGTCATTTCGTTGCAAGCGGGTTTTTAAGTGCTCTGGAGTCATTTCATTGCAAGCGGGTTTTTAAGTGCTCTGGAGTCATTTCGTTGCAAGCGGGTTTTTAAGTGCTCTGGAGTCATTTCTTTGCAAGCGGGTTTTTACGTGCTCTGTAGTCATTTCATTGCAAGCGGGTTTTTACATACTTCTCAGACATTTCACTGGAAGCGGGTTTTTAAGTGCTCTGGAGTCATTTCGTTGCAAGCGGGTTTTTAAGTGCTCTGGAGTCATTTCGTTGCAAGCGGGTTTTTAAGTGCTCTGGAGGCATTTCGTTGCAAGCGGGTTTTTAAGTGCTCTGGAGGCATTTCGTTGTAAGCGGGTTTTTAAGTACTCTGGAGTCATTTCGTTGCAAGCGGGTTTTTACGTGCTCTGGACTCATTTCGTTGCAAGTGGGTTTTTAAGTGCTCTGGAGTCATTTCGTTGCAAGCGGGTTTTTAAGTGCTCTGGAGTCATTTCGTTGCAAGCGGGATTTTAAGTGCTCTGGAGTCATTTCGTTGCAAGCGGGTTTTTACGTGCTCTGGAGTCATTTCGTTGCAAGCGGGTTTTTAAGTGCTCTGGAGTCATTTCGTTGCAAGCGGCTGTTTAAGTGCTCTGGAGTCATTTCGTTGCAAGCGGGTTTTTAAGTGCTCTGGAGTCATTTCGTTGCAAGCGGTTTTTAAGTGCTCTGGAGTCATTTCGTTGCAAGCGGGTTTTTAAGTGCTCTGGAGTCATTTCGTTGCAAGCGGGTTTTTAAGTGTTCTGGAGTCATTTCGTTGCAAGTGGGTTTTTACGTGTTCTGGAGTCATTTCGTTGCAAGCGGGTTTTTACGTGATCTGGAGTCATTTCGTTGCAAGCAGGTTTTTACATATTTCTCTAACATTTAACTGGAAGCGTGTATTTTACGTGCTCTGGAGTCATTTCGTTGCAAGCGGGTTTTTACATACTTCTCAGACATTTCACTGGAAGCGGGTTTTTTAAGTACTCTGGAGTCATTTCGTTGCAAGCGGGTTTTTACGTGATCTGGAGTCATTTCGTTGCAAGCAGGTTTTTACATATTTCTCTGACATTTAACTGGAAGCGAGTATTTTACGTGCTCTGGAGTCATTTCGTTGCAAGCGGGTTTTTACGTGCTCTGGAGTCATTTCATTGCAAGCGGGTTTTTACATACTTCTCAGACATTTCACTGGAAGTGGGTTTTTTAAGTGCTCTGGAGTCATTTAGTTGCAAGCGGGTTTTTAAGTACTCTGGAGTCATTTCGTTGCAAGTTGGTTTTTAAGTACTTTGGAGTCATTTCGTTGCAAGCGGGTTTTTAAGTGCTCTGGAGTCATTTCGTTGCAAGCGGGTTTTTAAGTGCTCTGAAGTCATTTCTTTGCAAGCGGTTTTTTAAGTGCTCTGAAGGCATTTCGTTGTAAGCTGGTTTTTAAGTGCTCTGGAGTCATTTCGTTGCAAGCGGGTTTTTACGTGCTCTGGAGTCATTTCATTGCAAGCGGGTTTTTACATACTTCTCAGACATTTCACAGGAAGCGGGTTTTTTAAGTGCTCTGGAGTCATTTCGTTGCAAGCGGGTTTTTAAGTACTCTGGAGTCATTTCGTTGCAAGCGGGTTTTTAAGTGCTCTGTCGTCATTTCGTTGCAAGCGGGTTTTTAAGTGCTCTGGAGTCATTTTGTTGTAAGCGGGTGTTTAAGTGCTCTGGAGTCATTTCGTTGCAAGCGGGTTTTTAAGTGTTCTGGAGTCATTTCTTTGCAAGCGGATTTTTCAGTGCTCTGGAGTCATTTCGTTGCAAGCGGGTTTTTAAGTACTCTGGAGTCATTTCGTTGCAAGCGGGTTTTTAAGTGCTCTGGAGTCATTTCGTTGCAAGCGGGTTTTTAAGTGCTCTGGAGTCATTTCGTTTCAAGCGGGTTTTTACGTGTTCTGGAGTCATTTCGTTGCAAGCGGGTTTTTACATACTTCTCAGATATTTCACTGGAAGCAGGTTTTTTAAGTGCTCTGTAGGCATTTCGTTGCAAGCGGGTTTTTAAGTACTCTGGAGTCATTTCGTTGCAAGCGGATTTTTAAGTGCTCTGGAGTCATTTCGTTGCAAGCGGGTTTTTAAGTGCTCTGGAGTCATTTCGTTGCAAGCGGGTTTTTAAGTGTTCTGGAGTCATTTCGTTGCAAGCGGGTTTTTACGTGTTCTGCAGTCATTTCGTTGCAAGCGGGTTTTTACATACTTCTCAGACATTTCACTGGAAGCGGGTTTTTTAAGTGCTCTGTAGGCATTTCGTTGCAAGCGGGTTTTTAAGTACTCTGGAGTCATTTCGTTGCAAGCGGGTTTATACGTGCTCTGGAGTCATTTCCTTGCGAGCGGGTTTTTACATACTTCTCAGACATTTCACTGGAAGCGGGTTTTTTAAGTGCTCTGGAGTCATTTCGTTGAAAGCGGGTTTTTACATACTTCTCAGACATTTCACTAGAAGCGGGTTTTTTAAGTGCTCAGGAGTCATTTCGTTGCAAGCGGGATTTTAAATACTCTGGAGTCATTTCGTTGCAAGCGGGTTTTTAAGTGCTCTGGAGTCATTTCGTTGCAAGCGGGTGTTTAAGTGCTCTGGAGTCATTTCATTGCAAGCGGGTTTTTAAGTGCTCTGGAGTCATTTCGTTGCAAGCGGGTTTTTAATTGATCTGGAGGCATTTCGTTGCAAGCGGGTTTTTAAGTGTTCTGGAGTCATTTCGTTGCAAGCGGGTTTTTACGTGTTCTGGAGTCATTTCGTTGCAACCGGTTTTTTACATACTTTTCAGACATTTCACTGGAAGCGGGTTTTTTAAGTGCTCTGTAGGCATTTCGTTGCAAGCGGGTTTTTAAGTACTCTGGAGTCATTTCGTTGCAAGCGGGTTTTTACGTGATCTGGAGTCATTTCGTTGCAAGCAGGTTTTTACATATTTCTCTGACATTTAACTGGAAGCGAGTATTTTAAGTGCTCTGGAGTCATTTCGTTGCAAGCGGGTTTTTACGTGCTCTGGAGTCATTTCATTGCAAGCGGGTTTTTACATACTTCTCAGACATTTCACTGGAATTGGGTTTTTTAAGTGCTCTGGAGTCATTTCGTTGCAAGCGGGTTTTTAAGTACTCTGGAGTCATTTCGTTGCAAGCGGGTTTTTAAGTGCTCTGTCGTCATTTCGTTGCAAGCGGGTTTTTAAGTGCTCTGGAGTCATTTCGTTGCAAGCGGGTGTTTAAGTGCTCTGGAGTCATTTCGTTGCAAGCGGGTTTTAAGTGTTCTGGAGTCATTTCTTTGCAAGCGGGTTTTTCAGTGCTCTGGAGTCATTTCGTTGCATGCGGGTTTTTAAGTGCTCTGGAGTCATTTCGTTGCAAGCGGGTGTTTAAGTGCTCTGGAGTCATTTCGTTGCAAGCGGGTTTTTAAGTGCTCTGGAGTCATTTCGTTGCAAGCGGGTTTTTAAGTGCTCTGGAGTCATTTCTTTGCAAGCGGGTTTTTAAGTGTTCTGGAGTCATTTCGTTGCAAGCGGGTTTTTACGTGTTCTGCAGTCATTTCGTTGCAAGCGGGTTTTTACATACTTCTCAGACATTTCACTGGAAGCGGGTTTTTTAAGTGCTCTGTAGGCATTTCGTTGCAAGCGGGTTTTTAAGTACTCTGGAGTCATTTCGTTGCAAGCGGGTTTATATGTGCTCTGGAGTCATTTCCTTGCAAGCGGGTTTTTACATACTTCTCAGACATTTCACTGGAAGCGGGTTTTTTAAGTGCTCTGGAGTCATTTTGTTGCAAGCGGGTTTTTAAGTGCTCTGGAGTCATTTCGTTGCAAGCGGGTGTTTAAGTGCTCTGGAGTCATTTCGTTGCAAGCGGGTTTTTAAGAGCTCTGGAGTCATTTCGTTGCAAGCGGGTTTTTAAGTGCTCTGGAGTCATTTCGTTGCAAGCGGGTTTTTAAGTGCTCTGGAGTCATTTCGTTGCAAGCGGGTTTTTACGTGATCTGGTGTCATTTCGTTACAAGCAGCTTTTTACATATTTCTCTGACATTTAACTGGAAGCGAGTATTTTAAGTGCTCTGGAGTCATTTCGTTGTAAGCGGGTTTTTACGTGCTCTGGAGTCATTTCATTGCAAGCGGGTTTTTACATACTTCTCAGACTTTTCACTGGAAGTGGGTTTTTTAAGTGCTCTGGAGTCATTTCGTTGCAAGCGGGTTTTTAAGTACTCTGGAGTCATTTCGTTGCAAGCGGGTTTTTAAGTACTCTGGAGTCATTTCGTTGCAAGCGGGTTTTTAAGTGCTCTGGAGTCATTTCGTTGCAAGCGGGTTTTTAAGTGCTCTGAAGTCATTTCTTTGCAAGCGGTTTTTTAAGTGCTCTGAAGGCATTTCATTGTAAGCTGGTTTTTAAGTGCTCTGGAGTAATTTCGTTGCAAGCGGGTTTTTACGTGCTCTGGAGTCATTTCATTGCAAGCGGGTTTTTACATACTTCTCAGACATTTCACTGGAAGCGGGTTTTTTAAGTGCTCTGGAGTCATTTCGTTGCAAGCATGTTTTTAAGTACTCTGGAGTTATTTCCTTGCAAGCGGGTTTTTAAGTGCTCTGGATCCATTTCGTTGCAAGCGGGTTTTTAAGTGCTCTGGAGTCATTTCGTTGCAAGCGGGTGTTTAAGTGCTCTGGAGTCATTACGTTGCAAGCGGGTTTTTACGTGCTCTGGAGTCATTTCGTTGCAAGCAGGTTTTTAAGTGCTCTGGAGTCATTTCGTTGCAAGCGGGTTTTTAAGTGCTCTGGAGTCATTTCGTTGCAAGCGGGTTTTTAAGTGTTCTGGAGTCATTTCGTTGCAAGCGGGTTTTTACGTGTTCTGCAGTCATTTCGTTGCAAGCGGGTTTTTACATACTTCTCAGACATTTCACTGGAAGCGGGTTTTTTAAGTGCTCTGTAGGCATTTCGTTGCAAGCGGGTTTTTAAATACTCTGGAGTCATTTCGTTGCAAGCGGGTTTATACGTGCTCTGGAGTCATTTCCTTGCAAGCGGGTTTTTACATACTTCTCAGACATTTCACTGGAAGCGGGTTTTTTAAGTGCTCTGGAGTCATTCCGTTGCAAGCGGGTTTTTAAGTGTTCTGGAGTCATTTCGTTGCAAGCGGGTTTTTAAGTGTTCTGAAGTCATTTCGTTGCAAGCGAGTTTTTAAGTGCTCTGGAGTCATTTCGTTGCAAGCGGGTTTTTAAGTCCTCTGGAGTCATTTCGTTGCAAACGGGTTTTTAAGTGTTCTGGAGTCATTTCGTTGCAAGCGGGTTTTTACATACTTCTCAGACATTTCACTGGAAGCGGGTTTTTTAAGTGCTCTGTAGGCATATCATTGCAAGCGGGTTTTAAAGGACTCTGGAGTCATTTCGTTGCAAGCGGGTTTTTACGTGCTCTGGAGTCATTTCGTTGCTAGCGGGTTTTTACGTGCTCTGGAGTCATTTCGTTGCAAGCGGGTTTTTACATACTTCTCAGACATTTCACTGGAAGCGGGTTTTTTAAGTGCTCTGTAGGCATTTCGTTGCAAGCGGGTTTTTAAGTACTCTGAAGTCATTTCGTTGCAAGCGGGTTTTTATGTGCTCTGGATTCATTTCGTTGCAAGCGGTTTTTTAAGTGCTCTGGAGTCATTTCGTTGCAGGCGGGTTTTTAAGTGGCCTGGAGTCATTTCCTTGCAAGCGGGTTTTTAAATGCTCTGGAGTCATTTCGTTGCAGGGGGGTTTTTACGTGCTCTGGAGTCATTACGTTGCAAGCGGGTTTTTAAGTGCTCTGAAGGCATTTCGTTGAAAGCGGGTTTTTACGTGTTCTGGAGTCATTTCGGTGCAAGCGGGTTTTTACATACTTCTCAGACATTTCACTGGAAGCGGGTTTATTAAGTGCTCTGTAGGCATATCGTTGCAAGCGGGTTTTTAAGTACTCTGGAGTCATTTCGTTGCAAGCGGGTTTTTACGTGCTCTGGAGTCATTTCGTTGCAAGCGGGTTTTTACATACTTCTCTGACATTTCACTGGAAGCAGGTTTATTAAGTGCTCTGTAGGCATATCGCTGCAAGCGGGTTTTTAAGTACTCTGGAATCATTTCGTTGCAAGCGGGTTTTTACGTGCTCTGGAGTCATTTCGTTGCAAGCGGGTTTTTACATACTTCTCTGACATTTAACTGGAAGCGGGTTTTTTAAGTGCTCTGGAGTCATTTCGTTCAAGCGGGGTTTTACGTGCTCTGGAGTCATTTCGTTGCAAGCGGGTTTTTACGTGCGCTGGAGTCATTTCGTTGGAAGCGGGTTTTTAAGTGCTCTGGAGTCATTTCATTGCAGGCGGGTTTTCAAGTGCTCTGAAGGCATTTCGTTGTAAGCGTGTTTTTAAGTGCTCTGGAGTCATTTCGTTGCAAGCGGGTTTTTACGTGTTCTGGAGTCATTTCGTTGCAAGCGGGTTTTTACATACTTCTCAGACATTTCATGGGAAGCGGGTTTTTTAAGTGCTCTGTAGGCATTTCGTTGCAAGCGGGGTTTAAATACTCTGGAGTCATTTCGTTGCAAGCGGGTTTTTACATGCTCTGGAGTCATTTCGTTGCAAGCGGGTTTTTACATACTTCTCTGACATTTAACTGGAAGCGAGTTTTTTAAGTGCTCTGGAGTCATTTTGTTGGAAGCGGGTTTTTTCGTGTTCTGGAGTCATTTCTTTGCAAGCGGGTTTTTACATACTTCTCAGACATTTCACTGGAAGCGGGTTTTTAAGTGCTCTGGAGTCATTTCGTTGCAAGCGGGTTTTTAAGTGCTCTGGAGTCATTTTGTTGCAAGCGGGTTTGTAAGTGCTCTGGAATCATTTCGTTGCAAGCGAATTTTTAAGTGCTCTGAAGGCATTTCGTTGTAAGCGGGTTTGTACATGTTGTGGAGTCATTTCGTTGCAAGCGGGTTTTTACATACTTCTCAGACATTTCACTGGAAGCGGGTTTATTAAGTGCTCTGTAGGCATATCGTTGCAAGCGGGTTTTTAAGTACTCTGGAGTCATTTCGTTGCAAGCGGATTTTTACGTGCTCTGGAGTCATTTCTTTGCAAGCGGGTTTTTACATACTTCTCTGACATTTAACTGGAAGCGGGTTTTTTAAGTGCTCTGAAGTCATTTCGTTGCAAGCCGGGTTTTACGTGCTTTGGAGTCATTTCGTTGCAAGCGGGTTTTTACGTGCGCTGGAGTCATTTCATTGGAAGCGGGTTTTTAAGTGCTCTGGAGTCATTTCGTTGCAGGCGGGTTTTTAAGTGCTCTGAAGGCATTTCGTTGTAAGCGGGTTTTTAAGTGCTCTGGAGTCATTTCGTTGCAAGCGGGTTTTTACGTGTTCTGGAGTCATTTCGTTGCAAGCGGGTTTTTATGTACTCTGGAGTCATTTCGTTGCAAGCGGGTTTTTAAGTACTCTGGAGTCATTTCATTGCAAGCGGGTTTTTAAGTTGTCTGAAGGCATTTCTTTGTAAGCTGGTTTTTAAGTGCTCTGGAGTCATTTAGTTGCAAGCGGGTTTTTACGTGTTCTGGAGTCATTTCGTTGCAAGCGGGTTTTTACATACTTCTCTGACATTTAACTGGAAGCGAGTTTTTTAAGTGCTCTGGAGTCATTTCGTTGGAAGCTGGTTTTTACATACTTCTCAGACATTTCATTGGAAGCGGGTTTTTTAAGTGCTCTGGAGTCATTTCGTTGCAAGCGGGTTTTTAAGTACTCTGGAGTCATTTCGTTGCAAGCGGGGTTTTAACTGCTCTGGAGTCATTTCGTTGCAAGCGGGTTTTTAAGTGCTCTGGAGTCATTTCGTTGCAGGCAGGTTTTTAAGTGCTCTGGAGTCATTTCGTTGCAAGCGGGTTTTTAAGTGCTCTGAAGGCATTTCGTTGTAAGCGGGTGTTTAAGTGCTCTGGAGTCATTTCGTAGCAAGCGGGTTTTTAAGTGCTCTGGAGTCATTTCGTTGCAAGCGGGTTTTTAAGTGCTCTTGAGTCATTTCGTTGCAAGCGGGTTTTTAAGTGCTCTGCAGTCATTTCGTTGCAAGGGGGTTTTTAAGTGTTCTGGAGTCATTTCGTTGCAAGCGGGTTTTTAAGTACTCTGGAGTCATTTCGTTGCAAGCAGGTTTTTAAGTGCCCTGGAGTCATTTCCTTGCAAGCGGGTTCTTAAATGCTCTGGAGTCGTTTCGTTGCAGGGGGGTTTTTACGTGCTCTGGAGTCATTTCGTTGCAAGTGGGTTTTTAAGTGCTCTGAAGGCATTTCATTGCAAGCGGGTTTTTAAGTACTCTGGAGTCATTTCGTTGCAAGCGGGTTTTTCGTGCTCTGGAGTCATTTCGTTGCAAGGGGGTTTTACGTGCTCTGGAGTCATTTCGTTGCAAGCGGGTTTTTACGTGCGCTGGAGTCATTTCGTTGGAAGCGGGTTTTTAAGTGCTCTGGAGTCATTTCGTTGCAGGCGGGTTTTTAAGTGCTCTGAAGGCATTTCTTTGTAAGCTGGTTTTTAAGTGCTCTGGAGTCATTTCGTTGCAAGCGGGTTTTTACGTGTTCTGGAGTCATTTCGTTGCAAGCGGGTTTTTACATACTTCTCATACATTTCACTGGAAGCGGGTTTTTTAAATGCTCTGTAGGCATTTCGTTGCAAGCGGGTTTTTAAGTACTCTGGAGTCATTTCGTTGCAAGCGGGTTTTTACGTGTTCTGGAGTCATTTCGTTGCAAGCGGGTTTTACATACTTCTCTGACATTTAACTGGAAGCGAGTTTTTTAAGTGCTCTGGAGTCATTACGCTGGAAGCTGGTTTTTACATACTTCTCAGACATTTCACTGGAAGCGGGTTTTTTAAGTGCTCTGGAGTCATTTCGTTGCAAGCGGGTTTTTACGTGTTCTGGAGTCATTTCGTTGCAAGCGGGTTTTTACATACTTCTCAGACATTTCACTGGAAGCGGGTTTTTTAAGTGCTCTGTAGGCATTTCGTTGCAAGTGGGGTTTTAAGTACTCTGGAGTCATTTCGTTGCAAGCCGGTTTTTACCTGCTCTGGACTCATTTCGTTGCAAGCGGGTTTTTAAATACTTCTCTGACATTTAACTGGAAGCGAGTTTTTTACGTGCTCTGGAGTCATTTTGTTGGAAGCGGGTTTTTAAGTACTCTGGAGTCATTTCGTTGCAAGCGGGTTTTTAAGTGCTCTGGAGTCATTTCGTTGCAAGCGGGTGTTTAAGTGCTCTGGAGTCATTTCGTTGCAAGCGTGTTTTTAAGTGCTCTGGAGTCATTTCGTTGCAAGCGGGTTTTTAAGTGCTCTGGAGTCATTTCGTTGCAAGCAGGTTTTTACGTGCTCTGGAGTCATGTCTTTGCAAGCGGGATTTTACATACTTATCAGACATTTCACTGGAAGCGGGTTTTTTAAGTGCTCTGTAGGCATTTCGTTGCAAGCGGGTTTTTAAGTACTCTGGAGTCATTTTGTTGCAAGCGGGTTTTTATATGCTCAGGAGTCATTTCGTTACAAGCGGGTTTTTACATACTTCTCTGACATTTAATTGGAAGCGAGTTTTTTAAGTGCTCCGGAGTCATTTCGTTGCAAGCGGGTTTTTACATACTTCTCAGACATTTCACTGGAAGCGGGTTTTTAAGTGCTCTGGAGTCATTTCGTTGCAAGCGGGTTTTTACGTGCTCTGGAGTCATTTCGTTGCAAGCGGGTTTTTAAGTGCTCTGGAGTCATTTCGTTGCAAGCGGGTTTTTAAGTGCTCTGGAGTCATTTCGTTGCAGGCAGGTTTTTAAGTGCTCTGGAGTCATTTCGTTGCAAGCGGGTTTTTAAGTGCTCTGGAGTCTTTTCGTTGCAAGCGGGTTTTTAAGTGCTCTGGAGTCATTTCGTTGCAAGCGGGTTTTTACGTGCTCTGGAGTCATTTCGTTGCAAGCGGGTTTTTACATACTTCTCAGACATTTCACTGGAAGCGGGTTTTTAAGTGCTCTGGAGTCATTTCGTTGCAGGCGGGTTTTTAAGTGCTCTGAAGGCATTTCTTTGTAAGCTGGTTTTTAAGTGCTCTGGAGTCATTTCGTTGCAAGCGGGTTTTTACGTGTTCTGGAGTCATTTCGTTGCAAGCGGGTTTTTACATACTTCTCAGACATTTCACTGGAAGCGGGTTTTTTAAATGCTCTGTAGGCATTTCGTTGCAAGCGGGTTTTTAAGTGCTCTGAAGTCATTTCGTTGCAAGCCGGGTTTTACGTGCTTTGGAGTCATTTCGTTGCAAGCGGGTTTTTACGTGCGCTGGAGTCATTTCGTTTGAAGCGGGTTTTTAAGTGCTCTGGAGTCATTTCGTTGCAGGCGGGTTTTTAAGTGCTCTGAAGGCATTTCGTTGTAAGCGGGTTTTTAAGTGCTCTGGAGTCATTTCGTTGCAAGCGGGTTTTTACGTGTTCTGGAGTCATTTCGTTGCAAGCGGGTTTTTATGTACTCTGGAGTCATTTCGTTGCAAGCGGGTTTTTAAGTACTCTGGAGTCATTTCATTGCAAGCGGGTTTTTAAGTTGTCTGAAGGCATTTCTTTGTAAGCTGGTTTTTAAGTGCTCTGGAGTCATTTAGTTGCAAGCGGGTTTTTACGTGTTCTGGAGTCATTTCGTTGCAAGCGGGTTTTTACATACTTCTCTGACATTTAACTGGAAGCGAGTTTTTTAAGTGCTCTGGAGTCATTTCGTTGGAAGCTGGTTTTTACATACTTCTCAGACATTTCATTGGAAGCGGGTTTTTTAAGTGCTCTGGAGTCATTTCGTTGCAAGCGGGTTTTTAAGTACTCTGGAGTCATTTCGTTGCAAGCGGGGTTTTAACTGCTCTGGAGTCATTTCGTTGCAAGCGGGTTTTTAAGTGCTCTGGAGTCATTTCGTTGCAGGCAGGTTTTTAAGTGCTCTGGAGTCATTTCGTTGCAAGCGGGTTTTTAAGTGCTCTGAAGGCATTTCGTTGTAAGCGGGTTTTTAAGTGCTCTGGAGTCATTTCGTAGCAAGCGGGTTTTTAAGTGCTCTGGAGTCATTTCGTTGCAAGCGGGTTTTTAAGTGCTCTTGAGTCATTTCGTTGCAAGCGGGTTTTTAAGTGCTCTGCAGTCATTTCGTTGCAAGGGGGTTTTTAAGTGTTCTGGAGTCATTTCGTTGCAAGCGGGTTTTTAAGTACTCTGGAGTCATTTCGTTGCAAGCAGGTTTTTAAGTGCCCTGGAGTCATTTCCTTGCAAGCGGGTTCTTAAATGCTCTGGAGTCGTTTCGTTGCAGGGGGGTTTTTACGTGCTCTGGAGTCATTTCGTTGCAAGTGGGTTTTTAAGTGCTCTGAAGGCATTTCATTGCAAGCGGGTTTTTAAGTACTCTGGAGTCATTTCGTTGCAAGCGGGTTTTTCGTGCTCTGGAGTCATTTCGTTGCAAGGGGGTTTTACGTGCTCTGGAGTCATTTCGTTGCAAGCGGGTTTTTACGTGCGCTGGAGTCATTTCGTTGGAAGCGGGTTTTTAAGTGCTCTGGAGTCATTTCGTTGCAGGCGGGTTTTTAAGTGCTCTGAAGGCATTTCTTTGTAAGCTGGTTTTTAAGTGCTCTGGAGTCATTTCGTTGCAAGCGGGTTTTTACGTGTTCTGGAGTCATTTCGTTGCAAGCGGGTTTTTACATACTTCTCAGACATTTCACTGGAAGCGGGTTTTTTAAATGCTCTGTAGGCATTTCGTTGCAAGCGGGTTTTTAAGTACTCTGGAGTCATTTCGTTGCAAGCGGGTTTTTACGTGTTCTGGAGTCATTTCGTTGCAAGCGGGTTTTACATACTTCTCTGACATTTAACTGGAAGCGAGTTTTTTAAGTGCTCTGGAGTCATTACGCTGGAAGCTGGTTTTTACATACTTCTCAGACATTTCACTGGAAGCGGGTTTTTTAAGTGCTCTGGAGTCATTTCGTTGCAAGCGGGTTTTTACGTGTTCTGGAGTCATTTCGTTGCAAGCGGGTTTTTACATACTTCTCAGACATTTCACTGGAAGCGGGTTTTTTAAGTGCTCTGTAGGCATTTCGTTGCAAGTGGGGTTTTAAGTACTCTGGAGTCATTTCGTTGCAAGCCGGTTTTTACCTGCTCTGGACTCATTTCGTTGCAAGCGGGTTTTTAAATACTTCTCTGACATTTAACTGGAAGCGAGTTTTTTAAGTGCTCTGGAGTCATTTTGTTGGAAGCGGGTTTTTAAGTACTCTGGAGTCATTTCGTTGCAAGCGGGTTTTTAAGTGCTCTGGAGTCATTTCGTTGCAAGCGGGTGTTTAAGTGCTCTGGAGTCATTTCGTTGCAAGCGTGTTTTTAAGTGCTCTGGAGTCATTTCGTTGCAAGCGGGTTTTTAAGTGCTCTGGAGTCATTTCGTTGCAAGCAGGTTTTTACGTGCTCTGGAGTCATGTCTTTGCAAGCGGGATTTTACATACTTATCAGACATTTCACTGGAAGCGGGTTTTTTAAGTGCTCTGTAGGCATTTCGTTGCAAGCGGGTTTTTAAGTACTCTGGAGTCATATTGTTGCACGCGGGTTTTTATATGCTCAGGAGTCATTTCGTTACAAGCGGGTTTTTACATACTTCTCTGACATTTAACTGGAAGCGAGTTTTTTAAGTGCTCTGGAGTCATTTCGTTGCAAGCGGGTTTTTACATACTTCTCAGACATTTCACTGGAAGCGGGTTTTTAAGTGCTCTGGAGTCATTTCGTTGCAAGCGGGTTTTTACGTGCTCTGGAGTCATTTCGTTGCAAGCGGGTTTTTAAGTGCTCTGGAGTCATTTTGTTGCAAGCGGGTTTTTAAGTGCTCTGGAGTCATTTCGTTGCAGGCAGGTTTTTAAGTGCTCTGGAGTCATTTCGTTGCAAGCGGGTTTTTAAGTGCTCTGGAGTCTTTTCGTTGCAAGCGGGTTTTTAAGTGTTCTGGAGTCATTTCTTTGCAAGCGGGTTTTTAAGTGCTCTGGAGTCATTTCGTTGCAAGCGGGTTTTTACGTGCTCTGGAGTCATTTCGTTGCAAGCGGGTTTTTACATACTTCTCAGACATTTCAGTGGAAGCGGGTTTTTAAGTGCTCTGGAGTCATTTCGTTGCAGGCGGGTTTTTAAGTGCTCTGAAGGCATTTCTTTGTAAGCTGGTTTTTAAGTGCTCTGGAGTCATTTCGTTGCAAGCGGGTTTTTACGTGTTCTGGAGTCATTTCGTTGCAAGCGGGTTTTTACATACTTCTCAGACATTTCACTGGAAGCGGGTTTTTTAAATGCTCTGTAGGCATTTCGTTGCAAGCGGGTTTTTAAGTACTCTGAAGTCATTTCGTTGCAAGCGGGTTTTTACGTGTTCTGGAGTCATTTCGTTGCAAGCGGGTTTTTACATACTTCTCTGACATTTAACTGGAAGCGAGTTTTTTAAGTGCTCTGGAGTCATTACGCTGGAAGCTGGTTTTTACATACTTCTCAGACATTTCACTGGAAGCGGGTTTTTTAAGTGCTCTGGAGTCATTTCGTTGCAAGCGGGTTTTTAAGTACTCTGGAGTCATTTCGTTGTAAGCGGGTTTTTAAGTGCTCTGGAGTCATTTCGTTGCAAGCGGGTTTTTAAGTGCTCTGGAGTCATTTCGTTGCAAGCGGATTTTTACGTGCTCTGGAGTCATTTCGTTGCAAGCGGGTTTTTAAGTACTCTGGAGTCATTTCGTTGTAAGCGGGTTTTTAAGTGCTCTGGAGTCATTTCGTTGCAAGCGGGATTTTAAATACTCTGGAGTCATTTCGTTGCAAGCGGGTTTTTAAGTGCTCTGGAGTCATTTCGTTGCAAGCGGGTGTTTAAGTGCTCTGGAGTCATTTCATTGCAAGCGGGTTTTTAAGTGCTCTGGAGTCATTTCGTTGCAAGCGGGTTTTTAATTGATCTGGAGGCATTTCGTTGCAAGCGGGTTTTTAAGTGTTCTGGAGTCATTTCGTTGCAAGCGGGTTTTTACGTGTTCTGGAGTCATTTCGTTGCAACCGGTTTTTTACATACTTTTCAGACATTTCACTGGAAGCGGGTTTTTTAAGTGCTCTGTAGGCATTTCGTTGCAAGCGGGTTTTTAAGTACTCTGGAGTCATTTCGTTGCAAGCGGGTTTTTACGTGATCTGGAGTCATTTCGTTGCAAGCAGGTTTTTACATATTTCTCTGACATTTAACTGGAAGCGAGTATTTTAAGTGCTCTGGAGTCATTTCGTTGCAAGCGGGTTTTTACGTGCTCTGGAGTCATTTCATTGCAAGCGGGTTTTTACATACTTCTCAGACATTTCACTGGAATTGGGTTTTTTAAGTGCTCTGGAGTCATTTCGTTGCAAGCGGGTTTTTAAGTACTCTGGAGTCATTTCGTTGCAAGCGGGTTTTTAAGTGCTCTGTCGTCATTTCGTTGCAAGCGGGTTTTTAAGTGCTCTGGAGTCATTTCGTTGCAAGCGGGTGTTTAAGTGCTCTGGAGTCATTTCGTTGCAAGCGGGTTTTAAGTGTTCTGGAGTCATTTCTTTGCAAGCGGGTTTTTCAGTGCTCTGGAGTCATTTCGTTGCATGCGGGTTTTTAAGTGCTCTGGAGTCATTTCGTTGCAAGCGGGTGTTTAAGTGCTCTGGAGTCATTTCGTTGCAAGCGGGTTTTTAAGTGCTCTGGAGTCATTTCGTTGCAAGCGGGTTTTTAAGTGCTCTGGAGTCATTTCTTTGCAAGCGGGTTTTTAAGTGTTCTGGAGTCATTTCGTTGCAAGCGGGTTTTTACGTGTTCTGCAGTCATTTCGTTGCAAGCGGGTTTTTACATACTTCTCAGACATTTCACTGGAAGCGGGTTTTTTAAGTGCTCTGTAGGCATTTCGTTGCAAGCGGGTTTTTAAGTACTCTGGAGTCATTTCGTTGCAAGCGGGTTTATATGTGCTCTGGAGTCATTTCCTTGCAAGCGGGTTTTTACATACTTCTCAGACATTTCACTGGAAGCGGGTTTTTTAAGTGCTCTGGAGTCATTTTGTTGCAAGCGGGTTTTTAAGTGCTCTGGAGTCATTTCGTTGCAAGCGGGTGTTTAAGTGCTCTGGAGTCATTTCGTTGCAAGCGGGTTTTTAAGAGCTCTGGAGTCATTTCGTTGCAAGCGGGTTTTTAAGTGCTCTGGAGTCATTTCGTTGCAAGCGGGTTTTTAAGTGCTCTGGAGTCATTTCGTTGCAAGCGGGTTTTTACGTGATCTGGTGTCATTTCGTTACAAGCAGCTTTTTACATATTTCTCTGACATTTAACTGGAAGCGAGTATTTTAAGTGCTCTGGAGTCATTTCGTTGTAAGCGGGTTTTTACGTGCTCTGGAGTCATTTCATTGCAAGCGGGTTTTTACATACTTCTCAGACTTTTCACTGGAAGTGGGTTTTTTAAGTGCTCTGGAGTCATTTCGTTGCAAGCGGGTTTTTAAGTACTCTGGAGTCATTTCGTTGCAAGCGGGTTTTTAAGTACTCTGGAGTCATTTCGTTGCAAGCGGGTTTTTAAGTGCTCTGGAGTCATTTCGTTGCAAGCGGGTTTTTAAGTGCTCTGAAGTCATTTCTTTGCAAGCGGTTTTTTAAGTGCTCTGAAGGCATTTCATTGTAAGCTGGTTTTTAAGTGCTCTGGAGTAATTTCGTTGCAAGCGGGTTTTTACGTGCTCTGGAGTCATTTCATTGCAAGCGGGTTTTTACATACTTCTCAGACATTTCACTGGAAGCGGGTTTTTTAAGTGCTCTGGAGTCATTTCGTTGCAAGCATGTTTTTAAGTACTCTGGAGTTATTTCCTTGCAAGCGGGTTTTTAAGTGCTCTGGATCCATTTCGTTGCAAGCGGGTTTTTAAGTGCTCTGGAGTCATTTCGTTGCAAGCGGGTGTTTAAGTGCTCTGGAGTCATTACGTTGCAAGCGGGTTTTTACGTGCTCTGGAGTCATTTCGTTGCAAGCAGGTTTTTAAGTGCTCTGGAGTCATTTCGTTGCAAGCGGGTTTTTAAGTGCTCTGGAGTCATTTCGTTGCAAGCGGGTTTTTAAGTGTTCTGGAGTCATTTCGTTGCAAGCGGGTTTTTACGTGTTCTGCAGTCATTTCGTTGCAAGCGGGTTTTTACATACTTCTCAGACATTTCACTGGAAGCGGGTTTTTTAAGTGCTCTGTAGGCATTTCGTTGCAAGCGGGTTTTTAAATACTCTGGAGTCATTTCGTTGCAAGCGGGTTTATACGTGCTCTGGAGTCATTTCCTTGCAAGCGGGTTTTTACATACTTCTCAGACATTTCACTGGAAGCGGGTTTTTTAAGTGCTCTGGAGTCATTCCGTTGCAAGCGGGTTTTTAAGTGTTCTGGAGTCATTTCGTTGCAAGCGGGTTTTTAAGTGTTCTGAAGTCATTTCGTTGCAAGCGAGTTTTTAAGTGCTCTGGAGTCATTTCGTTGCAAGCGGGTTTTTAAGTCCTCTGGAGTCATTTCGTTGCAAACGGGTTTTTAAGTGTTCTGGAGTCATTTCGTTGCAAGCGGGTTTTTACATACTTCTCAGACATTTCACTGGAAGCGGGTTTTTTAAGTGCTCTGTAGGCATATCATTGCAAGCGGGTTTTAAAGGACTCTGGAGTCATTTCGTTGCAAGCGGGTTTTTACGTGCTCTGGAGTCATTTCGTTGCTAGCGGGTTTTTACGTGCTCTGGAGTCATTTCGTTGCAAGCGGGTTTTTACATACTTCTCAGACATTTCACTGGAAGCGGGTTTTTTAAGTGCTCTGTAGGCATTTCGTTGCAAGCGGGTTTTTAAGTACTCTGAAGTCATTTCGTTGCAAGCGGGTTTTTATGTGCTCTGGATTCATTTCGTTGCAAGCGGTTTTTTAAGTGCTCTGGAGTCATTTCGTTGCAGGCGGGTTTTTAAGTGGCCTGGAGTCATTTCCTTGCAAGCGGGTTTTTAAATGCTCTGGAGTCATTTCGTTGCAGGGGGGTTTTTACGTGCTCTGGAGTCATTTCGTTGCAAGCGGGTTTTTAAGTGCTCTGAAGGCATTTCGTTGTAAGCGGGTTTTTACGTGTTCTGGAGTCATTTCGGTGCAAGCGGGTTTTTACATACTTCTCAGACATTTCACTGGAAGCGGGTTTATTAAGTGCTCTGTAGGCATATCGTTGCAAGCGGGTTTTTAAGTACTCTGGAGTCATTTCGTTGCAAGCGGGTTTTTACGTGCTCTGGAGTCATTTCGTTGCAAGCGGGTTTTTACATACTTCTCTGACATTTCACTGGAAGCAGGTTTATTAAGTGCTCTGTAGGCATATCGCTGCAAGCGGGTTTTTAAGTACTCTGGAATCATTTCGTTGCAAGCGGGTTTTTACGTGCTCTGGAGTCATTTCGTTGCAAGCGGGTTTTTACATACTTCTCTGACATTTAACTGGAAGCGGGTTTTTTAAGTGCTCTGGAGTCATTTCGTTCAAGCGGGGTTTTACGTGCTCTGGAGTCATTTCGTTGCAAGCGGGTTTTTACGTGCGCTGGAGTCATTTCGTTGGAAGCGGGTTTTTAAGTGCTCTGGAGTCATTTCATTGCAGGCGGGTTTTCAAGTGCTCTGAAGGCATTTCGTTGTAAGCGTGTTTTTAAGTGCTCTGGAGTCATTTCGTTGCAAGCGGGTTTTTACGTGTTCTGGAGTCATTTCGTTGCAAGCGGGTTTTTACATACTTCTCAGACATTTCACTGGAAGCGGGTTTTTTAAGTGCTCTGTAGGCATTTCGTTGCAAGCGGGGTTTAAATACTCTGGAGTCATTTCGTTGCAAGCGGGTTTTTACATGCTCTGGAGTCATTTCGTTGCAAGCGGGTTTTTACATACTTCTCTGACATTTAACTGGAAGCGAGTTTTTTAAGTGCTCTGGAGTCATTTTGTTGGAAGCGGGTTTTTTCGTGTTCTGGAGTCATTTCTTTGCAAGCGGGTTTTTACATACTTCTCAGACATTTCACTGGAAGCGGGTTTTTAAGTGCTCTGGAGTCATTTCGTTGCAAGCGGGTTTTTAAGTGCTCTGGAGTCATTTTGTTGCAAGCGGGTTTGTAAGTGCTCTGGAATCATTTCGTTGCAAGCGAATTTTTAAGTGCTCTGAAGGCATTTCGTTGTAAGCGGGTTTGTACATGTTGTGGAGTCATTTCGTTGCAAGCGGGTTTTTACATACTTCTCAGACATTTCACTGGAAGCGGGTTTATTAAGTGCTCTGTAGGCATATCGTTGCAAGCGGGTTTTTAAGTACTCTGGAGTCATTTCGTTGCAAGCGGATTTTTACGTGCTCTGGAGTCATTTCTTTGCAAGCGGGTTTTTACATACTTCTCTGACATTTAACTGGAAGCGGGTTTTTTAAGTGCTCTGAAGTCATTTCGTTGCAAGCCGGGTTTTACGTGCTTTGGAGTCATTTCGTTGCAAGCGGGTTTTTACGTGCGCTGGAGTCATTTCATTGGAAGCGGGTTTTTAAGTGCTCTGGAGTCATTTCGTTGCAGGCGGGTTTTTAAGTGCTCTGAAGGCATTTCGTTGTAAGCGGGTTTTTAAGTGCTCTGGAGTCATTTCGTTGCAAGCGGGTTTTTACGTGTTCTGGAGTCATTTCGTTGCAAGCGGGTTTTTATGTACTCTGGAGTCATTTCGTTGCAAGCGGGTTTTTAAGTACTCTGGAGTCATTTCATTGCAAGCGGGTTTTTAAGTTGTCTGAAGGCATTTCTTTGTAAGCTGGTTTTTAAGTGCTCTGGAGTCATTTAGTTGCAAGCGGGTTTTTACGTGTTCTGGAGTCATTTCGTTGCAAGCGGGTTTTTACATACTTCTCTGACATTTAACTGGAAGCGAGTTTTTTAAGTGCTCTGGAGTCATTTCGTTGGAAGCTGGTTTTTACATACTTCTCAGACATTTCATTGGAAGCGGGTTTTTTAAGTGCTCTGGAGTCATTTCGTTGCAAGCGGGTTTTTAAGTACTCTGGAGTCATTTCGTTGCAAGCGGGGTTTTAACTGCTCTGGAGTCATTTCGTTGCAAGCGGGTTTTTAAGTGCTCTGGAGTCATTTCGTTGCAGGCAGGTTTTTAAGTGCTCTGGAGTCATTTCGTTGCAAGCGGGTTTTTAAGTGCTCTGAAGGCATTTCGTTGTAAGCGGGTGTTTAAGTGCTCTGGAGTCATTTCGTAGCAAGCGGGTTTTTAAGTGCTCTGGAGTCATTTCGTTGCAAGCGGGTTTTTAAGTGCTCTTGAGTCATTTCGTTGCAAGCGGGTTTTTAAGTGCTCTGCAGTCATTTCGTTGCAAGGGGGTTTTTAAGTGTTCTGGAGTCATTTCGTTGCAAGCGGGTTTTTAAGTACTCTGGAGTCATTTCGTTGCAAGCAGGTTTTTAAGTGCCCTGGAGTCATTTCCTTGCAAGCGGGTTCTTAAATGCTCTGGAGTCGTTTCGTTGCAGGGGGGTTTTTACGTGCTCTGGAGTCATTTCGTTGCAAGTGGGTTTTTAAGTGCTCTGAAGGCATTTCATTGCAAGCGGGTTTTTAAGTACTCTGGAGTCATTTCGTTGCAAGCGGGTTTTTCGTGCTCTGGAGTCATTTCGTTGCAAGGGGGTTTTACGTGCTCTGGAGTCATTTCGTTGCAAGCGGGTTTTTACGTGCGCTGGAGTCATTTCGTTGGAAGCGGGTTTTTAAGTGCTCTGGAGTCATTTCGTTGCAGGCGGGTTTTTAAGTGCTCTGAAGGCATTTCTTTGTAAGCTGGTTTTTAAGTGCTCTGGAGTCATTTCGTTGCAAGCGGGTTTTTACGTGTTCTGGAGTCATTTCGTTGCAAGCGGGTTTTTACATACTTCTCATACATTTCACTGGAAGCGGGTTTTTTAAATGCTCTGTAGGCATTTCGTTGCAAGCGGGTTTTTAAGTACTCTGGAGTCATTTCGTTGCAAGCGGGTTTTTACGTGTTCTGGAGTCATTTCGTTGCAAGCGGGTTTTACATACTTCTCTGACATTTAACTGGAAGCGAGTTTTTTAAGTGCTCTGGAGTCATTACGCTGGAAGCTGGTTTTTACATACTTCTCAGACATTTCACTGGAAGCGGGTTTTTTAAGTGCTCTGGAGTCATTTCGTTGCAAGCGGGTTTTTACGTGTTCTGGAGTCATTTCGTTGCAAGCGGGTTTTTACATACTTCTCAGACATTTCACTGGAAGCGGGTTTTTTAAGTGCTCTGTAGGCATTTCGTTGCAAGTGGGGTTTTAAGTACTCTGGAGTCATTTCGTTGCAAGCCGGTTTTTACCTGCTCTGGACTCATTTCGTTGCAAGCGGGTTTTTAAATACTTCTCTGACATTTAACTGGAAGCGAGTTTTTTAAGTGCTCTGGAGTCATTTTGTTGGAAGCGGGTTTTTAAGTACTCTGGAGTCATTTCGTTGCAAGCGGGTTTTTAAGTGCTCTGGAGTCATTTCGTTGCAAGCGGGTGTTTAAGTGCTCTGGAGTCATTTCGTTGCAAGCGTGTTTTTAAGTGCTCTGGAGTCATTTCGTTGCAAGCGGGTTTTTAAGTGCTCTGGAGTCATTTCGTTGCAAGCAGGTTTTTACGTGCTCTGGAGTCATGTCTTTGCAAGCGGGATTTTACATACTTATCAGACATTTCACTGGAAGCGGGTTTTTTAAGTGCTCTGTAGGCATTTCGTTGCAAGCGGGTTTTTAAGTACTCTGGAGTCATTTTGTTGCAAGCGGGTTTTTATATGCTCAGGAGTCATTTCGTTACAAGCGGGTTTTTACATACTTCTCTGACATTTAATTGGAAGCGAGTTTTTTAAGTGCTCCGGAGTCATTTCGTTGCAAGCGGGTTTTTACATACTTCTCAGACATTTCACTGGAAGCGGGTTTTTAAGTGCTCTGGAGTCATTTCGTTGCAAGCGGGTTTTTACGTGCTCTGGAGTCATTTCGTTGCAAGCGGGTTTTTAAGTGCTCTGGAGTCATTTCGTTGCAAGCGGGTTTTTAAGTGCTCTGGAGTCATTTCGTTGCAGGCAGGTTTTTAAGTGCTCTGGAGTCATTTCGTTGCAAGCGGGTTTTTAAGTGCTCTGGAGTCTTTTCGTTGCAAGCGGGTTTTTAAGTGCTCTGGAGTCATTTCGTTGCAAGCGGGTTTTTAGGTGCTCTGGAGTCATTTCGTTGCAAGCGGGTTTTTACATACTTCTCAGACATTTCACTGGAAGCGGGTTTTTAAGTGCTCTGGAGTCATTTCGTTGCAGGCGGGTTTTTAAGTGCTCTGAAGGCATTTCTTTGTAAGCTGGTTTTTAAGTGCTCTGGAGTCATTTCGTTGCAAGCGGGTTTTTACGTGTTCTGGAGTCATTTCGTTGCAAGCGGGTTTTTACATACTTCTCAGACATTTCACTGGAAGCGGGTTTTTTAAATGCTCTGTAGGCATTTCGTTGCAAGCGGGTTTTTAAGTGCTCTGAAGTCATTTCGTTGCAAGCCGGGTTTTACGTGCTTTGGAGTCATTTCGTTGCAAGCGGGTTTTTACGTGCGCTGGAGTCATTTCGTTGGAAGCGGGTTTTTAAGTGCTCTGGAGTCATTTCGTTGCAGGCGGGTTTTTAAGTGCTCTGAAGGCATTTCGTTGTAAGCGGGTTTTTAAGTGCTCTGGAGTCATTTCGTTGCAAGCGGGTTTTTACGTGTTCTGGAGTCATTTCGTTGCAAGCGGGTTTTTATGTACTCTGGAGTCATTTCGTTGCAAGCGGGTTTTTAAGTACTCTGGAGTCATTTCATTGCAAGCGGGTTTTTAAGTTGTCTGAAGGCATTTCTTTGTAAGCTGGTTTTTAAGTGCTCTGGAGTCATTTAGTTGCAAGCGGGTTTTTACGTGTTCTGGAGTCATTTCGTTGCAAGCGGGTTTTTACATACTTCTCTGACATTTAACTGGAAGCGAGTTTTTTAAGTGCTCTGGAGTCATTTCGTTGGAAGCTGGTTTTTACATACTTCTCAGACATTTCATTGGAAGCGGGTTTTTTAAGTGCTCTGGAGTCATTTCGTTGCAAGCGGGTTTTTAAGTACTCTGGAGTCATTTCGTTGCAAGCGGGGTTTTAACTGCTCTGGAGTCATTTCGTTGCAAGCGGGTTTTTAAGTGCTCTGGAGTCATTTCGTTGCAGGCAGGTTTTTAAGTGCTCTGGAGTCATTTCGTTGCAAGCGGGTTTTTAAGTGCTCTGAAGGCATTTCGTTGTAAGCGGGTTTTTAAGTGCTCTGGAGTCATTTCGTAGCAAGCGGGTTTTTAAGTGCTCTGGAGTCATTTCGTTGCAAGCGGGTTTTTAAGTGCTCTTGAGTCATTTCGTTGCAAGCGGGTTTTTAAGTGCTCTGCAGTCATTTCGTTGCAAGGGGGTTTTTAAGTGTTCTGGAGTCATTTCGTTGCAAGCGGGTTTTTAAGTACTCTGGAGTCATTTCGTTGCAAGCAGGTTTTTAAGTGCCCTGGAGTCATTTCCTTGCAAGCGGGTTCTTAAATGCTCTGGAGTCGTTTCGTTGCAGGGGGGTTTTTACGTGCTCTGGAGTCATTTCGTTACAAGTGGGTTTTTAAGTGCTCTGAAGGCATTTCATTGCAAGCGGGTTTTTAAGTACTCTGGAGTCATTTCGTTGCAAGCGGGTTTTTCGTGCTCTGGAGTCATTTCGTTGCAAGGGGGTTTTACGTGCTCTGGAGTCATTTCGTTGCAAGCGGGTTTTTACGTGCGCTGGAGTCATTTCGTTGGAAGCGGGTTTTTAAGTGCTCTGGAGTCATTTCGTTGCAGGCGGGTTTTTAAGTGCTCTGAAGGCATTTCTTTGTAAGCTGGTTTTTAAGTGCTCTGGAGTCATTTCGTTGCAAGCGGGTTTTTACGTGTTCTGGAGTCATTTCGTTGCAAGCGGGTTTTTACATACTTCTCATACATTTCACTGGAAGCGGGTTTTTTAAATGCTCTGTAGGCATTTCGTTGCAAGCGGGTTTTTAAGTACTCTGGAGTCATTTCGTTGCAAGCGGGTTTTTACGTGTTCTGGAGTCATTTCGTTGCAAGCGGGTTTTACATACTTCTCTAACATTTAACTGGAAGCGAGTTTTTTAAGTGCTCTGGAGTCATTACGCTGGAAGCTGGTTTTTACATACTTCTCAGACATTTCACTGGAAGCGGGTTTTTTAAGTGCTCTGGAGTCATTTCGTTGCAAGCGGGTTTTTACGTGTTCTGGAGTCATTTCGTTGCAAGCGGGTTTTTACATACTTCTCAGACATTTCACTGGAAGCGGGTTTTTTAAGTGCTCTGTAGGCATTTCGTTGCAAGTGGGGTTTTAAGTACTCTGGAGTCATTTCGTTGCAAGCCGGTTTTTACCTGCTCTGGACTCATTTCGTTGCAAGCGGGTTTTTAAATACTTCTCTGACATTTAACTGGAAGCGAGTTTTTTAAGTGCTCTGGAGTCATTTTGTTGGAAGCGGGTTTTTAAGTACTCTGGAGTCATTTCGTTGCAAGCGGGTTTTTAAGTGCTCTGGAGTCATTTCGTTGCAAGCGGGTGTTTAAGTGCTCTGGAGTCATTTCGTTGCAAGCGTGTTTTTAAGTGCTCTGGAGTCATTTCGTTGCAAGCGGGTTTTTAAGTGCTCTGGAGTCATTTCGTTGCAAGCAGGTTTTTACGTGCTCTGGAGTCATGTCTTTGCAAGCGGGATTTTACATACTTATCAGACATTTCACTGGAAGCGGGTTTTTTAAGTGCTCTGTAGGCATTTCGTTGCAAGCGGGTTTTTAAGTACTCTGGAGTCATATTGTTGCACGCGGGTTTTTATATGCTCAGGAGTCATTTCGTTACAAGCGGGTTTTTACATACTTCTCTGACATTTAACTGGAAGCGAGTTTTTTAAGTGCTCTGGAGTCATTTCGTTGCAAGCGGGTTTTTACATACTTCTCAGACATTTCACTGGAAGCGGGTTTTTAAGTGCTCTGGAGTCATTTCGTTGCAAGCGGGTTTTTACGTGCTCTGGAGTCATTTCGTTGCAAGCGGGTTTTTAAGTGCTCTGGAGTCATTTCGTTGCAAGCGGGTTTTTAAGTGCTCTGGAGTCATTTCGTTGCAGGCAGGTTTTTAAGTGCTCTGGAGTCATTTCGTTGCAAGCGGGTTTTTAAGTGCTCTGGAGTCTTTTCGTTGCAAGCGGGTTTTTAAGTGTTCTGGAGTCATTTCTTTGCAAGCGGGTTTTTAAGTGCTCTGGAGTCATTTCGTTGCAAGCGGGTTTTTACGTGCTCTGGAGTCATTTCGTTGCAAGCGGGTTTTTACATACTTCTCAGACATTTCAGTGGAAGCGGGTTTTTAAGTGCTCTGGAGTCATTTCGTTGCAGGCGGGTTTTTAAGTGCTCTGAAGGCATTTCTTTGTAAGCTGGTTTTTAAGTGCTCTGGAGTCATTTCGTTGCAAGCGGGTTTTTACGTGTTCTGGAGTCATTTCGTTGCAAGCGGGTTTTTACATACTTCTCAGACATTTCACTGGAAGCGGGTTTTTTAAATGCTCTGTAGGCATTTCGTTGCAAGCGGGTTTTTAAGTACTCTGAAGTCATTTCGTTGCAAGCGGGTTTTTACGTGTTCTGGAGTCATTTCGTTGCAAGCGGGTTTTTACATACTTCTCTGACATTTAACTGGAAGCGAGTTTTTTAAGTGCTCTGGAGTCATTACGCTGGAAGCTGGTTTTTACATACTTCTCAGACATTTCACTGGAAGCGGGTTTTTTAAGTGCTCTGGAGTCATTTCGTTGCAAGCGGGTTTTTAAGTACTCTGGAGTCATTTCGTTGTAAGCGGGTTTTTAAGTGCTCTGGAGTCATTTCGTTGCAAGCGGGTTTTTAAGTGCTCTGGAGTCATTTCGTTGCAAGCGGATTTTTACGTGCTCTGGAGTCATTTCGTTGCAAGCGGGTTTTTACGTGCTCTGGAGTCATTTCGTTGCAAGCGGGTTTTTAAGTGCTCTGGAGTCATTTCGTAGCAAGCGGGTTTTTAAGTGCTCTGGAGTCATTTCGTTGCAAGCGGGATTTTAAGTGCTCTGGAGTCAATTCTTTGCAAGCGGGTTTTTATGTGCTCTGGAGTCATTTCGTTGCAAGGGGGTTCTTAAGTGTTCTGGAGTCATTTCGTTGCAAGCGGGTTTTTAAGTACTCTGCAGTCATTTCGTTGCAAGGGGGTTTTTAAGTGGCCTGGAGTCATTTCCTTGCAAGCGGGTTTTTAAATGCTCTGGAGTCATTTCGTTGCAGGGGGGTTTTTACGTGCTCTGGAGTCATTTCGTTGCAAGCGGGTTTTTAAGTGCTCTGAAGGCATTTCGTTGTAAGCGGGTTTTTACGTGTTCTGGAGTCATTTCGGTGCAAGCGGGTTTTTACATACTTCTCAGACATTTCACTGGAAGCGGGTTTATTAAGTGCTCTGTAGGCATATCGTTGCAAGCGGGTTTTTAAGTACTCTGGAGTCATTTCGTTGCAAGCGGGTTTTTACGTGCTCTGGAGTCATTTCGTTGCAAGCGGGTTTTTACATACTTCTCTGACATTTCACTGGAAGCGGGTTTATTAAGTGCTCTGTAGGCATATCGCTGCAAGCGGGTTTTTAAGTACTCTGGAGTCATTTTGTTGCAAGCGGGTTTTTACGTGCTCTGGAGTCATTTCGTTGCAAGCGGGTTTTTAAATACTTCTCTGACATTTAACTGGAAGCGAGTTTTTTAAGTGCTCTGGAGTCATTTTGTTGGAAGCGGGTTTTTAAGTTCTCTGGAGTCATTTCGTTGCAAGCGGGTTTTTAAGTGCTCTGGAGTCATTTCGTTGCAAGCGGGTGTTTAAGTGCTCTGGAGTCATTTCGTTGCAAGCGTGTTTTTAAGTGCTCTGGAGTCATTTCGTTGCAAGCGGGTTTTTAAGTGCTCTGGAGTCATTTCGTTGCAAGCAGGTTTTTACGTGCTCTGGAGTCATGTCTTTGCAAGCGGGATTTTACATACTTATCAGACATTTCACTGGAAGCGGGTTTTTTAAGTGCTCTGTAGGCATTTCGTTGCAAGCGGGTTTTTAAGTACTCTGGAGTCATTTTGTTGCAAGCGGGTTTTTATATGCTCAGGAGTCATTTCGTTACAAGCGGGTTTTTACATACTTCTCTGACATTTAACTGGAAGCGAGTTTTTTAAGTGCTCTGGAGTCTTTTCGTTGCAAGCGGGTTTTTACATACTTCTCAGACATTTCACTGGAAGCGGGTTTTTAAGTGCTCTGGAGTCATTTCGTTGCAAGCGGGTTTTTACGTGCTCTGGAGTCATTTTGTTGCAAGCGGGTTTTTAAGTGCTCTGGAGTCATTTCGTTGCAAGCGGGTTTTTAAGTGCTCTGGAGTCATTTCGTTGCAGGCAGGTTTTTAAGTGCTCTGGAGTCATTTCGTTGCAAGCGGGTTTTTAAGTGCTCTGGAGTCTTTTCGTTGCAAGCGGGTTTTTAAGTGTTCTGGAGTCATTTCTTTGCAAGCGTGTTTTTAAGTGCTCTGGAGTCATTTCGTTGCAAGCGGGTTTTTACATACTTCTCAGACATTTCACTGGAAGCGGGTTTTTTAAATGCTCTGTAGGCATTTCGTTGCAAGCGGGTTTTTAAGTACTCTGAAGTCATTTCGTTGCAAGCGGGTTTTTACGTGTTCTGGAGTCATTTCGTTGCAAGCGGGTTTTTACATACTTCTCTGACATTTAACTGGAAGCGAGTTTTTTAAGTGCTCTGGAGTCATTACGCTGGAAGCTGGTTTTTACATACTTCTCAGACATTTCACTGGAAGCGGGTTTTTTAAGTGCTCTGGAGTCATTTCGTTGCAAGCGGGTTTTTAAGTACTCTGGAGTCATTTCGTTGTAAGCGGGTTTTTAAGTGCTCTGGAGTCATTTCGTTGCAAGCGGGTTTTTAAGTGCTCTGGAGTCATTTCGTTGCAAGCGGATTTTTACGTGCTCTGGAGTCATTTCGTTGCAAGCGGGTTTTTACGTGCTCTGGAGTCATTTCGTTGCAAGCGGGTTTTTAAGTGCTCTGGAGTCATTTCGTAGCAAGCGGGTTTTTAAGTGCTCTGGAGTCATTTCGTTGCAAGCGGGATTTTAAGTGCTCTGGAGTCAATTCTTTGCAAGCGGGTTTTTATGTGCTCTGGAGTCATTTCGTTGCAAGGGGGTTCTTAAGTGTTCTGGAGTCATTTCGTTGCAAGCGGGTTTTTAAGTACTCTGCAGTCATTTCGTTGCAAGGGGGTTTTTAAGTGGCCTGGAGTCATTTCCTTGCAAGCGGGTTTTTAAATGCTCTGGAGTCATTTCGTTGCAGGGGGGTTTTTACGTGCTCTGGAGTCATTTCGTTGCAAGCGGGTTTTTAAGTGCTCTGAAGGCATTTCGTTGTAAGCGGGTTTTTACGTGTTCTGGAGTCATTTCGGTGCAAGCGGGTTTTTACATACTTCTCAGACATTTCACTGGAAGCGGGTTTATTAAGTGCTCTGTAGGCATATCGTTGCAAGCGGGTTTTTAAGTACTCTGGAGTCATTTCGTTGCAAGCGGGTTTTTACGTGCTCTGGAGTCATTTCGTTGCAAGCGGGTTTTTACATACTTCTCTGACATTTCACTGGAAGCGGGTTTATTAAGTGCTCTGTAGGCATATCGCTGCAAGCGGGTTTTTAAGTACTCTGGAGTCATTTTGTTGCAAGCGGGTTTTTACGTGCTCTGGAGTCATTTCGTTGCAAGCGGGTTTTTACATACTTCTCTGACATTTAACTGGAAGCGGGTTTTTTAAGTGCTCTGGAGTCATTTCGTTGCAAGCGGGGTTTTACGTGCTCTGGAGTCATTTCGTTGCAAGCGGGTTTTTACGTGCGCTGGAGTCATTTCGTTGGAAGCGGGTTTTTAAGTGCTCTGGAGTCATTTCATTGCAGGCGGGTTTTTAAGTGCTCTGAAGGCATTTCGCTGTAAGCGTGTTTTTAAGTGCTCTGGAGTCATTTCGTTGCAAGCGGGTTTTTACGTGTTCTGGAGTCATTTCGTTGCAAGCGGGTTTTTACATACTTCTCAGACATTTCACTGGAAGCGGGTTTTTTAAGTGCTCTGTAGGCATTTCGTTGCAAGTGGGGTTTTAAGTACTCTGGAGTCATTTCGTTGCAAGCCGGTTTTTACCTGCTCTGGACTCATTTCGTTGCAAGCGGGTTTTTAAATACTTCTCTGACATTTAACTGGAAGCGAGTTTTTTAAGTGCTCTGGAGTCATTTTGTTGGAAGCGGGTTTTTAAGTACTCTGGAGTCATTTCGTTGCAAGCGGGTTTTTAAGTGCTCTGGAGTCATTTCGTTGCAAGCGGGTGTTTAAGTGCTCTGGAGTCATTTCGTTGCAAGCGTGTTTTTAAGTGCTCTGGAGTCATTTCGTTGCAAGCGGGTTTTTAAGTGCTCTGGAGTCATTTCGTTGCAAGCAGGTTTTTACGTGCTCTGGAGTCATGTCTTTGCAAGCGGGATTTTACATACTTATCAGACATTTCACTGGAAGCGGGTTTTTTAAGTGCTCTGTAGGCATTTCGTTGCAAGCGGGTTTTTAAGTACTCTGGAGTCATTTTGTTGCAAGCGCGTTTTTATATGCTCAGGAGTCATTTCGTTAAAAGCGGGTTTTTACATACTTCTCTGACATTTAACTGGAAGCGAGTTTTTTAAGTGCTCTGGAGTCATTTCGTTGCAAGCGGGTTTTTACATACTTCTCAGACATTTCACTGGAAGCGGGGTTTTAAGTGCTCTGGAGTCATTTCGTTGCAAGCGGGTTTTTACGTGCTCTGGAGTCATTTCGTTGCAAGCGGGTTTTTAAGTGCTCTGGAGTCATTTCGTTGCAAGCGGGTTTGTAAGTGCTCTGGAGTAATTTCGTTGCAAGCGGATTTTTAAGTGCTCTGAAGGCATTTCGTTGTAAGCGGGTTTGTACATGTTGTGGAGTCATTTCGGTGCAAGCGGGTTTTTACATACTTCTCAGACATTTCACTGGAAGCGGGTTTATTAAGTGCTCTGTAGGCATATCGTTGCAAGCGGGTTTTTAAGTACTCTGGAGTCATTTCGTTGCAAGCGGGTTTTTACGTGCTCCGGAGTCATTTCTTTGCAAGCGGGTTTTTACATACTTCTCTGACATTTAACTGGAAGCGGGTTTTTTAAGTGCTCTGGAGTCATTTCGTTGCAAGCGGGGTTTTACGTGCTCTGGAGTCATTTCGTTGCAAGCGGGTTTTTACGTGCGCTGGAGTCATTTCGTTGGAAGCGGGTTTTTAAGTACTCTGGAGTCATTTCGTTGCAAGCGGGTTTTTAAGTACTCTGGAGTCATTTCGTTGCAAGCGGGTGTTTAAGTGCTCTGGAGTCATTTCGTTGCAATCGTGTTTTTAAGTGCTCTGGAGTCATTTCGTTGCAAGCGGGTTTTTAAGTGCTCTGGAGTCATTTCGTTGCAAGCGGGTTGTTACGTGCTCTGGAGTCATTTCGTTGCTAGCGGGTTTTTACGTGCTCTGGAGTCATTTCGTTGCAAACGGGTTTTTACGTGCTCTGGAGTCATTTCGTTGCTAGCGGGTTTTTACGTGCTCTGGAGTCATTTCGTTGCAAGCGGGTTTTTAAGTGTTCTGGAGTCATTTCGTTGCAAGCGAGTTTTTAAGTGCTCTGGAGTCATTTCGTTGCAAGCGGGTTTTTAAGTCCTCTGGAGTCATTTCATTGCAAACGGGTTTTTAAGTGTTCTGGAGTCATTTCGTTGCAAGCGGGTTTTTACATACTTCTCAGACATTTCACTGGAAGCGGGTTTTTTAAGTGCTCTGTAGGCATATCGTTGCAAGCGGGTTTTAAAGGACTCTGGAGTCATTTCGTTGCAAGCGGGTTTTTACGTGCTCTGGAGTCATTTCGTTGCTAGCGGGTTTTTACGTGCTCTGGAGTCATTTCGTTGCAAGCGGGTTTTTACATACTTCTCAGACATTTCACTGGAAGCGGGTTTTTTAAGTACTCTGGAGTCATTTCGTTGCAAGCGGGTTTTTAAGTGCTCTGGATTCATTTCGTTCCAAGCGGTTTTTTTAGTGCTCTGGAGTCATTTCGTTGCAGGCGGGTTTTTAAGTGGCCTGGAGTCATTTCCTTGCAAGCGGGTTTTTAAATGCTCTGGAGTCATTTCGTTGCAGGGGGGTTTTTACGTGCTCTGGAGTCATTACGTTGCAAGCGGGTTTTTAAGTGCTCTGAAGGCATTTCGTTGTAAGCGGGTTTTTACGTGTTCTGGAGTCATTTCGTTGCAAGCGGGTTTTTACATACTTCTCAGACATTTCACTGGAAGCGGGTTTTTTAAGTGCTCTGTAGGCATTTCGTTGCAAGCGGGGTTTTAAGTACTCTGGAGTCATTTCGTTGCAAGCGGGTTTTTACATGCTCTGGAGTCATTTCGTTGCAAGCGGGTTTTTACATACTTCTCTGACATTTAACTGGAAGCGAGTTTTTTAAGTGCTCTGGAGTCATTTTGTTGGAAGCGGGTTTTTAAGTGCTCTGGAGTCATTTCGTTGCAAGCGGGTTTTTACATACTTCTCTGACATTTAACTGGAAGCGAGTTTTTTAAGTGCTCTGGAGTCATTTCGTTGCAAGCGGGTTTTTACATACTTCTCAGACATTTCACCGGAAGTGGGTTTTTAAGTGCTCTGGAGTCATTTCGTTGCAAGCGGGTTTTTAAGTGCTCTGGAGTCATTTCGTTGCAAGCGGGTTTGTAAGTGCTCTGGAATCATTTCGTTGCAAGCGAATTTTTAAGTGCTCTGAAGGCATTTCGTTGTAAGCGGGTTTGTACATGTTGTGGAGTCATTTCGTTGCAAGCGGGTTTTTACGTGCTCTGGAGTCATTTCGTTGCAAGCGGATTTTTACGTGCTCTGGAGTCATTTCTTTGCAAGCGGGTTTTTACATACTTCTCTGACATTTAACTGGAAGCGGGTTTTTTAAGTGCTCTGGAGTCATTTCGTTGCAAGCCGGGTTTTACGTGCTTTGGAGTCATTTCGTTGCAAGCGGGTTTTTACGTGCGCTGCAGTCATTTCGTTGGAAGCGGGTTTTTAAGTGCTCTGGAGTCATTTCGTTGCAGGCGGGTTTTTAAGTGCTCTGAAGGCATTTCGTTGTAAGCGGGTTTTGAAGTGCTCTGGAGTCATTTCGTTGCAAGCGGGTTTTTACGTGTTCTGGAGTCATTTCGTTGCAAGCGGGTTTTTAAGTACTCTGGAGTCATTTCGTTGCAAGCGGGTTTTTAAGTACTCTGGAGTCATTTCATTGCAAGCGGGTTTTTAAGTGCTCTGAAGGCATTTCTTTGTAAGCTGGTTTTTAAGTGCTCTGGAGTCATTTCGTTGCAAGCGGGTTTTTAGGTGTTCTGGAGTCATTTCGTTGCAAGCGGGTTTTTACATACTTCTCAGACATTTCACTGGAAGAGGGTTTTTTAAATGCTCTGGAGTCATTTCGTTGCAAGCGGGTTTTTACGTGTTCTGGAGTCATTTCGTTGCAAGCGGGTTTTTACATACTTCTCTGACATTTAACTGGAAGCGAGTTTTTTAAGTGCTCTGGAGTCATTTCGTTGGAAGCTGGTTTTTACATACTTCTCAGACATTTCACTGGAAGCGGGTTTTTTAAGTGCTCTGGAGTCATTTCGTTGCAAGCGGGTTTTTAAGTACTCTGGAGTCATTTCGTTGCAAGCGGGGTTTTAACTGCTCTGGAGTCATTTCGTTGCAAGCGGGTTTTTAAGTGCTCTGGAGTCATTTCGTTGCAGGCAGGTTTTTAAGTGCTCTGGAGTCATTTCGTTGCAAGCGGGTTTTTAAGTGCTCTGGAGTCTTTTCGTTGCAAGCGGGTTTTTAAGTGTTCTGGAGTCATTTCTTTGCAAGCGGGTTTTTAAGTGCTCTGAAGGCATTTCGTTGTAAGCGGGTTTTTAAGTGCTCTGGAGTCATTTCGTTGCAAGCGGGTTTTTAAGTGCTCTGGAGTCATTTCGTTGCAAGCGGATTTTTACGTGCTCTGGAGTCATTTCGTTGCAAGCAGATTTTTACGTGCTCTGGAGTCATTTCATTGCAAGCGGGTTTTTAAGTGCTCTGGAGTCATTTCATAGCAAGCGGGTTTTTAAGTGCTCTGGAGTCATTTCGTTGCAAGCGGGTTTTTAAGTGCTCTTGAATCATTTCGTTGCAAGCGGGTTTTTAAGTGCTCTGCAGTCATTTCGTTGCAAGGGGGTTTTTAAGTGTTCTGGAGTCATTTCGTTGCAAGCGGGTTTTTAAGTACTCTGGAGTCATTTCGTTGCAAGCGGGTTTTTAAGTGCCCTGGAGTCATTTCCTTGCAAGCGGGTTCTTAAATTCTCTGGAGTCATTTCGTTGCAGGGGGGTTTTTACGTGCTCTGGAGTCATTTCGTTGCAAGTGGGTTTTTAAGTGCTCTGAAGGCATTTCGTTGCAAGCAGGTTTTTACGTGCTCTGGAGTCATTTCGTTGCAAGCGGGTTTTACGTGCTCTGGAGTCATTTCGTTGCAAGCGGGTTTTTACATACTTCTCTGACATTTAACTGGAAGCGGGTTTTTTAAGTGCTCTGGAGTCATTTCGTTGCTAGCGGGTTTTTACGTGCTCTGGAGTCATTTCGTTGCAAACGGGTTTTTACGTGCTCTGGAGTCATTTCGTTGCTAGCGGGTTTTTACGTGCTCTGGAGTCATTTCGTTGCAAGCGGGTTTTTAAGTGCTCTGGAGTCATTTCGTTGCAAGCGGGTTTTTAAGTGTTCTGGAGTCATTTCGTTGCAAGCGGGTTTTTAAGTGTTCTGAAGTCATTTCGTTGCAAGCGAGTTTTTAAGTACTCTGGAGTCATTTCGTTGCAAGCAGGTTTTTAAGTGCTCTGGATTCATTTCGTTCCAAGCGGTTTTTTTAGTACTCTGGAGTCATTTCGTTGCAGGCGGGTTTCTAAGTGGCCTGGAGTCATTTCCTTGCAAGCGGGTTTTTAAATGCTCTGGAGTCATTTCGTTGCAGGGGGGTTTTTACGTGCTCTGGAGTCATTACGTTGCAAGCGGGTTTTTAAGTGCTCTGAAGGCATTTCGTTGTAAGCGGGTTTTTACGTGTTCTGGAGTCATTTCGTTGCAAGCGGGTTTTTACATACTTCTCAGACATTTCACTGGAAGCGGGTTTTTTAAGTGCTCTGTAGGCATTTCGTTGCAAGCGGGGTTTTAAGTACTCTGGAGTCATTTCGTTGCAAGCGGGTTTTTACATGCTCTGGAGTCATTTCGTTGCAAGCGGGTTTTTACATACTTCTCTGACATTTAACTGGAAGCGAGTTTTTTAAGTGCTCTGGAGTCATTTTGTTGGAAGCGGGTTTTTAAGTGCTCTGGAGTCATTTCGTTGCAAGCGGGTTTTTACGTGTTCTGGAGTCATTTCTTTGCAAGTGGGTTTTTACATACTTATCAGACATTTCACTGGAAGCGGGTTTTTTAAGTGCTCTGTAGGCATTTCGTTGCAAGCGGGTTTTTAGGTACTCTGGAGTCATTTTGTTGCAAGCGGGTGTTTATATGCTCTGGAGTCATTTCGTTACAAGAGGGTTTTTACATACTTCTCTGACATTTAACTGGAAGCGAGTTTTTTAAGTGCTCTGGAGTCATTTCGTTGCAAGCGGGTTTTTACATACTTCTCAGACATTTCACCGGAAGCGGGTTTTTAAGTGCTCTGGAGTCATTTCGTTGCAAGCGGGTTTTTAAGTGCTCTGGAGTCATTTCGTTGCAAGCGGGTTTTTACGTGCTCTGGAGTCATTTCGTTGCAAGCGGGTTTTTACATACTTCTCTGACATTTAACTGGAAGCGGGTTTTTAAGTGCTCTGGAATCATTTCGTTGCAAGCGAATTTTTAAGTGCTCTGAAGGCATTTCGTTGTAAGCGGGTTTGTACATGTTGTGGAGTCATTTCGTTGCAAGCGGGTTTTTACGTGCTCTGGAGTCATTTCGTTGCAAGCGGATTTTTACGTGCTCTGGAGTCATTTCTTTGCAAGCGGGTTTTTACATACTTCTCTGACATTTAACTGGAAGCGGGTTTTTTAAGTGCTTCGGAGTCATTTCGTTGCAAGCCGGGTTTTACGTGCTTTGGAGTCATTTCGTTTCAAGCGGGTTTTTACGTGCGCTGCAGTCATTTCGTTGGAAGCGGGTTTTTAAGTGCTCTGGAGTCATTTCATTGCAGGCGGGTTTTTAAGTGCTCTGAAGGCATTTCGTTGTAAGCGGGTTTTGAAGTGCTCTGGAGTCATTTCGTTGCAAGCGGGTTTTTACGTGTTCTGGAGTCATTTCGTTGCAAACGGGTTTTTAAGTACTCTGGAGTCATTTCGTTGCAAGCGGGTTTTTAAGTACTCTGGAGTCATTTCATTGCAAGCGGGTTTTTAAGTGCTCTGAAGGCATTTCTTTGTAAGCTGGTTTTTAAGTGCTCTGGAGTCATTTCGTTGCAAGCGGGTTTTTAGGTGTTCTGGAGTCATTTCGTTGCAAGCGGGTTTTTACATACTTCTCAGACATTTCACTGGAAGAGGGTTTTTTAAATGCTCTGGAGTCATTTCGTTGCAAGCGGTTTTTATGTGTTCTGGAGTCATTTCGTTGCAAGCGGGTTTTTACATACTTCTCTGACATTTAACTGGAAGCGAGTTTTTTACGTGCTCTGGAGTCATTTCGTTGGAAGCTGGTTTTTACATACTTCTCAGACATTTCACTGGAAGCGGGTTTTTTAAGTGCTCTGGAGTCATTTCGTTGCAAGCGGGGTTTAAGTACTCTGGAGTCATTTCGTTGAAAGCGGGGTTTTAACTGCTCTGGAGTCATTTCGTTGCAAGCGGGTTTTTAAGTGCTCTGGAGTCATTTCGTTGCAGGCAGGTTTTTAAGTGCTCTGGAGTCATTTCGTTGCAAGCGGGTTTTTAAGTGCTCTGGAGTCTTTTCGTTGCAAGCGGGTTTTTAAGTGTTCTGGAGTCATTTCTTTGCAAGCGGGTTTTTAAGTGCTCTGAAGGCATTTCGTTGTAAGCGGGTTTTTAAGTGCTCTGGAGTCATTTCGTTGCAAGCGGGTTCTTAAGTGCTCTGGAGTCATTTCGTTGCAAGCGGATTTTTACGTGCTCTGGAGTCATTTCGTTGCAAGCAGATTTTTACGTGCTCTGGAGTCATTTCATTGCAAGCGGGTTTTTAAGTGCTCTGGAGTCATTTCGTAGCAAGCGGGTTTTTAAGTGCTCTGGAGTCATTTCGTTGCAAGCGGGTTTTAAGTGCTCTTGAATCATTTCGTTGCAAGCGGGTTTTTAAGTGCTCTGCAGTCATTTCGTTGCAAGGGGGTTTTTAAGTGTTCTGGAGTCATTTCGTTGCAAGCGGGTTTTTAAGTACTCTGGAGTCATTTCGTTGCAAGCGGGTTTTTAAGTGCCCTGGAGTCATTTCCTTGCAAGCGGGTTCTTAAATGCTCTGGAGTCATTTCGTTGCAGGGGGGGTTTTACGTGCTCTGGAGTCATTTCGTTGCAAGTGGGTTTTTAAGTGCTCTGAAGGCATTTCGTTGCAAGCAGGTTTTTAAGTACTCTGGAGTCATTTCGTTGCAAGCGGGTTTTACGTGCTCTGGAGTCATTTCGTTGCAAGCGGGTTTTTACATACTTCTCTTACATTTAACTGGAAGCGGGTTTTTTAAGTGCTCTGGAGTCATTTCGTTGCTAGCGGGTTTTTACGTGCTCTGGAGTCATTTCGTTGCTAGCGGGTTTTTACGTGCTCTGGAGTCATTTCGTTGCAAGCGGGTTTTTAAGTGCTCTGGAGTCATTTCGTTGCAAGCGGGTTTTTAAGTGTTCTGGAGTCATTTCGTTGCAAGCGGGTTTTTAAGTGTTCTGAAGTCATTTCGTTGCAAGCGAGTTTTTAAGTGCTCTGGAGTCATTTCGTTGCAAGCGGGTTTTTAAGTCCTCTGGAGTCATTTCGTGGCAAACGGGTTTTTACGTGTTCTGGATTCATTTCGTTGCAAGCGGGTTTTTACATACTTCTCAGACATTTCACTGGAAGCGGGTTTTTTAAATGCTCTGTAGGCATTTCGTTGCAAGCGGGTTTTTAAGTACTCTGGAGTCATTTCGTTGCAAGCGGGTTTTTACGTGTTCTGGAGTCATTTCGTTGCAAGCGGGTTTTTACATACTTCTCTGACATTTAACTGGAAGCGAGTTTTTTAAGTGCTCTGGAGTCATTTCGCTGGAAGCTGGTTTTTACATACTTCTCAGACATTTCACTGGAAGCGGGTTTTTTAAGTGCTCTGGAGTCATTTCGTTGCAAGCGGGTTTTTAAGTACTCTGGAGTCATTTCGTTGCAAGCGGGTTTTTAAGTGCTCTGGAGTCATTTCGTTGCAAGCGGGTTTTTAAGTGCTCTGGAGTCATTTCGTTGCAAGCGGGTTTTTAAGTGCTCTGGAGTCATTTCGTTGCAAGCGGGTTTTTAAGTACTCTTTAGTCATTTCGTTGCAAGGGGGTTTTTAAGTGGCCTGGAGTCATTTCCTTGCAAGCGGGTTTTTAAATGCTCTGGAGTCATTTCGTTGCAGAGGGGTTTTTACGTGCTCTGGAGTCATTTCGTTGCAAGCGGGTTTTTAAGTGCTCTGGAGTCATTTCGTTGCAGGCAGGTTTTTAAGTGCTCTGGAGTCATTTCGTTGCAAGCGGGTTTTTAAGTGCTCTGGAGTCTTTTCGTTGCAAGCGGGTTTTTAAGTGTTCTGGAGTCATTTCTTTGCAAGCGGGTTTTTAAGTGCTCTGAAGGCATTTCGTTGTAAGCGGGTTTTTAAGTGCTCTGGAGTCATTTCGTTGCAAGCGGGTTCTTAAGTGCTCTGGAGTCATTTCGTTGCAAGCGGGTTTTTAAGTGCCCTGGAGTCATTTCCTTGCAAGCGGGTTCTTAAATGCTCTGGAGTCATTTCGTTGCAGGGGGGGTTTTACGTGCTCTGGAGTCATTTCGTTGCAAGTGGGTTTTTAAGTGCTCTGAAGGCATTTCGTTGCAAGCAGGTTTTTAAGTACTCTGGAGTCATTTCGTTGCAAGCGGGTTTTACGTGCTCTGGAGTCATTTCGTTGCAAGCGGGTTTTTACATACTTCTCTTACATTTAACTGGAAGCGGGTTTTTTAAGTGCTCTGGAGTCATTTCGTTGCTAGCGGGTTTTTACGTGCTCTGGAGTCATTTCGTTGCAAACGGGTTTTTACGTGCTCTGGAGTCATTTCGTTGCTAGCGGGTTTTTACGTGCTCTGGAGTCATTTCGTTGCAAGCGGGTTTTTAAGTGCTCTGGAGTCATTTCGTTGCAAGCGGGTTTTTAAGTGTTCTGGAGTCATTTCGTTGCAAGCGGGTTTTTAAGTGTTCTGAAGTCATTTCGTTGCAAGCGAGTTTTTAAGTGCTCTGGAGTCATTTCGTTGCAAGCGGGTTTTTAAGTCCTCTGGAGTCATTTCGTGGCAAACGGGTTTTTACGTGTTCTGGATTCATTTCGTTGCAAGCGGGTTTTTACATACTTCTCAGACATTTCACTGGAAGCGGGTTTTTTAAATGCTCTGTAGGCATTTCGTTGCAAGCGGGTTTTTAAGTACTCTGGAGTCATTTCGTTGCAAGCGGGTTTTTACGTGTTCTGGAGTCATTTCGTTGCAAGCGGGTTTTTACATACTTCTCTGACATTTAACTGGAAGCGAGTTTTTTAAGTGCTCTGGAGTCATTTCGCTGGAAGCTGGTTTTTACATACTTCTCAGACATTTCACTGGAAGCGGGTTTTTTAAGTGCTCTGGAGTCATTTCGTTGCAAGCGGGTTTTTAAGTACTCTGGAGTCATTTCGTTGTAAGCGGGTTTTTAAGTGCTCTGGAGTCATTTCGTTGCAAGCGGGTTTTTAAGTGCTCTGGAGTCATTTCGTTGCAAGCGGGTTTTTAAGTGCTCTGGAGTCATTTCGTTGCAAGCGGGTTTTTACGTGCTCTGGAGTCATTTCGTTGCAAGGGGCTTTTTAAGTGTTCTGGAGTCATTTCGTTGCAAGCGGGATTTTAAGTGCTCTGGAGTCAATTCTTTGCAAGCGGGTTTTTATGTGCTCTGGAGTCATTTCGTTGCAAGGGGCTTTTTAAGTGTTCTGGAGTCATTTCGTTGCAAGCGGGTTTTTAAGTACTCTTTAGTCATTTCGTTGCAAGGGGGTTTTTAAGTGGCCTGGAGTCATTTCCTTGCAAGCGGGTTTTTAAATGCTCTGGAGTCATTTCGTTGCAGAGGGGTTTTTACGTGCTCTGGAGTCATTTCGTTGCAAGCGGGTTTTTAAGTGCTCTGAAGGCATTTCGTTGTAAGCGGGTTTTTACGTGTTCTGGAGTCATTTCGGTGCAAGCGGGTTTTTACATACTTCTCAGACATTTCACTGGAAGCGGATTTATTAAGTGCTCTGTAGGCACATTGTTGCAAGCGGGTTTTTAAGTACTCTGGAGTCATTTCGTTGCAAGCGGGTTTTTACGTGCTCTGGAGTCATTTCGTTGCAAGCGGGTTTTTACATACTTCTCTGACATTTCACTGGAAGCGGGTTTATTAAGTGCTCTGTAGGCATATCGCTGCAAGCGGGTTTTTAAGTACTCTGGAGTCATTTCGGTGCAAGCGGGTTTTTACATACTTCTCAGACATTTCACTGGAAGCGGATTTATTAAGTGCTCTGTAGGCACATTGTTGCAAGCGGGTTTTTTAAGTGCTCTGGAGTCATTTCGTTGCTAGCGGGTTTTTACGTGCTCTGGAGTCATTTCGTTGCAAACGGGTTTTTACGTGCTCTGGAGTCATTTCGTTGCTAGCGGGTTTTTACGTGCTCTGGAGTCATTTCGTTGCAAGCGGGTTTTTAAGTGCTCTGGAGTCATTTCGTTGCAAGCGGGTTTTTTAGTGTTCTGGAGTCATTTCGTTGCAAGCGGGTTTTTAAGTGCTCTGGATTCATTTCGTTGCAAGCGGTTTTTTAAGTGCTCTGGAGTCATTTCGTTGCAGGCGGGTTTTTAAGTGGCCTGGAGTCATTTCCTTGCAAGCGGGTTTTTAAATGCTCTGGAGTCATTTCGTTGCAGGGGGGTTTTTAAGTACTCTGAAGGCATTTCGTTGTAAGCGGGTTTTTACGTGTTCTGGAGTCATTTCGGTGCAAGCGGGTTTTTACATACTTCTCAGACATTTCACTGGAAGCGGGTTTATTAAGTGCTCTGTAGGCATATCGTTGCAAGCGGGTTTTTAAGTACTCTGGAGTCATTTCGTTGCAAGTGGGTTTTTACGTGCTCTGGAGTCATTTCGTTGCAAGCGGGGTTTACATACTTCTCTGACATTTCACTGGAAGCGGGTTTATTAAGTGCTCTGTAGGCATATCGCTGCAAGCGGGTTTTTAAGTACTCTGGAGTCATTTCGTTGCAAGCGGGTTTTTACGTGCTCTGGAGTCATTTCGTTGCAAGCGGGTTTTTACATACTTCTCTGACATTTAACTGGAAGCGGGTTTTTTAAGTGCTCTGGAGTCATTTCGTTCAAGCGGGGTTTTACGTGCTCTGGAGTCATTTCGTTGCAAGCGGGTTTTTACGTGCGCTGGAGTCATTTCGTTGGAAGCGGGTTTTTAAGTGCTCTGGAGTCATCTCATTGCAGGCGGGTTTTTAAGTGCTCTGAAGGCATTTCGTTGTAAGCTTTTTTTTAAGTGCTCTGGAGTCATTTCGTTGCAAGCGGGTTTTTACGTGTTCTGGAGTCATTTCGTTGCAAGCGGGTTTTTACATACTTCTCAGACATTTCACTGGAAGCGGGTTTTTTAAGTGCTCTGTAGGCATTTCGTTGCAAGCGGGGTTTTAAGTACTCTGGAGTCATTTCGTTGCAAGCGGGTTTTTACATGCTCTGGAGTAATTTCGTTGTAAGCGGGTTTTTAAGTGCTCTGGAGTCATTTCGTTGCAAGCGGGTTTTTACGTGCTCTGGAGTCATTTCGTTGCAAGCGGGTTTTTAAGTACTCTGGAGTCATGTCGTTGCAAGCGGGTTTTTAAGTACTCTGGAGTCATTTCATTGCAAGCGGGTTTTTAAGTGCTCTGAAGGCATTTCTTTGTAAGCTGGTTTTTAAGTGCTCTGGAGTCATTTCGTTGCAAGCGGGTTTTTACGTGTTCTGGAGTCATTTCGTTGCAAGCGGGTTTTTACATACTTCTCTGACATTTAACTGGAAGCGAGTTTTTTAAGTGCTCTGGAGTCATTTCGTTGGAAGCTGGTTTTTACATACTTCTCAGACATTTCATTGGAAGCGGGTTTTTTAAGTGCTCTGGAGTCATTTCGTTGCAAGCGGGTTTTTAAGTACTCTGGAGTCATTTCGTTGCAAGCGGGGTTTTAACTGCTCTGGAGTCATTTCGTTGCAAGCGGGTTTTTAAGTGCTCTGGAGACATTTCGTTGCAGGCAGGTTTTTAAGTGCTCTGGAGTCATTTCGTTGCAAGCGGGTTTTTAAGTGCTCTGGAGTCTTTTCTTTGCAAGCGGGTTTTTAAGTGCTCTGGAGTCATTTCTTTGCAAGCGGATTTTTAAGTGATCTGAAGGCATTTTGTTGTAAGCGGGTTTTTAAGTGCTCTGGAGTCATTTCGTAGCAAGCGGGTTTTTAAGTGCTCTGGAGTCATTTCGTTGCAAGCGGGTTTTTAAGTGCTCTGGAGTCATTTCGTTGCAGGGGGGTTTTTACGTGCTCTGGAGTCATTTCGTTGCAAGCGGGTTTTTAAGTGCTCTGAAGGCATTTCGTTGTAAGCGGGTTTTTACGTGTTCTGGAGTCATTTCGGTGCAAGCGGGTTTTTACATACTTCTCAGACATTTCACTGGAAGCGGGTTTATTAAGTGCTCTGTAGGCATATCGTTGCAAGCGGGTTTTTAAGTACTCTGGAGTCATTTCGTTGCAAGCGGGTTTTTACGTGCTCTGGAGTCATTTCGTTGCAAGCGGGTTTTTACATACTTCTCTGACATTTCACTGGAAGCGGGTTTATTAAGTGCTCTGTAGGCATATCGCTGCAAGCGGGTTTTTAAGTACTCTGGAGTCATTTCGTTGCAAGCGGGTTTTTACGTGCTCTGGAGTCATTTCGTTGCAAGCGGGTTTTTACATACTTCTCTGACATTTAACTGGAAGCGGGTTTTTTAAGTGCTCTGGAGTCATTTCGTTGCAAGCGGGGTTTTACGTGCTCTGGAGTCATTTCGTTGCAAGCGGGTTTTTACGTGCGCTGGAGTCATTTCGTTGGAAGCGGGTTTTTAAGTGCTCTGGAGTCATTTCATTCCAGGCGGGTTTTTAAGTGCTCTGAAGGCATTTCGTTGTAAGCGTGTTTTTAAGTGCTCTGGAGTCATTTCGTTGCAAGCGGGTTTTTACGTGTTCTGGAGTCATTTCGTTGCAAGCAGGTTTTTACATACTTCTCAGACATTTCACTGGAAGCGGGTTTTTTAAGTGCTCTGTAGGCATTTCGTTGCAAGCGGTGCTTTAAGTACTCTGGAGTCATTTCGTTGCAAGCGGGTTTTTACCTGCTCTGGAGTCAATTCGTTGCAAGCGGGTTTTTACATACTTCTCTGACATTTAACTGGAAGCGGGTTTTTTAAGTGCTCTGGAGTCATTTCGTTGCTAGCGGGTTTTTACGTGCTCTGGAGTCATTTCGTTGCAAACGGGTTTTTACGTGCTCTGGAGTCATTTCGTTGCTAGCGGGTTTTTACGTGCTCTGGAGTCATTTCGTTGCAAGCGGGTTTTTAAGTGCTCTGGAGTCATTTCGTTGCAAGCGGGTTTTTAAGTGTTCTGGAGTCATTTCGTTGCAAGCGGGTTTTTAAGTGTTCTGAAGTCATTTCGTTGCAAGCGAGTTTTTAAGTGCTCTGGAGTCATTTCGTTGCAAGCGGGTTTTTAAGTCCTCTGGAGTCATTTCGTTGCAAACGGGTTTTTAAGTGTTCTGGAGTCATTTCGTTGCAAGCGGGTTTTTAAGTGTTCTGAAGTCATTTCGTTGCAAGCGAGTTTTTAAGTGCTCTGGAGTCATTTCGTTGCAAGCGGGTTTTTAAGTGCTCTGGATTCATTTCGTTGCAAGCGGTTTTTTAAGTGCTCTGGAGTCATTTCGTTGCAGGCGGGTTTTTAAGTGGCCTGGAGTCATTTCCTTGCAAGCGGGTTTTTAAATGCTCTGGAGTCATTTCGTTGCAGGGGGGTTTTTACGTGCTCTGGAGTCATTACGTTGCAAGCGGGTTTTTAAGTGCTCTGAAGGCATTTCGTTGTAAGCGGGTTTTTACGTGTTCTGGAGTCATTTCGGTGCAAGCGGGTTTTTACATACTTCTCAGACATTTCACTGGAAGCGGGTTTATTAAGTGCTCTGTAGGCATATCGTTGCAAGCGGGTTTTTAAGTACTCTGGAGTCATTTCGTTGCAAGCGGGTTTTTACGTGCTCTGGAGTCATTTCGTTGCAAGCGGGTTTTTACATACTTCTCTGACATTTCACTGGAAGCAGGTTTATTAAGTGCTCTGTAGGCATATCGCTGCAAGCGGGTTTTTACGTGCTCTGGAGTCATTTCGTTGCAAGCGGGTTTTTACATACTTCTCTGACATTTAACTGGAAGCGGGTTTTTTAAGTGCTCTGGAGTCATTTCGTTCAAGCGGGGTTTTACGTGCTCTGGAGTCATTTCGTTGCAAGCGGGTTTTTACGTGCGCTGGAGTCATTTCGTTGGAAGCGGGTTTTTAAGTGCTCTGGAGTCATTTCATTGCAGGCGGGTTTTTAAGTGCTCTGAAGGCATTTCGTTGTAAGCGTGTTTTTAAGTGCTCTGGAGTCATTTCGTTGCAAGCGGGTTTTTACGTGTTCTGGAGTCATTTCGTTGCAAGCGGGTTTTGACATACTTCTCAGACATTTCACTGGAAGCGGGTTTTTTAAGTGCTCTGTAGGCATTTCGATGCAAGCGGGGTTTCAAGTACTCTGGAGTCATTTCGTTGCAAGCGGGTTTTTACATGCTCTGGAGTCATTTCGTTGCAAGCGGGTTTTTACATACTTCTCTGACATTTAACTGGAAGCGAGTTTTTTAAGTGCTCTGGAGTCATTTTGTTGGAAGCGGGTTTTTAAGTGCTCTGCAGTCATTTCGTTGCAAGCGGGTTTTTACGTGTTCTGGAGTCATTTCTTTGCAAGCGGGTTTTTACATACTTCTCAGACATTTCACTGGAAGCGGGTTTTCAAGTGCTCTGGAGTCATTTCGTTGCAAGCGGGTTTTTACGTGCTCTGGAGTCATTTCGTTGCAAGCGGGTTTTTAAGTGCTCTGGAGTCATTTCGTTGCAAGCGGGTTTTTACGTGCTCTGGAGTCATTTCGTTGCAAGCGGGTTTTTAAGTGCTCTGGAGTCATTTCTTTGCAAGCGGGTTTTTACATACTTCTCTGACATTTAACTGGAAGCGGGTTTTTTAAGTGCTCTGAAGTCATTTCGTTGCAAGCCGGGTTTTACTTGCTTTGGAGTCATTTCGTTGCAAGCGGGTTTTTACGTGCGCTGGAGTCATTTGGTTGGAAGCGGGTTTTTAAGTGCTCTGGAGTCATTTCGTTGCAGGCGGGTTTTTAAGTGCTCTGAAGGCATTTCGTTGTAAGCGGGTTTTTAAGTGCTCTGGAGTCATTTCGTTGCAAGCGGGTTTTTACGTGTTCTGGAGTCATTTCGTTGCAAGCGGGTTTTTAAATACTCTGGAGTCATTTCGTTGCAAGCGGGTTTGTAAGTACTCTGGAGTCATTTCATTGCAAGCGGGTTTTTAAGTGCTCTGAAGGCATTTCTTTGTAAGCTGGTTTTTAAGTGCTCTGGAGTCATTTCGTTGCAAGCGGGTTTTTACGTGTTCTGGAGTCATTTCGTTGCAAGCGGGTTTTTACATACTTCTCTGACATTTAACTGGAAGCGAGTTTTTTAAGTGCTCTGGAGTCATTTCGTTGGAAGCTGGTTTTTACATACTTCTCAGACATTTCATTGGAAGCGGGTTTTTTAAGTGCTCTGGAGTCATTTCGTTGCAAGCGGGTTTTTAAGTACTCTGGAGTCATTTCGTTGCAAGCGGGGTTTTAACTGCTCTGGAGTCATTTCGTTGCAAGCGGGTTTTTAAGTGCTCTGGAGTCATTTCGTTGCAGGCAGGTTTTTAAGTGCTCTGGAGTCATTTCGTTGCAAGCGGGTTTTTAAGTGCTCTGGAGTCTTTTCGTTGCAAGCGGGTTTTTAAGTGTTCTGGAGTCATTTCTTTGCAAGCGGGTTTTTAAGTGCTCTGAAGGCATTTCGTTGTAAGCGGGTTTTTAAGTGCTCTGGAGTCATTTCGTAGCAAGCGGGTTTTTAAGTGCTCTGGAGTCATTTCGTTGCAAGCGGGTTTTTAAGTGCTCTTGAGTCATTTCGTTGCAAGCGGGTTTTTAAGTGCTCTGCAGTCATTTCGTTGCAAGGGGGTTTTTAAGTGTTCTGGAGTCATTTCGTTGCAAGCGGGTTTTTAAGTACTCTGGAGTCATTTCCTTGCAAGCGGGTTCATAAATGCTCTGGAGTCATTTCGTTGCAGGGGGGTTTTTACGTGCTCTGGAGTCATTTCCTTGCAAGTGGGTTTTTAAGTGCTCTGAAGGCATTTCGTTGCAAGCGGGTTTTTAAGTACTCTGGAGTCATTTCGTTGCAAGCGGGTTTTACGTGCTCTGGAGTCATTTCGTTGCAAGCGGGTTTTTACATACTTCTCTGACATTTAACTGGAAGCGGGTTTTTTAAGTGCTCTGGAGTCATTTCGTTGCAAGGGGGTTTTACGTGTTCTGGAGTCATTTCGTTGCAAGCGGGTTTTTACATACTTCTCAGACATTTCACTGGAAGCGGGTTTTTTAAGTGCTCTGTAGGCATTTCGTTGCAAGCGGGGTTTTAAGTACTCTGGAGTCATTTCGTTGCAAGCGGGTTTTTACATGCTCTGGAGTAATTTCGTTGTAAGCGGGTTTTTAAGTGCTCTGGAGTCATTTCGTTGCAAGCGGGTTTTTACGTGCTCTGGAGTCATTTCGTTGCAAGCGGGTTTTTGAGTACTCTGGAGTCATTTCGTTGCAAGCGGGTTTTTAAGTACTCTGGAGTCATTTCATTGCAAGCGGGTTTTTAAGTGCTCTGAAGGCATTTCTTTGTAAGCTGGTTTTTAAGTGCTCTGGAGTCATTTCGTTGCAAGCGGGTTTTTACGTGTTCTGGAGTCATTTCGTTGCAAGCGGGTTTTTACATACTTCTCTGACATTTAACTGGAAGCGAGTTTTTTAAGTGCTCTGGAGTCATTTCGTTGGAAGCTGGTTTTTACATACTTCTCAGACATTTCATTGGAAGCGGGTTTTTTAAGTGCTCTGGAGTCATTTCGTTGCAAGCGGGTTTTTAAGTACTCTGGAGTCATTTCGTTGCAAGCGGGTTTTTAAGTGCTCTGGAGTCATTTCTTTGCAAGCGGGTTTTTACATACTTCTCTGACATTTAACTGGAAGCGGGTTTTTTAAGTGCTCTGAAGTCATTTCGTTGCAAGCCGGGTTTTACTTGCTTTGGAGTCATTTCGTTGCAAGCGGGTTTTTACGTGCGCTGGAGTCATTTGGTTGGAAGCGGGTTTTTAAGTGCTCTGGAGTCATTTCGTTGCAGGCGGGTTTTTAAGTGCTCTGAAGGCATTTCGTTGTAAGCGGGTTTTTAAGTGCTCTGGAGTCATTTCGTTGCAAGCGGGTTTTTACGTGTTCTGGAGTCATTTCGTTGCAAGCGGGTTTTTAAATACTCTGGAGTCATTTCGTTGCAAGCGGGTTTGTAAGTACTCTGGAGTCATTTCATTGCAAGCGGGTTTTTAAGTGCTCTGAAGGCATTTCTTTGTAAGCTGGTTTTTAAGTGCTCTGGAGTCATTTCGTTGCAAGCGGGTTTTTACGTGTTCTGGAGTCATTTCGTTGCAAGCGGGTTTTTACATACTTCTCTGACATTTAACTGGAAGCGAGTTTTTTAAGTGCTCTGGAGTCATTTCGTTGGAAGCTGGTTTTTACATACTTCTCAGACATTTCATTGGAAGCGGGTTTTTTAAGTGCTCTGGAGTCATTTCGTTACAAGCGGGTTTTTAAGTACTCTGGAGTCATTTCGTTGCAAGCGGGGTTTTAACTGCTCTGGAGTCATTTCGTTGCAAGCGGGTTTTTAAGTGCTCTGGAGTCATTTCGTTGCAGGCAGGTTTTTAAGTGCTCTGGAGTCATTTTGTTGCAAGCGGGTTTTTAAGTGCTCTGGAGTCTTTTCGTTGCAAGCGGGTTTTTAAGTGTTCTGGAGTCATTTCTTTGCAAGCGGGTTTTTAAGTGCTCTGAAGGCATTTCGTTGTAAGCGGGTTTTTAAGTGCTCTGGAGTCATTTCGTAGCAAGCGGGTTTTTAAGTGCTCTGGAGTCATTTCGTTGCAAGCGGGTTTTTAAGTGCTCTTGAGTCATTTCGTTGCAAGCGGGTTTTTAAGTGCTCTGCAGTCATTTCGTTGCAAGGGGGTTTTTAAGTGTTCTGGAGTCATTTCGTTGCAAGCGCGTTTTTAAGTACTCTGGAGTCATTTCCTTGCAAGCGGGTTCATAAATGCTCTGGAGTCATTTCGTTGCAGGGGGGTTTTTACGTGCTCTGGAGTCATTTCCTTGCAAGTGGGTTTTTAAGTGCTCTGAAGGCATTTCGTTGCAAGCGGGTTTTTAAGTACTCTGGAGTCATTTCGTTGCAAGCGGGTTTTACGTGCTCTGGAGTCATTTCGTTGCAAGCGGGTTTTTACATACTTCTCTGACATTTAACTGGAAGCGGGTTTTTTAAGTGCTCTGGAGTCATTTCGTTGCAAGGGGGTTTTACGTGTTCTGGAGTCATTTCGTTGCAAGCGGGTTTTTACATACTTCTCAGACATTTCACTGGAAGCGGGTTTTTTAAGTGCTCTGTAGGCATTTCGTTGCAAGCGGGGTTTTAAGTACTCTGGAGTCATTTCGTTGCAAGCGGGTTTTTACATGCTCTGGAGTAATTTCGTTGTAAGCGGGTTTTTAAGTGCTCTGGAGTCATTTCGTTGCAAGCGGGTTTTTACGTGCTCTGGAGTCATTTCGTTGCAAGCGGGTTTTTAAGTACTCTGGAGTCATTTCGTTGCAAGCGGGTTTTTAAGTACTCTGGAGTCATTTCATTGCAAGCGGGTTTTTAAGTGCTCTGAAGGCATTTCTTTGTAAGCTGGTTTTTAAGTGCTCTGGAGTCATTTCGTTGCAAGCGGGTTTTTACGTGTTCTGGAGTCATTTCGTTGCAAGCGGGTTTTTACATACTTCTCTGACATTTAACTGGAAGCGAGTTTTTTAAGTGCTCTGGAGTCATTTCGTTGGAAGCTGGTTTTTACATACTTCTCAGACATTTCATTGGAAGCGGGTTTTTTAAGTGCTCTGGAGTCATTTCGTTGCAAGCGGGTTTTTAAGTACTCTGGAGTCATTTCGTTGCAAGCGGGGTTTTAACTGCTCTGGAGTCATTTCGTTGCAAGCGGGTTTTTAAGTGCTCTGGAGACATTTCGTTGCAGGCAGGTTTTTAAGTGCTCTGGAGTCATTTCGTTGCAAGCGGGTTTTTAAGTGCTCTGGAGTCTTTTCTTTGCAAGCGGGTTTTTAAGTGCTCTGGAGTCATTTCTTTGCAAGCGGATTTTTAAGTGCTCTGAAGGCATTTCGTTGTAAGCGGGTTTTTAAGTGCTCTGGAGTCATTTCGTAGCAAGCGGGTTTTTAAGTGCTCTGGAGTCATTTCGTTGCAAGCGGGTTTTTAAGTGCTCTGGAGTCATTTCGTTGCAGGGGGGTTTTTACGTGCTCTGGAGTCATTTCGTTGCAAGCGGGTTTTTAAGTGCTCTGAAGGCATTTCGTTGTAAGCGGGTTTTTACGTGTTCTGGAGTCATTTCGGTGCAAGCGGGTTTTTACATACTTCTCAGACATTTCACTGGAAGCGGGTTTATTAAGTGCTCTGTAGGCATATCGTTGCAAGCGGGTTTTTAAGTACTCTGGAGTCATTTCGTTGCAAGCGGGTTTTTACGTGCTCTGGAGTCATTTCGTTGCAAGCGGGTTTTTACATACTTCTCTGACATTTCACTGGAAGCGGGTTTATTAAGTGCTCTGTAGGCATATCGCTGCAAGCGGGTTTTTAAGTACTCTGGAGTCATTTCGTTGCAAGCGGGTTTTTACGTGCTCTGGAGTCATTTCGTTGCAAGCGGGTTTTTACATACTTCTCTGACATTTAACTGGAAGCGGGTTTTTTAAGTGCTCTGGAGTCATTTCGTTGCAAGCGGGGTTTTACGTGCTCTGGAGTCATTTCGTTGCAAGCGGGTTTTTACGTGCGCTGGAGTCATTTCGTTGGAAGCGGGTTTTTAAGTGCTCTGGAGTCATTTCATTGCAGGCGGGTTTTTAAGTGCTCTGAAGGCATTTCGTTGTAAGCGTGTTTTTAAGTGCTCTGGAGTCATTTCGTTGCAAGCGGGTTTTTACGTGTTCTGGAGTCATTTCGTTGCAAGCAGGTTTTTACATACTTCTCAGACATTTCACTGGAAGCGGGTTTTTTAAGTGCTCTGTAGGCATTTCGTTGCAAGCGGTGCTTTAAGTACTCTGGAGTCATTTCGTTGCAAGCGGGTTTTTACCTGCTCTGGAGTCAATTCGTTGCAAGCGGGTTTTTACATACTTCTCTGACATTTAACTGGAAGCGGGTTTTTTAAGTGCTCTGGAGTCATTTCGTTGCTAGCGGGTTTTTACGTGCTCTGGAGTCATTTCGTTGCAAACGGGTTTTTACGTGCTCTGGAGTCATTTCGTTGCTAGCGGGTTTTTACGTGCTCTGGAGTCATTTCGTTGCAAGCGGGTTTTTAAGTGCTCTGGAGTCATTTCGTTGCAAGCGGGTTTTTAAGTGTTCTGGAGTCATTTCGTTGCAAGCGGGTTTTTAAGTGTTCTGAAGTCATTTCGTTGCAAGCGAGTTTTTAAGTGCTCTGGAGTCATTTCGTTGCAAGCGGGTTTTTAAGTCCTCTGGAGTCATTTCGTTGCAAACGGGTTTTTAAGTGTTCTGGAGTCATTTCGTTGCAAGCGGGTTTTTAAGTGTTCTGAAGTCATTTCGTTGCAAGCGAGTTTTTAAGTGCTCTGGAGTCATTTCGTTGCAAGCGGGTTTTTAAGTGCTCTGGATTCATTTCGTTGCAAGCGGTTTTTTAAGTGCTCTGGAGTCATTTCGTTGCAGGCGGGTTTTTAAGTGGCCTGGAGTCATTTCCTTGCAAGCGGGTTTTTAAATGCTCTGGAGTCATTTCGTTGCAGGGGGGTTTTTACGTGCTCTGGAGTCATTACGTTGCAAGCGGGTTTTTAAGTGCTCTGAAGGCATTTCGTTGTAAGCGGGTTTTTACGTGTTCTGGAGTCATTTCGGTGCAAGCGGGTTTTTACATACTTCTCAGACATTTCACTGGAAGCGGGTTTATTAAGTGCTCTGTAGGCATATCGTTGCAAGCGGGTTTTTAAGTACTCTGGAGTCATTTCGTTGCAAGCGGGTTTTTACGTGCTCTGGAGTCATTTCGTTGCAAGCGGGTTTTTACATACTTCTCTGACATTTCACTGGAAGCAGGTTTATTAAGTGCTCTGTAGGCATATCGCTGCAAGCGGGTTTTTACGTGCTCTGGAGTCATTTCGTTGCAAGCGGGTTTTTACATACTTCTCTGACATTTAACTGGAAGCGGGTTTTTTAAGTGCTCTGGAGTCATTTCGTTCAAGCGGGGTTTTACGTGCTCTGGAGTCATTTCGTTGCAAGCGGGTTTTTACGTGCGCTGGAGTCATTTCGTTGGAAGCGGGTTTTTAAGTGCTCTGGAGTCATTTCATTGCAGGCGGGTTTTTAAGTGCTCTGAAGGCATTTCGTTGTAAGCGTGTTTTTAAGTGCTCTGAAGTCATTTCGTTGCAAGCGGGTTTTTACGTGTTCTGGAGTCATTTCGTTGCAAGCGGGTTTTTACATACTTCTCAGACATTTCACTGGAAGCGGGTTTTTTAAGTGCTCTGTAGGCATTTCGATGCAAGCGGGGTTTCAAGTACTCTGGAGTCATTTCGTTGCAAGCGGGTTTTTACATGCTCTGGAGTCATTTCGTTGCAAGCGGGTTTTTACATACTTCTCTGACATTTAACTGGAAGCGAGTTTTTTAAGTGCTCTGGAGTCATTTTGTTGGAAGCGGGTTTTTAAGTGCTCTGGAGTCATTTCGTTGCAAGCGGGTTTTTACGTGTTCTGGAGTCATTTCTTTGCAAGCGGGTTTTTACATACTTCTCAGACATTTCACTGGAAGCGGGTTTTTAAGTGCTCTGGAGTCATTTCGTTGCAAGCGGGTTTTTACGTGCTCTGGAGTCATTTCGTTGCAAGCGGGTTTTTAAATACTCTGGAGTCATTTCGTTGCAAGCGGGTTTGTAAGTACTCTGGAGTCATTTCATTGCAAGCGGGTTTTTAAGTGCTCTGAAGGCATTTCTTTGTAAGCTGGTTTTTAAGTGCTCTGGAGTCATTTCGTTGCAAGCGGGTTTTTACGTGTTCTGGAGTCATTTCGTTGCAAGCGGGTTTTTACATACTTCTCTGACATTTAACTGGAAGCGAGTTTTTTAAGTGCTCTGGAGTCATTTCGTTGGAAGCTGGTTTTTACATACTTCTCAGACATTTCATTGGAAGCGGGTTTTTTAAGTGCTCTGGAGTCATTTCGTTGCAAGCGGGTTTTTAAGTACTCTGGAGTCATTTCGTTGCAAGCGGGGTTTTAACTGCTCTGGAGTCATTTCGTTGCAAGCGGGTTTTTAAGTGCTCTGGAGTCATTTCGTTGCAGGCAGGTTTTTAAGTGCTCTGGAGTCATTTCGTTGCAAGCGGGTTTTTAAGTGCTCTGGAGTCTTTTCGTTGCAAGCGGGTTTTTAAGTGTTCTGGAGTCATTTCTTTGCAAGCGGGTTTTTAAGTGCTCTGAAGGCATTTCGTTGTAAGCGGGTTTTTAAGTGCTCTGGAGTCATTTCGTAGCAAGCGGGTTTTTAAGTGCTCTGGAGTCATTTCGTTGCAAGCGGGTTTTTAAGTGCTCTTGAGTCATTTCGTTGCAAGCGGGTTTTTAAGTGCTCTGCAGTCATTTCGTTGCAAGGGGGTTTTTAAGTGTTCTGGAGTCATTTCGTTGCAAGCGGGTTTTTAAGTACTCTGGAGTCATTTCCTTGCAAGCGGGTTCATAAATGCTCTGGAGTCATTTCGTTGCAGGGGGGTTTTTACGTGCTCTGGAGTCATTTCCTTGCAAGTGGGTTTTTAAGTGCTCTGAAGGCATTTCGTTGCAAGCGGGTTTTTAAGTACTCTGGAGTCATTTCGTTGCAAGCGGGTTTTACGTGCTCTGGAGTCATTTCGTTGCAAGCGGGTTTTTACATACTTCTCTGACATTTAACGGGAAGCGGGTTTTTTAAGTGCTCTGGAGTCATTTCGTTGCAAGGGGGTTTTACGTGCTCTGGAGTCATTTCGTTGCAAGCGGGTTTTTACGTGCGCTGGAGTCATTTCGTTGGAAGCGGGTTTTTAAGTGCTCTGGAGTCATTTCGTTGCAGGCGGGTTTTTAAGTGCTCTGAAGGCATTTCGTTGTAAGCGGGTTTTTAAGTGCTCTGGAGTCATTTCGTTGCAAGCGGGTTTTTACGTGTTCTGGAGTCATTTCGTTGCAAGCGGGTTTTTAAGTGCTCTGGAGTCATTTCGTTGCAGGGGGGTTTTTACGTGCTCTGGAGTCATTTCGTTGCAAGCGGGTTTTTAAGTGCTCTGAAGGCATTTCGTTGTAAGCGGGTTTTTACGTGTTCTGGAGTCATTTCGGTGCAAGCGGGTTTTTACATACTTCTCAGACATTTCACTGGAAGCGGGTTTATTAAGTGCTCTGTAGGCATATCGCTGCAAGCGGGTTTTTAAGTACTCTGGAGTCATTTCGTTGCAAGCGGGTTTTTACGTGCTCTGGAGTCATTTCGTTGCAAGCGGGTTTTTACATACTTCTCTGACATTTAACTGGAAGCGGGTTTTTTAAGTGCTCTGGAGTCATTTCGTTGCAAGCGGGGTTTTACGTGCTCTGGAGTCATTTCGTTGCAAGCGGGTTTTTACGTGCGCTGGAGTCATTTCGTTGGAAGCGGGTTTTTAAGTGCTCTGGAGTCATTTCATTGCAGGCGGGTTTTTAAGTGCTCTGAAGGCATTTCGTTGTAAGCGTGTTTTTAAGTGCTCTGGAGTCATTTCGTTGCAAGCGGGTTTTTACGTGTTCTGGAGTCATTTCCTTGCAAGCAGGTTTTTACATACTTCTCAGACATTTCACTGGAAGCGGGTTTTTTAAGTGCTCTGTAGGCATTTCGTTGCAAGCGGGGCTTTAAGTACTCTGGAGTCATTTCGTTGCAAGCGGGTTTTTACCTGCTCTGGAGTCAATTCGTTGCAAGCGGGTTTTTACATACTTCTCTGACATTTAACTGGAAGCGGGTTTTTTAAGTGCTCTGGAGTCATTTCGTTGCTAGCGGGTTTTTACGTGCTCTGGAGTCATTTCGTTGCAAACGGGTTTTTACGTGCTCTGGAGTCATTTCGTTGCTAGCGGGTTTTTACGTGCTCTGGAGTCATTTCGTTGCAAGCGGGCTTTTAAGTGCTCTGGAGTCATTTCGTTGCAAGCGGGTTTTTAAGTGTTCTGGAGTCATTTCGTTGCAAGCGGGTTTTTAAGTGTTCTGAAGTCATTTCGTTGCAAGCGAGTTTTTAAGTGCTCTGGAGTCATTTCGTTGCAAGCGGGTTTTTAAGTCCTCTGGAGTCATTTCGTTGCAAACGGGTTTTTAAGTGTTCTGGAGTCATTTCGTTGCAAGCGGGTTTTTACATACTTCTCAGACATTTCACTGGAAGCGGGTTTTTAAGTGCTCTGGAGTCATTTCGTTGCAAGCGGGTTTTTACGTGCTCTGGAGTCATTTCGTTGCAAGCGGGTTTTTAAATACTCTGGAGTCATTTCGTTGCAAGCGGGTTTGTAAGTACTCTGGAGTCATTTCATTGCAAGCGGGTTTTTAAGTGCTCTGAAGGCATTTCTTTGTAAGCTGGTTTTTAAGTGCTCTGGAGTCATTTCGTTGCAAGCGGGTTTTTACGTGTTCTGGAGTCATTTCGTTGCAAGCGGGTTTTTACATACTTCTCTGACATTTAACTGGAAGCGAGTTTTTTAAGTGCTCTGGAGTCATTTCGTTGGAAGCTGGTTTTTACATACTTCTCAGACATTTCATTGGAAGCGGGTTTTTTAAGTGCTCTGGAGTCATTTCGTTGCAAGCGGGTTTTTAAGTACTCTGGAGTCATTTCGTTGCAAGCGGGGTTTTAACTGCTCTGGAGTCATTTCGTTGCAAGCGGGTTTTTAAGTGCTCTGGAGTCATTTCGTTGCAGGCAGGTTTTTAAGTGCTCTGGAGTCATTTCGTTGCAAGCGGGTTTTTAAGTGCTCTGGAGTCTTTTCGTTGCAAGCGGGTTTTTAAGTGTTCTGGAGTCATTTCTTTGCAAGCGGGTTTTTAAGTGCTCTGAAGGCATTTCGTTGTAAGCGGGTTTTTAAGTGCTCTGGAGTCATTTCGTAGCAAGCGGGTTTTTAAGTGCTCTTGAGTCATTTCGTTGCAAGCGGGTTTTTAAGTGCTCTGCAGTCATTTCGTTGCAAGGGGGTTTTTAAGTGTTCTGGAGTCATTTCGTTGCAAGCGGGTTTTTAAGTACTCTGGAGTCATTTCCTTGCAAGCGGGTTCATAAATGCTCTGGAGTCATTTCGTTGCAGGGGGGTTTTTACGTGCTCTGGAGTCATTTCCTTGCAAGTGGGTTTTTAAGTGCTCTGAAGGCATTTCGTTGCAAGCGGGTTTTTAAGTACTCTGGAGTCATTTCGTTGCAAGCGGGTTTTACGTGCTCTGGAGTCATTTCGTTGCAAGCGGGTTTTTACATACTTCTCTGACATTTAACGGGAAGCGGGTTTTTTAAGTGCTCTGGAGTCATTTCGTTGCAAGGGGGTTTTACGTGCTCTGGAGTCATTTCGTTGCAAGCGGGTTTTTACGTGCGCTGGAGTCATTTCGTTGGAAGCGGGTTTTTAAGTGCTCTGGAGTCATTTCGTTGCAGGCGGGTTTTTAAGTGCTCTGAAGGCATTTCGTTGTAAGCGGGTTTTTAAGTGCTCTGGAGTCATTTCGTTGCAAGCGGGTTTTTACGTGTTCTGGAGTCATTTCGTTGCAAGCGGGTTTTTAAGTGCTCTGGAGTCATTTCGTTGCAGGGGGGTTTTTACGTGCTCTGGAGTCATTTCGTTGCAAGCGGGTTTTTAAGTGCTCTGAAGGCATTTCGTTGTAAGCGGGTTTTTACGTGTTCTGGAGTCATTTCGGTGCAAGCGGGTTTTTACATACTTCTCAGACATTTCACTGGAAGCGGGTTTATTAAGTGCTCTGTAGGCATATCGCTGCAAGCGGGTTTTTAAGTACTCTGGAGTCATTTCGTTGCAAGCGGGTTTTTACGTGCTCTGGAGTCATTTCGTTGCAAGCGGGTTTTTACATACTTCTCTGACATTTAACTGGAAGCGGGTTTTTTAAGTGCTCTGGAGTCATTTCGTTGCAAGCGGGGTTTTACGTGCTCTGGAGTCATTTCGTTGCAAGCGGGTTTTTACGTGCGCTGGAGTCATTTCGTTGGAAGCGGGTTTTTAAGTGCTCTGGAGTCATTTCATTGCAGGCGGGTTTTTAAGTGCTCTGAAGGCATTTCGTTGTAAGCGTGTTTTTAAGTGCTCTGGAGTCATTTCGTTGCAAGCGGGTTTTTACGTGTTCTGGAGTCATTTCCTTGCAAGCAGGTTTTTACATACTTCTCAGACATTTCACTGGAAGCGGGTTTTTTAAGTGCTCTGTAGGCATTTCGTTGCAAGCGGGGCTTTAAGTACTCTGGAGTCATTTCGTTGCAAGCGGGTTTTTACCTGCTCTGGAGTCAATTCGTTGCAAGCGGGTTTTTACATACTTCTCTGACATTTAACTGGAAGCGGGTTTTTTAAGTGCTCTGGAGTCATTTCGTTGCTAGCGGGTTTTTACGTGCTCTGGAGTCATTTCGTTGCAAACGGGTTTTTACGTGCTCTGGAGTCATTTCGTTGCTAGCGGGTTTTTACGTGCTCTGGAGTCATTTCGTTGCAAGCGGGCTTTTAAGTGCTCTGGAGTCATTTCGTTGCAAGCGGGTTTTTAAGTGTTCTGGAGTCATTTCGTTGCAAGCGGGTTTTTAAGTGTTCTGAAGTCATTTCGTTGCAAGCGAGTTTTTAAGTGCTCTGGAGTCATTTCGTTGCAAGCGGGTTTTTAAGTCCTCTGGAGTCATTTCGTTGCAAACGGGTTTTTAAGTGTTCTGGAGTCATTTCGTTGCAAGCGGGTTTTTACATACTTCTCAGACCTTTCACTGGAAGCGGGTTTTTTAAGTGCTCTGTAGGCATATCGTTGCAAGCGGGTTTTAAAGGACTCTGGAGTCATTTCGTTGCAAGCGGGTTTTTACGTGCTCTGGAGTCATTTCGTTGCTAGCGGGTTTTTACGTGCTCTGGAGTCATTTCGTTGCAAGCGGGTTTTTACATACTTCTCAGACATTTCACTGGAAGCGTGTTTTTTAAGTGCTCTGTAGGCATTTCGTTGCAAGCGGGTTTTTAAGTACTCTGGAGTCATTTCGTTGCAAGCGGGTTTTTAAGTGCTCTGGATTCATTTCGTTGCAAGCGGTTTTTTAAGTGCTCTGGAGTCATTTCGTTGCAGGCGGGTTTTTAAGTGGCCTGGAGTCATTTCCTTGCAAGCGGGTTTTTAAATGCTCTGGAGTCAATTCGTTGCAGGGGGGTTTTTACGTGCTCTGGAGTCATTACGTTGCAAGCGGGTTTTTAAGTGCTCTGAAGGCATTTCGTTGTAAGCGGGTTTTTACGTGTTCTGGAGTCATTTCGGTGCAAGCGGGTTTTTACATACTTCTCAGACATTTCACTGGAAGCGGGTTTATTAAGTGCTCTGTAGGCATATCGTTGCAAGCGGGTTTTTAAGTACTCTGGAGTCATTTCGTTGCAAGCGGGTTTTTACGTGCTCTGGAGTCATTTCGTTGCAAGCGGGTTTTTACATACTTCTCTGACATTTCACTGGAAGCAGGTTTATTAAGTGCTCTGTAGGCATATCGCTGCAAGCGGGTTTTTACGTGCTCTGGAGTCATTTCGTTGCAAGCGGGTTTTTACATACTTCTCTGACATTTAACTGGAAGCGGGTTTTTTAAGTGCTCTGGAGTCATTTCGTTCAAGCGGGGTTTTACGTGCTCTGGAGTCATTTCGTTGCAAGCGGGTTTTTACGTGCGCTGGAGTCATTTCGTTGGAAGCGGGTTTTTAAGTGCTCTGGAGTCATTTCATTGCAGGCGGGTTTTTAAGTGCTCTGAAGGCATTTCGTTGTAAGCGTGTTTTTAAGTGCTCTGGAGTCATTTCGTTGCAAGCGGGTTTTTACGTGTTCTGGAGTCATTTCGTTGCAAGCGGGTTTTTACATACTTCTCAGACATTTCACTGGAAGCGGGTTTATTAAGTGCTCTGTAGGCATATCGTTGAAAGGGGGTTTTTAAGTACTCTGGAGTCATTTCGTTGCAAGCGGGTTTTTACGTGCTCTGGAGTCATTTCGTTGCAAGCGGGTTTTTACATACTTCTCTGACATTTCACTGGAAGCGGGTTTATTAAGTGCTCTGTAGGCATATCGCTGCAAGCGGGTTTTTAAGTACTCTGGAGTCATTTCGTTGCAAGCGGGTTTTTACGTGCTCTGGAGTCATTTCGTTGCAAGCGGGTTTTTACATACTTCTCTGACATTTAACTGGAAGCGGGTTTTTTAAGTGCTCTGGAGTCATTTCGTTGCAAGCGGGGTTTTACGTGCTCTGGAGTCATTTCGTTGCAAGCGGGTTTTTACGTGCGCTGGAGTCATTTCGTTGGAAGCGGGTTTTTAAGTGCTCTGGAGTCATTTCATTGCAGGCGGGTTTTTAAGTGCTCTGAAGGCATTTCGTTTTAAGCGTGTTTTTAAGTGCTCTGGAGTCATTTCGTTGCAAGCGGGTTTTTACGTGTTCTGGAGTCATTTCGTTGCAAGCAGGTTTTTACATACTTCTCAGACATTTCACTGGAAGCGGGTTTTTTAAGTGCTCTGTAGGCATTTCGTTGCAAGCGGGGCTTTAAGTACTCTGGAGTCATTTCGTTGCAAGCGGGTTTTTACCTGCTCTGGAGTCAATTCGTTGCAAGCGGGTTTTTACATACTTCTCTGACATTTAACTGGAAGCGGGTTTTTTAAGTGCTCTGGAGTCATTTCGTTGCTAGCGGGTTTTTACGTGCTCTGGAGTCATTTCGTTGCAAACGGGTTTTTACGTGCTCTGGAGTCATTTCGTTGCTAGCGGGTTTTTACGTGCTCTGGAGTCATTTCGTTGCAAGCGGGTTTTTAAGTGCTCTGGAGTCATTTCGTTGCAAGCGGGTTTTTAAGTGTTCTGGAGTCATTTCGTTGCAAGCGGGTTTTTAAGTGTTCTGAAGTCATTTCGTTGCAAGCGAGTTTTTAAGTGCTCTGGAGTCATTTCGTTGCAAGCGGGTTTTTAAGTCCTCTGGAGTCATTTCGTTGCAAACGGGTTTTTAAGTGTTCTGGAGTCATTTCGTTGCAAGCGGGTTTTTACATACTTCTCAGACCTTTCACTGGAAGCGGGTTTTTTAAGTGCTCTGTAGGCATATCGTTGCAAGCGGGTTTTAAAGGACTCTGGAGTCATTTCGTTGCAAGCGGGTTTTTACATGCTCTGGAGTCATTTCGTTGCTAGCGGGTTTTTACGTGCTCTGGAGTCATTTTGTTGCAAGCGGGTTTTTACATACTTCTCAGACATTTCACTGGAAGCGTGTTTTTTAAGTGCTCTGTAGGCATTTCGTTGCAAGCGGGTTTTTAAGTACTCTGGAGTCATTTCGTTGCAAGCGGGTTTTTAAGTGCTCTGGATTCATTTCGTTGCAAGCGGTTTTTTAAGTGCTCTGGAGTCATTTCGTTGCAGGCGGGTTTTTAAGTGGCCTGGAGTCATTTCCTTGCAAGCGGGTTTTTAAATGCTCTGGAGTCATTTCGTTGCAGGGGGGTTTTTACGTGCTCTGGAGTCATTACGTTGCAAGCGGGTTTTTAAGTGCTCTGAAGGCATTTCGTTGTAAGCGGGTTTTTACGTGTTCTGGAGTCATTTCGGTGCAAGCGGGTTTTTACATACTTCTCAGACATTTCACTGGAAGCGGGTTTATTAAGTGCTCTGTAGGCATATCGTTGCAAGCGGGTTTTTAAGTACTCTGGAGTCATTTCGTTGCAAGCGGGTTTTTACGTGCTCTGGAGTCATTTCGTTGCAAGCGGGTTTTTATATACTTCTCTGACATTTCACTGGAAGCAGGTTTATTAAGTGCTCTGTAGGCGTATCGCTGCAAGCGGGTTTTTACGTGCTCTGGAGTCATTTCGTTGCAAGCGGGTTTTTACATACTTCTCTGACATTTAACTGGAAGCGGGTTTTTTAAGTGCTCTGGAGTCATTTCGTTCAAGCGGGGTTTTACGTGCTCTGGAGTCATTTCGTTGCAAGCGGGTTTTTACGTACGCTGGAGTCATTTCGTTGGAAGCGGGTTTTTAAGTGCTCTGGAGTCATTTCATTGCAGGCGGGTTTTTAAGTGCTCTGAAGGCATTTCATTGTAAGCGTGTTTTTAAGTGCTCTGGAGTCATTTCGTTGCAAGCGGGTTTTTACGTGTTCTGGAGTCATTTCGTTGCAAGCGGGTTTTTACATACTTCTCAGACATTTCACTGGAAGCGGGTTTTTTAAGTGCTCTGTAGGCATTTCGTTGCAAGCGGGGTTTTAAGTACTCTGGAGTCATTTCGTTGCAAGCGGGTTTTTACATGCTCTGGAGTCATTTCGTTGCAAGCGGGTTTTTACATACTTCTCTGACATTTAACTGGAAGCGAGTTTTTTAAGTGCTCTGGAGTCATTTTGTTGGAAGCGGGTTTTTAAGTGCTCTGGAGTCATTTCGTTGCAAGCGGGTTTTTACGTGTTCTGGAGTCATTTCTTTGCAAGCGGGTTTTTACATACTTCTCAGACATTTCACTGGAAGCGGGTTTTTAAGTGCTCTGGAGTCATTTCGTTGCAAGCGGGTTTTTACGTGCTCTGGAGTCATTTCGTTGCAAGCGGGTTTTTAAGTGCTCTGGAGTCATTTCGTTGCAAGCGGGTTTGTAAGTGCTCTGGAATCATTTCGTTGCAAGCGAATTTTTAAGTGCTATGAAGGCATTTCGTTGTAAGCGGGTTTGTACATGTTGTGGAGTCATTTCGGTGCAAGCGGGTTTTTACGTGCTCTGGAGTCATTTCTTTGCAAGCGGGTTTTTACATACTTCTCTGACATTTAACTGGAAGCGGGTTTTTTAAGTGCTCTGAAGTCATTTCGTTGCAAGCCGGGTTTTACGTGCTTTGGAGTCATTTCGTTGCAAGCGGGTTTTTACGTGCGCTGGAGTCATTTGGTTGGAAGCGGGTTTTTAAGTGCTCTGGAGTCATTTCGTTGCAGGCGGGTTTTTAAGTGCTCTGAAGGCATTTCGTTGTAAGCGGGTTTTTAAGTGCTCTGGAGTCATTTCGTTGCAAGCGGGTTTTTACGTGTTCTGGAGTCATTTCGTTGCAAGCGGGTTTTTAAATACTCTGGAGTCATTTCGTTGCAAGCGGGTTTGTAAGTACTCTGGAGTCATTTCATTGCAAGCGGGTTTTTAAGTGCTCTGAAGGCATTTCTTTGTAAGCTGGTTTTTAAGTGCTCTGGAGTCATTTCGTTGCAAGCGGGTTTTTACGTGTTCTGGAGTCATTTCGTTGCAAGCGGGTTTTTACATACTTCTCTGACATTTAACTGGAAGCGAGTTTTTTAAGTGCTCTGGAGTCATTTCGTTGGAAGCTGGTTTTTACATACTTCTCAGACATTTCATTGGAAGCGGGTTTTTTAAGTGCTCTGGAGTCATTTCGTTGTAAGCGGGTTTTTAAGTACTCTGGAGTCATTTCGTTGCAAGCGGGGTTTTACGTGCTCTGGAGTCATTTCGTTGCAAGCGGGTTTTTACGTGCGCTGGAGTCATTTCGTTGGAAGCGGGTTTTTAAGTGCTCTGGAGTCATTTCATTGCAGGCGGGTTTTTAAGTGCTCTGAAGGCATTTCGTTGTAAGCGTGTTTTTAAGTGCTCTGGAGTCATTTCGTTGCAAGCGGGTTTTTACGTGTTCTGGAGTCATTTCCTTGCAAGCAGGTTTTTACATACTTCTCAGACATTTCACTGGAAGCGGGTTTTTTAAGTGCTCTGTAGGCATTTCGTTGCAAGCGGGGCTTTAAGTACTCTGGAGTCATTTCGTTGCAAGCGGGTTTTTACCTGCTCTGGAGTCAATTCGTTGCAAGCGGGTTTTTACATACTTCTCTGACATTTAACTGGAAGCGGGTTTTTTAAGTGCTCTGGAGTCATTTCGTTGCTAGCGGGTTTTTACGTGCTCTGGAGTCATTTCGTTGCAAACGGGTTTTTACGTGCTCTGGAGTCATTTCGTTGCTAGCGGGTTTTTACGTGCTCTGGAGTCATTTCGTTGCAAGCGGGCTTTTAAGTGCTCTGGAGTCATTTCGTTGCAAGCGGGTTTTTAAGTGTTCTGGAGTCATTTCGTTGCAAGCGGGTTTTTAAGTGTTCTGAAGTCATTTCGTTGCAAGCGAGTTTTTAAGTGCTCTGGAGTCATTTCGTTGCAAGCGGGTTTTTAAGTCCTCTGGAGTCATTTCGTTGCAAACGGGTTTTTAAGTGTTCTGGAGTCATTTCGTTGCAAGCGGGTTTTTACATACTTCTCAGACATTTCACTGGAAGCGGGTTTTTAAGTGCTCTGGAGTCATTTCGTTGCAAGCGGGTTTTTACGTGCTCTGGAGTCATTTCGTTGCAAGCGGGTTTTTAAATACTCTGGAGTCATTTCGTTGCAAGCGGGTTTGTAAGTACTCTGGAGTCATTTCATTGCAAGCGGGTTTTTAAGTGCTCTGAAGGCATTTCTTTGTAAGCTGGTTTTTAAGTGCTCTGGAGTCATTTCGTTGCAAGCGGGTTTTTACGTGTTCTGGAGTCATTTCGTTGCAAGCGGGTTTTTACATACTTCTCTGACATTTAACTGGAAGCGAGTTTTTTAAGTGCTCTGGAGTCATTTCGTTGGAAGCTGGTTTTTACATACTTCTCAGACATTTCATTGGAAGCGGGTTTTTTAAGTGCTCTGGAGTCATTTCGTTGCAAGCGGGTTTTTAAGTACTCTGGAGTCATTTCGTTGCAAGCGGGGTTTTAACTGCTCTGGAGTCATTTCGTTGCAAGCGGGTTTTTAAGTGCTCTGGAGTCATTTCGTTGCAGGCAGGTTTTTAAGTGCTCTGGAGTCATTTCGTTGCAAGCGGGTTTTTAAGTGCTCTGGAGTCTTTTCGTTGCAAGCGGGTTTTTAAGTGTTCTGGAGTCATTTCTTTGCAAGCGGGTTTTTAAGTGCTCTGAAGGCATTTCGTTGTAAGCGGGTTTTTAAGTGCTCTGGAGTCATTTCGTAGCAAGCGGGTTTTTAAGTGCTCTGGAGTCATTTCGTTGCAAGCGGGTTTTTAAGTGCTCTTGAGTCATTTCGTTGCAAGCGGGTTTTTAAGTGCTCTGCAGTCATTTCGTTGCAAGGGGGTTTTTAAGTGTTCTGGAGTCATTTCGTTGCAAGCGGGTTTTTAAGTACTCTGGAGTCATTTCCTTGCAAGCGGGTTCATAAATGCTCTGGAGTCATTTCGTTGCAGGGGGGTTTTTACGTGCTCTGGAGTCATTTCCTTGCAAGTGGGTTTTTAAGTGCTCTGAAGGCATTTCGTTGCAAGCGGGTTTTTAAGTACTCTGGAGTCATTTCGTTGCAAGCGGGTTTTACGTGCTCTGGAGTCATTTCGTTGCAAGCGGGTTTTTACATACTTCTCTGACATTTAACGGGAAGCGGGTTTTTTAAGTGCTCTGGAGTCATTTCGTTGCAAGGGGGTTTTACGTGCTCTGGAGTCATTTCGTTGCAAGCGGGTTTTTACGTGCGCTGGAGTCATTTCGTTGGAAGCGGGTTTTTAAGTGCTCTGGAGTCATTTCGTTGCAGGCGGGTTTTTAAGTGCTCTGAAGGCATTTCGTTGTAAGCGGGTTTTTAAGTGCTCTGGAGTCATTTCGTTGCAAGCGGGTTTTTACGTGTTCTGGAGTCATTTCGTTGCAAGCGGGTTTTTAAGTGCTCTGGAGTCATTTCGTTGCAGGGGGGTTTTTACGTGCTCTGGAGTCATTTCGTTGCAAGCGGGTTTTTAAGTGCTCTGAAGGCATTTCGTTGTAAGCGGGTTTTTACGTGTTCTGGAGTCATTTCGGTGCAAGCGGGTTTTTACATACTTCTCAGACATTTCACTGGAAGCGGGTTTATTAAGTGCTCTGTAGGCATATCGCTGCAAGCGGGTTTTTAAGTACTCTGGAGTCATTTCGTTGCAAGCGGGTTTTTACGTGCTCTGGAGTCATTTCGTTGCAAGCGGGTTTTTACATACTTCTCTGACATTTAACTGGAAGCGGGTTTTTTAAGTGCTCTGGAGTCATTTCGTTGCAAGCGGGGTTTTACGTGCTCTGGAGTCATTTCGTTGCAAGCGGGTTTTTACGTGCGCTGGAGTCATTTCGTTGGAAGCGGGTTTTTAAGTGCTCTGGAGTCATTTCATTGCAGGCGGGTTTTTAAGTGCTCTGAAGGCATTTCGTTGTAAGCGTGTTTTTAAGTGCTCTGGAGTCATTTCGTTGCAAGCGGGTTTTTACGTGTTCTGGAGTCATTTCCTTGCAAGCAGGTTTTTACATACTTCTCAGACATTTCACTGGAAGCGGGTTTTTTAAGTGCTCTGTAGGCATTTCGTTGCAAGCGGGGCTTTAAGTACTCTGGAGTCATTTCGTTGCAAGCGGGTTTTTACCTGCTCTGGAGTCAATTCGTTGCAAGCGGGTTTTTACATACTTCTCTGACATTTAACTGGAAGCGGGTTTTTTAAGTGCTCTGGAGTCATTTCGTTGCTAGCGGGTTTTTACGTGCTCTGGAGTCATTTCGTTGCAAACGGGTTTTTACGTGCTCTGGAGTCATTTCGTTGCTAGCGGGTTTTTACGTGCTCTGGAGTCATTTCGTTGCAAGCGGGCTTTTAAGTGCTCTGGAGTCATTTCGTTGCAAGCGGGTTTTTAAGTGTTCTGGAGTCATTTCGTTGCAAGCGGGTTTTTAAGTGTTCTGAAGTCATTTCGTTGCAAGCGAGTTTTTAAGTGCTCTGGAGTCATTTCGTTGCAAGCGGGTTTTTAAGTCCTCTGGAGTCATTTCGTTGCAAACGGGTTTTTAAGTGTTCTGGAGTCATTTCGTTGCAAGCGGGTTTTTACATACTTCTCAGACCTTTCACTGGAAGCGGGTTTTTTAAGTGCTCTGTAGGCATATCGTTGCAAGCGGGTTTTAAAGGACTCTGGAGTCATTTCGTTGCAAGCGGGTTTTTACGTGCTCTGGAGTCATTTCGTTGCTAGCGGGTTTTTACGTGCTCTGGAGTCATTTCGTTGCAAGCGGGTTTTTACATACTTCTCAGACATTTCACTGGAAGCGTGTTTTTTAAGTGCTCTGTAGGCATTTCGTTGCAAGCGGGTTTTTAAGTACTCTGGAGTCATTTCGTTGCAAGCGGGTTTTTAAGTGCTCTGGATTCATTTCGTTGCAAGCGGTTTTTTAAGTGCTCTGGAGTCATTTCGTTGCAGGCGGGTTTTTAAGTGGCCTGGAGTCATTTCCTTGCAAGCGGGTTTTTAAATGCTCTGGAGTCAATTCGTTGCAGGGGGGTTTTTACGTGCTCTGGAGTCATTACGTTGCAAGCGGGTTTTTAAGTGCTCTGAAGGCATTTCGTTGTAAGCGGGTTTTTACGTGTTCTGGAGTCATTTCGGTGCAAGCGGGTTTTTACATACTTCTCAGACATTTCACTGGAAGCGGGTTTATTAAGTGCTCTGTAGGCATATCGTTGCAAGCGGGTTTTTAAGTACTCTGGAGTCATTTCGTTGCAAGCGGGTTTTTACGTGCTCTGGAGTCATTTCGTTGCAAGCGGGTTTTTACATACTTCTCTGACATTTCACTGGAAGCAGGTTTATTAAGTGCTCTGTAGGCATATCGCTGCAAGCGGGTTTTTACGTGCTCTGGAGTCATTTCGTTGCAAGCGGGTTTTTACATACTTCTCTGACATTTAACTGGAAGCGGGTTTTTTAAGTGCTCTGGAGTCATTTCGTTCAAGCGGGGTTTTACGTGCTCTGGAGTCATTTCGTTGCAAGCGGGTTTTTACGTGCGCTGGAGTCATTTCGTTGGAAGCGGGTTTTTAAGTGCTCTGGAGTCATTTCATTGCAGGCGGGTTTTTAAGTGCTCTGAAGGCATTTCGTTGTAAGCGTGTTTTTAAGTGCTCTGGAGTCATTTCGTTGCAAGCGGGTTTTTACGTGTTCTGGAGTCATTTCGTTGCAAGCGGGTTTTTACATACTTCTCAGACATTTCACTGGAAGCGGGTTTATTAAGTGCTCTGTAGGCATATCGTTGAAAGGGGGTTTTTAAGTACTCTGGAGTCATTTCGTTGCAAGCGGGTTTTTACGTGCTCTGGAGTCATTTCGTTGCAAGCGGGTTTTTACATACTTCTCTGACATTTCACTGGAAGCGGGTTTATTAAGTGCTCTGTAGGCATATCGCTGCAAGCGGGTTTTTAAGTACTCTGGAGTCATTTCGTTGCAAGCGGGTTTTTACGTGCTCTGGAGTCATTTCGTTGCAAGCGGGTTTTTACATACTTCTCTGACATTTAACTGGAAGCGGGTTTTTTAAGTGCTCTGGAGTCATTTCGTTGCAAGCGGGGTTTTACGTGCTCTGGAGTCATTTCGTTGCAAGCGGGTTTTTACGTGCGCTGGAGTCATTTCGTTGGAAGCGGGTTTTTAAGTGCTCTGGAGTCATTTCATTGCAGGCGGGTTTTTAAGTGCTCTGAAGGCATTTCGTTTTAAGCGTGTTTTTAAGTGCTCTGGAGTCATTTCGTTGCAAGCGGGTTTTTACGTGTTCTGGAGTCATTTCGTTGCAAGCAGGTTTTTACATACTTCTCAGACATTTCACTGGAAGCGGGTTTTTTAAGTGCTCTGTAGGCATTTCGTTGCAAGCGGGGCTTTAAGTACTCTGGAGTCATTTCGTTGCAAGCGGGTTTTTACCTGCTCTGGAGTCAATTCGTTGCAAGCGGGTTTTTACATACTTCTCTGACATTTAACTGGAAGCGGGTTTTTTAAGTGCTCTGGAGTCATTTCGTTGCTAGCGGGTTTTTACGTGCTCTGGAGTCATTTCGTTGCAAACGGGTTTTTACGTGCTCTGGAGTCATTTCGTTGCTAGCGGGTTTTTACGTGCTCTGGAGTCATTTCGTTGCAAGCGGGTTTTTAAGTGCTCTGGAGTCATTTCGTTGCAGGCGGGTTTTTAAGTGCTCTGAAGGCATTTCGTTGTAAGCGGGTTTTTAAGTGCTCTGGAGTCATTTCGTTGCAAGCGGGTTTTTACGTGTTCTGGAGTCATTTCGTTGCAAGCGGGTTTTTAAGTGCTCTGGAGTCATTTCGTTGCAGGGGGGTTTTTACGTGCTCTGGAGTCATTTCGTTGCAAGCGGGTTTTTAAGTGCTCTGAAGGCATTTCGTTGTAAGCGGGTTTTTACGTGTTCTGGAGTCATTTCGGTGCAAGCGGGTTTTTACATACTTCTCAGACATTTCACTGGAAGCGGGTTTATTAAGTGCTCTGTAGGCATATCGCTGCAAGCGGGTTTTTAAGTACTCTGGAGTCATTTCGTTGCAAGCGGGTTTTTACGTGCTCTGGAGTCATTTCGTTGCAAGCGGGTTTTTACATACTTCTCTGACATTTAACTGGAAGCGGGTTTTTTAAGTGCTCTGGAGTCATTTCGTTGCAAGCGGGGTTTTACGTGCTCTGGAGTCATTTCGTTGCAAGCGGGTTTTTACGTGCGCTGGAGTCATTTCGTTGGAAGCGGGTTTTTAAGTGCTCTGGAGTCATTTCATTGCAGGCGGGTTTTTAAGTGCTCTGAAGGCATTTCGTTGTAAGCGTGTTTTTAAGTGCTCTGGAGTCATTTCGTTGCAAGCGGGTTTTTACGTGTTCTGGAGTCATTTCCTTGCAAGCAGGTTTTTACATACTTCTCAGACATTTCACTGGAAGCGGGTTTTTTAAGTGCTCTGTAGGCATTTCGTTGCAAGCGGGGCTTTAAGTACTCTGGAGTCATTTCGTTGCAAGCGGGTTTTTACCTGCTCTGGAGTCAATTCGTTGCAAGCGGGTTTTTACATACTTCTCTGACATTTAACTGGAAGCGGGTTTTTTAAGTGCTCTGGAGTCATTTCGTTGCTAGCGGGTTTTTACGTGCTCTGGAGTCATTTCGTTGCAAACGGGTTTTTACGTGCTCTGGAGTCATTTCGTTGCTAGCGGGTTTTTACGTGCTCTGGAGTCATTTCGTTGCAAGCGGGCTTTTAAGTGCTCTGGAGTCATTTCGTTGCAAGCGGGTTTTTAAGTGTTCTGGAGTCATTTCGTTGCAAGCGGGTTTTTAAGTGTTCTGAAGTCATTTCGTTGCAAGCGAGTTTTTAAGTGCTCTGGAGTCATTTCGTTGCAAGCGGGTTTTTAAGTCCTCTGGAGTCATTTCGTTGCAAACGGGTTTTTAAGTGTTCTGGAGTCATTTCGTTGCAAGCGGGTTTTTACATACTTCTCAGACCTTTCACTGGAAGCGGGTTTTTTAAGTGCTCTGTAGGCATATCGTTGCAAGCGGGTTTTAAAGGACTCTGGAGTCATTTCGTTGCAAGCGGGTTTTTACGTGCTCTGGAGTCATTTCGTTGCTAGCGGGTTTTTACGTGCTCTGGAGTCATTTCGTTGCAAGCGGGTTTTTACATACTTCTCAGACATTTCACTGGAAGCGTGTTTTTTAAGTGCTCTGTAGGCATTTCGTTGCAAGCGGGTTTTTAAGTACTCTGGAGTCATTTCGTTGCAAGCGGGTTTTTAAGTGCTCTGGATTCATTTCGTTGCAAGCGGTTTTTTAAGTGCTCTGGAGTCATTTCGTTGCAGGCGGGTTTTTAAGTGGCCTGGAGTCATTTCCTTGCAAGCGGGTTTTTAAATGCTCTGGAGTCAATTCGTTGCAGGGGGGTTTTTACGTGTTCTGGAGTCATTACGTTGCAAGCGGGTTTTTAAGTGCTCTGAAGGCATTTCGTTGTAAGCGGGTTTTTACGTGTTCTGGAGTCATTTCGGTGCAAGCGGGTTTTTACATACTTCTCAGACATTTCACTGGAAGCGGGTTTATTAAGTGCTCTGTAGGCATATCGTTGCAAGCGGGTTTTTAAGTACTCTGGAGTCATTTCGTTGCAAGCGGGTTTTTACGTGCTCTGGAGTCATTTCGTTGCAAGCGGGTTTTTACATACTTCTCTGACATTTCACTGGAAGCAGGTTTATTAAGTGCTCTGTAGGCATATCGCTGCAAGCGGGTTTTTACGTGCTCTGGAGTCATTTCGTTGCAAGCGGGTTTTTACATACTTCTCTGACATTTAACTGGAAGCGGGTTTTTTAAGTGCTCTGGAGTCATTTCGTTCAAGCGGGGTTTTACGTGCTCTGGAGTCATTTCGTTGCAAGCGGGTTTTTACGTGCGCTGGAGTCATTTCGTTGGAAGCGGGTTTTTAAGTGCTCTGGAGTCATTTCATTGCAGGCGGGTTTTTAAGTGCTCTGAAGGCATTTCGTTGTAAGCGTGTTTTTAAGTGCTCTGGAGTCATTTCGTTGCAAGCGGGTTTTTACGTGTTCTGGAGTCATTTCGTTGCAAGCGGGTTTTTACATACTTCTCAGACATTTCACTGGAAGCGGGTTTATTAAGTGCTCTGTAGGCATATCGTTGAAAGGGGGTTTTTAAGTACTCTGGAGTCATTTCGTTGCAAGCGGGTTTTTACGTGCTCTGGAGTCATTTCGTTGCAAGCGGGTTTTTACATACTTCTCTGACATTTCACTGGAAGCGGGTTTATTAAGTGCTCTGTAGGCATATCGCTGCAAGCGGGTTTTTAAGTACTCTGGAGTCATTTCGTTGCAAGCGGGTTTTTACGTGCTCTGGAGTCATTTCGTTGCAAGCGGGTTTTTACATACTTCTCTGACATTTAACTGGAAGCGGGTTTTTTAAGTGCTCTGGAGTCATTTCGTTGCAAGCGGGGTTTTACGTGCTCTGGAGTCATTTCGTTGCAAGCGGGTTTTTACGTGCGCTGGAGTCATTTCGTTGGAAGCGGGTTTTTAAGTGCTCTGGAGTCATTTCATTGCAGGCGGGTTTTTAAGTGCTCTGAAGGCATTTCGTTTTAAGCGTGTTTTTAAGTGCTCTGGAGTCATTTCGTTGCAAGCGGGTTTTTACGTGTTCTGGAGTCATTTCGTTGCAAGCAGGTTTTTACATACTTCTCAGACATTTCACTGGAAGCGGGTTTTTTAAGTGCTCTGTAGGCATTTCGTTGCAAGCGGGGCTTTAAGTACTCTGGAGTCATTTCGTTGCAAGCGGGTTTTTACCTGCTCTGGAGTCAATTCGTTGCAAGCGGGTTTTTACATACTTCTCTGACATTTAACTGGAAGCGGGTTTTTTAAGTGCTCTGGAGTCATTTCGTTGCTAGCGGGTTTTTACGTGCTCTGGAGTCATTTCGTTGCAAACGGGTTTTTACGTGCTCTGGAGTCATTTCGTTGCTAGCGGGTTTTTACGTGCTCTGGAGTCATTTCGTTGCAAGCGGGTTTTTAAGTGCTCTGGAGTCATTTCGTTGCAAGCGGGTTTTTAAGTGTTCTGGAGTCATTTCGTTGCAAGCGGGTTTTTAAGTGTTCTGAAGTCATTTCGTTGCAAGCGAGTTTTTAAGTGCTCTGGAGTCATTTCGTTGCAAGCGGGTTTTTAAGTCCTCTGGAGTCATTTCGTTGCAAACGGGTTTTTAAGTGTTCTGGAGTCATTTCGTTGCAAGCGGGTTTTTACATACTTCTCAGACCTTTCACTGGAAGCGGGTTTTTTAAGTGCTCTGTAGGCATATCGTTGCAAGCGGGTTTTAAAGGACTCTGGAGTCATTTCGTTGCAAGCGGGTTTTTACATGCTCTGGAGTCATTTCGTTGCTAGCGGGTTTTTACGTGCTCTGGAGTCATTTTGTTGCAAGCGGGTTTTTACATACTTCTCAGACATTTCACTGGAAGCGTGTTTTTTAAGTGCTCTGTAGGCATTTCGTTGCAAGCGGGTTTTTAAGTACTCTGGAGTCATTTCGTTGCAAGCGGGTTTTTAAGTGCTCTGGATTCATTTCGTTGCAAGCGGTTTTTTAAGTGCTCTGGAGTCATTTCGTTGCAGGCGGGTTTTTAAGTGGCCTGGAGTCATTTCCTTGCAAGCGGGTTTTTAAATGCTCTGGAGTCATTTCGTTGCAGGGGGGTTTTTACGTGCTCTGGAGTCATTACGTTGCAAGCGGGTTTTTAAGTGCTCTGAAGGCATTTCGTTGTAAGCGGGTTTTTACGTGTTCTGGAGTCATTTCGGTGCAAGCGGGTTTTTACATACTTCTCAGACATTTCACTGGAAGCGGGTTTATTAAGTGCTCTGTAGGCATATCGTTGCAAGCGGGTTTTTAAGTACTCTGGAGTCATTTCGTTGCAAGCGGGTTTTTACGTGCTCTGGAGTCATTTCGTTGCAAGCGGGTTTTTATATACTTCTCTGACATTTCACTGGAAGCAGGTTTATTAAGTGCTCTGTAGGCGTATCGCTGCAAGCGGGTTTTTACGTGCTCTGGAGTCATTTCGTTGCAAGCGGGTTTTTACATACTTCTCTGACATTTAACTGGAAGCGGGTTTTTTAAGTGCTCTGGAGTCATTTCGTTCAAGCGGGGTTTTACGTGCTCTGGAGTCATTTCGTTGCAAGCGGGTTTTTACGTACGCTGGAGTCATTTCGTTGGAAGCGGGTTTTTAAGTGCTCTGGAGTCATTTCATTGCAGGCGGGTTTTTAAGTGCTCTGAAGGCATTTCATTGTAAGCGTGTTTTTAAGTGCTCTGGAGTCATTTCGTTGCAAGCGGGTTTTTACGTGTTCTGGAGTCATTTCGTTGCAAGCGGGTTTTTACATACTTCTCAGACATTTCACTGGAAGCGGGTTTTTTAAGTGCTCTGTAGGCATTTCGTTGCAAGCGGGGTTTTAAGTACTCTGGAGTCATTTCGTTGCAAGCGGGTTTTTACATGCTCTGGAGTCATTTCGTTGCAAGCGGGTTTTTACATACTTCTCTGACATTTAACTGGAAGCGAGTTTTTTAAGTGCTCTGGAGTCATTTTGTTGGAAGCGGGTTTTTAAGTGCTCTGGAGTCATTTCGTTGCAAGCGGGTTTTTACGTGTTCTGGAGTCATTTCTTTGCAAGCGGGTTTTTACATACTTCTCAGACATTTCACTGGAAGCGGGTTTTTAAGTGCTCTGGAGTCATTTCGTTGCAAGCGGGTTTTTACGTGCTCTGGAGTCATTTCGTTGCAAGCGGGTTTTTAAGTGCTCTGGAGTCATTTCGTTGCAAGCGGGTTTGTAAGTGCTCTGGAATCATTTCGTTGCAAGCGAATTTTTAAGTGCTATGAAGGCATTTCGTTGTAAGCGGGTTTGTACATTTTGTGGAGTCATTTCGGTGCAAGCGGGTTTTTACGTGCTCTGGAGTCATTTCTTTGCAAGCGGGTTTTTACATACTTCTCTGACATTTAACTGGAAGCGGGTTTTTTAAGTGCTCTGAAGTCATTTCGTTGCAAGCCGGGTTTTACGTGCTTTGGAGTCATTTCGTTGCAAGCGGGTTTTTACGTGCGCTGGAGTCATTTGGTTGGAAGCGGGTTTTTAAGTGCTCTGGAGTCATTTCGTTGCAGGCGGGTTTTTAAGTGCTCTGAAGGCATTTCGTTGTAAGCGGGTTTTTAAGTGCTCTGGAGTCATTTCGTTGCAAGCGGGTTTTTACGTGTTCTGGAGTCATTTCGTTGCAAGCGGGTTTTTAAATACTCTGGAGTCATTTCGTTGCAAGCGGGTTTGTAAGTACTCTGGAGTCATTTCATTGCAAGCGGGTTTTTAAGTGCTCTGAAGGCATTTCTTTGTAAGCTGGTTTTTAAGTGCTCTGGAGTCATTTCGTTGCAAGCGGGTTTTTACGTGTTCTGGAGTCATTTCGTTGCAAGCGGGTTTTTACATACTTCTCTGACATTTAACTGGAAGCGAGTTTTTTAAGTGCTCTGGAGTCATTTCGTTGGAAGCTGGTTTTTACATACTTCTCAGACATTTCATTGGAAGCGGGTTTTTTAAGTGCTCTGGAGTCATTTCGTTGTAAGCGGGTTTTTAAGTACTCTGGAGTCATTTCGTTGCAAGCGGGGTTTTAACTGCTCTGGAGTCATTTCGTTGCAAGCGGGTTTTTAAGTGCTCTGGAGTCATTTCGTTGCAGGCAGGTTTTTAAGTGCTCTGGAGTCATTTCGTTGCAAGCGGGTTTTTAAGTGCTCTGGAGTCTTTTCGTTGCAAGCGGGTTTTTAAGTGTTCTGGAGTCATTTCTTTGCAAGCGGGTTTTTAAGTGCTCTGAAGGCATTTCGTTGTAAGCGGGTTTTTAAGTGCTCTGGAGTCATTTCGTAGCAAGCGGGTTTTTAAGTGCTCTGGAGTCATTTCGTTGCAAGCGGGTTTTTAAGTGCTCTTGAGTCATTTCGTTGCAAGCGGGTTTTTAAGTGCTCTGCAGTCATTTCGTTGCAAGGGGGTTTTTAAGTGTTCTGGAGTCATTTCGTTGCAAGCGGGTTTTTAAGTACTCTGGAGTCATTTCGTTGCAAGCAGGTTTTTAAGTGCCCTGGAGTCATTTCCTTGCAAGCGGGTTCTTAAATGCTCTGGAGTCAGTTCGTTGCAGGGGGGTTTTTACGTGCTCTGGAGTCATTTCGTTGCAAGTGGGTTTTTAAGTGCTCTGAAGGCATTTCGTTACAAGCGGGTTTTTAAGTACTCTGGAGTCATTTCGTTGCAAGCGGGTTTTACGTGCTCTGGAGTCATTTCGTTGCAAGCGGGTTTTTACATACTTCTCTGACATTTAACTGGAAGCGGGTTTTTTAAGTGCTCTGGAGTCATTTCGTTGCAAGGGGGTTTTACATGCTCTGGAGTCATTTCGTTGCAAGCGGGTTTTTACGTGCGCTGGAGTCATTTCGTTGGAAGCGGGTTTTTAAGTGCTCTGGAGTCATTTCGTTGCAGGCGGGTTTTTAAGTGCTCTGAAGGCATTTCGTTGTAAGCGGGTTTTTAAGTGCTCTGGAGTCATTTCGTTGCAAGCGGGTTTTTACGTGTTCTGGAGTCATTTCGTTGCAAGCGGGTTTTTAAGTACTCTGGAGTCATTTCGTTGCAATCGGGTTTTTAAGTACTCTGGAGTCATTTCATTGCAAGCGGGTTTTTAAGTGCTCTGAAGGCATTTCTTTGTAAGCTGGTTTTTAAGTGCTCTGGAGTCATTTCGTTGCAAGCGGGTTTTTACGTGTTCTGGAGTCATTTCGTTGCAAGCGGGTTTTTACATACTTCTCTGACATTTAACTGGAAGCGAGTTTTTTAAGTGCTCTGGAGTCATTTCGCTGGAAGCTGGTTTTTACATACTTCTCAGACATTTCACTGGAAGCGGGTTTTTTAAGTGCTCTGGAGTCATTTCGTTGCAAGCGGGTTTTTAAGTACTCTGGAGTCATTTCGTTGTAAGCGGGTTTTTAAGTGCTCTGGAGTCATTTCGTTGCAAGCGGGTTTTTAAGTGCTCTGGAGTCATTTCTTTGCAAGCGGATTTTTACGTGCTCTAGAGTTATTTCGTTGCAAGCGGGTTTTTACGTGCTCTGGAGTCATTTCGTTGCAAGCGGGTTTTTAAGTACTCTGGAGTCATTTCGTAGCAAGCGGGTTTTTAAGTGCTCTGGAGTATTTCGTTGCAAGCGGGATTTTAAGTGCTCTGGAGTCAATTCTTTGCAAGCGGGTTTTTATGTGCTCTGGAGTCATTTCGTTGCAAGGGGGTTTTTAAGTGTTCTGGAGTCATTTCGTTGCAAGCGGGTTTTTAAGTACTCTGGAGTCATTTCGTTGCAAGGGGGTTTTTAAGTGGCCTGGAGTCATTTCCTTGCAAGCGGGTTTTTAAATGCTCTGGAGTCATTTCGTTGCAGGGGGGTTTTTACGTGCTCTGGAGTCATTTCGTTGCAAGCGGGTTTTTAAGTGCTCTGAAGGCATTTCGTTGTAAGCGGGTTTTTACGTGTTCTGGAGTCATTTCGGTGCAAGCGGGTTTTTACATACTTCTCAGACATTTCACTGGAAGCGGGTTTATTAAGTGCTCTGTAGGCATATCGTTGCAAGCGGGTTTTTAAGTACTCTGGAGTCATTTCGTTGCAAGCGGGTTTTTACGTGCTCTGGAGTCATTTCGTTGCAAGCGGGTTTTTACATACTTCTCTGACATTTCACTGGAAGCGGGTTTATTAAGTGCTCTGTAGGCATATCGCTGCAAGCGGGTTTTTAAGTACTCTGGAGTCATTTCGTTGCAAGCGGGTTTTTACGTGCTCTGGAGTCATTTCGTTGCAAGCAGGTTTTTACATACTTCTCTGACATTTAACTGGAAGCGGGTTTTTTAAGTGCTCTGGAGTCATTTCGTTGCAAGCGGGGTTTTACGTGCTCTGGAGTCATTTCGTTGCAAGCGGGTTTTTACGTGCGCTGGAGTCATTTCGTTGGAAGCGGGTTTTTAAGTGCTCTGGAGTCATTTCATTGCAGGCGGGTTTTTAAGTGCTCTGAAGGCATTTCGTTGTAAGCGTGTTTTTAAGTGCTCTGGAGTCATTTCGTTGCAAGCGGGTTTTTACGTGTTCTGGAGTCATTTCGTTGCAAGCGGGTTTTTACATACTTCTCAGACATTTCACTGGAGGCGGGTTTTTTAAGTGCTCTGTAGGCATTTCGTTGCAAGCGGGGTTTTAAGTACTCTGGAGTCATTTCGTTGCAAGCGGGTTTTTACCTGCTCTGGAGTCAATTCGTTGCAAGCGGGTTTTTACATACTTCTCTGACATTTAACTGGAAGCGGGTTTTTTAAGTGCTCTGGAGTCATTTCGTTGCTAGCGGGTTTTTACGTGCTCTGGAGTCATTTCGTTGCAAACGGGTTTTTACGTGCTCTGGAGTCATTTCGTTGCTAGCGGGTTTTTACGTGCTCTGGAGTCATTTCGTTGCAAGCGGGTTTTTAAGTGCTCTGGAGTCATTTCGTTGCAAGCGGGTTTTTAAGTGTTCTGGAGTCATTTCGTTGCAAGCGGGTTTTTAAGTGTTCTGAAGTCATTTCGTTGCAAGCGAGTTTTTAAGTGCTCTGGAGTCATTTCGTTGCAAGCGGGTTTTTAAGTCCTCTGGAGTCATTTCGTTGCAAACGGGTTTTTAAGTGTTCTGGAGTCATTTCGTTGCAAGCGGGTTTTTACATACTTCTCAGACTTTTCACTGGAAGCGTGTTTTTTAAGTGCTCTGTAGGCATTTCGTTGCAAGCGGGTTTTTAAGTACTCTGAAGTCATTTCGTTGCAAGCGGGTTTTTAAGTGCTCTGGATTCATTTCGTTGCAAGCGGTTTTTTAAGTGCTCTGGAGTCATTTCGTTGCAGGCGGGTTTTTAAGTGTTCTGGAGTCATTTCGTTGCAAGCGGGTTTTTACATACTTCTCTGACATTTAACTGGAAGCGAGTTTTTTAAGTGCTCTGGAGTCATTTTGTTGGAAGCGGGTTTTTAAGTGCTCTGGAGTCATTTCGTTGCAAGCGGGTTTTTACGTGTTCTGGAGTCATTTCTTTGCAAGCGGGTTTTTACATACTTCTCAGACATTTCACTGGAAGCGGGTTTTTAAGTGCTCTGGAGTCATTTCGTTGCAAGCGGGTTTTTACGTGCTCTGGAGTCATTTCGTTGCAAGCGGGTTTTTAAGTGCTCTGGAGTCATTTCGTTGCAAGCGGGTTTGTAAGTGCTCTGGAATCATTTCGTTGCAAGCGAATTTTTAAGTGCTATGAAGGCATTTCGTTGTAAGCGGGTTTGTACATGTTGTGGAGTCATTTCGGTGCAAGCGGGTTTTTACGTGCTCTGGAGTCATTTCTTTGCAAGCGGGTTTTTACATACTTCTCTGACATTTAACTGGAAGCGGGTTTTTTAAGTGCTCTGAAGTCATTTCGTTGCAAGCCGGGTTTTACGTGCTTTGGAGTCATTTCGTTGCAAGCGGGTTTTTACGTGCGCTGGAGTCATTTGGTTGGAAGCGGGTTTTTAAGTGCTCTGGAGTCATTTCGTTGCAGGCGGGTTTTTAAGTGCTCTGAAGGCATTTCGTTGTAAGCGGGTTTTTAAGTGCTCTGGAGTCATTTCGTTGCAAGCGGGTTTTTACGTGTTCTGGAGTCATTTCGTTGCAAGCGGGTTTTTAAATACTCTGGAGTCATTTCGTTGCAAGCGGGTTTGTAAGTACTCTGGAGTCATTTCATTGCAAGCGGGTTTTTAAGTGCTCTGAAGGCATTTCTTTGTAAGCTGGTTTTTAAGTGCTCTGGAGTCATTTCGTTGCAAGCGGGTTTTTACGTGTTCTGGAGTCATTTCGTTGCAAGCGGGTTTTTACATACTTCTCTGACATTTAACTGGAAGCGAGTTTTTTAAGTGCTCTGGAGTCATTTCGTTGGAAGCTGGTTTTTACATACTTCTCAGACATTTCATTGGAAGCGGGTTTTTTAAGTGCTCTGGAGTCATTTCGTTGTAAGCGGGTTTTTAAGTACTCTGGAGTCATTTCGTTGCAAGCGGGGTTTTAACTGCTCTGGAGTCATTTCGTTGCAAGCGGGTTTTTAAGTGCTCTGGAGTCATTTCGTTGCAGGCAGGTTTTTAAGTGCTCTGGAGTCATTTCGTTGCAAGCGGGTTTTTAAGTGCTCTGGAGTCTTTTCGTTGCAAGCGGGTTTTTAAGTGTTCTGGAGTCATTTCTTTGCAAGCGGGTTTTTAAGTGCTCTGAAGGCATTTCGTTGTAAGCGGGTTTTTAAGTGCTCTGGAGTCATTTCGTAGCAAGCGGGTTTTTAAGTGCTCTGGAGTCATTTCGTTGCAATCGGGTTTTTAAGTGCTCTTGAGTCATTTCGTTGCAAGCGGGTTTTTAAGTGCTCTGCAGTCATTTCGTTGCAAGGGGGTTTTTAAGTGTTCTGGAGTCATTTCGTTGCAAGCGGGTTTTTAAGTACTCTGGAGTCATTTCGTTGCAAGCAGGTTTTTAAGTGCCCTGGAGTCATTTCCTTGCAAGCGGGTTCTTAAATGCTCTGGAGTCAGTTCGTTGCAGGGGGGTTTTTACGTGCTCTGGAGTCATTTCGTTGCAAGTGGGTTTTTAAGTGCTCTGAAGGCATTTCGTTACAAGCGGGTTTTTAAGTACTCTGGAGTCATTTCGTTGCAAGCGGGTTTTACGTGCTCTGGAGTCATTTCGTTGCAAGCGGGTTTTTACATACTTCTCTGACATTTAACTGGAAGCGGGTTTTTTAAGTGCTCTGGAGTCATTTCGTTGCAAGGGGGTTTTACATGCTCTGGAGTCATTTCGTTGCAAGCGGGTTTTTACGTGCGCTGGAGTCATTTCGTTGGAAGCGGGTTTTTAAGTGCTCTGGAGTCATTTCGTTGCAGGCGGGTTTTTAAGTGCTCTGAAGGCATTTCGTTGTAAGCGGGTTTTTAAGTGCTCTGGAGTCATTTCGTTGCAAGCGGGTTTTTACGTGTTCTGGAGTCATTTCGTTGCAAGCGGGTTTTTAAGTACTCTGGAGTCATTTCGTTGCAATCGGGTTTTTAAGTACTCTGGAGTCATTTCATTGCAAGCGGGTTTTTAAGTGCTCTGAAGGCATTTCTTTGTAAGCTGGTTTTTAAGTGCTCTGGAGTCATTTCGTTGCAAGCGGGTTTTTACGTGTTCTGGAGTCATTTCGTTGCAAGCGGGTTTTTACATACTTCTCTGACATTTAACTGGAAGCGAGTTTTTTAAGTGCTCTGGAGTCATTTCGCTGGAAGCTGGTTTTTACATACTTCTCAGACATTTCACTGGAAGCGGGTTTTTTAAGTGCTCTGGAGTCATTTCGTTGCAAGCGGGTTTTTAAGTACTCTGGAGTCATTTCGTTGTAAGCGGGTTTTTAAGTGCTCTGGAGTCATTTCGTTGCAAGCGGGTTTTTAAGTGCTCTGGAGTCATTTCTTTGCAAGCGGATTTTTACGTGCTCTAGAGTTATTTCGTTGCAAGCGGGTTTTTACGTGCTCTGGAGTCATTTCGTTGCAAGCGGGTTTTTAAGTACTCTGGAGTCATTTCGTAGCAAGCGGGTTTTTAAGTGCTCTGGAGTATTTCGTTGCAAGCGGGATTTTAAGTGCTCTGGAGTCAATTCTTTGCAAGCGGGTTTTTATGTGCTCTGGAGTCATTTCGTTGCAAGGGGGTTTTTAAGTGTTCTGGAGTCATTTCGTTGCAAGCGGGTTTTTAAGTACTCTGGAGTCATTTCGTTGCAAGGGGGTTTTTAAGTGGCCTGGAGTCATTTCCTTGCAAGCGGGTTTTTAAATGCTCTGGAGTCATTTCGTTGCAGGGGGGTTTTTACGTGCTCTGGAGTCATTTCGTTGCAAGCGGGTTTTTAAGTGCTCTGAAGGCATTTCGTTGTAAGCGGGTTTTTACGTGTTCTGGAGTCATTTCGGTGCAAGCGGGTTTTTACATACTTCTCAGACATTTCACTGGAAGCGGGTTTATTAAGTGCTCTGTAGGCATATCGTTGCAAGCGGGTTTTTAAGTACTCTGGAGTCATTTCGTTGCAAGCGGGTTTTTACGTGCTCTGGAGTCATTTCGTTGCAAGCGGGTTTTTACATACTTCTCTGACATTTCACTGGAAGCGGGTTTATTAAGTGCTCTGTAGGCATATCGCTGCAAGCGGGTTTTTAAGTACTCTGGAGTCATTTCGTTGCAAGCGGGTTTTTACGTGCTCTGGAGTCATTTCTTTGCAAGCAGGTTTTTACATACTTCTCTGACATTTAACTGGAAGCGGGTTTTTTAAGTGCTCTGGAGTCATTTCGTTGCAAGCGGGTTTTTACGTGCGCTGGAGTCATTTCGTTGGAAGCGGGTTTTTAAGTGCTCTGGAGTCATTTCGTTGCAGGCGGGTTTTTAAGTGCTCTGAAGGCATTTCGTTGTAAGCGGGTTTTTAAGTGCTCTGGAGTCATTTCGTTGCAAGCGGGTTTTTACGTGTTCTGGAGTCATTTCGTTGCAAGCGGGTTTTTAAGTACTCTGGAGTCATTTCGTTGCAATCGGGTTTTTAAGTACTCTGGAGTCATTTCATTGCAAGCGGGTTTTTAAGTGCTCTGAAGGCATTTCTTTGTAAGCTGGTTTTTAAGTGCTCTGGAGTCATTTCGTTGCAAGCGGGTTTTTACGTGTTCTGGAGTCATTTCGTTGCAAGCGGGTTTTTACATACTTCTCTGACATTTAACTGGAAGCGAGTTTTTTAAGTGCTCTGGAGTCATTTCGCTGGAAGCTGGTTTTTACATACTTCTCAGACATTTCACTGGAAGCGGGTTTTTTAAGTGCTCTGGAGTCATTTCGTTGCAAGCGGGTTTTTAAGTACTCTGGAGTCATTTCGTTGTAAGCGGGTTTTTAAGTGCTCTGGAGTCATTTCGTTGCAAGCGGGTTTTTAAGTGCTCTGGAGTCATTTCTTTGCAAGCGGATTTTTACGTGCTCTAGAGTTATTTCGTTGCAAGCGGGTTTTTACGTGCTCTGGAGTCATTTCGTTGCAAGCGGGTTTTTAAGTACTCTGGAGTCATTTCGTAGCAAGCGGGTTTTTAAGTGCTCTGGAGTATTTCGTTGCAAGCGGGATTTTAAGTGCTCTGGAGTCAATTCTTTGCAAGCGGGTTTTTATGTGCTCTGGAGTCATTTCGTTGCAAGGGGGTTTTTAAGTGTTCTGGAGTCATTTCGTTGCAAGCGGGTTTTTAAGTACTCTGGAGTCATTTCGTTGCAAGGGGGTTTTTAAGTGGCCTGGAGTCATTTCCTTGCAAGCGGGTTTTTAAATGCTCTGGAGTCATTTCGTTGCAGGGGGGTTTTTACGTGCTCTGGAGTCATTTCGTTGCAAGCGGGTTTTTAAGTGCTCTGAAGGCATTTCGTTGTAAGCGGGTTTTTACGTGTTCTGGAGTCATTTCGGTGCAAGCGGGTTTTTACATACTTCTCAGACATTTCACTGGAAGCGGGTTTATTAAGTGCTCTGTAGGCATATCGTTGCAAGCGGGTTTTTAAGTACTCTGGAGTCATTTCGTTGCAAGCGGGTTTTTACGTGCTCTGGAGTCATTTCGTTGCAAGCGGGTTTTTACATACTTCTCTGACATTTCACTGGAAGCGGGTTTATTAAGTGCTCTGTAGGCATATCGCTGCAAGCGGGTTTTTAAGTACTCTGGAGTCATTTCGTTGCAAGCGGGTTTTTACGTGCTCTGGAGTCATTTCTTTGCAAGCAGGTTTTTACATACTTCTCTGACATTTAACTGGAAGCGGGTTTTTTAAGTGCTCTGGAGTCATTTCGTTGCAAGCGGGGTTTTACGTGCTCTGGAGTCATTTCGTTGCAAGCGGGTTTTTACGTGCGCTGGAGTCATTTCGTTGGAAGCGGGTTTTTAAGTGCTCTGGAGTCATTTCATTGCAGGCGGGTTTTTAAGTGCTCTGAAGGCATTTCGTTGTAAGCGTGTTTTTAAGTGCTCTGGAGTCATTTCGTTGCAAGCGGGTTTTTACGTGTTCTGGAGTCATTTCGTTGCAAGCGGGTTTTTACATACTTCTCAGACATTTCACTGGAGGCGGGTTTTTTAAGTGCTCTGTAGGCATTTCGTTGCAAGCGGGGTTTTAAGTACTCTGGAGTCATTTCGTTGCAAGCGGGTTTTTACCTGCTCTGGAGTCAATTCGTTGCAAGCGGGTTTTTACATACTTCTCTGACATTTAACTGGAAGCGGGTTTTTTAAGTGCTCTGGAGTCATTTCGTTGCTAGCGGGTTTTTACGTGCTCTGGAGTCATTTCGTTGCAAACGGGTTTTTACGTGCTCTGGAGTCATTTCGTTGCTAGCGGGTTTTTACGTGCTCTGGAGTCATTTCGTTGCAAGCGGGTTTTTAAGTGCTCTGGAGTCATTTCGTTGCAAGCGGGTTTTTAAGTGTTCTGGAGTCATTTCGTTGCAAGCGGGTTTTTAAGTGTTCTGAAGTCATTTCGTTGCAAGCGAGTTTTTAAGTGCTCTGGAGTCATTTCGTTGCAAGCGGGTTTTTAAGTCCTCTGGAGTCATTTCGTTGCAAACGGGTTTTTAAGTGTTCTGGAGTCATTTCGTTGCAAGCGGGTTTTTACATACTTCTCAGACTTTTCACTGGAAGCGTGTTTTTTAAGTGCTCTGTAGGCATTTCGTTGCAAGCGGGTTTTTAAGTACTCTGAAGTCATTTCGTTGCAAGCGGGTTTTTAAGTGCTCTGGATTCATTTCGTTGCAAGCGGTTTTTTAAGTGCTCTGGAGTCATTTCGTTGCAGGCGGGTTTTTAAGTGGCCTGGAGTCATTTCCTTGCAAGCGGGTTTTTAAATGCTCTGGAGTCATTTCGTTGTAGGGGGGTTTTTACGTGCTCTGGAGTCATTACGTTGCAAGCGGGTTTTTAAGTGCTCTGAAGGCATTTCGTTGTAAGCGGGTTTTTACGTGTTCTGGAGTCATTTCGGTGCAAGCGGGTTTTTACATACTTCTCAGACATTTCACTGGAAGCGGGTTTATTAAGTGCTCTGTAGGCATATCGTTGCAAGCGGGTTTTTAAGTACTCTGGAGTCATTTCGTTGCAAGCGGGTTTTTACGTGCTCTGGAGTCATTTCGTTGCAAGCGGGTTTTTACATACTTCTCTGACATTTCACTGGAAGCAGGTTTATTAAGTGCTCTGTAGGCATATCGCTGCAAGCGGGTTTTTAAGTACTCTGGAGTCATTTCGGTGCAAGCGGGTTTTTACATACTTCTCAGACATTTCACTGGAAGCGGGTTTATTAAGTGCTCTGTAGGCATATCGTTGCAAGCGGGTTTTTAAGTACTCTGGAGTCATTTCGTTGCAAGCGGGTTTTTACGTGCTCTGGAGTCATTTCGTTGCAAGCGGGTTTTTACATACTTCTCTGACATTTCACTGGAAGCAGGTTTATTAAGTGCTCTGTAGGCATATCGCTGCAAGCGGGTTTTTACGTGCTCTGGAGTCATTTCGTTGCAAGCGGGTTTTTACATACTTCTCTGACATTTAACTGGAAGCGGGTTTTTTAAGTGCTCTGGAGTCATTTCGTTCAAGCGGGGTTTTACGTGCTCTGGAGTCATTTCGTTGCAAGCGGGTTTTTACGTGCGCTGGAGTCATTTCGTTGGAAGCGGGTTTTTAAGTGCTCTGGAGTCATTTCATTGCAGGCGGGTTTTTAAGTGCTCTGAAGGCATTTCGTTGTAAGCGTGTTTTTAAGTGCTCTGGAGTCATTTCGTTGCAAGCGGGTTTTTACGTGTTCTGGAGTCATTTCGTTGCAAGCGGGTTTTTACATACTTCTCAGACATTTCACTGGAAGCGGGTTTTTTAAGTGCTCTGTAGGCATTTCGTTGCAAGCGGGGTTTTAAGTACTCTGGAGTCATTTCGTTGCAAGCGGGTTTTTACATGCTCTGGAGTCATTTCGTTGCAAGCGGGTTTTTACATACTTCTCTGACATTTAACTGGAAGCGAGTTTTTTAAGTGCTCTGGAGTCATTTTGTTGGAAGCGGGTTTTTAAGTGCTCTGGAGTCATTTCGTTGCAAGCGGGTTTTTACGTGTTCTGGAGTCATTTCTTTGCAAGCGGGTTTTTACATACTTCTCAGACATTTCACTGGAAGCGGGTTTTTAAGTGCTCTGGAGTCATTTCGTTGCAAGCGGGTTTTTACGTGCTCTGGAGTCATTTCGTTGCAAGCGGGTTTTTAAGTGCTCTGGAGTCATTTCGTTGCAAGCGGGTTTTTACGTGCTCTGGAGTCATTTCGTTGCAAGCGGGTTTTTAAGTGCTCTGGAGTCATTTCTTTGCAAGCGGGTTTTACTTGCTTTGGAGTCATTTCGTTGCAAGCGGGTTTTTACGTGCGCTGGAGTCATTTGGTTGGAAGCGGGTTTTTAAGTGCTCTGGAGTCATTTCGTTGCAGGCGGGTTTTTAAGTGCTCTGAAGGCATTTCGTTGTAAGCGGGTTTTTAAGTGCTCTGGAGTCATTTCGTTGCAAGCGGGTTTTTACGTGTTCTGGAGTCATTTCGTTGCAAGCGGGTTTTTAAATACTCTGGAGTCATTTCGTTGCAAGCGGGTTTGTAAGTACTCTGGAGTCATTTCATTGCAAGCGGGTTTTTAAGTGCTCTGAAGGCATTTCTTTGTAAGCTGGTTTTTAAGTGCTCTGGAGTCATTTCGTTGCAAGCGGGTTTTTACGTGTTCTGGAGTCATTTCGTTGCAAGCGGGTTTTTACATACTTCTCTGACATTTAACTGGAAGCGAGTTTTTTAAGTGCTCTGGAGTCATTTCGTTGGAAGCTGGTTTTTACATACTTCTCAGACATTTCATTGGAAGCGGGTTTTTTAAGTGCTCTGGAGTCATTTCGTTGCAGGCAGGTTTTTAAGTGCTCTGGAGTCATTTCGTTGCAAGCGGGTTTTTAAGTGCTCTGGAGTCTTTTCGTTGCAAGCGGGTTTTTAAGTGTTCTGGAGTCATTTCTTTGCAAGCGGGTTTTTAAGTGCTCTGAAGGCATTTCGTTGTAAGCGGGTTTTTAAGTGCTCTGGAGTCATTTTGTAGCAAGCGGGTTTTTAAGTGCTCTGGAGTCATTTCGTTGCAAGCGGGTTTTTAAGTGCTCTTGAGTCATTTCGTTGCAAGCGGGTTTTTAAGTGCTCTGCAGTCATTTCGTTGCAAGGGGGTTTTTAAGTGTTCTGGAGTCATTTCGTTGCAAGCGGGTTTTTAAGTACTCTGGAGTCATTTCGTTGCAAGCAGGTTTTTAAGTGCCCTGGAGTCATTTCCTTGCAAGCGGGTTCATAAATGCTCTGGAGTCATTTCGTTGCAGGGGGGTTTTTACGTGCTCTGGAGTCATTTCGTTGCAAGTGGGTTTTTAAGTGCTCTGAAGGCATTTCGTTGCAAGCGGGTTTTTAAGTACTCTGGAGTCATTTCGTTGCAAGCGGGTTTTACGTGCTCTGGAGTCATTTCGTTGCAAGCGGGTTTTTACATACTTCTCTGACATTTAACTGGAAGCGGGTTTTTTAAGTGCTCTGGAGTCATTTCGTTGCAAGGGGGTTTTACGTGCTCTGGAGTCATTTCGTTGCAAGCGGGTTTTTACGTGCGCTGGAGTCATTTCGTTGGAAGCGGGTTTTTAAGTGCTCTGGAGTCATTTCGTTGCAGGCGGGTTTTTAAGTGCTCTGAAGGCATTTCGTTGTAAGCGGGTTTTTAAGTGCTCTGGAGTCATTTCGTTGCAAGCGGGTTTTTACGTGTTCTGGAGTCATTTCGTTGCAAGCGGGTTTTTAAGTGCTCTGGAGTCATTTCGTTGCAGGGGGGTTTTTACGTGCTCTGGAGTCATTTCGTTGCAAGCGGGTTTTTAAGTGCTCTGAAGGCATTTCGTTGTAAGCGGGTTTTTACGTGTTCTGGAGTCATTTCGGTGCAAGCGGGTTTTTACATACTTCTCAGACATTTCACTGGAAGCGGGTTTATTAAGTGCTCTGTAGGCATATCGTTGCAAGCGGGTTTTTAAGTACTCTGGAGTCATTTCGTTGCAAGCGGGTTTTTACGTGCTCTGGAGTCATTTCGTTGCAAGCGGGTTTTTACATACTTCTCTGACATTTCACTGGAAGCGGGTTTATTAAGTGCTCTGTAGGCATATCGCTGCAAGCGGGTTTTTAAGTACTCTGGAGTCATTTCGTTGCAAGCGGGTTTTTACGTGCTCTGGAGTCATTTCGTTGCAAGCGGGTTTTTACATACTTCTCTGACATTTAACTGGAAGCGGGTTTTTTAAGTGCTCTGGAGTCATTTCGTTGCAAGCGGGGTTTTACGTGCTCTGGAGTCATTTCGTTGCAAGCGGGTTTTTACGTGCGCTGGAGTCATTTCGTTGGAAGCGGGTTTTTAAGTGCTCTGGAGTCATTTCATTGCAGGCGGGTTTTTAAGTGCTCTGAAGGCATTTCGTTGTAAGCGTGTTTTTAAGTGCTCTGGAGTCATTTCGTTGCAAGCGGGTTTTTACGTGTTCTGGAGTCATGTCGTTGCAAGCAGGTTTTTACATACTTCTCAGACATTTCACTGGAAGCGGGTTTTTTAAGTGCTCTGTAGGCATTTCGTTGCAAGCGGGGCTTTAAGTACTCTGGAGTCATTTCGTTGCAAGCGGGTTTTTACCTGCTCTGGAGTCAATTCGTTCCAAGCGGGTTTTTACATACTTCTCTGACATTTAACTGGAAGCGGGTTTTTTAAGTGCTCTGGAGTCATTTCGTTGCTAGCGGGTTTTTACGTGCTCTGGAGTCATTTCGTTGCAAACGGGTTTTTACGTGCTCTGGAGTCATTTCGTTGCTAGCGGGTTTTTACGTGCTCTGGAGTCATTTCGTTGCAAGCGGGTTTTTAAGTGCTCTGGAGTCATTTCGTTGCAAGCGGGTTTTTAAGTGTTCTGGAGTCATTTCGTTGCAAGCGGGTTTTTAAGTGTTCTGAAGTCATTTCGTTGCAAGCGAGTTTTTAAGTGCTCTGGAGTCATTTCGTTGCAAGCGGGTTTTTAAGTCCTCTGGAGTCATTTCGTTGCAAACGGGTTTTTAAGTGTTCTGGAGTCATTTCGTTGCAAGCGGGTTTTTACATACTTCTCAGACCTTTCACTGGAAGCGGGTTTTTTAAGTGCTCTGTAGGCATATCGTTGCAAGCGGGTTTTAAAGGACTCTGGAGTCATTTCGTTGCAAGCGGGTTTTTACGTGCTCTGGAGTCATTTCGTTGCTAGCGGGTTTTTACGTGCTCTGGAGTCATTTCGTTGCAAGCGGGTTTTTACATACTTCTCAGACATTTCACTGGAAGCGTGTTTTTTAAGTGCTCTGTAGGCATTTCGTTGCAAGCGGGTTTTTAAGTACTCTGGAGTCATTTCGTTGCAAGCGGGTTTTTAAGTGCTCTGGATTCATTTCGTTGCAAGCGGTTTTTTAAGTGCTCTGGAGTCATTTCGTTGCAGGCGGGTTTTTAAGTGGCCTGGAGTCATTTCTTTGCAAGCGGGTTTTTAAATGCTCTGGAGTCATTTCGTTGCAGGGGGGTTTTTACGTGCTCTGGAGTCATTACGTTGCAAGCGGGTTTTTAAGTGCTCTGAAGGCATTTCGTTGTAAGCGGGTTTTTACGTGTTCTGGAGTCATTTCGGTGCAAGCGGGTTTTTACATACTTCTCAGACATTTCATTGGAAGCGGGTTTTTTAAGTGCTCTGGAGTCATTTCGTTGCAAGCGGGTTTTTAAGTACTCTGGAGTCATTTCGTTGCAAGCGGGGTTTTAACTGCTCTGGAGTCATTTCGTTGCAAGCGGGTTTTTAAGTGCTCTGGAGTCATTTCGTTGCAGGCAGGTTTTTAAGTGCTCTGGAGTCATTTCGTTGCAAGCGGGTTTTTAAGTGCTCTGGAGTCTTTTCGTTGCAAGCGGGTTTTTAAGTGTTCTGGAGTCATTTCTTTGCAAGCGGGTTTTTAAGTGCTCTGAAGGCATTTCGTTGTAAGCGGGTTTTTAAGTGCTCTGGAGTCATTTCGTAGCAAGCGGGTTTTTAAGTGCTCTGGAGTCATTTCGTTGCAAGCGGGTTTTTAAGTGCTCTTGAGTCATTTCGTTGCAAGTGGGTTTTTAAGTGCTCTGCAGTCATTTCGTTGCAAGGGGGTTTTTAAGTGTTCTGGAGTCATTTCGTTGCAAGCGGGTTTTTAAGTACTCTGGAGTCATTTCGTTGCAAGCAGGTTTTTAAGTGCCCTGGAGTCATTTCCTTGCAAGCGGGTTCATAAATGCTCTGGAGTCATTTCGTTGCAGTGGGGTTTTTACGTGTTCTGGAGTCATTTCGTTGCAAGTGGGTTTTTAAGTGCTCTGAAGGCATTTCGTTGCAAGCGGGTTTTTAAGTACTCTGGAGTCATTTCGTTGCAAGCGGGTTTTACGTGCTCTGGAGTCATTTCGTTGCAAGCGGGTTTTTACATACTTCTCTGACATTTAACTGGAAGCGGGTTTTTTAAGTGCTCTGGAGTCATTTCGTTGCAAGGGGGTTTTACGTGCTCTGGAGTCATTTCGTTGCAAGCGGGTTTTTACGTGCGCTGGAGTCATTTCGTTGGAAGCGGGTTTTTAAGTGCTCTGGAGTCATTTCGTTGCAGGCGGGTTTTTAAGTGCTCTGAAGGCATTTCGTTGTAAGCGTGTTTTTAAGTGCTCTGGAGTCATTTCGTTGCAAGCGGGTTTTTACGTGTTCTGGAGTCATTTCGTTGCAAGCGGGTTTTTAAGTGCTCTGGAGTCATTTCGTTGCAGGGGGGTTTTTACGTGCTCTGGAGTCATTTCGTTGCAAGCGGGTTTTTAAGTGCTCTGAAGGCATTTCGTTGTAAGCGGGTTTTTACGTGTTCTGGAGTCATTTCGGTGCAAGCGGGTTTTTACATACTTCTCAGACATTTCACTGGAAGCGGGTTTATTAAGTGCTCTGTAGGCATATCGTTGCAAGCGGGTTTTTAAGTACTCTGGAGTCATTTCGTTGCAAGCGGGTTTTTACGTGCTCTGGAGTCATTTCGTTGCAAGCGGGTTTTTACATACTTCTCTGACATTTCACTGGAAGCGGGTTTATTAAGTGCTCTGTAGGCATATCGCTGCAAGCGGGTTTTTAAGTACTCTGGAGTCATTTCGTTGCAAGCGGGTTTTTACGTGCTCTGGAGTCATTTCGTTGCAAGCGGGTTTTTACATACTTCTCTGACATTTAACTGGAAGCGGGTTTTTTAAGTGCTCTGGAGTCATTTCGTTGCAAGCGGGGTTTTACGTGCTCTGGAGTCATTTCGTTGCAAGCGGGTTTTTACGTGCGCTGGAGTCATTTCGTTGGAAGCGGGTTTTTAAGTGCACTGGAGTCATTTCATTGCAGGCGGGTTTTTAAGTGCTCTGAAGGCATTTCGTTGTAAGCGTGTTTTTAAGTGCTCTGGAGTCATTTCGTTGCAAGCGGGTTTTTACGTGTTCTGGAGTCATTTCGTTGCAAGCAGGTTTTTACATACTTCTCAGACATTTCACTGGAAGCGGGTTTTTTAAGTGCTCTGTAGGCATTTCGTTGCAAGCGGGGCTTTAAGTACTCTGGAGTCATTTCGTTGCAAGCGGGTTTTTACCTGCTCTGGAGTCAATTCGTTGCAAGCGGGTTTTTACATACTTCTCTGACATTTAACTGGAAGCGGGTTTTTTAAGTGCTCTGGAGTCATTTCGTTGCTAGCGGGTTTTTACGTGCTCTGGAGTCATTTCGTTGCAAACGGGTTTTTACGTGCTCTGGAGTCATTTCGTTGCTAGCGGGTTTTTACGTGCTCTGGAGTCATTTCGTTGCAAGCGGGTTTTTAAGTGCTCTGGAGTCATTTCGTTGCAAGCGGGTTTTTAAGTGTTCTGGAGTCATTTCGTTGCAAGCGGGTTTTTAAGTGTTCTGAAGTCATTTCGTTGCAAGCGAATTTTTAAGTGCTCTGGAGTCATTTCGTTGCAAGCGGGTTTTTAAGTCCTCTGGAGTCATTTCGTTGCAAACGGGTTTTTAAGTGTTCTGGAGTCATTTCGTTGCAAGCGGGTTTTTACATACTTCTCAGACCTTTCACTGGAAGCGGGTTTTTTAAGTGCTCTGTAGGCATATCGTTGCAAGCGGGTTTTAAAGGACTCTGGAGTCATTTCGTTGCAAGCGGGTTTTTACGTGCTCTGGAGTCATTTCGTTGCTAGCGGGTTTTTACGTGCTCTGGAGTCATTTCGTTGCAAGCGGGTTTTTACATACTTCTCAGACATTTCACTGGAAGCGTGTTTTTTAAGTGCTCTGTAGGCATTTCATTGCAAGCGGGTTTTTAAGTACTCTGGAGTCATTTCGTTGCAAGCGGGTTTTTAAGTGCTCTGGATTCATTTCGTTGCAAGCGGTTTTTTAAGTGCTCTGGAGTCATTTCGTTGCAGGCGGGTTTTTAAGTGGCCTGGAGTCATTTCCTTGCAAGCGGGTTTTTAAATGCTCTGGAGTCATTTCGTTGCAGGGGGGTTTTTACGTGCTCTGGAGTCATTACGTTGCAAGCGGGTTTTTAAGTGCTCTGAAGGCATTTCGTTGTAAGCGGGTTTTTACGTGTTCTGGAGTCATTTCGGTGCAAGCGGGTTTTTACATACTTCTCAGACATTTCACTGGAAGCGGGTTTATTAAGTGCTCTGTAGGCATATCGTTGCAAGCGGGTTTTTAAGTACTCTGGAGTCATTTCGTTGCAAGCGGGTTTTTACGTGCTCTGGAGTCATTTCGTTGCAAGCGGGTTTTTACATACTTCTCTGACATTTCACTGGAAGCAGGTTTATTAAGTGCTCTGTAGGCATATCGCTGCAAGCGGGTTTTAACGTGCTCTGGAGTCATTTCGTTGCAAGCGGGTTTTTACATACTTCTCTGACATTTAACTGGAAGCGGGTTTTTTAAGTGCTCTGGAGTCATTTCGTTCAAGCGGGGTTTTACGTGCTCTGGAGTCATTTCGTTGCAAGCGGGTTTTTACGTGCGCTGGAGTCATTTCGTTGGAAGCGGGTTTTTAAGTGCTCTGGAGTCATTTCATTGCAGGCGGGTTTTTAAGTGCTCTGAAGGCATTTCGTTGTAAGCGTGTTTTTAAGTGCTCTGGAGTCATTTCGTTGCAAGCGGGTTTTTACGTGTTCTGGAGTCATTTCGTTGCAAGCGGGTTTTTACATACTTCTCAGACATTTCACTGGAAGCGGGTTTATTAAGTGCTCTGTAGGCATATCGTTGAGAGGGGGTTTTTAAGTACTCTGGAGTCATTTCGTTGCAAGCGGGTTTTTACGTGGTCTGGAGTCATTTCGTTGCAAGCGGGTTTTTACATACTTCTCTGACATTTCACTGGAAGCGGGTTTATTAAGTGCTCTGTAGGCATATCGCTGCAAGCGGGTTTTTAAGTACTCTGGAGTCATTTCGTTGCAAGCGGGTTTTTACGTGCTCTGGAGTCATTTCGTTGCAAGCGGGTTTTTACATACTTCTCTGACATTTAACTGGAAGCGGGTTTTTTAAGTGCTCTGGAGTCATTTCGTTGCAAGCGGGGTTTTACGTGCTCTGGAGTCATTTCGTTGCAAGCGGGTTTTTACGTGCGCTGGAGTCATTTCGTTGGAAGCGGGTTTTTAAGTGCTCTGGAGTCATTTCATTGCAGGCGGGTTTTTAAGTGCTCTGAAGGCATTTCGTTGTAAGCGTGTTTTTAAGTGCTCTGGGGTCATTTCGTTGCAAGCGGGTTTTTACGTGTTCTGGAGTCATTTCGTTGCAAGCAGGTTTTTACATACTTCTCAGACATTTCACTGGAAGCGGGTTTTTTAAGTGCTCTGTAGGCATTTCGTTGCAAGCGGGGCTTTAAGTACTCTGGAGTCATTTCGTTGCAAGCGGGTTTTTACCTGCTCTGGAGTCAATTCGTTGCAAGCGGGTTTTTACATACTTCTCTGACATTTAACTGGAAGCGGGTTTTTTAAGTGCTCTGGAGTCATTTCGTTGCTAGCGGGTTTTTACGTGCTCTGGAGTCATTTCGTTGCAAACGGGTTTTTACGTGCTCGGGAGTCATTTCGTTGCTAGCGGGTTTTTACGTGCTCTGGAGTCATTTCGTTGCAAGCGGGTTTTTAAGTGCTCTGGAGTCATTTCGTTGCAAGCGGGTTTTTAAGTATTCTGGAGTCATTTCGTTGCAAGCGGGTTTTTAAGTGTTCTGAAGTCATTTCGTTGCAAGCGAGTTTTTAAGTGCTCTGGAGTCATTTCGTTGCAAGCGGGTTTTTAAGTCCTCTGGAGTCATTTCGTTGCAAACGGGTTTTTAAGTGTTCTGGAGTCATTTCGTTGCAAGCGGGTTTTTACATACTTCTCAGACCTTTCACTGGAAGCGGGTTTTTTAAGTGCTCTGTAGGCATATCGTTGCAAGCGGGTTTTAAAGGACTCTGGAGTCATTTCGTTGCAAGCGGGTTTTTACATGCTCTGGAGTCATTTCGTTGCTAGCGGGTTTTTACGTGCTCTGGAGTCATTTCGTTGCAAGCGGGTTTTTACATACTTCTCAGACATTTCACTGGAAGCGTGTTTTTTAAGTGCTCTGTAGGCATTTCGTTGCAAGCGGGTTTTTAAGTACTCTGGAGTCATTTCGTTGCAAGCGGGTTTTTAAGTGCTCTGGATTCATTTCGTTGCAAGCGGTTTTTTAAGTGCTCTGGAGTCATTTCGTTGCAGGCGGGTTTTTAAGTGGCCTGGAGTCATTTCCTTGCAAGCGGGTTTTTAAATGCTCTGGAGTCATTTCGTTGCAGGGGGGTTTTTACGTGCTCTGGAGTCATTACGTTGCAAGCGGGTTTTTAAGTGCTCTGAAGGCATTTCGTTGTAAGCGGGTTTTTACGTGTTCTGGAGTCATTTCGGTGCAAGCGGGTTTTTACATACTTCTCAGACATTTCACTGGAAGCGGGTTTATTAAGTGCTCTGTAGGCATATCGTTGCAAGCGGGTTTTTAAGTACTCTGGAGTCATTTCGTTGCAAGCGGGTTTTTACGTGCTCTGGAGTCATTTCGTTTTAAGCGGGTTTTTATATACTTCTCTGACATTTCACTGGAAGCAGGTTTATTAAGTGCTCTGTAGGCGTATCGCTGCAAGCGGGTTTTTACGTGCTCTGGAGTCATTTCGTTGCAAGCGGGTTTTTACATACTTCTCTGACATTTAACTGGAAGCGGGTTTTTTAAGTGCTCTGGAGTCATTTCGTTGCAGGCAGGTTTTTAAGTGCTCTGGAGTCATTTCGTTGCAAGCGGGTTTTTAAGTGCTCTGGAGTCATTTCGTAGCAAGCGGGTTTTTAAGTGCTCTGGAGTCATTTCGTTGCAAGCGGGTTTTTAAGTGCTCTTGAGTCATTTCGTTGCAAGTGGGTTTTTAAGTGCTCTGCAGTCATTTCGTTGCAAGGGGGTTTTTAAGTGTTCTGGAGTCATTTCGTTGCAAGCGGGTTTTTAAGTACTCTGGAGTCATTTCGTTGCAAGCAGGTTTTTAAGTGCCCTGGAGTCATTTCCTTGCAAGCGGGTTCATAAATGCTCTGGAGTCATTTCGTTGCAGGGGGGTTTTTACGTGCTCTGGAGTCATTTCGTTGCAAGTGGGTTTTTAAGTGCTCTGAAGGCATTTCGTTGCAAGCGGGTTTTTAAGTACTCTGGAGTCATTTCGTTGCAAGCGGGTTTTACGTGCTCTGGAGTCATTTCGTTGCAAGCGGGTTTTTACATACTTCTCTGACATTTAACTGGAAGCGGGTTTTTTAAGTGCTCTGGAGTCATTTCGTTGCAAGGGGGTTTTACGTGCTCTGGAGTCATTTCGTTGCAAGCGGGTTTTTACGTGCGCTGGAGTCATTTCGTTGGAAGCGGGTTTTTAAGTGCTCTGGAGTCATTTCGTTGCAGGCGGGTTTTTAAGTGCTCTGAAGGCATTTCGTTGTAAGCGTGTTTTTAAGTGCTCTGGAGTCATTTCGTTGCAAGCGGGTTTTTACGTGTTCTGGAGTCATTTCGTTGCAAGCGGGTTTTTAAGTGCTCTGGAGTCATTTCGTTGCAGGGGGGTTTTTACGTGCTCTGGAGTCATTTCGTTGCAAGCGGGTTTTTAAGTGCTCTGAAGGCATTTCGTTGTAAGCGGGTTTTTACGTGTTCTGGAGTCATTTCGGTGCAAGCGGGTTTTTACATACTTCTCAGACATTTCACTGGAAGCGGGTTTATTAAGTGCTCTGTAGGCATATCGCTGCAAGCGGGTTTTTAAGTACTCTGGAGTCATTTCGTTGCAAGCGGGTTTTTACGTGCTCTGGAGTCATTTCGTTGCAAGCGGGTTTTTACATACTTCTCTGACATTTCACTGGAAGCGGGTTTATTAAGTGCTCTGTAGGCATATCGCTGCAAGCGGGTTTTTAAGTACTCTGGAGTCATTTCGTTGCAAGCGGGTTTTTACGTGCTCTGGAGTCATTTCGTTGCAAGCGGGTTTTTACATACTTCTCTGACATTTAACTGGAAGCGGGTTTTTTAAGTGCTCTGGAGTCATTTCGTTGCAAGCGGGGTTTTACGTGCTCTGGAGTCATTTCGTTGCAAGCGGGTTTTTACGTGCGCTGGAGTCATTTCGTTGGAAGCGGGTTTTTAAGTGCACTGGAGTCATTTCATTGCAGGCGGGTTTTTAAGTGCTCTGAAGGCATTTCGTTGTAAGCGTGTTTTTAAGTGCTCTGGAGTCATTTCGTTGCAAGCGGGTTTTTACGTGTTCTGGAGTCATTTCGTTGCAAGCAGGTTTTTACATACTTCTCAGACATTTCACTGGAAGCGGGTTTTTTAAGTGCTCTGTAGGCATTTCGTTGCAAGCGGGGCTTTAAGTACTCTGGAGTCATTTCGTTGCAAGCGGGTTTTTACCTGCTCTGGAGTCAATTCGTTGCAAGCGGGTTTTTACATACTTCTCTGACATTTAACTGGAAGCGGGTTTTTTAAGTGCTCTGGAGTCATTTCGTTGCTAGCGGGTTTTTACGTGCTCTGGAGTCATTTCGTTGCAAACGGGTTTTTACGTGCTCTGGAGTCATTTCGTTGCTAGCGGGTTTTTACGTGCTCTGGAGTCATTTCGTTGCAAGCGGGTTTTTAAGTGCTCTGGAGTCATTTCGTTGCAAGCGGGTTTTTAAGTGTTCTGGAGTCATTTCGTTGCAAGCGGGTTTTTAAGTGTTCTGAAGTCATTTCGTTGCAAGCGAGTTTTTAAGTGCTCTGGAGTCATTTCGTTGCAAGCGGGTTTTTAAGTCCTCTGGAGTCATTTCGTTGCAAACGGGTTTTAAGTGTTCTGGAGTCATTTCGTTGCAAGCGGGTTTTTACATACTTCTCAGACCTTTCACTGGAAGCGGGTTTTTTAAGTGCTCTGTAGGCATATCGTTGCAAGCGGGTTTTAAAGGACTCTGGAGTCATTTCGTTGCAAGCGGGTTTTTACGTGCTCTGGAGTCATTTCGTTGCTAGCGGGTTTTTACGTGCTCTGGAGTCATTTCGTTGCAAGCGGGTTTTTACATACTTCTCAGACATTTCACTGGAAGCGTGTTTTTTAAGTGCTCTGTAGGCATTTCGTTGCAAGCGGGTTTTTAAGTACTCTGGAGTCATTTCGTTGCAAGCGGGTTTTTAAGTGCTCTGGATTCATTTCGTTGCAAGCGGTTTTTTAAGTGCTCTGGAGTCATTTCGTTGCAGGCGGGTTTTTAAGTGGCCTGGAGTCATTTCCTTGCAAGCGGGTTTTTAAATGCTCTGGAGTCATTTCGTTGCAGGGGGGTTTTTACGTGCTCTGGAGTCATTACGTTGCAAGCGGGTTTTTAAGTGCTCTGAAGGCATTTCGTTGTAAGCGGGTTTTTACGTGTTCTGGAGTCATTTCGGTGCAAGCGGGTTTTTACATACTTCTCAGACATTTCACTGGAAGCGGGTTTATTAAGTGCTCTGTAGGCATATCGTTGCAAGCGGGTTTTTAAGTACTCTGGAGTCATTTCGTTGCAAGCGGGTTTTTACGTGCTCTGGAGTCATTTCGTTGCAAGCGGGTTTTTACATACTTCTCTGACATTTCACTGGAAGCAGGTTTATTAAGTGCTCTGTAGGCATATCGCTGCAAGCGGGTTTTAACGTGCTCTGGAGTCATTTCGTTGCAAGCGGGTTTTTACATACTTCTCTGACATTTAACTGGAAGCGGGTTTTTTAAGTGCTCTGGAGTCATTTCGTTCAAGCGGGGTTTTACGTGCTCTGGAGTCATTTCGTTGCAAGCGGGTTTTTACGTGCGCTGGAGTCATTTCGTTGGAAGCGGGTTTTTAAGTGCTCTGGAGTCATTTCATTGCAGGCGGGTTTTTAAGTGCTCTGAAGGCATTTCGTTGTAAGCGTGTTTTTAAGTGCTCTGGAGTCATTTCGTTGCAAGCGGGTTTTTACGTGTTCTGGAGTCATTTCGTTGCAAGCGGGTTTTTACATACTTCTCAGACATTTCACTGGAAGCGGGTTTATTAAGTGCTCTGTAGGCATATCGTTGAAAGGGGGTTTTTAAGTACTCTGGAGTCATTTCGTTGCAAGCGGGTTTTTACGTGCTCTGGAGTCATTTCGTTGCAAGCGGGTTTTTACATACTTCTCTGACATTTCACTGGAAGCGGGTTTATTAAGTGCTCTGTAGGCATATCGCTGCAAGCGGGTTTTTAAGTACTCTGGAGTCATTTCGTTGCAAGCGGGTTTTTACGTGCTCTGGAGTCATTTCGTTGCAAGCGGGTTTTTACATACTTCTCTGACATTTAACTGGAAGCGGGTTTTTTAAGTGCTCTGGAGTCATTTCGTTGCAAGCGGGGTTTTACGTGCTCTGGAGTCATTTCGTTGCAAGCGGGTTTTTACGTGCGCTGGAGTCATTTCGTTGGAAGCGGGTTTTTAAGTGCTCTGGAGTCATTTCATTGCAGGCGGGTTTTTAAGTGCTCTGAAGGCATTTCGTTGTAAGCGTGTTTTTAAGTGCTCTGGGGTCATTTCGTTGCAAGCGGGTTTTTACGTGTTCTGGAGTCATTTCGTTGCAAGCAGGTTTTTACATACTTCTCAGACATTTCACTGGAAGCGGGTTTTTTAAGTGCTCTGTAGGCATTTCGTTGCAAGCGGGGCTTTAAGTACTCTGGAGTCATTTCGTTGCAAGCGGGTTTTTACCTGCTCTGGAGTCAATTCGTTGCAAGCGGGTTTTTACATACTTCTCTGACATTTAACTGGAAGCGGGTTTTTTAAGTGCTCTGGAGTCATTTCGTTGCTAGCGGGTTTTTACGTGCTCTGGAGTCATTTCGTTGCAAACGGGTTTTTACGTGTTCGGGAGTCATTTCGTTGCTAGCGGGTTTTTACGTGCTCTGGAGTCATTTCGTTGCAAGCGGGTTTTTAAGTGCTCTGGAGTCATTTCGTTGCAAGCGGGTTTTTAAGTATTCTGGAGTCATTTCGTTGCAAGCGGGTTTTTAAGTGTTCTGAAGTCATTTCGTTGCAAGCGAGTTTTTAAGTGCTCTGGAGTCATTTCGTTGCAAGCGGGTTTTTAAGTCCTCTGGAGTCATTTCGTTGCAAACGGGTTTTTAAGTGTTCTGGAGTCATTTCGTTGCAAGCGGGTTTTTACATACTTCTCAGACCTTTAACTGGAAGCGGGTTTTTTAAGTGCTCTGTAGGCATATCGTTGCAAGCGGGTTTTAAAGGACTCTGGAGTCATTTCGTTGCAAGCGGGTTTTTACATGCTCTGGAGTCATTTCGTTGCTAGCGGGTTTTTACGTGCTCTGGAGTCATTTCGTTGCAAGCGGGTTTTTACATACTTCTCAGACATTTCACTGGAAGCGTGTTTTTTAAGTGCTCTGTAGGCATTTCGTTGCAAGCGGGTTTTTAAGTACTCTGGAGTCATTTCGTTGCAAGCGGGTTTTTAAGTGCTCTGGATTCATTTCGTTGCAAGCGGTTTTTTAAGTGCTCTGGAGTCATTTCGTTGCAGGCGGGTTTTTAAGTGGCCTGGAGTCATTTCCTTGCAAGCGGGTTTTTAAATGCTCTGGAGTCATTTCGTTGCAGGGGGGTTTTTACGTGCTCTGGAGTCATTACGTTGCAAGCGGGTTTTTAAGTGCTCTGAAGGCATTTCGTTGTAAGCGGGTTTTTACGTGTTCTGGAGTCATTTCGGTGCAAGCGGGTTTTTACATACTTCTCAGACATTTCACTGGAAGCGGGTTTATTAAGTGCTCTGTAGGCATATCGTTGCAAGCGGGTTTTTAAGTACTCTGGAGTCATTTCGTTGCAAGCGGGTTTTTACGTGCTCTGGAGTCATTTCGTTGCAAGCGGGTTTTTATATACTTCTCTGACATTTCACTGGAAGCAGGTTTATTAAGTGCTCTGTAGGCGTATCGCTGCAAGCGGGTTTTTACGTGCTCTGGAGTCATTTCGTTGCAAGCGGGTTTTTACATACTTCTCTGACATTTAACTGGAAGCGGGTTTTTTAAGTGCTCTGGAGTCATTTCGTTCAAGCGGGGTTTTACGTGCTCTGGAGTCATTTCGTTGCAAGCGGGTTTTTACGTGCGCTGGAGTCATTTCGTTGGAAGCGGGTTTTTAAGTGCTCTGGAGTCATTTCATTGCAGGCGGGTTTTTAAGTGCTCTGAAGGCATTTCATTGTAAGCGTGTTTTTAAGTGCTCTGGAGTCATTTCGTTGCAAGCGGGTTTTTACGTGTTCTGGAGTCATTTCGTTGCAAGCGGGTTTTTACATACTTCTCAGACATTTCACTGGAAGCGGGTTTTTTAAGTGCTCTGTAGGCATTTCGTTGCAAGCGGGGTTTTAAGTACTCTGGAGTCATTTCGTTGCAAGCGGGTTTTTACATGCTCTGGAGTCATTTCGTTGCAAGCGGGTTTTTACATACTTCTCTGACATTTAACTGGAAGCGAGTTTTTTAAGTGCTCTGGAGTCATTTTGTTGGAAGCGGGTTTTTAAGTGCTCTGGAGTCATTTCGTTGCAAGCGGGTTTTTACGTGTTCTGGAGTCATTTCTTTGCAAGGGGGTTTTTACATACTTCTCAGACATTTCACTGGAAGCGGGTTTTTAAGTGCTCTGGAGTCATTTCGTTGCAAGCGGGTTTTTACGTGCTCTGGAGTCATTTCGTTGCAAGCGGGTTTTTAAGTGCTCTGGAGTCATTTCGTTGCAAGCGGGTTTGTAAGTGCTCTGGAATCATTTCGTTGCAAGCGAATTTTTAAGTGCTCTGAAGGCATTTCGTTGTAAGCGGGTTTGTACATGTTGTGGAGTCATTTCGGTGCAAGCGGGTTTTTACATACTTCTCAGACATTTCACTGGAAGCGGGTTTATTAAGTGCTCTGTAGGCATATCGTTGCAAGCGGGTTTTTAAGTACTCTGGAGTCATTTCGTTGCAAGCGGATTTTTACGTGCTCTGGAGTCATTTCTTTGCAAGCGGGTTTTTACATACTTCTCTGACATTTAACTGGAAGCGGGTTTTTTAAGTGCTCTGAAGTCATTTCGTTGCAAGCCGGGTTTTACGTGCTTTGGAGTCATTTCGTTGCAAGCGGGTTTTTACGTGCGCTGGAGTCATTTGGTTGGAAGCGGGTTTTTAAGTGCTCTGGAGTCATTTCGTTGCAGGCGGGTTTTTAAGTGCTCTGAAGGCATTTCGTTGTAAGCGGGTTTTTAAGTGCTCTGGAGTCATTTCGTTGCAAGCGGGTTTTTACGTGTTCTGGAGTCATTTCGTTGCAAGCGGGTTTTTACATACTTCTCTGACATTTAACTGGAAGCGAGTTTTTTAAGTGCTCTGGAGTCATTTCGTTGGAAGCTGGTTTTTACATACTTCTCAGACATTTCATTGGAAGCGGGTTTTTTAAGTGCTCTGGAGTCATTTCGTTGCAAGCGGGTTTTTAAGTACTCTGGAGTCATTTCGTTGCAAGCGGGGTTTTAACTGCTCTGGAGTCATTTCGTTGCAAGCGGGTTTTTAAGTGCTCTGGAGTCATTTCGTTGCAGGCAGGTTTTTAAGTGCTCTGGAGTCATTTCGTTGCAAGCGGGTTTTTAAGTGCTCTGGAGTCTTTTCGTTGCAAGCGGCTTTTTAAGTGTTCTGGAGTCATTTCTTTGCAAGCGGGTTTTTAAGTGCTCTGAAGGCATTTCGTTGTAAGCGGGTTTTTAAGTGCTCTGGAGTCATTTCGTAGCAAGCGGGTTTTTAAGTGCTCTGGTGTCATTTCGTTGCAAGCGGGTTTTTAAGTGCTCTTGAGTCATTTCGTTGCAAGCGGGTTTTTACGTGCTCTGCAGTCATTTCGTTGCAAGGGGGTTTTTAAGTGTTCTGGAGTCATTTCGTTGCAAGCGGGTTTTTAAGTACTCTGGAGTCATTTCGTTGCAAGCAGGTTTTTAAGTGCCCTGGAGTCATTTCCTTGCAAGCGGGTTCTTAAATGCTCTGGAGTCATTTCGTTGCAGGGGGGTTTTTACGTGCTCTGGAGTCATTTCGTTGCAAGTGGGTTTTTAAGTGCTCTGAAGGCATTTCGTTGCAAGCGGGTTTTTAAGTACTCTGGAGTCATTTCGTTGCAAGCGGGTTTTACGTGCTCTGGAGTCATTTCGTTGCAAGCGGGTTTTTACATACTTCTCTGACATTTAACTGGAAGCGGGTTTTTTAAGTGCTCTGGAGTCATTTCGTTGCAAGCGGGGTTTTACGTGCTCTGGAGTCATTTCGTTGCAAGCGGGTTTTTACGTGCGCTGGAGTCATTTCGTTGGAAGCGGGTTTTTAAGTGCTCTGGAGTCATTTCATTGCAGGCGGGTTTTTAAGTGCTCTGAAGGCATTTCGTTGTAAGCGTGTTTTTAAGTGCTCTGGAGTCATTTCGTTGCAAGCGGGTTTTTACGTGTTCTGGAGTCATTTCGTTGCAAGCAGGTTTTTACATACTTCTCAGACATTTCACTGGAAGCGGGTTTTTTAAGTGCTCTGTAGGCATTTCGTTGCAAGCGGGGCTTTAAGTACTCTGGAGTCATTTCGTTGCAAGCGGGTTTTTACCTGCTCTGGAGTCAATTCGTTGCAAGCGGGTTTTTACATACTTCTCTGACATTTAACTGGAAGCGGGTTTTTTAAGTGCTCTGGAGTCATTTCGTTGCTAGCGGGTTTTTACGTGCTCTGGAGTCATTTCGTTGCAAACGGGTTTTTACGTGCTCTGGAGTCATTTCGTTGCTAGCGGGTTTTTACGTGCTCTGGAGTCATTTCGTTGCAAGCGGGTTTTTAAGTGCTCTGGAGTCATTTCGTTGCAAGCGGGTTTTTAAGTGTTCTGGAGTCATTTCGTTGCAAGCGGGTTTTTAAGTGTTCTGAAGTCATTTCGTTGCAAGCGAGTTTTTAAGTGCTCTGGAGTCATTTCGTTGCAAGCGGGTTTTTAAGTCCTCTGGAGTCATTTCGTTGCAAACGGGTTTTTAAGTGTTCTGGAGTCATTTCGTTGCAAGCGGGTTTTTACATACTTCTCAGACCTTTCACTGGAAGCGGGTTTTTTAAGTGCTCTGTAGGCATATCGTTGCAAGCGGGTTTTAAAGGACTCTGGAGTCATTTCGTTGCAAGCGGGTTTTTACGTGCTCTGGAGTCATTTCGTTGCTAGCGGGTTTTTACGTGCTCTGGAGTCATTTCGTTGCAAGCGGGTTTTTACATACTTCTCAGACATTTCACTGGAAGCGTGTTTTTTAAGTGCTCTGTAGGCATTTCGTTGCAAGCGGGTTTTTAAGTACTCTGGAGTCATTTCGTTGCAAGCGGGTTTTTAAGTGCTCTGGATTCATTTCGTTGCAAGCGGTTTTTTAAGTGCTCTGGAGTCATTTCGTTGCAGGCGGGTTTTTAAGTGGCCTGGAGTCATTTCCTTGCAAGCGGGTTTTTAAATGCTCTGGAGTCATTTCGTTGCAGGGGGGTATTTACGTGCTCTGGAGTCATTACGTTGCAAGCGGGTTTTTAAGTGCTCTGAAGGCATTTCGTTGTAAGCGGGTTTTTACGTGTTCTGGAGTCATTTCGGTGCAAGCGGGTTTTTACATACTTCTCAGACATTTCATTGGAAGCGGGTTTTTTAAGTGCTCTGGAGTCATTTCGTTGCAAGCGGGTTTTTAAGTACTCTGGAGTCATTTCGTTGCAAGCGGGGTTTTAACTGCTCTGGAGTCATTTCGTTGCAAGCGGGTTTTTAAGTGCTCTGGAGTCATTTCGTTGCAGGCAGGTTTTTAAGTGCTCTGGAGTCATTTCGTTGCAAGCGGGTTTTTAAGTGCTCTGGAGTCTTTTCGTTGCAAGCGGGTTTTTAAGTGTTCTGGAGTCATTTCTTTGCAAGCGGGTTTTTAAGTGCTCTGAAGGCATTTCGTTGTAAGCGGGTTTTTAAGTGCTCTGGAGTCATTTCGTAGCAAGCGGGTTTTTAAGTGCTCTGGAGTCATTTCGTTGCAAGCGGGTTTTTAAGTGCTCTTGAGTCATTTCGTTGCAAGCGGGTTTTTAAGTGCTCTGCAGTCATTTCGTTGCAAGGGGGTTTTTAAGTGTTCTGGAGTCATTTCGTTGCAAGCGGGTTTTTAAGTACTCTGGAGTCATTTCGTTGCAAGCAGGTTTTTAAGTGCCCTGGAGTCATTTCCTTGCAAGCGGGTTCATAAATGCTCTGGAGTCATTTCGTTGCAGGGGGGTTTTTACGTGCTCTGGAGTCATTTCGTTGCAAGTGGGTTTTTAAGTGCTCTGAAGGCATTTCGTTGCAAGCGGGTTTTTAAGTACTCTGGAGTCATTTCGTTGCAAGCGGGTTTTACGTGCTCTGGAGTCATTTCGTTGCAAGCGGGTTTTTACATACTTCTCTGACATTTAACTGGAAGCGGGTTTTTTAAGTGCTCTGGAGTCATTTCGTTGCAAGGGGGTTTTACGTGCTCTGGAGTCATTTCGTTGCAAGCGGGTTTTTACGTGCGCTGGAGTCATTTCGTTGGAAGCGGGTTTTTAAGTGCTCTGGAGTCATTTCGTTGCAGGCGGGTTTTTAAGTGCTCTGAAGGCATTTCGTTGTAAGCGTGTTTTTAAGTGCTCTGGAGTCATTTCGTTGCAAGCGGGTTTTTACGTGTTCTGGAGTCATTTCGTTGCAAGCGGGTTTTTAAGTGCTCTGGAGTCATTTCGTTGCAGGGGGGTTTTTACGTGCTCTGGAGTCATTTCGTTGCAAGCGGGTTTTTAAGTGCTCTGAAGGCATTTCGTTGTAAGCGGGTTTTTACGTGTTCTGGAGTCATTTCGGTGCAAGCGGGTTTTTACATACTTCTCAGACATTTCACTGGAAGCGGGTTTATTAAGTGCTCTGTAGGCATATCGTTGCAAGCGGGTTTTTAAGTACTCTGGAGTCATTTCGTTGCAAGCGGGTTTTTACGTGCTCTGGAGTCATTTCGTTGCAAGCGGGTTTTTACATACTTCTCTGACATTTCACTGGAAGCGGGTTTATTAAGTGCTCTGTAGGCATATCGCTGCAAGCGGGTTTTTAAGTACTCTGGAGTCATTTCGTTGCAAGCGGGTTTTTACGTGCTCTGGAGTCATTTCGTTGCAAGCGGGTTTTTACATACTTCTCTGACATTTAACTGGAAGCGGGTTTTTTAAGTGCTCTGGAGTCATTTCGTTGCAAGCGGGGTTTTACGTGCTCTGGAGTCATTTCGTTGCAAGCAGGTTTTTACGTGCGCTGGAGTCATTTCGTTGGAAGCGGGTTTTTAAGTGCACTGGAGTCATTTCATTGCAGGCGGGTTTTTAAGTGCTCTGAAGGCATTTCGTTGTAAGCGTGTTTTTAAGTGCTCTGGAGTCATTTCGTTGCAAGCGGGTTTTTACGTGTTCTGGAGTCATTTCGTTGCAAGCAGGTTTTTACATACTTCTCAGACATTTCACTGGAAGCGGGTTTTTTAAGTGCTCTGTAGGCATTTCGTTGCAAGCGGGGCTTTAAGTACTCTGGAGTCATTTCGTTGCAAGCGGGTTTTTACCTGCTCTGGAGTCAATTCGTTGCAAGCGGGTTTTTACATACTTCTCTGACATTTAACTGGAAGCGGGTTTTTTAAGTGCTCTGGAGTCATTTCGTTGCTAGCGGGTTTTTACGTGCTCTGGAGTCATTTCGTTGCAAACGGGTTTTTACGTGCTCTGGAGTCATTTCGTTGCTAGCGGGTTTTTACGTGCTCTGGAGTCATTTCGTTGCAAGCGGGTTTTTAAGTGCTCTGGAGTCATTTCGTTGCAAGCGGGTTTTTAAGTGTTCTGGAGTCATTTCGTTGCAAGCGGGTTTTTAAGTGTTCTGAAGTCATTTCGTTGCAAGCGAGTTTTTAAGTGCTCTGGAGTCATTTCGTTGCAAGCGGGTTTTTAAGTCCTCTGGAGTCATTTCGTTGCAAACGGGTTTTTAAGTGTTCTGGAGTCATTTCGTTGCAAGCGGGTTTTTACATACTTCTCAGACCTTTCACTGGAAGCGGGTTTTTTAAGTGCTCTGTAGGCATATCGTTGCAAGCGGGTTTTAAAGGACTCTGGAGTCATTTCGTTGCAAGCGGGTTTTTACGTGCTCTGGAGTCATTTCGTTGCTAGCGGGTTTTTACGTGCTCTGGAGTCATTTCGTTGCAAGCGGGTTTTTACATACTTCTCAGACATTTCACTGGAAGCGTGTTTTTTAAGTGCTCTGTAGGCATTTCGTTGCAAGTGGGTTTTTAAGTACTCTGGAGTCATTTCGTTGCAAGCGGGTTTTTAAGTGCTCTGGATTCATTTCGTTGCAAGCGGTTTTTTAAGTGCTCTGGAGTCATTTCGTTGCAGGCGGGTTTTTAAGTGGCCTGGAGTCATTTCCTTGCAAGCGGGTTTTTAAATGCTCTGGAGTCATTTCGTTGCAGGGGGGTTTTTACGTGCTCTGGAGTCATTACGTTGCAAGCGGGTTTTTAAGTGCTCTGAAGGCATTTCGTTGTAAGCGGGTTTTTACGTGTTCTGGAGTCATTTCGGTGCAAGCGGGTTTTTACATACTTCTCAGACATTTCACTGGAAGCGGGTTTATTAAGTGCTCTGTAGGCATATCGTTGCAAGCGGGTTTTTAAGTACTCTGGAGTCATTTCGTTGCAAGCGGGTTTTTACGTGCTCTGGAGTCATTTCGTTGCAAGCGGGTTTTTACATACTTCTCTGACATTTCACTGGAAGCAGGTTTATTAAGTGCTCTGTAGGCATATCGCTGCAAGCGGGTTTTAACGTGCTCTGGAGTCATTTCGTTGCAAGCGGGTTTTTACATACTTCTCTGACATTTAACTGGAAGCGGGTTTTTTAAGTGCTCTGGAGTCATTTCGTTCAAGCGGGGTTTTACGTGCTCTGGAGTCATTTCGTTGCAAGCGGGTTTTTACGTGCGCTGGAGTCATTTCGTTGGAAGCGGGTTTTTAAGTGCTCTGGAGTCATTTCATTGCAGGCGGGTTTTTAAGTGCTCTGAAGGCATTTCGTTGTAAGCGTGTTTTTAAGTGCTCTGGAGTCATTTCGTTGCAAGCGGGTTTTTACGTGTTCTGGAGTCATTTCGTTGCAAGCGGGTTTTTACATACTTCTCAGACATTTCACTGGAAGCGGGTTTATTAAGTGCTCTGTAGGCATATCGTTGAAAGGGGGTTTTTAAGTACTCTGGAGTCATTTCGTTGCAAGCGGGTTTTTACGTGCTCTGGAGTCATTTCGTTGCAAGCGGGTTTTTACATACTTCTCTGACATTTCACTGGAAGCGGGTTTATTAAGTGCTCTGTAGGCATATCGCTGCAAGCGGGTTTTTAAGTACTCTGGAGTCATTTCGTTGCAAGCGGGTTTTTACGTGCTCTGGAGTCATTTCGTTGCAAGCGGGTTTTTACATACTTCTCTGACATTTAACTGGAAGCGGGTTTTTTAAGTGCTCTGGAGTCATTTCGTTGCAAGCGGGGTTTTACGTGCTCTGGAGTCATTTCGTTGCAAGCGGGTTTTTACGTGCGCTGGAGTCATTTCGTTGGAAGCGGGTTTTTAAGTGCTCTGGAGTCATTTCATTGCAGGCGGGTTTTTAAGTGCTCTGAAGGCATTTCGTTGTAAGCGTGTTTTTAAGTGCTCTGGGGTCATTTCGTTGCAAGCGGGTTTTTACGTGTTCTGGAGTCATTTCGTTGCAAGCAGGTTTTTACATACTTCTCAGACATTTCACTGGAAGCGGGTTTTTTAAGTGCTCTGTAGGCATTTCGTTGCAAGCGGGGCTTTAAGTACTCTGGAGTCATTTCGTTGCAAGCGGGTTTTTACCTGCTCTGGAGTCAATTCGTTGCAAGCGGGTTTTTACATACTTCTCTGACATTTAACTGGAAGCGGGTTTTTTAAGTGCTCTGGAGTCATTTCGTTGCTAGCGGGTTTTTACGTGCTCTGGAGTCATTTCGTTGCAAACGGGTTTTTACGTGCTCGGGAGTCATTTCGTTGCTAGCGGGTTTTTACGTGCTCTGGAGTCATTTCGTTGCAAGCGGGTTTTTAAGTGCTCTGGAGTCATTTCGTTGCAAGCGGGTTTTTAAGTATTCTGGAGTCATTTCGTTGCAAGCGGGTTTTTAAGTGTTCTGAAGTCATTTCGTTGCAAGCGAGTTTTTAAGTGCTCTGGAGTCATTTCGTTGCAAGCGGGTTTTTAAGTCCTCTGGAGTCATTTCGTTGCAAACGGGTTTTTAAGTGTTCTGGAGTCATTTCGTTGCAAGCGGGTTTTTACATACTTCTCAGACCTTTCACTGGAAGCGGGTTTTTTAAGTGCTCTGTAGGCATATCGTTGCAAGCGGGTTTTAAAGGACTCTGGAGTCATTTCGTTGCAAGCGGGTTTTTACATGCTCTGGAGTCATTTCGTTGCTAGCGGGTTTTTACGTGCTCTGGAGTCATTTCGTTGCAAGCGGGTTTTTACATACTTCTCAGACATTTCACTGGAAGCGTGTTTTTTAAGTGCTCTGTAGGCATTTCGTTGCAAGCGGGTTTTTAAGTACTCTGGAGTCATTTCGTTGCAAGCGGGTTTTTAAGTGCTCTGGATTCATTTCGTTGCAAGCGGTTTTTTAAGTGCTCTGGAGTCATTTCGTTGCAGGCGGGTTTTTAAGTGGCCTGGAGTCATTTCCTTGCAAGCGGGTTTTTAAATGCTCTGGAGTCATTTCGTTGCAGGGGGGTTTTTACGTGCTCTGGAGTCATTACGTTGCAAGCGGGTTTTTAAGTGCTCTGAAGGCATTTCGTTGTAAGCGGGTTTTTACGTGTTCTGGAGTCATTTCGGTGCAAGCGGGTTTTTACATACTTCTCAGACATTTCACTGGAAGCGGGTTTATTAAGTGCTCTGTAGGCATATCGTTGCAAGCGGGTTTTTAAGTACTCTGGAGTCATTTCGTTGCAAGCGGGTTTTTACGTGCTCTGGAGTCATTTCGTTGCAAGCGGGTTTTTATATACTTCTCTGACATTTCACTGGAAGCAGGTTTATTAAGTGCTCTGTAGGCGTATCGCTGCAAGCGGGTTTTTACGTGCTCTGGAGTCATTTCGTTGCAAGCGGGTTTTTACATACTTCTCTGACATTTAACTGGAAGCGGGTTTTTTAAGTGCTCTGGAGTCATTTCGTTCAAGCGGGGTTTTACGTGCTCTGGAGTCATTTCGTTGCAAGCGGGTTTTTACGTGCGCTGGAGTCATTTCGTTGGAAGCGGGTTTTTAAGTGCTCTGGAGTCATTTCATTGCAGGCGGGTTTTTAAGTGCTCTGAAGGCATTTCATTGTAAGCGTGTTTTTAAGTGCTCTGGAGTCATTTCGTTGCAAGCGGGTTTTTACGTGTTCTGGAGTCATTTCGTTGCAAGCGGGTTTTTACATACTTCTCAGACATTTCACTGGAAGCGGGTTTTTTAAGTGCTCTGTAGGCATTTCGTTGCAAGCGGGGTTTTAAGTACTCTGGAGTCATTTCGTTGCAAGCGGGTTTTTACATGCTCTGGAGTCATTTCGTTGCAAGCGGGTTTTTACATACTTCTCTGACATTTAACTGGAAGCGAGTTTTTTAAGTGCTCTGGAGTCATTTTGTTGGAAGCGGGTTTTTAAGTGCTCTGGAGTCATTTCGTTGCAAGCGGGTTTTTACGTGTTCTGGAGTCATTTCTTTGCAAGGGGGTTTTTACATACTTCTCAGACATTTCACTGGAAGCGGGTTTTTAAGTGCTCTGGAGTCATTTCGTTGCAAGCGGGTTTTTACGTGCTCTGGAGTCATTTCGTTGCAAGCGGGTTTTTAAGTGCTCTGGAGTCATTTCGTTGCAAGCGGGTTTGTAAGTGCTCTGGAATCATTTCGTTGCAAGCGAATTTTTAAGTGCTCTGAAGGCATTTCGTTGTAAGCGGGTTTGTACATGTTGTGGAGTCATTTCGGTGCAAGCGGGTTTTTACATACTTCTCAGACATTTCACTGGAAGCGGGTTTATTAAGTGCTCTGTAGGCATATCGTTGCAAGCGGGTTTTTAAGTACTCTGGAGTCATTTCGTTGCAAGCGGATTTTTACGTGCTCTGGAGTCATTTCTTTGCAAGCGGGTTTTTACATACTTCTCTGACATTTAACTGGAAGCGGGTTTTTTAAGTGCTCTGAAGTCATTTCGTTGCAAGCCGGGTTTTACGTGCTTTGGAGTCATTTCGTTGCAAGCGGGTTTTTACGTGCGCTGGAGTCATTTGGTTGGAAGCGGGTTTTTAAGTGCTCTGGAGTCATTTCGTTGCAGGCGGGTTTTTAAGTGCTCTGAAGGCATTTCGTTGTAAGCGGGTTTTTAAGTGCTCTGGAGTCATTTCGTTGCAAGCGGGTTTTTACGTGTTCTGGAGTCATTTCGTTGCAAGCGGGTTTTTACATACTTCTCTGACATTTAACTGGAAGCGAGTTTTTTAAGTGCTCTGGAGTCATTTCGTTGGAAGCTGGTTTTTACATACTTCTCAGACATTTCATTGGAAGCGGGTTTTTTAAGTGCTCTGGAGTCATTTCGTTGCAAGCGGGTTTTTAAGTACTCTGGAGTCATTTCGTTGCAAGCGGGGTTTTAACTGCTCTGGAGTCATTTCGTTGCAAGCGGGTTTTTAAGTGCTCTGGAGTCATTTCGTTGCAGGCAGGTTTTTAAGTGCTCTGGAGTCATTTCGTTGCAAGCGGGTTTTTAAGTGCTCTGGAGTCTTTTCGTTGCAAGCGGCTTTTTAAGTGTTCTGGAGTCATTTCTTTGCAAGCGGGTTTTTAAGTGCTCTGAAGGCATTTCGTTGTAAGCGGGTTTTTAAGTGCTCTGGAGTCATTTCGTAGCAAGCGGGTTTTTAAGTGCTCTGGAGTCATTTCGTTGCAAGCGGGTTTTTAAGTGCTCTTGAGTCATTTCGTTGCAAGCGGGTTTTTAAGTGCTCTGCAGTCATTTCGTTGCAAGGGGGTTTTTAAGTGTTCTGGAGTCATTTCGTTGCAAGCGGGTTTTTAAGTACTCTGGAGTCATTTCGTTGCAAGCAGGTTTTTAAGTGCCCTGGAGTCATTTCCTTGCAAGCGGGTTCTTAAATGCTCTGGAGTCATTTCGTTGCAGGGGGGTTTTTACGTGCTCTGGAGTCATTTCGTTGCAAGTGGGTTTTTAAGTGCTCTGAAGGCATTTCGTTGCAAGCGGGTTTTTAAGTACTCTGGAGTCATTTCGTTGCAAGCGGGTTTTACGTGCTCTGGAGTCATTTCGTTGCAAGCGGGTTTTTACATACTTCTCTGACATTTAACTGGAAGCGGGTTTTTTAAGTGCTCTGGAGTCATTTCGTTGCAAGGGGGTTTTACATGCTCTGGAGTCATTTCGTTGCAAGCGGGTTTTTACGTGCGCTGGAGTCATTTCGTTGGAAGCGGGTTTTTAAGTGCTCTGGAGTCATTTCGTTGCAGGCGGGTTTTTAAGTGCTCTGAAGGCATTTCGTTGTAAGCGGGTTTTTAAGTGCTCTGGAGTCATTTCGTTGCAAGCGGGTTTTTACGTGTTCTGGAGTCATTTCGTTGCAAGCGGGTTTTTAAGTACTCTGGAGTCATTTCGTTGCAATCGGGTTTTTAAGTACTCTGGAGTCATTTCATTGCAAGCGGGTTTTTAAGTGCTCTGAAGGCATTTCTTTGTAAGCTGGTTTTTAAGTGCTCTGGAGTCATTTCGTTGCAAGCGGGTTTTTACGTGTTCTGGAGTCATTTCGTTGCAAGCGGGTTTTTACATACTTCTCAGACATTTCACTGGAAGCGGGTTTTTTAAGTGCTCTGTAGGCATTTCGTTGCAAGCGGGTTTTTAAGTACTCTGGAGTCATTTCGTTGCAAGCGGGTTTTTACGTGTTCTGGAGTCATTTCGTTGCAAGCGGGTTTTTACATACTTCTCTGACATTTAACTGGAAGCGAGTTTTTTAAGTGCTCTGGAGTCATTTCGCTGGAAGCTGGTTTTTACATACTTCTCAGACATTTCACTGGAAGCGGGTTTTTTAAGTGCTCTGGAGTCATTTCGTTGCAAGCGGGTTTTTAAGTACTCTGGAGTCATTTCGTTGTAAGCGGGTTTTTAAGTGCTCTGGAGTCATTTCGTTGCAAGCGGGTTTTTAAGTGCTCTGGAGTCATTTCGTTGCAAGCGGATTTTTACGTGCTCTGGAGTTATTTCGTTGCAAGCGGGTTTTTACGTGCTCTGGAGTCATTTCGTTGCAAGCGGGTTTTTAAGTGCTCTGGAGTCATTTCGTAGCAAGCGGGTTTTTAAGTGCTCTGGAGTCATTTCGTTGCAAGCGGGATTTTAAGTGCTCTGGAGTCAATTCTTTGCAAGCGGGTTTTTATGTGCTCTGGAGTCATTTCGTTGCAAGGGGGTTTTTAAGTGTTCTGGAGTCATTTCGTTGCAAGCGGGTTTTTAAGTACTCTGGAGTCATTTCGTTGCAAGGGGGTTTTTAAGTGGCCTGGAGTCATTTCCTTGCAAGCGGGTTTTTAAATGCTCTGGAGTCATTTCGTTGCAGGGGGGTTTTTACGTGCTCTGGAGTCATTTCGTTGCAAGCGGGTTTTTAAGTGCTCTGAAGGCATTTCGTTGTAAGCGGGTTTTTACGTGTTCTGGAGTCATTTCGGTGCAAGCGGGTTTTTACATACTTCTCAGACATTTCACTGGAAGCGGGTTTATTAAGTGCTCTGTAGGCATATCGTTGCAAGCGGGTTTTTAAGTACTCTGGAGTCATTTCGTTGCAAGCGGGTTTTTACGTGCTCTGGAGTCATTTCGTTGCAAGCGGGTTTTTACATACTTCTCTGACATTTCACTGGAAGCGGGTTTATTAAGTGCTCTGTAGGCATATCGCTGCAAGCGGGTTTTTAAGTACTCTGGAGTCATTTCGTTGCAAGCGGGTTTTTACGTGCTCTGGAGTCATTTCGTTGCAAGCGGGTTTTTACATACTTCTCTGACATTTAACTGGAAGCGGGTTTTTTAAGTGCTCTGGAGTCATTTCGTTGCAAGCGGGGTTTTACGTGCTCTGGAGTCATTTCGTTGCAAGCGGGTTTTTACGTGCGCTGGAGTCATTTCGTTGGAAGCGGGTTTTTAAGTGCTCTGGAGTCATTTCATTGCAGGCGGGTTTTTAAGTGCTCTGAAGGCATTTTGTTGTAAGCGTGTTTTTAAGTGCTCTGGAGTCATTTCGTTGCAAGCGGGTTTTTACGTGTTCTGGAGTCATTTCGTTGCAAGCGGATTTTTACATACTTCTCAGACATTTCACTGGAGGCGGGTTTTTTAAGTGCTCTGTAGGCATTTCGTTGCAAGCGGGGTTTTAAGTACTCTGGAGTCATTTGGTTGCAAGCGGGTTTTTACCTGCTCTGGAGTCAATTCGTTGCAAGAAGGTTTTTACATACTTCTCTGACATTTAACTGGAAGCGGGTTTTTTAAGTGCTCTGGAGTCATTTCGTTGCTAGCGGGTTTTTACGTGCTCTGGAGTCATTTCGTTGCAAACGGGTTTTTACGTGCTCTGGAGTCATTTCGTTGCTAGCGGGTTTTTACGTGCTCTGGAGTCATTTCGTTGCAAGCGGGTTTTTAAGTGCTCTGGAGTCATTTCGTTGCAAGCGGGTTTTTAAGTGTTCTGGAGTCATTTCGTTGCAAGCGGGTTTTTAAGTGTTCTGAAGTCATTTCGTTGCAAGCGAGTTTTTAAGTGCTCTGGAGTCATTTCGTTGTAAGCGGGTTTTTAAGTCCTTTGGAGTCATTTCGTTGCAAACGGGTTTTTAAGTGTTCTGGAGTCATTTCGTTGCAAGCGGGTTTTTACATACTTCTCAGACATTTCACTGGAAGCGTGTTTTTTAAGTGCTCTGTAGGCATTTCGTTGCAAGCGGGTTTTTAAGTACTCTGAAGTCATTTCGTTGCAAGCGGGTTTTTAAGTGCTCTGGATTCATTTCGTTGCAAGCGGTTTTTTAAGTGCTCTGGAGTCATTTCGTTGCAGGCGGGTTTTTAAGTGGCCTGGAGTCATTTCCTTGCAAGCGGGTTTTTAAATGCTCTGGAGTCATTTCGTTGCAGGGGGGTTTTTACGTGCTCTGGAGTCATTACGTTGCAAGCGGGTTTTTAAGTGCTCTGAAGGCATTTCGTTGTAAGCGGGTTTTTACGTGTTCTGGAGTCATTTCGGTGCAAGCGGGTTTTTACATACTTCTCAGACATTTCACTGGAAGCGGGTTTATTAAGTGCTCTGTAGGCATATCGTTGCAAGCGGGTTTTTAAGTACTCTGGAGTCATTTCGTTGCAAGCGGGTTTTTACGTGCTCTGGAGTCATTTCGTTGCAAGCGGGTTTTTACATACTTCTCTGACATTTCACTGGAAGCAGGTTTATTAAGTGCTCTGTAGGCATATCGCTGCAAGCGGGTTTTTAAGTACTCTGGAGTCATTTCGTTGCAAGCGGGTTTTTACGTGCTCTGGAGTCATTTCGTTGCAAGCGGGTTTTTACATACTTCTCTGACATTTAACTGGAAGCGGGTTTTTTAAGTGCTCTGGAGTCATTTCGTTCAAGCGGGGTTTTACGTGCTCTGGAGTCATTTCGTTGCAAGCGGGTTTTTACGTGCGCTGGAGTCATTTCGTTGGAAGCGGGTTTTTAAGTGCTCTGGAGTCATTTCATTGCAGGCGGGTTTTTAAGTGCTCTGAAGGCATTTCGTTGTAAGCGTGTTTTTAAATGCTCTGGAGTCATTTCGTTGCAAGCGGGTTTTTACGTGTTCTGGAGTCATTTCGTTGCAAGCGGGTTTTTACATACTTCTCAGACATTTCACTGGAAGCGGGTTTTTTAAGTGCTCTGGAGTCATTTCGTTGGAAGCTGGTTTTTACATACTTCTCAGACATTTCATTGGAAGCGGGTTTTTTAAGTGCTCTGGAGTCATTTCGTTGCAAGCGGGTTTTTAAGTACTCTGGAGTCATTTCGTTGCAAGCGGGGTTTTAACTGCTCTGGAGTCATTTCGTTGCAAGCGGGTTTTTAAGTGCTCTGGAGTCATTTCGTTGCAGGCAGGTTTTTAAGTGCTCTGGAGTCATTTCGTTGCAAGCGGGTTTTTAAGTGCTCTGGAGTCTTTTCGTTGCAAGCGGCTTTTTAAGTGTTCTGGAGTCATTTCTTTGCAAGCGGGTTTTTAAGTGCTCTGAAGGCATTTCGTTGTAAGCGGGTTTTTAAGTGCTCTGGAGTCATTTCGTAGCAAGCGGGTTTTTAAGTGCTCTGGAGTCATTTCGTTGCAAGCGGGTTTTTAAGTGCTCTTGAGTCATTTCGTTGCAAGCGGGTTTTTAAGTGCTCTGCAGTCATTTCGTTGCAAGGGGGTTTTTAAGTGTTCTGGAGTCATTTCGTTGCAAGCGGGTTTTTAAGTACTCTGGAGTCATTTCGTTGCAAGCAGGTTTTTAAGTGCCCTGGAGTCATTTCCTTGCAAGCGGGTTCTTAAATGCTCTGGAGTCATTTCGTTGCAGGGGGGTTTTTACGTGCTCTGGAGTCATTTCGTTGCAAGTGGGTTTTTAAGTGCTCTGAAGGCATTTCGTTGCAAGCGGGTTTTTAAGTACTCTGGAGTCATTTCGTTGCAAGCGGGTTTTACGTGCTCTGGAGTCATTTCGTTGCAAGCGGGTTTTTACATACTTCTCTGACATTTAACTGGAAGCGGGTTTTTTAAGTGCTCTGGAGTCATTTCGTTGCAAGGGGGTTTTACATGCTCTGGAGTCATTTCGTTGCAAGCGGGTTTTTACGTGCGCTGGAGTCATTTCGTTGGAAGCGGGTTTTTAAGTGCTCTGGAGTCATTTCGTTGCAGGCGGGTTTTTAAGTGCTCTGAAGGCATTTCGTTGTAAGCGGGTTTTTAAGTGCTCTGGAGTCATTTCGTTGCAAGCGGGTTTTTACGTGTTCTGGAGTCATTTCGTTGCAAGCGGGTTTTTAAGTACTCTGGAGTCATTTCGTTGCAATCGGGTTTTTAAGTACTCTGGAGTCATTTCATTGCAAGCGGGTTTTTAAGTGCTCTGAAGGCATTTCTTTGTAAGCTGGTTTTTAAGTGCTCTGGAGTCATTTCGTTGCAAGCGGGTTTTTACGTGTTCTGGAGTCATTTCGTTGCAAGCGGGTTTTTACATACTTCTCAGACATTTCACTGGAAGCGGGTTTTTTAAGTGCTCTGTAGGCATTTCGTTGCAAGCGGGTTTTTAAGTACTCTGGAGTCATTTCGTTGCAAGCGGGTTTTTACGTGTTCTGGAGTCATTTCGTTGCAAGCGGGTTTTTACATACTTCTCTGACATTTAACTGGAAGCGAGTTTTTTAAGTGCTCTGGAGTCATTTCGCTGGAAGCTGGTTTTTACATACTTCTCAGACATTTCACTGGAAGCGGGTTTTTTAAGTGCTCTGGAGTCATTTCGTTGCAAGCGGGTTTTTAAGTACTCTGGAGTCATTTCGTTGTAAGCGGGTTTTTAAGTGCTCTGGAGTCATTTCGTTGCAAGCGGGTTTTTAAGTGCTCTGGAGTCATTTCGTTGCAAGCGGATTTTTACGTGCTCTGGAGTTATTTCGTTGCAAGCGGGTTTTTACGTGCTCTGGAGTCATTTCGTTGCAAGCGGGTTTTTAAGTGCTCTGGAGTCATTTCGTAGCAAGCGGGTTTTTAAGTGCTCTGGAGTCATTTCGTTGCAAGCGGGATTTTAAGTGCTCTGGAGTCAATTCTTTGCAAGCGGGTTTTTATGTGCTCTGGAGTCATTTCGTTGCAAGGGGGTTTTTAAGTGTTCTGGAGTCATTTCGTTGCAAGCGGGTTTTTAAGTACTCTGGAGTCATTTCGTTGCAAGGGGGTTTTTAAGTGGCCTGGAGTCATTTCCTTGCAAGCGGGTTTTTAAATGCTCTGGAGTCATTTCGTTGCAGGGGGGTTTTTACGTGCTCTGGAGTCATTTCGTTGCAAGCGGGTTTTTAAGTGCTCTGAAGGCATTTCGTTGTAAGCGGGTTTTTACGTGTTCTGGAGTCATTTCGGTGCAAGCGGGTTTTTACATACTTCTCAGACATTTCACTGGAAGCGGGTTTATTAAGTGCTCTGTAGGCATATCGTTGCAAGCGGGTTTTTAAGTACTCTGGAGTCATTTCGTTGCAAGCGGGTTTTTACGTGCTCTGGAGTCATTTCGTTGCAAGCGGGTTTTTACATACTTCTCTGACATTTCACTGGAAGCGGGTTTATTAAGTGCTCTGTAGGCATATCGCTGCAAGCGGGTTTTTAAGTACTCTGGAGTCATTTCGTTGCAAGCGGGTTTTTACGTGCTCTGGAGTCATTTCGTTGCAAGCGGGTTTTTACATACTTCTCTGACATTTAACTGGAAGCGGGTTTTTTAAGTGCTCTGGAGTCATTTCGTTGCAAGCGGGGTTTTACGTGCTCTGGAGTCATTTCGTTGCAAGCGGGTTTTTACGTGCGCTGGAGTCATTTCGTTGGAAGCGGGTTTTTAAGTGCTCTGGAGTCATTTCATTGCAGGCGGGTTTTTAAGTGCTCTGAAGGCATTTTGTTGTAAGCGTGTTTTTAAGTGCTCTGGAGTCATTTCGTTGCAAGCGGGTTTTTACGTGTTCTGGAGTCATTTCGTTGCAAGCGGATTTTTACATACTTCTCAGACATTTCACTGGAGGCGGGTTTTTTAAGTGCTCTGTAGGCATTTCGTTGCAAGCGGGGTTTTAAGTACTCTGGAGTCATTTGGTTGCAAGCGGGTTTTTACCTGCTCTGGAGTCAATTCGTTGCAAGAAGGTTTTTACATACTTCTCTGACATTTAACTGGAAGCGGGTTTTTTAAGTGCTCTGGAGTCATTTCGTTGCTAGCGGGTTTTTACGTGCTCTGGAGTCATTTCGTTGCAAACGGGTTTTTACGTGCTCTGGAGTCATTTCGTTGCTAGCGGGTTTTTACGTGCTCTGGAGTCATTTCGTTGCAAGCGGGTTTTTAAGTGCTCTGGAGTCATTTCGTTGCAAGCGGGTTTTTAAGTGTTCTGGAGTCATTTCGTTGCAAGCGGGTTTTTAAGTGTTCTGAAGTCATTTCGTTGCAAGCGAGTTTTTAAGTGCTCTGGAGTCATTTCGTTGTAAGCGGGTTTTTAAGTCCTTTGGAGTCATTTCGTTGCAAACGGGTTTTTAAGTGTTCTGGAGTCATTTCGTTGCAAGCGGGTTTTTACATACTTCTCAGACATTTCACTGGAAGCGTGTTTTTTAAGTGCTCTGTAGGCATTTCGTTGCAAGCGGGTTTTTAAGTACTCTGAAGTCATTTCGTTGCAAGCGGGTTTTTAAGTGCTCTGGATTCATTTCGTTGCAAGCGGTTTTTTAAGTGCTCTGGAGTCATTTCGTTGCAGGCGGGTTTTTAAGTGGCCTGGAGTCATTTCCTTGCAAGCGGGTTTTTAAATGCTCTGGAGTCATTTCGTTGCAGGGGGGTTTTTACGTGCTCTGGAGTCATTACGTTGCAAGCGGGTTTTTAAGTGCTCTGAAGGCATTTCGTTGTAAGCGGGTTTTTACGTGTTCTGGAGTCATTTCGGTGCAAGCGGGTTTTTACATACTTCTCAGACATTTCACTGGAAGCGGGTTTATTAAGTGCTCTGTAGGCATATCGTTGCAAGCGGGTTTTTAAGTACTCTGGAGTCATTTCGTTGCAAGCGGGTTTTTACGTGCTCTGGAGTCATTTCGTTGCAAGCGGGTTTTTACATACTTCTCTGACATTTCACTGGAAGCAGGTTTATTAAGTGCTCTGTAGGCATATCGCTGCAAGCGGGTTTTTAAGTACTCTGGAGTCATTTCGTTGCAAGCGGGTTTTTACGTGCTCTGGAGTCATTTCGTTGCAAGCGGGTTTTTACATACTTCTCTGACATTTAACTGGAAGCGGGTTTTTTAAGTGCTCTGGAGTCATTTCGTTCAAGCGGGGTTTTACGTGCTCTGGAGTCATTTCGTTGCAAGCGGGTTTTTACGTGCGCTGGAGTCATTTCGTTGGAAGCGGGTTTTTAAGTGCTCTGGAGTCATTTCATTGCAGGCGGGTTTTTAAGTGCTCTGAAGGCATTTCGTTGTAAGCGTGTTTTTAAGTGCTCTGGAGTCATTTCGTTGCAAGCGGGTTTTTACGTGTTCTGGAGTCATTTCGTTGCAAGCGGGTTTTTACATACTTCTCAGACATTTCACTGGAAGCAGGTTTTTTAAGTGCTCTGTAGGCATTTCGTTGCAAGCGGGGTTTTAAGTACTCTGGAGTCATTTCGTTGCAAGCGGGTTTTTACATGCTCTGGAGTCATTTCGTTGCAAGCGGGTTTTTACATACTTCTCTGACATTTAACTGGAAGCGAGTTTTTTAAGTGCTCTGGAGTCATTTTCTTGGAAGTGGGTTTTTAAGTGCTCTGGAGTCATTTCGTTGCAAGCGGGTTTTTACGTGTTCTGGAGTCATTTCTTTGCAAGCGGGTTTTTACATACTTATCAGACATTTCACTGGAAGCGGGTTTTTTAAGTGCTCTGTAGGCATTTCGTTGCAAGCGGGTTTTTAGTTACTCTGGAGTCATTTTGTTGCAAGCAGGTTTTTATATGCTCTGGAGTCATTTCGTTACAAGCGGGTTTTTACATACTTCTCAGACATTTCACTGGAAGCGGGTTTTTAAGTGCTCTGGAGTCATTTCGTTGCAAGCGGGTTTTTACGTGCTCTGGAGTCATTTCGTTTCAAGCGGGTTTTTAAGTGCTCTGGAGTCATTTCGTTGCAAGCGGGTTTGTAAGTGCTCTGGAATCATTTCGTTGCAAGCGAATTTTTAAGTGCTCTGAAGGCATTTCGTTGTAAGCGGGTTTGTACATGTTGCGGAGTCATTTCGGTGCAAGCGGGTTTTTACATACTTCTCAGACATTTCACTGGAAGCGGGTTTATTAAGTGCTCTCTAGGCATGTCGTTGCAAGCGGGTTTTTAAGTACTCTGGAGTCATTTCGTTGCAAGCGGATTTTTACGTGCTCTGGAGTCATTTCTTTGCAAGCGGGTTTTTACATACTTCTCTGACATTTAACTGGAAGCGGGTTTTTTAAGTGCTCTGAAGTCATTTCGTTGCAAGCCGGGTTTTACGTGCTTTGGAGTCATTTCGTTGCAAGCGGGTTTTTACGTGCGCTGGAGTCATTTGGTTGGAAGCGGGTTTTTAAGTGCTCTGGAGTCATTTCGTTGCAGGCGGGTTTTTAAGTGCTCTGAAGGCATTTCGTTGTAAGCGGGTTTTTAAGTGCTCTGGAGTCATTTCGTTGCAAGCGGGTTTTTACGTGTTCTGGAGTCATTTCGTTGCAAGCGGGTTTTTAAGTACTCTGGAGTCATTTCGTTGCAAGCGGGTTTTTAAGTACTCTGGAGTCATTTCATTGCAAGCGGGTTTTTAAGTGCTCTGAAGGCATTTCTTTGTAAGCTGGTTTTTAAGTGCTCTGGAGTCATTTCGTTGCAAGCGGGTTTTTACGTGTTCTGGAGTCATTTCGTTGCAAGCGGGTTTTTACATACTTCTCTGACATTTAACTCGAAGCGAGTTTTTTAAGTGCTCTGGAGTCATTTCGTTGGAAGCTGGTTTTTACATACTTCTCAGACATTTCATTGGAAGCGGGTTTTTTAAGTGCTCTGGAGTCATTTCGTTGCAAGCGGGTTTTTAAGTACTCTGGAGTCATTTCGTTGCAAGCGGGGTTTTAACTGCTCTGGAGTCATTTCGTTGCAAGCGGATTTTTAAGTGCTCTGGAGTCATTTCGTTGCAGGCAGGTTTTTAAGTGCTCTGGAGTCATTTCGTTGCAAGCGGGTTTTTAAGTGCTCTGGAGTCTTTTCGTTGCAAGCGGGTTTTTAAGTGTTCTGGAGTCATTTCTTTGCAAGCGGGTTTTTAAGTGCTCTGAAGGCATTTCGTTGTAAGCGGGTTTTTAAGTGCTCTGGAGTCATTTCGTAGCAAGCGGGTTTTTAAGTACTCTGGAGTCATTTCGTTGCAAGCGGGTTTTTAAGTGCTCTTGAGTCATTTCGTTGCAAGCGGGTTTTTAAGTGCTCTGCAGTCATTTCGTTGCAAGGGGGTTTTTAAGTGTTCTGGAGTCATTTCGTTGCAAGCGGGTTTTTAAGTACTCTGGAGTCATTTCGTTGCAAGCAGGTTTTTAAGTGCCCTGGAGTCATTTCCTTGCAAGCGGGTTCTTAAATGCTCTGGAGTCATTTCGTTGCAGGGGGGTTTTTACGTGCTCTGGAGTCATTTCGTTGCAAGTGGGTTTTTAAGTGCTCTGAAGGCATTTCGTTGCAAGCGGGTTTTTAAGTACTCTGGAGTCATTTCGTTGCAAGCGGGTTTTACGTGCTCTGGAGTCATTTCGTTGCAAGCGGGTTTTTACATACTTCTCTGACATTTAACTGGAAGCGGGTTTTTTAAGTGCTCTGCAGTCATTTCGTTGCAAGGGGGTTTTACGTGCTCTGGAGTCATTTCGTTGCAAGCGGGTTTTTACGTGCGCTGGAGTCATTTCGTTGGAAGCGGGTTTTTAAGTGCTCTGGAGTCATTTCGTTGCAGGCGGGTTTTTAAGTGCTCTGAAGGCATTTCGTTGTAAGCGGGTTTTTAAGTGCTCTGGAGTCATTTCGTTGCAAGCGGGTTTTTACGTGTTCTGGAGTCATTTCGTTGCAAGCGGGTTTTTAAGTACTCTGGAGTCATTTCGTTGCAATCGGGTTTTTAAGTACTCTGGAGTCATTTCATTGCAAGCGGGTTTTTAAGTGCTCTGAAGGCATTTCTTTGTAAGCTGGTTTTTAAGTGCTCTGGAGTCATTTCGTTGCAAGCGGGTTTTTACGTGTTCTGGAGTCATTTCGTTGCAAGCGGGTTTTCACATACTTCTCAGACATTTCACTGGAAGCGGGTTTTTTAAATGCTCTGTAGGCATTTCGTTGCAAGCGGGTTTTTCCGTGTTCTGGAGTCATTTAGTTGCAAGCGGGTTTTTACATACTTCTCTGACAATAACTGGAAGCGAGTTTTTTAAGTGCTCTGGAGTCATTTCGCTGGAAGCTGATTTTTACATACTTCTCAGACATTTCACTGGAAGCGGGTTTTTTAAGTGCTCTGGAGTCATTTCGTTCCAAGCGGGTTTTTAAGTACTCTGGAGTCATTTCGTTGTAAGCGGGTTTTTAAGTGCTCTGGAGTCATTTCGTTGCAAGCGGGTTTTTAAGTGCTCTGGAGTCATTTCGTTGCAAGCGGATTTTTACGTGCTCTGGAGTCATTTCGTTGCAAGCGGGTTTTTACGTGCTCTGGAGTCATTTCGTTGCAAGCGGGTTTTTAAGTGCTCTGGAGTCATTTCGTAGCAAGCGGGTTTTTAAGTGCTCTGGAGTCATTTCGTTGCAAGCGGGATTTTAAGTGCTCTGGAGTCAATTCTTTGCAAGCGGGTTTTTATGTGCTCTGGAGTCATTTCGTTGCAAGGGGGTTTTTAAGTGTTCTGGAGTCATTTCGTTGCAAGCGGGTTTTTAAGTACTCTGGAGTCATTTCGTTGCAAGGGGGTTTTTAAGTGGCCTGGAGTCATTTCCTTGCAAGCGGGTTTTTAAATGCTCTGGAGTCATTTCGTTGCAGGGGTGTTTTTACGTGCTCTGGAGTCATTTCGTTGCAAGCGGGTTTTTAAGTGCTCTGAAGGCATTTCGTTGTAAGCGGGTTTTTACGTGTTCTGGAGTCATTTCGGTGCAAGCGGGTTTTTACATACTTCTCAGACATTTCACTGGAAGCGGGTTTATTAAGTGCTCTGTAGGCATATCGTTGCAAGCGGGTTTTTAAGTACTCTGGAGTCATTTCGTTGCAAGCGGGTTTTTACGTGCTCTGGAGTCATTTCGTTGCAAGCGGGTTTTTACATACTTCTCTGACATTTCACTGGAAGCGGGTTTATTAAGTGCTCTGTAGGCATATCGTTGCAAGCGGGTTTTTAAGTACTCTGGAGTCATTTCGTTGCAAGCGGGTTTTTACGTGCTCTGGAGTCATTTCGTTGCAAGCGGGTTTTTACATACTTCTCTGACATTTAACTGGAAGCGGGTTTTTTAAGTGCTCTGGAGTCATTTCGTTGCAAGCGGGGTTTTACGTGCTCTGGAGTCATTTCGTTGCAAGCGGGTTTTTACGTGCGCTGGAGTCATTTCGTTGGAAGCGGGTTTTTAAGTGCTCTGGAGTCATTTCATTGCAGGCGGGTTTTTAAGTGCTCTGAAGGCATTTCGTTGTAAGCGTGTTTTTAAGTGCTCTGGAGTCATTTCGTTGCAAGCGGGTTTTTACGTGTTCTGGAGTCATTTCGTTGCAAGCGGGTTTTTACATACTTCTCAGACATTTCACTGGAAGCGGGTTTTTTAAGTGCTCTGTAGGCATTTCGTTGCAAGCGGGGTTTTAAGTACTCTGGAGTCATTTCGTTGCAAGCGGGTTTTTACCTGCTCTGGAGTCATTTCGTTGCAAGCGGGTTTTTAAATACTTCTCTGACATTTAACTGGAAGCGAGTTTTTTAAGTGCTCTGGAGTCATTTTGTTGGAAGCGGGTTTTTAAGTACTCTGGAGTCATTTCGTTGCAAGCGGGTTTTTAAGTGCTCTGGAGTCATTTCGTTGCAAGCGGGTTTTTAAATACTTCTCTGACATTTAACTGGAAGCGAGTTTTTTAAGTGCTCTGTAGGCATCTCGTTGCAAGCGAGTTTTAAAGGACTCTGGAGTCATTTCGTTGCAAGCGGGTTTTTACGTGCTCTGGAGTCATTTCGTTGCTAGCGGGTTTTTACGTGCTCTGGAGTCATTTCGTTGCAGGCGGGTTTTTACATACTTCTCAGACATTTCACTGGAAGCGGGTTTTTTAAGTGCTCTGTAGGCATTTCGTTGCAAGCGGGTTTTTACGTGCTCTGGAGTCATTTCGTTGCAAGCGGGTTTTTAAGTATTCTGGAGTCATTTCGTTGCAAGCGGGTTTTTAAGTGCTCTGGATTCATTTCGTTGCAAGCGGGTTTTTAAGTGCTCTGGAGTCATTTCGTTGCAGGCGGGTTTTTAAGTGGCCTGGAGTCATTTCCTTGCAAGCGGGTTTTTAAATGCTCTGGAGTCATTTCGTTGCAGGGGGGTTTTTACGTGCTCTGGAGTCATTTCGGTGCAAGCGGGTTTTTACATACTTCTCAGACATTTCACTGGAAGCGGGTTTATTAAGTGCTCTGTAGGCATATCGTTGCAAGCGGGTTTTTAAGTACTCTGGAGTCATTTCGTTGCAAGCGGGTTTTTACGTGCTCTGGAGTCATTTCGTTGCAAACGGGTTTTTACATACTTCTCAGACATTTCACTGGAAGCGGGTTTTTTAAGTGCTCTGTAGGCATTTCGTTGCAAGCGGGGTTTTAAGTACTCTGGAGTCATTTCGTTGCAAGCGGGTTTTTACCTGCTCTGGAGTCATTTCGTTGCAAGCGGGTTTTTAAATACTTCTCTGACATTTAACTGGAAGCGAGTTTTTTAAGTGCTCTGGAGTCATTTTGTTGGAAGCGGGTTTTTAAGTACGCTGGAGTCATTTCGTTGCAAGCGGGTTTTTAAGTGCTCTGGAGTCATTTCGTTGCAAGCGGGTGTTTAAGTGCTCTGGAGTCATTTCGTTGCAAGCGTGTTTTTAAGTGCTCTGGAGTCATTTCGTTGCAAGCGGGTTTTTAAGTGCTCTGGAGTCATTTCGTTGCAACCGGGTTGTTACGTGCTCTGGAGTCATTTCGTTGCTAGCGGGTTTTTACGTGCTCTGGAGTCATTTCGTTGCAAGCGGGTTTTTACGTGCTCTGGAGTCATTTCGTTGCTAGCGGGTTTTTACGTGCTCTGGAGTCATTTCGTTGCAAACGGGTTTTTAAGTGCTCTGGAGTAATTTCGTTGCAAGCGGGTTTTTAAGTGCTCTGGAGTCATTTCCTTGCAAGCGAGTTTTTAAGTGTTCTGGAGTCATTTGGTTGCAAGCGGGTTTTTACATACTTCTCAGACATTTCACTGGAAGCGGGTTTTTTAAGTGCTCTGTAGGCATATCGTTGCAAGCGGCTTTTAAAGGACTCTGGAGTCATTTCGTTGCAAGCGGGTTTTTACATGCTCTGGAGTCATTTCGTTGCTAGCGGGTTTTTACGTGCTCTGGAGTCATTTCGTTGCAAGCGGGTTTTTACATACTTCTCAGACATTTCACTGGAAGCGGGTTTTTTAAGTGCTCTGTAGGCATTTCGTTGCAAGCGGGTTTTTCAGTACTCTGGAGTCATTTCGTTGGAAGCGGGTTTTTAAGTGCTCTGGAGTCATTTCATTGCAGGCGGGTTTTTAAGTGCTCTGAAGGCATTTCGTTGTAAGCGAGTTTTTAAGTGCTCTGGAGTCATTTCGTTGCAAGCGGGTTTTTACGTGTTCTGGAGTCATTTCGTTGCAAGCGGGTTTTTACATACTTCTCAGACATTTCACTGGAAGCGGGTTTTTTAAGTGCTCTGTAGGCATTTCGTTGCAAGCGGGGTTTTAAGTACTCTGGAGTCATTTCGTTGCAAGCGGGTTTTTACATGCTCTGGAGTCATTTCGTTGCAAGCGGGTTTTTACATACTTCTCTGACATTTTAATGGAAGCGAGTTTTTTAAGTGCTCTGGAGTCATTTTGTTGGAAGCGGGTTTTTAAGTACTCTGGAGTCATTTTGTTGCAAGCGGGTTTTTAAGTGCTCTGGAGTCATTTCGTTGCAAGCGGGTGTTTAAGTGCTCTGGAGTCATTTCGTTGCAAGCGTGTTTTTAAGTGCTCTGGAGTCATTTCGTAGCAAGCGGGTTTTTAAGTGCTCTGGAGTCATTTCGTTGCTAGCGGGTTTTTAAGTGCTCTGGAGTCATTTCGTTGCTAGCGGGTTTTTACGTGCTCTGGAGTCATTTCGTTGCAAGCGGGTTTTTACGTGCTCTGGAGTCATTTCGTTGCTAGCAGGTTTTTACGTGCTCTGGAGTCATTTCGTTGCAAGCGGGTTTTTAAGTGCTCTGGAGTAATTTCGTTGCAAGCGGGTTTTTAAGTGCTCTGGAGTCATTTCGTTGCAAGCGGGTTTTTAAGTGTTCTGGAGTCATTTCGTTGCAAGCGGGTTTTTAAGTGCTCTGGAGTCATTTCGTTGCAAGCGGGTTTTTAAGTGCTCTGGAGTCATTTCGTTGCAAGCGGGTTTTTAAGTGTTCTGGAGTCATTTCGTTGCAAGCGGGTTTTTAAGGGCTCTGGAGTCATTTCGTTGCAAGCGGGTTTTTAAGTGCTCTGGAGTCATGTCTTTGCAAGCGGGTTTTTACATACTTATCAGACATTTCACTGGAAGCGGGTTTTTTAAGTGCTCTGTAGGCATTTCGTTGCAAGCGGGTTTTCAAGTACTCTGGAGTCATTTCGTTGCAAGCGGGTTTTTAAGTGTTCTGGAGTCATTTCGTTGCAAGCGCGTTTTTAAGTGTTCTGAAGTCATTTCCTTGCAAGCGAGTTTTTAAGTGTTCTGGAGTCATTTGGTTGCAAGCGGGTTTTTACATACTTCTCAGACATTTCACTGGAAGCGGGTTTTTTAAGTGCTCTGTAGGCATATCGTTGCAAGCGGGTTTTAAAGGACTCTGGAGTCATTTCGTTGCAAGCGGGTTTTTACATGCTCTGGAGTCATTTCGTTGCTAGCGGGTTTTTACGTGCTCTGGAGTCATTTCGTTGCAAGCGGGTTTTTACATACTTCTCAGACATTTCACTGGAAGCGGGTTTTTTAAGTGCTCTGTAGGCATTTCGTTGCAAGCGGGTTTTTCAGTACTCTGGAGTCATTTCGTTGGAAGCGGGTTTTTAAGTGCTCTGGAGTCATTTCGTTGTAGGGGGGTTTTTAAGTGCTCTGAAGGCATTTCGTTGTAAGCGTGTTTTTAAGTGCTCTGGAGTCATTTCGTTGCAAGCGGGTTTTTACGTGTTCTGGAGTCATTTCGTTGCAAGCGGGTTTTTACATACTTCTCAGACATTTCACTGGAAGCGGGTTTTTTAAGTGCTCTGTAGGCATTTCGTTGCAAGCGGGTTTTTACATACTTCTCTGACATTTTACTGGAAGCGAGTTTTTTAAGTGCTCTGGAGTCATTTTGTTGGAAGCGGGTTTTTAAGTACTCTGGAGTCATTTCGTTGCAAGCGGGTTTTTAAGTGCTCTGGAGTCATTTCGTTGCAAGCGGGTGTTTAAGTGCTCTGGAGTCATTTCGTTGCAAGCGTGTTTTTAAGTGCTCTGGAGTCATTTCGTTGCAAGCGGGTTTTTAAGTGCTCTGGAGTCATTTCGTTGCTAGCGGGTTTTTAAGTGCTCTGGAGTCATTTCGTTGCTAGCGGGTTTTTACGTGCTCTGTAGTCATTTCGTTGCAAGCGGGTTTTTACGTGCTCTGGAGTCATTTCGTTGCTAGCAGGTTTTTACGTGCTCTGGAGTCATTTCGTTGCAAGCGGGTTTTTAAGTGCTCTGGAGTAATTTCGTTGCAAGCGGGTTTTTAAGTGCTCTGGAGTCATTTCGTTGCAAGCGGGTTTTTACGTGTTCTGGAGTCATTTCGTTGCAAGCGGGTTTTTAAGTACTCTGGAGTCATTTCGTTGCAAGCGGGTTTTTAAGTACTCTGGAGTCATTTCATTGCAAGCGGGTTTTTAAGTGCTCTGAAGGCATTTCTTTGTAAGCTGGTTTTTAAGTGCTCTGGAGTCATTTCGTTGCAAGCGGGTTTTTACGTGTTCTGGAGTCATTTCGTTGCAAGCGGGTTTTTACATACTTCTCTGACATTTAACTGGAAGCGAGTTTTTTAAGTGCTCTGGAGTCATTTCGTTGGAAGCTGGTTTTTACATACTTCTCAGACATTTCATTGGAAGCGGGTTTTTTAAGTGCTCTGGAGTCATTTCGTTGCAAGCGGGTTTTTAAGTACTCTGGAGTCATTTCGTTGCAAGCGGGGTTTTAACTGCTCTGGAGTCATTTCGTTGCAAGCGGATTTTTAAGTGCTCTGGAGTCATTTCGTTGCAGGCAGGTTTTTAAGTGCTCTGGAGTCATTTCGTTGCAAGCGGGTTTTTAAGTGCTCTGGAGTCTTTTCGTTGCAAGCGGGTTTTTAAGTGTTCTGGAGTCATTTCTTTGCAAGCGGGTTTTTAAGTGCTCTGAAGGCATTTCGTTGTAAGCGGGTTTTTAAGTGCTCTGGAGTCATTTCGTAGCAAGCGGGTTTTTAAGTACTCTGGAGTCATTTCGTTGCAAGCGGGTTTTTAAGTGCTCTTGAGTCATTTCGTTGCAAGCGGGTTTTTAAGTGCTCTGCAGTCATTTCGTTGCAAGGGGGTTTTTAAGTGTTCTGGAGTCATTTCGTTGCAAGCGGGTTTTTAAGTACTCTGGAGTCATTTCGTTGCAAGCAGGTTTTTAAGTGCCCTGGAGTCATTTCCTTGCAAGCGGGTTCTTAAATGCTCTGGAGTCATTTCGTTGCAGGGGGGTTTTTACGTGCTCTGGAGTCATTTCGTTGCAAGTGGGTTTTTAAGTGCTCTGAAGGCATTTCGTTGCAAGCGGGTTTTTAAGTACTCTGGAGTCATTTCGTTGCAAGCGGGTTTTACGTGCTCTGGAGTCATTTCGTTGCAAGCGGGTTTTTACATACTTCTCTGACATTTAACTGGAAGCGGGTTTTTTAAGTGCTCTGGAGTCATTTCGTTGCAAGGGGGTTTTACGTGCTCTGGAGTCATTTCGTTGCAAGCGGGTTTTTACGTGCGCTGGAGTCATTTCGTTGGAAGCGGGTTTTTAAGTGCTCTGGAGTCATTTCGTTGCAGGCGGGTTTTTAAGTGCTCTGAAGGCATTTCGTTGTAAGCGGGTTTTTAAGTGCTCTGGAGTCATTTCGTTGCAAGCGGGTTTTTACGTGTTCTGGAGTCATTTCGTTGCAAGCGGGTTTTTAAGTACTCTGGAGTCATTTCGTTGCAATCGGGTTTTTAAGTACTCTGGAGTCATTTCATTGCAAGCGGGTTTTTAAGTGCTCTGAAGGCATTTCTTTGTAAGCTGGTTTTTAAGTGCTCTGGAGTCATTTCGTTGCAAGCGGGTTTTTACGTGTTCTGGAGTCATTTCGTTGCAAGCGGGTTTTCACATACTTCTCAGACATTTCACTGGAAGCGGGTTTTTTAAATGCTCTGTAGGCATTTCGTTGCAAGCGGGTTTTTCCGTGTTCTGGAGTCATTTAGTTGCAAGCGGGTTTTTACATACTTCTCTGACAATAACTGGAAGCGAGTTTATTAAGTGCTCTGGAGTCATTTCGCTGGAAGCTGGTTTTTACATACTTCTCAGACATTTCACTGGAAGCGGGTTTTTTAAGTGCTCTGGAGTCATTTCGTTCCAAGCGGGTTTTTAAGTACTCTGGAGTCATTTCGTTGTAAGCGGGTTTTTAAGTGCTCTGGAGTCATTTCGTTGCAAGCGGGTTTTTAAGTGCTCTGGAGTCATTTCGTTGCAAGCGGATTTTTACGTGCTCTGGAGTCATTTCGTTGCAAGCGGGTTTTTACGTGCTCTGGAGTCATTTCGTTGCAAGCGGGTTTTTAAGTGCTCTGGAGTCATTTCGTAGCAAGCGGGTTTTTAAGTGCTCTGGAGTCATTTCGTTGCAAGCGGGATTTTAAGTGCTCTGGAGTCAATTCTTTGCAAGCGGGTTTTTATGTGCTCTGGAGTCATTTCGTTGCAAGGGGGTTTTTAAGTGTTCTGGAGTCATTTCGTTGCAAGCGGGTTTTTAAGTACTCTGGAGTCATTTCGTTGCAAGGGGGTTTTTAAGTGGCCTGGAGTCATTTCCTTGCAAGCGGGTTTTTAAATGCTCTGGAGTCATTTCGTTGCAGGGGTGTTTTTACGTGCTCTGGAGTCATTTCGTTGCAAGCGGGTTTTTAAGTGCTCTGAAGGCATTTCGTTGTAAGCGGGTTTTTACGTGTTCTGGAGTCATTTCGGTGCAAGCGGGTTTTTACATACTTCTCAGACATTTCACTGGAAGCGGGTTTATTAAGTGCTCTGTAGGCATATCGTTGCAAGCGGGTTTTTAAGTACTCTGGAGTCATTTCGTTGCAAGCGGGTTTTTACGTGCTCTGGAGTCATTTCGTTGCAAGCGGGTTTTTACATACTTCTCTGACATTTCACTGGAAGCGGGTTTATTAAGTGCTCTGTAGGCATATCGTTGCAAGCGGGTTTTTAAGTACTCTGGAGTCATTTCGTTGCAAGCGGGTTTTTACGTGCTCTGGAGTCATTTCGTTGCAAGCGGGTTTTTACATACTTCTCTGACATTTAACTGGAAGCGGGTTTTTTAAGTGCTCTGGAGTCATTTCGTTGCAAGCGGGGTTTTACGTGCTCTGGAGTCATTTCGTTGCAAGCGGGTTTTTACGTGCGCTGGAGTCATTTCGTTGGAAGCGGGTTTTTAAGTGCTCTGGAGTCATTTCATTGCAGGCGGGTTTTTAAGTGCTCTGAAGGCATTTCGTTGTAAGCGTGTTTTTAAGTGCTCTGGAGTCATTTCGTTGCAAGCGGGTTTTTACGTGTTCTGGAGTCATTTCGTTGCAAGCGGGTTTTTACATACTTCTCAGACATTTCACTGGAAGCGGGTTTTTTAAGTGCTCTGTAGGCATTTCGTTGCAAGCGGGGTTTTAAGTACTCTGGAGTCATTTCGTTGCAAGCGGGTTTTTACCTGCTCTGGAGTCATTTCGTTGCAAGCGGGTTTTTAAATACTTCTCTGACATTTAACTGGAAGCGAGTTTTTTAAGTGCTCTGGAGTCATTTTGTTGGAAGCGGGTTTTTAAGTACTCTGGAGTCATTTCGTTGCAAGCGGGTTTTTAAGTGCTCTGGAGTCATTTCGTTGCAAGCGGGTTTTTAAATACTTCTCTGACATTTAACTGGAAGCGAGTTTTTTAAGTGCTCTGTAGGCATCTCGTTGCAAGCGAGTTTTAAAGGACTCTGGAGTCATTTCGTTGCAAGCGGGTTTTTACGTGCTCTGGAGTCATTTCGTTGCTAGCGGGTTTTTACGTGCTCTGGAGTCATTTCGTTGCAGGCGGGTTTTTACATACTTCTCAGACATTTCACTGGAAGCGGGTTTTTTAAGTGCTCTGTAGGCATTTCGTTGCAAGCGGGTTTTTACGTGCTCTGGAGTCATTTCGTTGCAAGCGGGTTTTTAAGTACTCTGGAGTCATTTCGTTGCAAGCGGGTTTTTAAGTGCTCTGGATTCATTTCGTTGCAAGCGGGTTTTTAAGTGCTCTGGAGTCATTTCGTTGCAGGCGGGTTTTTAAGTGGCCTGGAGTCATTTCCTTGCAAGCGGGTTTTTAAATGCTCTGGAGTCATTTCGTTGCAGGGGGGTTTTTACGTGCTCTGGAGTCATTTCGGTGCAAGCGGGTTTTTACATACTTCTCAGACATTTCACTGGAAGCGGGTTTATTAAGTGCTCTGTAGGCATATCGTTGCAAGCGGGTTTTTAAGTACTCTGGAGTCATTTCGTTGCAAGCGGGTTTTTACGTGCTCTGGAGTCATTTCGTTGCAAACGGGTTTTTACATACTTCTCAGACATTTCACTGGAAGCGGGTTTTTTAAGTGCTCTGTAGGCATTTCGTTGCAAGCGGGGTTTTAAGTACTCTGGAGTCATTTCGTTGCAAGCGGGTTTTTACCTGCTCTGGAGTCATTTCGTTGCAAGCGGGTTTTTAAATACTTCTCTGACATTTAACTGGAAGCGAGTTTTTTAAGTGCTCTGGAGTCATTTTGTTGGAAGCGGGTTTTTAAGTACGCTGGAGTCATTTCGTTGCAAGCGGGTTTTTAAGTGCTCTGGAGTCATTTCGTTGCAAGCGGGTGTTTAAGTGCTCTGGAGTCATTTCGTTGCAAGCGTGTTTTTAAGTGCTCTGGAGTCATTTCGTTGCAAGCGGGTTTTTAAGTGCTCTGGAGTCATTTCGTTGCAACCGGGTTGTTACGTGCTCTGGAGTCATTTCGTTGCTAGCGGGTTTTTACGTGCTCTGGAGTCATTTCGTTGCAAGCGGGTTTTTACGTGCTCTGGAGTCATTTCGTTGCTAGCGGGTTTTTACGTGCTCTGGAGTCATTTCGTTGCAAGCGGGTTTTTAAGTGCTCTGGAGTAATTTCGTTGCAAACGGGTTTTTAAGTGCTCTGGAGTCATTTCGTTGCAAGCGGGTTTTTAAGTGTTCTGGAGTCATTTCGTTGCAAGCGCGTTTTTAAGTGTTCTGAAGTCATTTCCTTGCAAGCGAGTTTTTAAGTGTTCTGGAGTCATTTGGTTGCAAGCGGGTTTTTACATACTTCTCAGACATTTCACTGGAAGCGGGTTTTTTAAGTGCTCTGTAGGCATATCGTTGCAAGCGGCTTTTAAAGGACTCTGGAGTCATTTCGTTGCAAGCGGGTTTTTACATGCTCTGGAGTCATTTCGTTGCTAGCGGGTTTTTACGTGCTCTGGAGTCATTTCGTTGCAAGCGGGTTTTTACATACTTCTCAGACATTTCACTGGAAGCGGGTTTTTTAAGTGCTCTGTAGGCATTTCGTTGCAAGCGGGTTTTTCAGTACTCTGGAGTCATTTCGTTGGAAGCGGGTTTTTAAGTGCTCTGGAGTCATTTCATTGCAGGCGGGTTTTTAAGTGCTCTGAAGGCATTTCGTTGTAAGCGAGTTTTTAAGTGCTCTGGAGTCATTTCGTTGCAAGCGGGTTTTTACGTGTTCTGGAGTCATTTCGTTGCAAGCGGGTTTTTACATACTTCTCAGACATTTCACTGGAAGCGGGTTTTTTAAGTGCTCTGTAGGCATTTCGTTGCAAGCGGGGTTTTAAGTACTCTGGAGTCATTTCGTTGCAAGCGGGTTTTTACATGCTCTGGAGTCATTTCGTTGCAAGCGGGTTTTTACATACTTCTCTGACATTTTAATGGAAGCGAGTTTTTTAAGTGCTCTGGAGTCATTTTGTTGGAAGCGGGTTTTTAAGTACTCTGGAGTCATTTTGTTGCAAGCGGGTTTTTAAGTGCTCTGGAGTCATTTCGTTGCAAGCGGGTGTTTAAGTGCTCTGGAGTCATTTCGTTGCAAGCGTGTTTTTAAGTGCTCTGGAGTCATTTCGTAGCAAGCGGGTTTTTAAGTGCTCTGGAGTCATTTCGTTGCTAGCGGGTTTTTAAGTGCTCTGGAGTCATTTCGTTGCTAGCGGGTTTTTACGTGCTCTGGAGTCATTTCGTTGCAAGCGGGTTTTTACGTGCTCTGGAGTCATTTCGTTGCTAGCGGGTTTTTACGTGCTCTGGAGTCATTTCGTTGCAAGCGGGTTTTTAAGTGCTCTGGAGTAATTTCGTTGCAAGCGGGTTTTTAAGTGCTCTGGAGTCATTTCGTTGCAAGCGGGTTTTTAAGTGTTCTGGAGTCATTTCGTTGCAAGCGGGTTTTTAAGTGCTCTGGAGTCATTTCGTTGCAAGCGGGTTTTTAAGTGCTCTGGAGTCATTTCGTTGCAAGCGGGTTTTTAAGTGTTCTGGAGTCATTTCGTTGCAAGCGGGTTTTTAAGGGCTCTGGAGTCATTTCGTTGCAAGCGGGTTTTTAAGTGCTCTGGAGTCATGTCTTTGCAAGCGGGTTTTTACATACTTATCAGACATTTCACTGGAAGCGGGTTTTTTAAGTGCTCTGTAGGCATTTCGTTGCAAGCGGGTTTTCAAGTACTCTGGAGTCATTTCGTTGCAAGCGGGTTTTTAAGTGTTCTGGAGTCATTTCGTTGCAAGCGCGTTTTTAAGTGTTCTGAAGTCATTTCCTTGCAAGCGAGTTTTTAAGTGTTCTGGAGTCATTTGGTTGCAAGCGGGTTTTTACATACTTCTCAGACATTTCACTGGAAGCGGGTTTTTTAAGTGCTCTGTAGGCATATCGTTGCAAGCGGGTTTTAAAGGACTCTGGAGTCATTTCGTTGCAAGCGGGTTTTTACATGCTCTGGAGTCATTTCGTTGCTAGCGGGTTTTTACGTGCTCTGGAGTCATTTCGTTGCAAGCGGGTTTTTACATACTTCTCAGACATTTCACTGGAAGCGGGTTTTTTAAGTGCTCTGTAGGCATTTCGTTGCAAGCGGGTTTTTCAGTACTCTGGAGTCATTTCGTTGGAAGCGGGTTTTTAAGTGCTCTGGAGTCATTTCGTTGTAGGGGGGTTTTTAAGTGCTCTGAAGGCATTTCGTTGTAAGCGTGTTTTTAAGTGCTCTGGAGTCATTTCGTTGCAAGCGGGTTTTTACGTGTTCTGGAGTCATTTCGTTGCAAGCGGGTTTTTACATACTTCTCAGACATTTCACTGGAAGCGGGTTTTTTAAGTGCTCTGTAGGCATTTCGTTGCAAGCGGGTTTTTACATACTTCTCTGACATTTTACTGGAAGCGAGTTTTTTAAGTGCTCTGGAGTCATTTTGTTGGAAGCGGGTTTTTAAGTACTCTGGAGTCATTTCGTTGCAAGCGGGTTTTTAAGTGCTCTGGAGTCATTTCGTTGCAAGCGGGTGTTTAAGTGCTCTGGAGTCATTTCGTTGCAAGCGTGTTTTTAAGTGCTCTGGAGTCATTTCGTTGCAAGCGGGTTTTTAAGTGCTCTGGAGTCATTTCGTTGCTAGCGGGTTTTTAAGTGCTCTGGAGTCATTTCGTTGCTAGCGGGTTTTTACGTGCTCTGTAGTCATTTCGTTGCAAGCGGGTTTTTACGTGCTCTGGAGTCATTTCGTTGCTAGCAGGTTTTTACGTGCTCTGGAGTCATTTCGTTGCAAGCGGGTTTTTAAGTGCTCTGGAGTAATTTCGTTGCAAGCGGGTTTTTAAGTGCTCTGGAGTCATTTCGTTGCAAGCGGGTTTTTAAGTGTTCTGGAGTCATTTCGTTGCAAGCGGGTTTTTAAGTGCTCTGGAGTCATTTCGTTGCAAGCGGGTTTTTAAGTGCTCTGGAGTCATTTCGTTGCAAGCGGGTTTTTAAGTGTTCTGGAGTCATTTCGTTGCAAGCGGGTTTTTAAGGGCTCTGGAGTCATTTCGTTGCAAGCGGGTTTTTAAGTGCTCTGGAGTCATGTCTTTGCAAGCGGGTTTTACATACTTATCAGACATTTCACTGGAAGCGGGTTTTTTAAGTGCTCTGTAGGCATTTCGTTGCAAGCGGGTTTTCAAGTACTCTGGAGTCATTTTGTTGCAAGCGGGTTTTTATATGCTCAGGAGTCATTTCGTTACAAGCGGGTTTTTACATACTTCTCTGACATTTAACTGGAAGCGAGTTTTTTAATTGCTCTGGAGCCATTTCGTTGCAAGCGGGTTTTTACATACTTCTCAGACATTTCACTGGAAGCGGGTTTTTAAGTGCTCTGGAGTCATTTCGTTGCAAGCGGGTTTTTACGTGCTCTCGAGTCATTTCGTTGCTAGCGGGTTTTTACGTGCTCTGGAGTCATTTCGTTGCAAGCGGGTTTTTAAGTGCTCTGGAGTAATTTCGTTGCAAACGGGTTTTTAAGTGCTCTGGAGTCATTTCGTTGCAAGCGGGTTTTTAAGTGTTCTGGAGTCATTTCGTTGCAAGCGCGTTTTTAAGTGTTCTGAAGTCATTTCCTTGCAAGCGAGTTTTTAAGTGCTCTGGAGTCATTTCGTTGCAAGCGGGTTTTTAAGTCCTCTAGAGTCATTTCGTTGCAAACGGGTTTTTAAGTGTTCTGGAGTCATTTGGTTGCAAGCGGGTTTTTACATACTTCTCAGACATTTCACTGGAAGCGGGTTTTTTAAGTGCTCTGTAGGCATATCGTTGCAAGCGAGTTTTAAAGGACTCTGGAGTCATTTCGTTGCAAGCGGGTTTTTACGTGCTCTGATGTCATTTCGTTGCTAGCGGGTTTTTACGTGCTCTGGAGTCATTTCGTTGCAGGCGGGTTTTTACATACTTCTCAGACATTTCACTGGAAGCGGGTTTTTTAAGTGCTCTGTAGGCATTTCGTTGCAAGCAGGTTTTTAAGTACTCTGGAGTCATTTCGTTGCAAGCGGGTTTTTAAGTGCTCTGGATTCATTTCGTTGCAAGCGGGTTTTTAAGTGCTCTGGAGTCATTTCGTTGCAGGCGGGTTTTTAAGTGGCCTGGAGTCATTTCCTTGCAAGCGGGTTTTTAAATGCTCTGGAGTCATTTCGTTGCAGGGGGGTTTTTACGTGCTCTGGGTCATTTCGGTGCAAGCGGGTTTTTACATACTTCTCTGACATTTAACTGGAAGCGGGTTTTTTAAGTGCTCTGGAGTCATTTCGTTCAAGCGGGGTTTTAAGTGCTCTGGAGTCATTTCGTTGCAAGCGGGTTTTTACGTGCTCTGGAGTCATTTCGTTGCAAGCGGGTTTTTACATACTTCTCTGACATTTAACTGGAAGCGGGTTTTTTAAGTGCTCTGGAGTCATTTCGTTCAAGCGGGGTTTTACGTGCTCTGGAGTCATTTCGTTGCAAGCGGGTTTTTACGTGCGCTGGAGTCATTTCGTTGGAAGCGGGTTTTTAAGTGCTCTGGAGTCATTTCATTGCAGGCGGGTTTTTAAGTGCTCTGAAGGCATTTCGTTGTAAGCGTGTTTTTAAGTGCTCTGGAGTCATTTCGTTGCAAGCGGGTTTTTACGTGTTCTGGAGTCATTTCGTTGCAAGCGGGTTTTTACATACTTCTCAGACATTTCACTGGAAGCGGGTTTTTTAAGTGCTCTGTAGGCATTTCGTTGCAAGCAGGGTTTTAAGTACTCTGGAGTCATTTCGTTGCAACCGGGTTTTTACATGCTCTGGAGTCATTTCGTTGCAAGCGGGTTTTTACATACTTCTCTGACATTTTACTGGAAGCGAGTTTTTTAAGTGCTCTGGAGTCATTTTGTTGGAAGCGGGTTTTTAAGTACTCTGGAGTCATTTCGTTTCAAGCGGGTTTTTAAGTGCTCTGGAGTCATTTCGTTGCAAGCGGGTGTTTAAGTGCTCTGGAGTCATTTCGTTGCAAGCGTGTTTTTAAGTGCTCTGGAGTCATTTCGTTGCAAGCGGGTTTTTAAGTGCTCTGGAGTCATTTCGTTGCAAGCGGGTTTTTACGTGCTCTGGAGTCATTTCGTTGCTAGCGGGTTTTTACGTGCTCTGGAGTCATTTCGTTGCTAGCGGGTTTTTACGTGCTCTGGAGTCATTTCGTTGCTAGCGGGATTTTACGTGCTCTGGAGTCATTTCGTTGCAAGCGGGTTTTTACGTGCTCTGGAGTCATTTCGTTGCAAGCGGGTTTTTAAGTCCTCTGGAGTCATTTCGTTGCAAACGGGTTTTTAAGTGTTCTGGAGTCATTTGGTTGCAAGCGGGTTTTTACATACTTCTCAGACATTTCACTGGAAGCGGGTTTTTTAAGTGCTCTGTAGGCATATCGTTGCAAGCGAGTTTTAAAGGACTCTGGAGTCATTTCGTTGCAAGCGGGTTTTTACGTGCTCTGGAGTCATTTCGTTGCTAGCGGGTTTTTACGTGCTCTGGAGTCATTTCGTTGCAGGCGGGTTTTTACATACTTCTCAGACATTTCACTGGAAGCGGGTTTTTTAAGTGCTCTGTAGGCATTTCGTTGCAAGCGGGTTTTTAAGTACTCTGGAGTCATTTCGTTGCAAGCGGGTTTTTAAGTGCTCTGGATTCATTTCGTTGCAAGCGGGTTTTTAAGTGCTCTGGAGTCATTTCGTTGCAGGCGGGTTTTTAAGTGGCCTGGAGTCATTTCCTTGCAAGCGGGTTTTTAAATGCTCTGGAGTCATTTCGTTGCAGGGGGGTTTTTACGTGCTCTGGAGTCATTTCGGTGCAAGCGGGTTTTTACATACTTCTCAGACATTTCACTGGAAGCGGGTTTATTAAATGCTCTGTAGGCATATCGTTGCAAGCGGGTTTTTAAGTACTCTGGAGTCATTTCGTTGCAAGCGGGTTTTTACGTGCTCTGGAGTCATTTCGTTGCAAGCGGGTTTTTACATACTTCTCTGACATTTAACTGGAAGCGGGTTTTTTAAGTGCTCTGGAGTCATTTCGTTCAAGCGGGGTTTTACGTGCTCTGGAGTCATTTCGTTGCAAGCGGGTTTTTACGTGCGCTGGAGTCATTTCGTTGGAAGCGGGTTTTTAAGTGCTCTGGAGTCATTTCATTGCAGGCGGGTTTTTAAGTGCTCTGAAGGCATTTCGTTGTAAGCGTGTTTTTAAGTGCTCTGGAGTCATTTCGTTGCAAGCGGGTTTTTACGTGTTCTGGAGTCATTTCGTTGCAAGCGGGTTTTTACATACTTCTCAGACATTTCACTGGAAGCGGGTTTTTTAAGTGCTCTGTAGGCATTTCGTTGCAAGCGGGGTTTTAAGTACTCTGGAGTCATTTCGTTGCAAGCGGGTTTTTACATGCTCTGGAGTCATTTCGTTGCAAGCGGGTTTTTACATACTTCTCTGACATTTTACTGGAAGCGAGTTTTTTAAGTGCTCTGGAGTCATTTTGTTGGAAGCGGGTTTTTAAGTACTCTGGAGTCATTTCGTTGCAAGCGGGTTTTTAAGTGCTCTGGAGTCATTTCGTTGCAAGCGGGTGTTTAAGTGCTCTGGAGTCATTTCGTTGCAAGCGTGTTTTTAAGTGCTCTGGAGTCATTTCGTTGCAAGCGGGTTTTTAAGTGCTCTGGAGTCATTTCGTTGCAAGCGGGTTTTTACGTGCTCTGGAGTCATTTCGTTGCTAGCGGGTTTTTACGTGCTCTGGAGTCTTTTCGTTGGAAGCGGGTTTTTAAGTGCTCTGGAGTCATTTCATTGCAGGCGGGTTTTTAAGTGCTCTGAAGGCATTTCGTTTTAAGCGTGTTTTTAAGTGCTCTGGAGTCATTTCGTTGCAAGCGGGTTTTTACGTGTTCTGTAGTCATTTCGTTGCAAGCGGGTTTTTACATACTTCTCAGACATTTCACTGGAAGCGGGTTTTTTAAGTGCTCTGTAGGCATTTCGTTGCAAGCGGGGTTTTAAGTACTCTGGAGTCATTTCGTTGCAAGCGGGTTTTTACATGCTCTGGAGTCATTTCGTTGCAAGCGGGTTTTTACATACTTCTCTGACATTTTACTGGAAGCGAGTTTTTTAAGTGCTCTGGAGTCATTTTGTTGGAAGCGGGTTTTTAAGTACTCTGGAGTCATTTCGTTGCAAGCGGGTTTTTAAGTGCTCTGGAGTCATTTCTTTGCAAGCGGGTTTTTACATACTTCTCTGACATTTAACTGGATGCGGGTTTTTTAAGTGCTCTGGAGTCATTTCGTTGCAAGCGGGGTTTTACGTGCTCTGAAGGCATTTCGTTGTAAGCGGGTTTTTAAGTGCTCTGGAGTCATTTCGTTGCAAGCGGGTTTTTACCTGTTCTGGAGTCATTTCGTTGCAAGCGGGTTTTTAAGTACTCTGGAGTCATTTCGTTGCAAGCGGGTTTTTAAGTGCTCTGAAGGCATTTCTTTGTAAGCTGGTTTTTAAGTGCTCTGGAGTCATTTCGTTGCAAGCGGGTTTTTACGTGTTCTGGATTCATTTCGTTGCAAGCGGGTTTTTACATACTTCTCAGACATATCACTGGAAGCGGGTTTTTTAAATGCTCTGAAGACATTTCGTTGCAAGCGGGTTTTTAAGTACTCTGGAGTCATTTCGTTGCAAGCGGGTTTTTACGTGTTCTGGAGTCATTTCGTTGCAAGCGGGTTTTTACATACTTCTCTGACATTTCACTGGACGCGGGTTTTTTAAGTGCTCTGGAGTCATTTCGTTGCAAGCGGGTTTTTAAGTACTCTAGAGTCATTTCGTTGCAAGCGGGGTTTTAAGTGCTCTGGAGTCATTTCGTTGCAAGCGGGTTTTTAAGGGCTCTGGAGTCATTTCGTTGCAGGCAGGTTTTTAAGTGCTCTGGAGTCATTTCGTTGCAAGCGGGTTTTTAAGTGCTCTGGAGTCTTTTCGTTGCAAGCGGGTTTTTAAGTGTTCTGGAGTCATTTCTTTGCAAGCGGGTTTTTAAGTGCTCTGAAGGCATTTCGTTGTAAGCGGGTTTTTAAGTGCTCTAGAGTCATTTCGTTGCAAGCGGGTTTTTAAGTGCTCTGGAGTCATTTCGTTGCAAGTGGATTTTTACGTGCTCTGGAGTCATTTCGTTGCAAGCGGGTTTTTACGTGCTCTGGAGTCATTTCGTTGCAAGCGGGTTTTTAAGTGCTCTGGAGTCATTTCGTAGCAAGCGGGTTTTTAAGTGCTCTGGAGTCATTTCGTTGCAAGCGGGTTTTTAAGTGCTCTGGAGTCATTTCTTTGCAAGCGGGGTTTTAAGTGCTCTGGAGTCATTTCGTTGCAAGGGGGTTTTTAAGTGTTCTGGAGTCATTTCGTTGCAAGCGGGTTTTTACGTACTTCTCAGACATTTCACTGGAAGCGGGTTTTTAAGTGCTCTGGAGTCATTTCGTTGCAAGTGGGTTTTTACATACTTCTCAGACATTTCACTGGAAGCGGGTTTTTTAAATGCTCTGTAGGCATTTCGTTGCAAGCGGGTTTTTAAGTACTCTGGAGTCATTTCTTTGCAAGCGGGTTTTTACGTGTTCTGGAGTCATTTCGATGCAAGCGGGTTTTTACATACTTCTCTGACATTTAACTGGAAGCGAGTTTTTAAGTGCTCTGGAGTCATTTTGTTGCAAGGGGGTTTTTAAGTGTTCTGGAGTCATTTCGTTGCAAGCGGGTTTTTAAGTGGCCTGGAGTCATTTCGTAGCAGGGGGGTTTTTACGTGCTCTGGAGTCATTTCTTTGCAAGCGGGTTTTTACATACTTCTCTGACATTTCACTGGAAGCGGGTTTATTAAGTGCTCTGTAGGCATATCGCTGCAAGCAGGTTTTTAAGTGCTCTGGAGTCATTTCGTTGCAAGCGGGGTTTTACGTGCTCTGGAGTCATTTCGTTGCACGTGGGTTTTTACGTGCGCTGGAGTCATTTCGTTGGAAGCGGGTTTTTAAGTGCTCTGGAGTCATTTCATTGCAGGCGGGTTTTTAAGTGCTCTGAAGGCATTTCGTTGTAAGCGTGTTTTTAAGTGCTCTGGAGTCATTTCGTTGCAAGCGGGTTTTTACGTGTTCTGCAGTCATTTCGTTGCAAGCGGGTTTTTACATACTTCTCAGACATTTCACTGGAAGCGGGTTTTTTAAGTGCTCTGTAGGCATTTTGTTGCAAGCGGGGTTTTAAGTACTCTGGAGTCATTTCGTTGCAAGCGGGTTTTTACATGCTCTGGAGTCATTTCGTTGCAAGCGGGTTTTTAAATACTTCTCTGACATTTAACTGGAAGCGAGTTTTTTAAGTGCTCTGGAGTCATTTCGTTGGAAGCGGGTTTTTAAGTACTCTGGAGTCATTTCGTTGCAGGCGGGTTTTTAAGTGCTCTGGAGTCATTTCGTTGCAAGCGGGTGTTTAAATGCTCTGGAGTCATTTCGTTGCAAGCGTGTTTTTAAGTACTCTGGAGTCATTTCGTTGCAAGCGGGTTTTTAAGTGCTCTGGAGTAATTTCGTTGCAAGCGGGTTTTTAAGTGCTCTGGAGTCATTTCGTTGCAAGCGGGTTTTTAAGTGTTCTGGAGTCATTTCGTTGCAAGCGGGTTTTTAAGTGCTCTGGAGTCATTTCGTTGCAAGCGGGTTTTTAAGTGCTCTGGAGTCATTTCGTTGCAAGCGGGTTTTTAAGTGTTCTGGAGTCATTTCGTTGCAAGCGGGTTTTTAAGGGCTCTGGAGTCATTTCGTTGCAAGCGGGTTTTTAAGTGCTCTGGAGTCATGTCTTTGCAAGCGGGTTTTTACATACTTATCAGACATTTCACTGGAAGCGGGTTTTTTAAGTGCTCTGTAGGCATTTCGTTGCAAGCGGGTTTTCAAGTACTCTGGAGTCATTTTGTTGCAAGCGGGTTTTTATATGCTCAGGAGTCATTTCGTTACAAGCGGGTTTTTACATACTTCTCTGACATTTAACTGGAAGCGAGTTTTTTAATTGCTCTGGAGCCATTTCGTTGCAAGCGGGTTTTTACATACTTCTCAGACATTTCACTGGAAGCGGGTTTTTAAGTGCTCTGGAGTCATTTCGTTGCAAGCGGGTTTTTACGTGCTCTCGAGTCATTTCGTTGCTAGCGGGTTTTTACGTGCTCTGGAGTCATTTCGTTGCAAGCGGGTTTTTAAGTGCTCTGGAGTAATTTCGTTGCAAACGGGTTTTTAAGTGCTCTGGAGTCATTTCGTTGCAAGCGGGTTTTTAAGTGTTCTGGAGTCATTTCGTTGCAAGCGCGTTTTTAAGTGTTCTGAAGTCATTTCCTTGCAAGCGAGTTTTTAAGTGCTCTGGAGTCATTTCGTTGCAAGCGGGTTTTTAAGTCCTCTAGAGTCATTTCGTTGCAAACGGGTTTTTAAGTGTTCTGGAGTCATTTGGTTGCAAGCGGGTTTTTACATACTTCTCAGACATTTCACTGGAAGCGGGTTTTTTAAGTGCTCTGTAGGCATATCGTTGCAAGCGAGTTTTAAAGGACTCTGGAGTCATTTCGTTGCAAGCGGGTTTTTACGTGCTCTGGAGTCATTTCGTTGCTAGCGGGTTTTTACGTGCTCTGGAGTCATTTCGTTGCAGGCGGGTTTTTACATACTTCTCAGACATTTCACTGGAAGCGGGTTTTTTAAGTGCTCTGTAGGCATTTCGTTGCAAGCGGGTTTTTAAGTACTCTGGAGTCATTTCGTTGCAAGCGGGTTTTTAAGTGCTCTGGATTCATTTCGTTGCAAGCGGGTTTTTAAGTGCTCTGGAGTCATTTCGTTGCAGGCGGGTTTTTAAGTGGCCTGGAGTCATTTCCTTGCAAGCGGGTTTTTAAATGCTCTGGAGTCATTTCGTTGCAGGGGGGTTTTTACGTGCTCTGGGTCATTTCGGTGCAAGCGGGTTTTTACATACTTCTCTGACATTTAACTGGAAGCGGGTTTTTTAAGTGCTCTGGAGTCATTTCGTTCAAGCGGGGTTTTACGTGCTCTGGAGTCATTTCGTTGCAAGCGGGTTTTTACGTGCTCTGGAGTCATTTCGTTGCAAGCGGGTTTTTACATACTTCTCTGACATTTAACTGGAAGCGGGTTTTTTAAGTGCTCTGGAGTCATTTCGTTCAAGCGGGGTTTTACGTGCTCTGGAGTCATTTCGTTGCAAGCGGGTTTTTACGTGCGCTGGAGTCATTTCGTTGGAAGCGGGTTTTTAAGTACTCTGGAGTCATTTCATTGCAGGCGGGTTTTTAAGTGCTCTGAAGGCATTTCGTTGTAAGCGTGTTTTTAAGTGCTCTGGAGTCATTTCGTTGCAAGCGGGTTTTTACGTGTTCTGGAGTCATTTCGTTGCAAGCGGGTTTTTACATACTTCTCAGACATTTCACTGGAAGCGGGTTTTTTAAGTGCTCTGTAGGCATTTCGTTGCAAGCGGGGTTTTAAGTACTCTGGAGTCATTTCGTTGCAAGCGGGTTTTTACATGCTCTGGAGTCATTTCGTTGCAAGCGGGTTTTTACATACTTCTCTGACATTTTACTGGAAGCGAGTTTTTTAAGTGCTCTGGAGTCATTTTGTTGGAAGCGGGTTTTTAAGTACTCTGGAGTCATTTCGTTTCAAACGGGTTTTTAAGTGCTCTGGAGTCATTTCGTTGCAAGCGGGTGTTTAAGTGCTCTGGAGTCATTTCGTTGCAAGCGTGTTTTTAAGTGCTCTGGAGTCATTTCGTTGCAAGCGGGTTTTTAAGTGCTCTGGAGTCATTTCGTTGCAAGCGGGTTTTTACGTGCTCTGGAGTCATTTCGTTGCTAGCGGGTTTTTACGTGCTCTGGAGTCATTTCGTTGCTAGCGGGTTTTTACGTGCTCTGGAGTCATTTCGTTGCTAGCGGGTTTTTACGTGCTCTGGAGTCATTTCGTTGCAAGCGGGTTTTTACGTGCTCTGGAGTCATTTCGTTGCAAGCGGGTTTTTAAGTCCTCTGGAGTCATTTCGTTGCAAACGGGTTTTTAAGTGTTCTGGAGTCATTTGGTTGCAAGCGGGTTTTTACATACTTCTCAGACATTTCACTGGAAGCGGGTTTTTTAAGTGCTCTGTAGGCATATCGTTGCAAGCGAGTTTTAAAGGACTCTGGAGTCATTTCGTTGCAAGCGGGTTTTTACGTGCTCTGGAGTCATTTCGTTGCTAGCGGGTTTTTACGTGCTCTGGAGTCATTTCGTTGCAGGCGGGTTTTTACATACTTCTCAGACATTTCACTGGAAGCGGGTTTTTTAAGTGCTCTGTAGGCATTTCGTTGCAAGCGGGTTTTTAAGTACTCTGGAGTCATTTCGTTGCAAGCGGGTTTTTAAGTGCTCTGGATTCATTTCGTTGCAAGCGGGTTTTTAAGTGCTCTGGAGTCATTTCGTTGCAGGCGGGTTTTTAAGTGGCCTGGAGTCATTTCCTTGCAAGCGGGTTTTTAAATGCTCTGGAGTCATTTCGTTGCAGGGGGGTTTTTACGTGCTCTGGAGTCATTTCGGTGCAAGCGGGTTTTTACATACTTCTCAGACATTTCACTGGAAGCGGGTTTATTAAATGCTCTGTAGGCATATCGTTGCAAGCGGGTTTTTAAGTACTCTGGAGTCATTTCGTTGCAAGCGGGTTTTTACGTGCTCTGGAGTCATTTCGTTGCAAGCGGGTTTTTACATACTTCTCTGACATTTAACTGGAAGCGGGTTTTTTAAGTGCTCTGGAGTCATTTCGTTCAAGCGGGGTTTTACGTGCTCTGGAGTCATTTCGTTGCAAGCGGGTTTTTACGTGCACTGGAGTCATTTCGTTGGAAGCGGGTTTTTAAGTGCTCTGGAGTCATTTCATTGCAGGCGGGTTTTTAAGTGCTCTGAAGGCATTTCGTTGTAAGCGTGTTTTTAAGTGCTCTGGAGTCATTTCGTTGCAAGCGGGTTTTTACGTGTTCTGGAGTCATTTCATTGCAAGCGGGTTTTTACATACTTCTCAGACATTTCACTGGAAGCGGGTTTTTTAAGTGCTCTGTAGGCATTTCGTTGCAAGCGGGGTTTTAAGTACTCTGGAGTCATTTCGTTGCAAGCGGGTTTTTACATGCTCTGGAGTCATTTCGTTGCAAGCGGGTTTTTACATACTTCTCTGACATTTTACTGGAAGCGAGTTTTTTAAGTGCTCTGGAGTCATTTTGTTGGAAGCGGGTTTTTAAGTACTCTGGAGTCATTTCGTTGCAAGCGGGTTTTTAAGTGCTCTGGAGTCATTTCGTTGCAAGCGGGTGTTTAAGTGCTCTGGAGTCATTTCGTTGCAAGCGTGTTTTTAAGTGCTCTGGAGTCATTTCGTTGCAAGCGGGTTTTTAAGTGCTCTGGAGTCATTTCGTTGCAAGCGGGTTTTTACGTGCTCTGGAGTCATTTCGTTGCTAGCGGGTTTTTACGTGCTCTGGAGTCATTTCGTTGGAAGCGGGTTTTTAAGTGCTCTGGAGTCATTTCATTGCAGGCGGGTTTTTAAGTGCTCTGAAGGCATTTCGTTTTAAGCGTGTTTTTAAGTGCTCTGGAGTCATTTCGTTGCAAGCGGGTTTTTACGTGTTCTGTAGTCATTTCGTTGCAAGCGGGTTTTTACATACTTCTCAGACATTTCACTGGAAGCGGGTTTTTTAAGTGCTCGGTAGGCATTTCGTTGCAAGCGGGGTTTTAAGTACTCTGGAGTCATTTCGTTGCAAGCGGGTTTTTCCATGCTCTGGAGTCATTTCGTTGCAAGCGGGTTTTTACATACTTCTCTGACATTTTACTGGAAGCGAGTTTTTTAAGTGCTCTGGAGTCATTTTGTTGGAAGCGGGTTTTTAAGTACTCTGGAGTCATTTCGTTGCAAGCGGGTTTTTAAGTGCTCTGGAGTCATTTCTTTGCAAGCGGGTTTTTACATACTTCTCTGACATTTAACTGGATGCGGGTTTTTTAAGTGCTCTGGAGTCATTTCGTTGCAAGCGGGGTTTTACGTGCTCTGAAGGCATTTCGTTGTAAGCGGGTTTTTAAGTGCTCTGGAGTCATTTCGTTGCAAGCGGGTTTTTACCTGTTCTGGAGTCATTTCGTTGCAAGCGGGTTTTTAAGTACTCTGGAGTCATTTCGTTGCAAGCGGGTTTTTAAGTGCTCTGAAGGCATTTCTTTGTAAGCTGGTTTTTAAGTGCTCTGGAGTCATTTCGTTGCAAGCGGGTTTTTACGTGTTCTGGATTCATTTCGTTGCAAGCGGGTTTTTACATACTTCTCAGACATATCACTGGAAGCGGGTTTTTTAAATGCTCTGAAGACATTTCGTTGCAAGCGGGTTTTTAAGTACTCTGGAGTCATTTCGTTGCAAGCGGGTTTTTACGTGTTCTGGAGTCATTTCGTTGCAAGCGGGTTTTTACATACTTCTCTGACATTTCACTGGATGCGGGTTTTTTAAGTGCTCTGGAGTCATTTCGTTGCAAGCGGGTTTTTAAGTACTCTAGAGTCATTTCGTTGCAAGCGGGGTTTTAAGTGCTCTGGAGTCATTTCGTTGCAAGCGGGTTTTTAAGGGCTCTGGAGTCATTTCGTTGCAGGCAGGTTTTTAAGTGCTCTGGAGTCATTTCGTTGCAAGCGGGTTTTTAAGTGCTCTGGAGTCTTTTCGTTGCAAGCGGGTTTTTAAGTGTTCTGGAGTCATTTCTTTGCAAGCGGGTTTTTAAGTGCTCTGAAGGCATTTCGTTGTAAGCGGGTTTTTAAGTGCTCTAGAGTCATTTCGTTGCAAGCGGGTTTTTAAGTGCTCTGGAGTCATTTCGTTGCAAGTGGATTTTTACGTGCTCTGGAGTCATTTCGTTGCAAGCGGGTTTTTACGTGCTCTGGAGTCATTTCGTTGCAAGCGGGTTTTTAAGTGCTCTGGAGTCTTTTCGTTGCAAGCGGGTTTTTAAGTGTTCTGGAGTCATTTCTTTGCAAGCGGGTTTTTAAGTGCTCTGAAGGCATTTCGTTGTAAGATTGTTTTTAAGTGCTCTAGAGTCATTTCGTTGCAAGCGGGTTTTTAAGTGCTCTGGAGTCATTTCGTTGCAAGTGGATTTTTACGTGCTCTGGAGTCATTTCGTTGCAAGCGGGTTTTTACGTGCTCTGGAGTCATTTCGTTGCAAGCGGGTTTTTAAGTGCTCTGGAGTCATTTCGTAGCAAGCGGGTTTTTAAGTGGTCTGGAGTCATTTCGTTGCAAGCGGGTTTTTAAGTGCTCTGGAGTCATTTCTTTGCAAGCGGGGTTTTAAGTGCTCTGGAGTCATTTCGTTGCAAGGGGGTTTTTAAGTGTTCTGGAGTCATTTCGTTGCAAGCGGGTTTTTACGTACTTCTCAGACATTTCACTGGAAGCGGGTTTTTAAGTGCTCTGGAGTCATTTCGTTGCAAGTGGGTTTTTACATACTTCTCAGACATTTCACTGGAAGCGGGTTTTTTAAATGCTCTGTAGGCATTTCGTTGCAAGCGGGTTTTTAAGTACTCTGGAGTCATTTCTTTGCAAGCGGGTTTTTACGTGTTCTGGAGTCATTTCGATGCAAGCGGGTTTTTACATACTTCTCTGACATTTAACTGGAAGCGAGTTTTTAAGTGCTCTGGAGTCATTTTGTTGCAAGGGGGTTTTTAAGTGTTCTGGAGTCATTTCGTTGCAAGCGGGTTTTTAAGTGGCCTGGAGTCATTTCGTAGCAGGGGGGTTTTTACGTGCTCTGGAGTCATTTCTTTGCAAGCGGGTTTTTACATACTTCTCTGACATTTCACTGGAAGCGGGTTTATTAAGTGCTCTGTAGGCATATCGCTGCAAGCAGGTTTTTAAGTGCTCTGGAGTCATTTCGTTGCAAGCGGGGTTTTACGTGCTCTGGAGTCATTTCGTTGCACGTGGGTTTTTACGTGCGCTGGAGTCATTTCGTTGGAAGCGGGTTTTTAAGTGCTCTGGAGTCATTTCATTGCAGGCGGGTTTTTAAGTGCTCTGAAGGCATTTCGTTGTAAGCGTGTTTTTAAGTGCTCTGGAGTCATTTCGTTGCAAGCGGGTTTTTACGTGTTCTGCAGTCATTTCGTTGCAAGCGGGTTTTTACATACTTCTCAGACATTTCACTGGAAGCGGGTTTTTTAAGTGCTCTGTAGGCATTTTGTTGCAAGCGGGGTTTTAAGTACTCTGGAGTCATTTCGTTGCAAGCGGGTTTTTACATGCTCTGGAGTCATTTCGTTGCAAGCGGGTTTTTAAATACTTCTCTGACATTTAACTGGAAGCGAGTTTTTTAAGTGCTCTGGAGTCATTTCGTTGGAAGCGGGTTTTTAAGTACTCTGGAGTCATTTCGTTGCAGGCGGGTTTTTAAGTGCTCTGGAGTCATTTCGTTGCAAGCGGGTGTTTAAATGCTCTGGAGTCATTTCGTTGCAAGCGTGTTTTTAAGTACTCTGGAGTCATTTCGTTGCAAGCGGGTTTTTAAGTGCTCTGGAGTAATTTCGTTGCAAGCGGGTTTTTAAGTGCTCTGGAGTCATTTCGTTGCCAGCGGGTTTTTAAGTGTTCTGGAGTCATTTCGTTGCAAGCGGGTTTTTAAGTGCTCTGGAGTCATTTCGTTGCAAGCGGGTTTTTAAGTGCTCTGGAGTCATTTCGTTGCAAGCGGGTTTTTAAGTGTTCTGGAGTCATTTCGTTGCAAGCGGGTTTTTAAGGGCTCTGGAGTCATTTCGTTGCAAGCGGGTTTTTAAGTGCTCTGGAGTCATGTCTTTGCAAGCGGGTTTTTACATACTTATCAGACATTTCACTGGAAGCGGGTTTTTTAAGTGCTCTGTAGGCATTTCGTTGCAAGCGGGTTTTCAAGTACTCTGGAGTCATTTTGTTGCAAGCGGGTTTTTATATGCTCAGGAGTCATTTCGTTACAAGCGGGTTTTTACATACTTCTCTGACATTTAACTGGAAGCGAGTTTTTTAATTGCTCTGGAGCCATTTCGTTGCAAGCGGGTTTTTACATACTTCTCAGACATTTCACTGGAAGCGGGTTTTTAAGTGCTCTGGAGTCATTTCGTTGCAAGCGGGTTTTTACGTGCTCTCGAGTCATTTCGTTGCTAGCGGGTTTTTACGTGCTCTGGAGTCATTTCGTTGCAAGCGGGTTTTTAAGTGCTCTGGAGTAATTTCGTTGCAAACGGGTTTTTAAGTGCTCTGGAGTCATTTCGTTGCAAGCGGGTTTTTAAGTGTTCTGGAGTCATTTCGTTGCAAGCGCGTTTTTAAGTGTTCTGAAGTCATTTCCTTGCAAGCGAGTTTTTAAGTGCTCTGGAGTCATTTCGTTGCAAGCGGGTTTTTAAGTCCTCTAGAGTCATTTCGTTGCAAACGGGTTTTTAAGTGTTCTGGAGTCATTTGGTTGCAAGCGGGTTTTTACATACTTCTCAGACATTTCACTGGAAGCGGGTTTTTTAAGTGCTCTGTAGGCATATCGTTGCAAGCGAGTTTTAAAGGACTCTGGAGTCATTTCGTTGCAAGCGGGTTTTTACGTGCTCTGGAGTCATTTCGTTGCTAGCGGGTTTTTACGTGCTCTGGAGTCATTTCGTTGCAGGCGGGTTTTTACATACTTCTCAGACATTTCACTGGAAGCGGGTTTTTTAAGTGCTCTGTAGGCATTTCGTTGCAAGCGGGTTTTTAAGTACTCTGGAGTCATTTCGTTGCAAGCGGGTTTTTAAGTGCTCTGGATTCATTTCGTTGCAAGCGGGTTTTTAAGTGCTCTGGAGTCATTTCGTTGCAGGCGGGTTTTTAAGTGGCCTGGAGTCATTTCCTTGCAAGCGGGTTTTTAAATGCTCTGGAGTCATTTCGTTGCAGGGGGGTTTTTACGTGCTCTGGGTCATTTCGGTGCAAGCGGGTTTTTACATACTTCTCTGACATTTAACTGGAAGCGGGTTTTTTAAGTGCTCTGGAGTCATTTCGTTCAAGCGGGGTTTTACGTGCTCTGGAGTCATTTCGTTGCAAGCGGGTTTTTACGTGCTCTGGAGTCATTTCGTTGCAAGCGGGTTTTTACATACTTCTCTGACATTTAACTGGAAGCGGGTTTTTTAAGTGCTCTGGAGTCATTTCGTTCAAGCGGGGTTTTACGTGCTCTGGAGTCATTTCGTTGCAAGCGGGTTTTTACGTGCGCTGGAGTCATTTCGTTGGAAGCGGGTTTTTAAGTGCTCTGGAGTCATTTCATTGCAGGCGGGTTTTTAAGTGCTCTGAAGGCATTTCGTTGTAAGCGTGTTTTTAAGTGCTCTGGAGTCATTTCGTTGCAAGCGGGTTTTTACGTGTTCTGGAGTCATTTCGTTGCAAGCAGGTTTTTACATACTTCTCAGACATTTCACTGGAAGCGGGTTTTTTAAGTGCTCTGTAGGCATTTCGTTGCAAGCGGGGTTTTAAGTACTCTGGAGTCATTTCGTTGCAAGCGGGTTTTTACATGCTCTGGAGTCATTTCGTTGCAAGCGGGTTTTTACATACTTCTCTGACATTTTACTGGAAGCGAGTTTTTTAAGTGCTCTGGAGTCATTTTGTTGGAAGCGGGTTTTTAAGTACTCTGGAGTCATTTCGTTTCAAACGGGTTTTTAAGTGCTCTGGAGTCATTTCGTTGCAAGCGGGTGTTTAAGTGCTCTGGAGTCATTTCGTTGCAAGCGTGTTTTTAAGTGCTCTGGAGTCATTTCGTTGCAAGCGGGTTTTTAAGTGCTCTGGAGTCATTTCGTTGCAAGCGGGTTTTTACGTGCTCTGGAGTCATTTCGTTGCTAGCGGGTTTTTACGTGCTCTGGAGTCATTTCGTTGCTAGCGGGTTTTTACGTGCTCTGGAGTCATTTCGTTGCTAGCGGGTTTTTACGTGCTCTGGAGTCATTTCGTTGCAAGCGGGTTTTTACGTGCTCTGGAGTCATTTCGTTGCAAGCGGGTTTTTAAGTCCTCTGGAGTCATTTCGTTGCAAACGGGTTTTTAAGTGTTCTGGAGTCATTTGGTTGCAAGCGGGTTTTTACATACTTCTCAGACATTTCACTGGAAGCGGGTTTTTTAAGTGCTCTGTAGGCATATCGTTGCAAGCGAGTTTTAAAGGACTCTGGAGTCATTTCGTTGCAAGCGGGTTTTTACGTGCTCTGGAGTCATTTCGTTGCTAGCGGGTTTTTACGTGCTCTGGAGTCATTTCGTTGCAGGCGGGTTTTTACATACTTCTCAGACATTTCACTGGAAGCGGGTTTTTTAAGTGCTCTGTAGGCATTTCGTTGCAAGCGGGTTTTTAAGTACTCTGGAGTCATTTCGTTGCAAGCGGGTTTTTAAGTGCTCTGGATTCATTTCGTTGCAAGCGGGTTTTTAAGTGCTCTGGAGTCATTTCGTTGCAGGCGGGTTTTTAAGTGGCCTGGAGTCATTTCCTTGCAAGCGGGTTTTTAAATGCTCTGGAGTCATTTCGTTGCAGGGGGGTTTTTACGTGCTCTGGAGTCATTTCGGTGCAAGCGGGTTTTTACATACTTCTCAGACATTTCACTGGAAGCGGGTTTATTAAATGCTCTGTAGGCATATCGTTGCAAGCGGGTTTTTAAGTACTCTGGAGTCATTTCGTTGCAAGCGGGTTTTTACGTGCTCTGGAGTCATTTCGTTGCAAGCGGGTTTTTACATACTTCTCTGACATTTAACTGGAAGCGGGTTTTTTAAGTGCTCTGGAGTCATTTCGTTCAAGCGGGGTTTTACGTGCTCTGGAGTCATTTCGTTGCAAGCGGGTTTTTACGTGCGCTGGAGTCATTTCGTTGGAAGCGGGTTTTTAAGTGCTCTGGAGTCATTTCATTGCAGGCGGGTTTTTAAGTGCTCTGAAGGCATTTCGTTGTAAGCGTGTTTTTAAGTGCTCTGGAGTCATTTCGTTGCAAGCGGGTTTTTACGTGTTCTGGAGTCATTTCGTTGCAAGCGGGTTTTTACATACTTCTCAGACATTTCACTGGAAGCGGGTTTTTTAAGTGCTCTGTAGGCATTTCGTTGCAAGCGGGGTTTTAAGTACTCTGGAGTCATTTCGTTGCAAGCGGGTTTTTACATGCTCTGGAGTCATTTCGTTGCAAGCGGGTTTTTACATACTTCTCTGACATTTTACTGGAAGCGAGTTTTTTAAGTGCTCTGGAGTCATTTTGTTGGAAGCGGGTTTTTAAGTACTCTGGAGTCATTTCGTTGCAAGCGGGTTTTTAAGTGCTCTGGAGTCATTTCGTTGCAAGCGGGTGTTTAAGTGCTCTGGAGTCATTTCGTTGCAAGCGTGTTTTTAAGTGCTCTGGAGTCATTTCGTTGCAAGCGGGTTTTTAAGTGCTCTGGAGTCATTTCGTTGCAAGCGGGTTTTTACGTGCTCTGGAGTCATTTCGTTGCTAGCGGGTTTTTACGTGCTCTGGAGTCATTTCGTTGGAAGCGGGTTTTTAAGTGCTCTGGAGTCATTTCATTGCAGGCGGGTTTTTAAGTGCTCTGAAGGCATTTCGTTTTAAGCGTGTTTTTAAGTGCTCTGGAGTCATTTCGTTGCAAGCGGGTTTTTACGTGTTCTGTAGTCATTTCGTTGCAAGCGGGTTTTTACATACTTCTCAGACATTTCACTGGAAGCGGGTTTTTTAAGTGCTCTGTAGGCATTTCGTTGCAAGCGGGGTTTTAAGTACTCTGGAGTCATTTCGTTGCAAGCGGGTTTTTACATGCTCTGGAGTCATTTCGTTGCAAGCGGGTTTTTACATACTTCTCTGACATTTTACTGGAAGCGAGTTTTTTAAGTGCTCTGGAGTCATTTTGTTGGAAGCGGGTTTTTAAGTACTCTGGAGTCATTTCGTTGCAAGCGGGTTTTTAAGTGCTCTGGAGTCATTTCTTTGCAAGCGGGTTTTTACATACTTCTCTGACATTTAACTGGATGCGGGTTTTTTAAGTGCTCTGGAGTCATTTCGTTGCAAGCGGGGTTTTACGTGCTCTGAAGGCATTTCGTTGTAAGCGGGTTTTTAAGTGCTCTGGAGTCATTTCGTTGCAAGCGGGTTTTTACCTGTTCTGGAGTCATTTCGTTGCAAGCGGGTTTTTAAGTACTCTGGAGTCATTTCGTTGCAAGCGGGTTTTTAAGTGCTCTGAAGGCATTTCTTTGTAAGCTGGTTTTTAAGTGCTCTGGAGTCATTTCGTTGCAAGCGGGTTTTTACGTGTTCTGGATTCATTTCGTTGCAAGCGGGTTTTTACATACTTCTCAGACATATCACTGGAAGCGGGTTTTTTAAATGCTCTGAAGACATTTCGTTGCAAGCGGGTTTTTAAGTACTCTGGAGTCATTTCGTTGCAAGCGGGTTTTTACGTGTTCTGGAGTCATTTCGTTGCAAGCGGGTTTTTACATACTTCTCTGACATTTCACTGGATGCGGGTTTTTTAAGTGCTCTGGAGTCATTTCGTTGCAAGCGGGTTTTTAAGTACTCTAGAGTCATTTCGTTGCAAGCGGGGTTTTAAGTGCTCTGGAGTCATTTCGTTGCAAGCGGGTTTTTAAGGGCTCTGGAGTCATTTCGTTGCAGGCAGGTTTTTAAGTGCTCTGGAGTCATTTCGTTGCAAGCGGGTTTTTAAGTGCTCTGGAGTCTTTTCGTTGCAAGCGGGTTTTTAAGTGTTCTGGAGTCATTTCTTTGCAAGCGGGTTTTTAAGTGCTCTGAAGGCATTTCGTTGTAAGCGGGTTTTTAAGTGCTCTAGAGTCATTTCGTTGCAAGCGGGTTTTTAAGTGCTCTGGAGTCATTTCGTTGCAAGTGGATTTTTACGTGCTCTGGAGTCATTTCGTTGCAAGCGGGTTTTTACGTGCTCTGGAGTCATTTCGTTGCAAGCGGGTTTTTACGTGCTCTGGAGTCATTTCGTAGCAAGCGGGTTTTTAAGTGCTCTGGAGTCATTTCGTTGCAAGCGGGTTTTTAAGTGCTCTGGAGTCATTTCTTTGCAAGCGGGGTTTTAAGTGCTCTGGAGTCATTTCGTTGCAAGGGGGTTTTTAAGTGTTCTGGAGTCATTTCGTTGCAAGCGGGTTTTTACGTACTTCTCAGACATTTCACTGGAAGCGGGTTTTTAAGTGCTCTGGAGTCATTTCGTTGCAAGTGGGTTTTTACATACTTCTCAGACATTTCACTGGAAGCGGGTTTTTTAAATGCTCTGTAGGCATTTCGTTGCAAGCGGGTTTTTAAGTACTCTGGAGTCATTTCTTTGCAAGCGGGTTTTTACGTGTTCTGGAGTCATTTCGATGCAAGCGGGTTTTTACATACTTCTCTGACATTTAACTGGAAGCGAGTTTTTAAGTGCTCTGGAGTCATTTTGTTGCAAGGGGGTTTTTAAGTGTTCTGGAGTCATTTCGTTGCAAGCGGGTTTTTAAGTGGCCTGGAGTCATTTCGTAGCAGGGGGGTTTTTACGTGCTCTGGAGTCATTTCTTTGCAAGCGGGTTTTTACATACTTCTCTGACATTTCACTGGAAGCGGGTTTATTAAGTGCTCTGTAGGCATATCGCTGCAAGCAGGTTTTTAAGTGCTCTGGAGTCATTTCGTTGCAAGCGGGGTTTTACGTGCTCTGGAGTCATTTCGTTGCACGTGGGTTTTTACGTGCGCTGGAGTCATTTCGTTGGAAGCGGGTTTTTAAGTGCTCTGGAGTCATTTCATTGCAGGCGGGTTTTTAAGTGCTCTGAAGGCATTTCGTTGTAAGCGTGTTTTTAAGTGCTCTGGAGTCATTTCGTTGCAAGCGGGTTTTTACGTGTTCTGCAGTCATTTCGTTGCAAGCGGGTTTTTACATACTTCTCAGACATTTCACTGGAAGCGGGTTTTTTAAGTGCTCTGTAGGCATTTTGTTGCAAGCGGGCTTTTAAGTACTCTGGAGTCATTTCGTTGCAAGCGGGTTTTTACATGCTCTGGAGTCATTTCGTTGCAAGCGGGTTTTTAAATACTTCTCTGACATTTAACTGGAAGCGAGTTTTTTAAGTGCTCTGGAGTCATTTCGTTGGAAGCGGGTTTTTAAGTACTCTGGAGTCATTTCGTTGCAGGCGGGTTTTTAAGTGCTCTGGAGTCATTTCGTTGCAAGCGGGTGTTTAAATGCTCTGGAGTCATTTCGTTGCAAGCGTGTTTTTAAGTACTCTGGAGTCATTTCGTTGCAAGCGGGTTTTTAAGTGCTCTGGAGTCATTTCGTTGCAAGCGGGTTTTTAAGTGCTCTGGAGTCATTTCGTTGCTAGCGGGTTTTTACGTGCTCTGGAGTCATTTCGTTGCAAGCGGGTTTTTACGTGCTCTGGAGTCATTTCGTTGCTAGCGGGTTTTTACGTGCTCTGGAGTCATTTCGTTGCAAGCGGGTTTTTAAGTGCTCTGGAGTAATTTCGTTGCAAACAGGTTTTTAAGTGCTCTGGATTCATTTCGTTGCAAGCGGGTTTTTAAGTGTTCTGGAGTCATTTCGTTGCAAGCGGGTTTTTAAGTGTTCTGAAGTCATTTCGTTGCAAGCGGGTTTTTAAGTGCTCTGGAGTCATTTCGTTGCAAGCGGGTTTTTAAGTCCTCTGGAGTCATTTCGTTGCAAACGGGTTTTTAAGTGTTCTGGAGTCATTTCGTTGCAACCGGGTTTTTACATTCTTCTCAGACATTTCACTGGAAGCGGGTTTTTTAAGTGCTCTGTAGGCATTTCGTTGCAAGCGGGTTTTAAAGGACTCTGGAGTCCTTTCGTTGCAAGCGGGTTTTTAAGTGCTCTGGAGTCATTTCGTTGCAAGCGGATTTTTACGTGCTCTGGAGTCATTTCGTTGCAAGCGAGTTTTTACGTGCTCTCGAGTCATTTCGTTGTAAGCGGGTTTTTAAGTGCTCTGGAGTCATTTCGTTGCAAGCGGATTTTAAGTGCTCTGAAGGCATTTCGTTGTAAGCGGGTTTTTAAATGCTCTGGAGTCATTTCGTTGCAAGCGGGTTTTTACGTGTTCTGGAGTCATTTCTTTGCAAGCGGGTTTTTACATACTTATCAGACATTTCACTGGAAGCGGGTTTTTTAAGTGCTCTGTAGGCATTTCGTTGCAAGCGGGTTTTTAAGTACTCTGGAGTCATTTTGTTGCAAGCGGGTTTTTATATGCTCTGGAGTCATTTCGTTAAAAGATGGTTTTTACATACTTCTCTGACATTTAAGTGGAAGCGAGTTTTTTAAGTGCTCTGGAGTCATTTCGTTGCAAGCGGGTTTTTACATACTTCTCAGACATTTCACTGGAAGCGGGTTTTTAAGTGCTCTGGAGTCATTTCGTTGCAAGTGGGTTTTTACGTGCTCTGGAGTCATTTCGTTGCAAGCGGGTTTTTAAGTGCTCTGGAGTCATTTCGTTGCAAGCGGGTTTGTAAGTGCTCTGGAATCATTTCGTTGCAAGCGAATTTTTAAGTCCTCTGAAGGCATTTCGTTGTAAGCGGGTTTGTACATGTTGTGGAGTCATTTCGGTGCAAGCGGGTTTTTACATACTTCTCAGACATTTCACTGGAAGCAGGTTTTTAAGTGCTTGGAGTCATTTCGTTGCAGGCGGGTTTTTAAGTGCTCTGAAGGCATTTCGTTGTAAGCGGGTTTTTAAGTGCTCTGGAGTCATTTCGTTGCAAGCGGGTTTTTACGTGCTCTGGAGTCATTTCGTTGCAAGCGGGTTTTTAAGTGCTCTGAAGGCATTTCGTTGTAAGCGGGTTTTTAAGTACTCTGGAGTCATTTCGTTGCAAGCGGGTTTTTACGTGTTCTGGAGTCATTTCATTGCAAGCGGGTTTTTACATACTTCTCAGACATTTCACTGGAAGCGGGTTTTTTAAGTGCTCTGTAGGCATTTCGTTGCAAGCACGTTTTTAAGTGCTCTGGAGTCATTTCGTTGGAAACGGGTTTTTAAGTGCTCTGTAGTCTTTTCTTTAGAAGCGGGTTTTTAAGTGCTCTTTTGTCATTTCAATGAAAGCGGGTCATAAGTGTTCTGGAGTTGTTCATTGGAGGCGGGTTTTTAAGTGCTTTGGAGTCATTTCGTTGGAAGCGGGTTTTCACATACTTCTCGGATATTTTTTTGGATACGGGTTTTTTAAGTACTCTGGAGTCATTTTTTTGTAGCGGGTTTTTAAGTGCTCTGGATTCATTTCGTTGCAAGCGGGTTTTAAGTGCTTTGTAGTCATTTCCTTGCAATCGGGTTTGTAAATACTTCTCAGATATTTCACTGGAAGCAGGTTTTTTAAGTGCTCTGGAGTCATTTCATTGCCAGTGGGTTTTTAACTGAGCTGGAGTCTTTTCTTTGGAAGCAGGTTATTAAGTCACCTGGAGTCATTTCGTTGGAAGCGGATTTTTAAGTGCTTGGGAGTCATTTTGTTCCAAGTGGGTTTTCAATTGCTCTGGAGTCATTTCGATGGAAGCGGGTCATAAGTGTTCTGGAGTTGTTCATTGGAAGCAGGTTTTTAAGTGCTCTGGAGTAATTTCGGTGAAAGCAGATTTTTACATACTTCTCAGACTTTTCACTGGAAGCAGGATTTTAAGTGCTGTGGATTCATTTCGTTACAAGCGGGTTTTTAAATATTTCTCAGACATTTCACTGGAAGTGGGTTTTTTAAGTGCTCTGGAGTCATTTCGTTGGAAGCGGGTTTTTACGTGCTATGGAGTCATTTCTTTGGTAGCGGGATTTTAAGTGCTCTGGAGTCATTTCGTTGCTAGCGTGATTTTACATACTTCTCAGACACTCTACTGGAAGCGGGTTTTTTAAGTGCTCTGGAGTCATTTCTTTGCAAGCAGGTTTTTAAGTGCTCTGTAGTCATTTCATTAGAATCGGGTTTTTAAGTGCTCTGTTATCATTTCTATGGAAGCGGGTCATAAGTGTTCTGGAGTTGTTCGTTGGAAGCGGGTTTTTAAGTACTCAGGAGTCATTTCATGTCAACCAGGTTTTTAAGTGCTCTGGAGTCATTTGGTTGCAGGCGAGTTTTTAAGTGCCCTGAAGTCTTTTCGTTGGAAGCACGTTATTAAGTAAACTGGAATCATTTTGTTACAAGCGGGTTTTTTAGTGCTCTGGAGTTCTTTCATTGGAAGCGGGTTTTTAAGTGCTCAGGAGTCTTTTTGTTACAAGCGAGTTTTTACATACTTCTCAGACATTTCACTGGAAGTGGGTTTTTTAAGAGTTCGGGAGTCATTTCGTTGCAGGCGTGTCTTTAAATGCTCTGGAGTCTTTTTTTTTTTGGAAACGGGTTTTTAAGTGCTCAGGAGTCATTTCGTTGCAAGGGGGTTTTTAAGTGCTCTGGAGTAATTTCGTTGAAAGCAGGTTTTTACATAATTCTCAGATATTTCACTGGAAGCGGGTTTTTTAAGTGCTCTGGAGTCATTTTGTTGCAAGCGGGTTTTTAAGTGCCCTGGAATCAGTTTCGTTGGAAGCGGGTCATAAGTGTTCTGGTGATGATTGTTGGAAGCGGGTTTTTAAGTGACCTGGAGTCATTTCATTGGAAGCAGATTTTTTAAGTGCTCTGGAGTCATTTCGATGGAAGCGGGTAATAAGTGTTCTGGAGTTGTTCATTGGAAGCAGTTTTTTAAGTGCTCTGTAGTCATTTCGATCGAAGCGGGTCATAAGTGTTCTGGAGTTGTTCCTTGGAAGCCGGTTTTTAAGTGCTCTGGAGTCATTTCGTTGGAAGCAGGTTTTTAAGTGCTCTGGAGTCAATTCGTTGGAAGCGGATTTTTTAAGTGCTCTGGAGTCATTTCATTGCAAGAGGGTTTTTACATACTTCTCAGACATTTCACTGGAAGCGGGTTATTAAGTGCTCTGGATTCATTTCTTTGCAAGGGGGTTTTTAAGTGCTCTGGAGGTATTTCTTTGGAAGCAGGTTTTTAAGTGCTGTGGAGTCATTTTGTTGGAAGCAGGTTTTTAACTACTCTGGAGTCATTTCGTTGCAAGCGGGTTTTACGTGCTCTGGAGTCATTTTGTTACAACCGGGTTTTTACATATTTCTCACACATTTCACTGGAAGCAGGTTTTTAAATACTCTGGATTCATTTCGTTGCGAGCGGGTTTTTACATACTTCTTAGACAGTTCACTGGAAGCGGGTTTTTTAAGTGCTCTGGAGTCATTTCTTTGCAAGAGTGTTTTTAAGTGCTCTGGAGTCTTTTCGTTGGAAGCGGGTTTTTAAGTGCTCTGGAGTCATTTCGTTGCAATCGGGTTTTTAAGTGAGCTGGAGTCTTTTCTTTGGAATCAGGTTATTAAGTTACCTGGAGTCATTTCGTTGGAAGCGGATTTTTTAAGTGCTCTGGAGTCATTTTGTTCCAAGCGTGTTTTTAATTGCTCTGGAGTCATTTCGATAGAAGCGGGTCATAAGTGTTCTGGAGTTGTTCATTGGAAGCAGGATTTTAAGTGCTCTGGAGTAATTTCAGTGAAAGCAGATTTTTACATACTTCTCAGACATTTCACTGGAAGCAGGTTTTTAAGTGCTGTGGATTCATTTCGTTACAAGCGGGTTTTTAAATACTTCTCAGACATTTCACTGGAAGCGGGTTTTTTAAGTGCTCTGGAGTCATTTCCTTGTAAGCGTGTTTGTAAGTGCTCTGGAGTCTTTTCGTTGGAAGCGGGTTTTTAAGTGCTCTGGAGTCATTTCCTTGGTAGCGGGTTTTTTAAGTGCTCTGGCATCATTTCGTTGCAAGTGGGTTTTTACATACCTCTAAGACATTTCACTGGAATCGGGTTTTTAAGTGCTCTGGAGGCATTTCGTTTATAGCGGGATTTAAGTGCTCTGGAGTCATTTCATTGCTAGCAGGTTTTTAAGTGATCTGGAGTCTTTTCATTGGAAGCAGGTTTTTAACTGCTCTGGAGTCCTTTCGTTGCAAGCAGATTTTTAAGTGCTATGGAGTCATATCTTTGCAAGCGGGTTTTTACATACTTCTCAGACATTTCACTGGAGGCGGGTTTTTAAGTGTTCGGGATTCATTTCATTGCAAGCGGGTTTTTTCATAATTCTCAGACATTTCACTGGAAGCGGGTTTTTTTAAGTGCTCTGGAGTCATTTCGTTGCAAGAGGGGTTTTAAGTGCTCTGGAGTCATTTAGTAGCAAGCGGATTTTTACATATTTCTCATGCATTTCACTGGAAGCAGGGTTTTAAGAGCTTTGGAGTCTTTTCATTGGAAGCGGGTTTTTACATATTTCTCAAACATTTCACTTGAAGCGGGTTTTGAAGTGCTCTGGAGTCATTTTGTTGCGAGCGGGTTTTTTCATACTTCTCAGACATTTCACTGGAAGCGGGTTTTTTAAGTACTCTGTAGGCATATCGTTGCAAGCGAGTTTTAAAGGACTCTGGAGTCATTTCGTTGCAAGCGGGTTTTTACGTGCTCTGGAGTCATTTCGTTGCTAGCGGGTTTTTACGTGCTCTGGAGTCATTTCGTTGCAGGCGGGTTTTTACATACTTCTCAGACATTTCACTGGAAGCGGGTTTTTTAAGTGCTCTGTAGGCATTTCGTTGCAAGCGGGTTTTTAAGTACTCTGGAGTCATTTCGTTGCAAGCGGGTTTTTAAGTGCTCTGGATTCATTTCGTTGCAAGCGGGTTTTTAAGTGCTCTGGAGTCATTTCGTTGCAGGCGGGTTTTTAAGTGGCCTGGAGTCATTTCCTTGCAAGCGGGTTTTTAAATGCTCTGGAGTCATTTCGTTGCAGGGGGGTTTTTACGTGCTCTGGGTCATTTCGGTGCAAGCGGGTTTTTACATACTTCTCTGACATTTAACTGGAAGCGGGTTTTTTAAGTGCTCTGGAGTCATTTCGTTCAAGCGGGGTTTTACGTGCTCTGGAGTCATTTCGTTGCAAGCGGGTTTTTACGTGCTCTGGAGTCATTTCGTTGCAAGCGGGTTTTTACATACTTCTCTGACATTTAACTGGAAGCGGGTTTTTTAAGTGCTCTGGAGTCATTTCGTTCAAGCGGGGTTTTACGTGCTCTGGAGTCATTTCGTTGCAAGCGGGTTTTTACGTGCGCTGGAGTCATTTCGTTGGAAGCAGGTTTTTAAGTGCTCTGGAGTCATTTCATTGCAGGCGGGTTTTTAAGTGCTCTGAAGGCATTTCGTTGTAAGCGTGTTTTTAAGTGCTCTGGAGTCATTTCGTTGCAAGCGGGTTTTTACGTGTTCTGGAGTCATTTCGTTGCAAGCGGGTTTTTACATACTTCTCAGACATTTCACTGGAAGCGGGTTTTTTAAGTGCTCTGTAGGCATTTCGTTGCAAGCGGGGTTTTAAGTACTCTGGAGTCATTTCGTTGCAAGCGGGTTTTTACATGCTCTGGAGTCATTTCGTTGCAAGCGGGTTTTTACATACTTCTCTGACATTTTACTGGAAGCGAGTTTTTTAAGTGCTCTGGAGTCATTTTGTTGGAAGCGGGTTTTTAAGTACTCTGGAGTCATTTCGTTTCAAGCGGGTTTTTAAGTGCTCTGGAGTCATTTCGTTGCAAGCGGGTGTTTAAGTGCTCTGGAGTCATTTCGTTGCAAGCGTGTTTTTAAGTGCTCTGGAGTCATTTCGTTGCAAGCGGGTTTTTAAGTGCTCTGGAGTCATTTCGTTGCAAGCGGGTTTTTACGTGCTCTGGAGTCATTTCGTTGCTAGCGGGTTTTTACGTGCTCTGGAGTCATTTCGTTGCTAGCGGGTTTTTACGTGCTCTGGAGTCATTTCGTTGCTAGCGGGTTTTTACGTGCTCTGGAGTCATTTCGTTGCAAGCGGGTTTTTACGTGCTCTGGAGTCATTTCGTTGCAAGCGGGTTTTTAAGTCCTCTGGAGTCATTTCGTTGCAAACGGGTTTTTAAGTGTTCTGGAGTCATTTGGTTGCAAGCGGGTTTTTACATACTTCTCAGACATTTCACTGGAAGCGGGTTTTTTAAGTGCTCTGTAGGCATATCGTTGCAAGCGAGTTTTAAAGGACTCTGGAGTCATTTCGTTGCAAGCGGGTTTTTACGTGCTCTGGAGTCATTTCGTTGCTAGCGGGTTTTTACGTGCTCTGGAGTCATTTCGTTGCAGGCGGGTTTTTACATACTTCTCAGACATTTCACTGGAAGCGGGTTTTTTAAGTGCTCTGTAGGCATTTCGTTGCAAGCGGGTTTTTAAGTACTCTGGAGTCATTTCGTTGCAAGCGGGTTTTTAAGTGCTCTGGATTCATTTCGTTGCAAGCGGGTTTTTAAGTGCTCTGGAGTCATTTCGTTGCAGGCGGGTTTTTAAGTGGCCTGGAGTCATTTCCTTGCAAGCGGGTTTTTAAATGCTCTGGAGTCATTTCGTTGCAGGGGGGTTTTTACGTGCTCTGGAGTCATTTCGGTGCAAGCGGGTTTTTACATACTTCTCAGACATTTCACTGGAAGCGGGTTTATTAAATGCTCTGTAGGCATATCGTTGCAAGCGGGTTTTTAAGTACTCTGGAGTCATTTCGTTGCAAGCGGGTTTTTACGTGCTCTGGAGTCATTTCGTTGCAAGCGGGTTTTTACATACTTCTCTGACATTTAACTGGAAGCGGGTTTTTTAAGTGCTCTGGAGTCATTTCGTTCAAGCGGGGTTTTACGTGCTCTGGAGTCATTTCGTTGCAAGCGGGTTTTTACGTGCGCTGGAGTCATTTCGTTGGAAGCGGGTTTTTAAGTGCTCTGGAGTCATTTCATTGCAGGCGGGTTTTTAAGTGCTCTGAAGGCATTTCGTTGTAAGCGTGTTTTTAAGTGCTCTGGAGTCATTTCGTTGCAAGCGGGTTTTTACGTATTCTGGAGTCATTTCGTTGCAAGCGGGTTTTTACATACTTCTCAGACATTTCACTGGAAGCGGGTTTTTTAAGTGCTCTGTAGGCATTTCGTTGCAAGCGGGGTTTTAAGTACTCTGGAGTCATTTCGTTGCAAGCGGGTTTTTACATGCTCTGGAGTCATTTCGTTGCAAGCGGGTTTTTACATACTTCTCTGACATTTTACTGGAAGCGAGTTTTTTAAGTGCTCTGGAGTCATTTTGTTGGAAGCGGGTTTTTAAGTACTCTGGAGTCATTTCGTTGCAAGCGGGTTTTTAAGTGCTCTGGAGTCATTTCGTTGCAAGCGGGTGTTTAAGTGCTCTGGAGTCATTTCGTTGCAAGCGTGTTTTTAAGTGCTCTGGAGTCATTTCGTTGCAAGCGGGTTTTTAAGTGCTCTGGAGTCATTTCGTTGCAAGCGGGTTTTTACGTGCTCTGGAGTCATTTCGTTGCTAGCGGGTTTTTACGTGCTCTGGAGTCATTTCGTTGGAAGCGGGTTTTATGTGCTCTGGAGTCATTTCATTGCAGGCGGGTTTTTAAGTGCTCTGAAGGCATTTCGTTTTAAGCGTGTTTTTAAGTGCTCTGGAGTCATTTCGTTGCAAGCGGGTTTTTACGTGTTCTGTAGTCATTTCGTTGCAAGCGGGTTTTTACATACTTCTCAGACATTTCACTGGAAGCGGGTTTTTTAAGTGCTCTGTAGGCATTTCGTTGCAAGCGGGGTTTTAAGTACTCTGGAGTCATTTCGTTGCAAGCGGGTTTTTACATGCTCTGGAGTAATTTCGTTGCAAGCGGGTTTTTACATACTTCTCTGACATTTTACTGGAAGCGAGTTTTTTAAGTGCTCTGGAGTCATTTTGTTGGAAGCGGGTTTTTAAGTACTCTGGAGTCATTTCGTTGCAAGCGGGTTTTTAAGTGCTCTGGAGTCATTTCTTTGCAAGCGGGTTTTTACATACTTCTCTGACATTTAACTGGATGCGGGTTTTTTAAGTGCTCTGGAGTCATTTCGTTGCAAGCGGGGTTTTACGTGCTCTGGAGTCATTTCGTTGCAAGCGGGTTTTTACCTGTTCTGGAGTCATTTCGTTATAAGCGGGTTTTTAAGTACTCTGGAGTCATTTCGTTGCAAGCGGGTTTTTAAGTGCTCTGAAGGCATTTCTTTGTAAGCTGGTTTTTAAGTGCTCTGGAGTCATTTCGTTGCAAGCGGGTTTTTACGTGTTCTGGATTCATTTCGTTGCAAGCGGGTTTTTACATACTTCTCAGACATATCACTGGAAGCGGGTTTTTTAAATGCTCTGAAGACATTTCGTTGCAAGCGGGTTTTTAAGTACTCTGGAGTCATTTCGTTGCAAGCGGGTTTTTACGTGTTCTGGAGTCATTTCGTTGCAAGCGGGTTTTTACATACTTCTCTGACATTTCACTGGATGCGGGTTTTTTAAGTGCTCTGGAGTCATTTCGTTGCAAGCGGGTTTTTAAGTACTCTAGAGTCATTTCGTTGCAAGCGGGGTTTTAAGTGCTCTGGAGTCATTTCGTTGCAAGCGGGTTTTTAAGGGCTCTGGAGTCATTTCGTTGCAGGCAGGTTTTTAAGTGCTCTGGAGTCATTTCGTTGCAAGCGGGTTTTTAAGTGCTCTGGAGTCTTTTCGTTGCAAGCGGGTTTTTAAGTGTTCTGGAGTCATTTCTTTGCAAGCGGGTTTTTAAGTGCTCTGAAGGCATTTCGTTGTAAGCGGGTTTTTAAGTGCTCTAGAGTCATTTCGTTGCAAGCGGGTTTTTAAGTGCTCTGGAGTCATTTCGTTGCAAGTGGATTTTTACGTGCTCTGGAGTCATTTCGTTGCAAGCGGGTTTTTACGTGCTCTGGAGTCATTTCGTTGCAAGCGGGTTTTTAAGTGCTCTGGAGTCATTTCGTAGCAAGCGGGTTTTTAAGTGCTCTGGAGTCATTTCGTTGCAAGCGGGTTTTTAAGTGCTCTGGAGTCATTTCTTTGCAAGCGGGGTTTTAAGTGCTCTGGAGTCATTTCGTTGCAAGGGGGTTTTTAAGTGTTCTGGAGTCATTTCGTTGCAAGCGGGTTTTTACGTACTTCTCAGACATTTCACTGGAAGCGGGTTTTTAAGTGCTCTGGAGTCATTTCGTTGCAAGTGGGTTTTTACATACTTCTCAGACATTTCACTGGAAGCGGGTTTTTTAAATGCTCTGTAGGCATTTCGTTGCAAGCGGGTTTTTAAGTACTCTGGAGTCATTTCTTTGCAAGCGGGTTTTTACGTGTTCTGGAGTCATTTCGATGCAAGCGGGTTTTTACATACTTCTCTGACATTTAACTGGAAGCGAGTTTTTAAGTGCTCTGGAGTCATTTTGTTGCAAGGGGGTTTTTAAGTGTTCTGGAGTCATTTCGTTGCAAGCGGGTTTTTAAGTGGCCTGGAGTCATTTCGTAGCAGGGGGGTTTTTACGTGCTCTGGAGTCATTTCTTTGCAAGCGGGTTTTTACATACTTCTCTGACATTTCACTGGAAGCGGGTTTATTAAGTGCTCTGTAGGCATATCGCTGCAAGCAGGTTTTTAAGTGCTCTGGAGTCATTTCGTTGCAAGCGGGGTTTTACGTGCTCTGGAGTCATTTCGTTGCAAGCGGGTGTTTAAATGCTCTGGAGTCATTTCGTTGCAAGCGTGTTTTTAAGTACTCTGGAGTCATTTCGTTGCAAGCGGGTTTTTAAGTGCTCTGGAGTCATTTCGTTGCAAGCGGGTTTTTAAGTGCTCTGGAGTCATTTCGTTGCTAGCGGGTTTTTACGTGCTCTGGAGTCATTTCGTTGCAAGCGGGTTTTTACGTGCTCTGGAGTCATTTCGTTGCTAGCGGGTTTTTACGTGCTCTGGAGTCATTTCGTTGCAAGCGGGTTTTTAAGTGCTCTGGAGTAATTTCGTTGCAAACAGGTTTTTAAGTGCTCTGGATTCATTTCGTTGCAAGCGGGTTTTTAAGTGTTCTGGAGTCATTTCGTTGCAAGCGGGTTTTTAAGTGTTCTGAAGTCATTTCGTTGCAAGCGGGTTTTTAAGTGCTCTGGAGTCATTTCGTTGCAAGCGGGTTTTTAAGTCCTCTGGAGTCATTTCGTTGCAAACGGGTTTTTAAGTGTTCTGGAGTCATTTCGTTGCAACCGGGTTTTTACATTCTTCTCAGACATTTCACTGGAAGCGGGTTTTTTAAGTGCTCTGTAGGCATTTCGTTGCAAGCGGGTTTTAAAGGACTCTGGAGTCCTTTCGTTGCAAGCGGGTTTTTAAGTGCTCTGGAGTCATTTCGTTGCAAGCGGATTTTTACGTGCTCTGGAGTCATTTCGTTGCAAGCGAGTTTTTACGTGCTCTCGAGTCATTTCGTTGTAAGCGGGTTTTTAAGTGCTCTGGAGTCATTTCGTTGCAAGCGGATTTTAAGTGCTCTGAAGGCATTTCGTTGTAAGCGGGTTTTTAAATGCTCTGGAGTCATTTCGTTGCAAGCGGGTTTTTACGTGTTCTGGAGTCATTTCTTTGCAAGCGGGTTTTTACATACTTATCAGACATTTCACTGGAAGCGGGTTTTTTAAGTGCTCTGTAGGCATTTCGTTGCAAGCGGGTTTTTAAGTACTCTGGAGTCATTTTGTTGCAAGCGGGTTTTTATATGCTCTGGAGTCATTTCGTTAAAAGATGGTTTTTACATACTTCTCTGACATTTAAGTGGAAGCGAGTTTTTTAAGTGCTCTGGAGTCATTTCGTTGCAAGCGGGTTTTTACATACTTCTCAGACATTTCACTGGAAGCGGGTTTTTAAGTGCTCTGGAGTCATTTCGTTGCAAGTGGGTTTTTACGTGCTCTGGAGTCATTTCGTTGCAAGCGGGTTTTTAAGTGCTCTGGAGTCATTTCGTTGCAAGCGGGTTTGTAAGTGCTCTGGAATCATTTCGTTGCAAGCGAATTTTTAAGTCCTCTGAAGGCATTTCGTTGTAAGCGGGTTTGTACATGTTGTGGAGTCATTTCGGTGCAAGCGGGTTTTTACATACTTCTCAGACATTTCACTGGAAGCAGGTTTTTAAGTGCTTGGAGTCATTTCGTTGCAGGCGGGTTTTTAAGTGCTCTGAAGGCATTTCGTTGTAAGCGGGTTTTTAAGTGCTCTGGAGTCATTTCGTTGCAAGCGGGTTTTTACGTGCTCTGGAGTCATTTCGTTGCAAGCGGGTTTTTAAGTGCTCTGAAGGCATTTCGTTGTAAGCGGGTTTTTAAGTACTCTGGAGTCATTTCGTTGCAAGCGGGTTTTTACGTGTTCTGGAGTCATTTCATTGCAAGCGGGTTTTTACATACTTCTCAGACATTTCACTGGAAGCGGGTTTTTTAAGTGCTCTGTAGGCATTTCGTTGCAAGCACGTTTTTAAGTGCTCTGGAGTCATTTCGTTGGAAACGGGTTTTTAAGTGCTCTGTAGTCTTTTCTTTAGAAGCGGGTTTTTAAGTGCTCTTTTGTCATTTCAATGAAAGCGGGTCATAAGTGTTCTGGAGTTGTTCATTGGAGGCGGGTTTTTAAGTGCTTTGGAGTCATTTCGTTGGAAGCGGGTTTTCACATACTTCTCGGATATTTTTTTGGATACGGGTTTTTTAAGTACTCTGGAGTCATTTTTTTGTAGCGGGTTTTTAAGTGCTCTGGATTCATTTCGTTGCAAGCGGGTTTTAAGTGCTTTGTAGTCATTTCCTTGCAATCGGGTTTGTAAATACTTCTCAGATATTTCACTGGAAGCAGGTTTTTTAAGTGCTCTGGAGTCATTTCATTGCCAGTGGGTTTTTAACTGAGCTGGAGTCTTTTCTTTGGAAGCAGGTTATTAAGTCACCTGGAGTCATTTCGTTGGAAGCGGATTTTTAAGTGCTTGGGAGTCATTTTGTTCCAAGTGGGTTTTCAATTGCTCTGGAGTCATTTCGATGGAAGCGGGTCATAAGTGTTCTGGAGTTGTTCATTGGAAGCAGGTTTTTAAGTGCTCTGGAGTAATTTCGGTGAAAGCAGATTTTTACATACTTCTCAGACTTTTCACTGGAAGCAGGATTTTAAGTGCTGTGGATTCATTTCGTTACAAGCGGGTTTTTAAATATTTCTCAGACATTTCACTGGAAGTGGGTTTTTTAAGTGCTCTGGAGTCATTTCGTTGGAAGCGGGTTTTTACGTGCTCTGGAGTCATTTCTTTGGTAGCGGGATTTTAAGTGCTCTGGAGTCATTTCGTTGCTAGCGTGATTTTACATACTTCTCAGACACTCTACTGGAAGCGGGTTTTTTAAGTGCTCTGGAGTCATTTCTTTGCAAGCAGGTTTTTAAGTGCTCTGTAGTCATTTCATTAGAATCGGGTTTTTAAGTGCTCTGTTATCATTTCTATGGAAGCGGGTCATAAGTGTTCTGGAGTTGTTCGTTGGAAGCGGGTTTTTAAGTACTCAGGAGTCATTTCATGTCAACCAGGTTTTTAAGTGCTCTGGAGTCATTTGGTTGCAGGCGAGTTTTTAAGTGCCCTGAAGTCTTTTCGTTGGAAGCACGTTATTAAGTAAACTGGAATCATTTTGTTACAAGCGGGTTTTTTAGTGCTCTGGAGTTCTTTCATTGGAAGCGGGTTTTTAAGTGCTCAGGAGTCTTTTTGTTACAAGCGAGTTTTTACATACTTCTCAGACATTTCACTGGAAGTGGGTTTTTTAAGAGTTCGGGAGTCATTTCGTTGCAAGCGTGTCTTTAAATGCTCTGGAGTCTTTTTTTTTTTGGAAACGGGTTTTTAAGTGCTCAGGAGTCATTTCGTTGCAAGGGGGTTTTTAAGTGCTCTGGAGTAATTTCGTTGAAAGCAGGTTTTTACATAATTCTCAGATATTTCACTGGAAGTGGGTTTTTTAAGTGCTCTGGAGTCATTTTGTTGCAAGCGGGTTTTTAAGTGCCCTGGAATCAGTTTCGTTGGAAGCGGGTCATAAGTGTTCTGGTGATGATTGTTGGAAGCGGGTTTTTAAGTGACCTGGAGTCATTTCATTGGAAGCAGATTTTTTAAGTGCTCTGGAGTCATTTCGATGGAAGCGGGTAATAAGTGTTCTGGAGTTGTTCATTGGAAGCAGTTTTTTAAGTGCTCTGTAGTCATTTCGATCGAAGCGGGTCATAAGTGTTCTGGAGTTGTTCCTTGGAAGCCGGTTTTTAAGTGCTCTGGAGTCATTTCGTTGGAAGCAGGTTTTTAAGTGCTCTGGAGTCAATTCGTTGGAAGCGGATTTTTTAAGTGCTCTGGAGTCATTTCATTGCAAGAGGGTTTTTACATACTTCTCAGACATTTCACTGGAAGCGGGTTATTAAGTGCTCTGGATTCATTTCTTTGCAAGGGGGTTTTTAAGTGCTCTGGAGGTATTTCTTTGGAAGCAGGTTTTTAAGTGCTGTGGAGTCATTTTGTTGGAAGCAGGTTTTTAACTACTCTGGAGTCATTTCGTTGCAAGCGGGTTTTACGTGCTCTGGAGTCATTTTGTTACAACCGGGTTTTTACATATTTCTCACACATTTCACTGGAAGCAGGTTTTTAAATACTCTGGATTCATTTCGTTGCGAGCGGGTTTTTACATACTTCTTAGACAGTTCACTGGAAGCGGGTTTTTTAAGTGCTCTGGAGTCATTTCTTTGCAAGAGTGTTTTTAAGTGCTCTGGAGTCTTTTCGTTGGAAGCGGGTTTTTAAGTGCTCTGGAGTCATTTCGTTGCAATCGGGTTTTTAAGTGAGCTGGAGTCTTTTCTTTGGAATCAGGTTATTAAGTTACCTGGAGTCATTTCGTTGGAAGCGGATTTTTTAAGTGCTCTGGAGTCATTTTGTTCCAAGCGTGTTTTTAATTGCTCTGGAGTCATTTCGATAGAAGCGGGTCATAAGTGTTCTGGAGTTGTTCATTGGAAGCAGGATTTTAAGTGCTCTGGAGTAATTTCAGTGAAAGCAGATTTTTACATACTTCTCAGACATTTCACTGGAAGCAGGTTTTTAAGTGCTGTGGATTCATTTCGTTACAAGCGGGTTTTTAAATACTTCTCAGACATTTCACTGGAAGCAGGTTTTTTAAGTGCTCTGGAGTCATTTCCTTGTAAGCGTGTTTGTAAGTGCTCTGGAGTCTTTTCGTTGGAAGCGGGTTTTTAAGTGCTCTGGAGTCATTTCCTTGGTAGCGGGTTTTTTAAGTGCTCTGGCATCATTTCGTTGCAAGTGGGTTTTTACATACCTCTAAGACATTTCACTGGAATCGGGTTTTTAAGTGCTCTGGAGGCATTTCGTTTATAGCGGGATTTAAGTGCTCTGGAGTCATTTCATTGCTAGCAGGTTTTTAAGTGATCTGGAGTCTTTTCATTGGAAGCAGGTTTTTAACTGCTCTGGAGTCCTTTCGTTGCAAGCAGATTTTTAAGTGCTATGGAGTCATATCTTTGCAAGCGGGTTTTTACATACTTCTCAGACATTTCACTGGAGGCGGGTTTTTAAGTGTTCGGGATTCATTTCATTGCAAGCGGGTTTTTTCATAATTCTCAGACATTTCACTGGAAGCGGGTTTTTTTAAGTGCTCTGGAGTCATTTCGTTGCAAGAGGGGTTTTAAGTGCTCTGGAGTCATTTAGTAGCAAGCGGATTTTTACATATTTCTCATGCATTTCACTGGAAGCAGGGTTTTAAGAGCTTTGGAGTCTTTTCATTGGAAGCGGGTTTTTACATATTTCTCAAACATTTCACTTGAAGCGGGTTTTGAAGTGCTCTGGAGTCATTTTGTTGCGAGCGGGTTTTTTCATACTTCTCAGACATTTCAATGGAAGCGGGTTTTTTATGTGCTCTGGAGTCATTTCGTTGCAAGCGGGTTTTTTATGTGCTCTGGAGTCATTTCATTGCAAGCGGGTTTTTAAGTGAGCTGGAGTCTTTTCTTTGGAAGCAGGTTATTAAGTTACCTGGAGTCATTTCGTTGCAAGCAGGTTTTTACGTGCTCTGGAGTCATTTCGTTGCAAGTGGGTTTTTAAGTGCTCTGGAGTCATTTCTTTGCAAGGGGGGTTTTAAGTGCTCTGGAGTCATTTCGTTGCAAGCGGGTTATTAAGTGCTCTGGAGTCATTTCGTTGCAAGCGGGTTTTTACATATTTCTCATGCATTTAACTAGAAGTAGGGTTTTAAGTGCTTTGGAGTCTTTTCGGTGGAAGCGGGTTTTAACATACTTCTCAGACATTTCACTGGAAGCGGGTTTTGAAGTGCTCTGGAGTCATTTCGTTGCGAGTGGGTTTTTTCATACTTCTCAGACAATTCAATGGAAGCAGGATTTTTATGTGCTCTGGAGTCATTTCATAGTAAGCGGCTTTTTATGTGCTCTGGAGTCATTTTGTTGCAAGCAGGTTTTTACGTGCTCTGGAGTCATTTCGTTGCAAGCGGGTTTTTACATACTTCTCAGACATTTCACTAGAAGAAGGTTTTTTAAGTGCTCTGGAGTCATTTCGTTGCAAGCGGGTTTTTAAGTGCTCTGGAATCTTTTCATTGGAAGTGGGTTTTTAAGTGCTCTGGAGGCATTTCGTTGCAATCGGGTTTTTACGTGCTCTTGAGTCATTTCGATAGAAGCGGGTTTTTACATACTTCTCAGACATTTCACTGGAAGCAGGATTTAAGTGCTCTGCAGTCATTTTGTTGCAAGTGAGTTTTTTCATACTTCTCAGACATTTCAATGGAAGCAGGTTTTTTAAGTGCGCTAGAGTCATTTCGTTGCAAGTGGGTTTTTATGTGCTCTGGAGTCATTTCGTTGCAAGCGGGCTTTTACATATTTCTCACACATTTCACTGGAAGCAGGTTTTTAAGTACTCTGGATTCATTTCGTTGCAAGCGGGTTTTTACATACTTCTCAGACAGTTCACTGGAAGCAGGTTTTTTAAGTGCTCTGGAGTCATTTCATGCAAGAGGGTTTTTAAGTGCTCTGGAGTCTTTTCGTTGGAAGCGGGTTTTTAAATGCTCTGGAGTCATTTCCTTGCAATCAGGTTTTTAAGTGCTCTGGAGACATTTCTTTTCAATTGGTTTTTTACATTCTTCTCAGAAATTTCACTAGAAGCGGGTTTTTAAGTGCACTGGAGTCATTTCGTTGCAAGCGGATTTTTTCATCCTTCTCAGACATTTCAATGGAAGCGGGTTTTTTAAGTGCTCTGGAGTCATTTCGTTGTAAGCGGGTTTTTAATTGCTCTGGAGTCATTTCGTTGCAAGCGAGTTTTTACATACTTCTCAGACAGTTCACTGGAAGCGGGTTTTTTAAGTGCTCTGGAGTCATTTCGTGGCAAGAGGGTTTTTAAGTGCTCTGGAGACATTTCTTTTCAAGTGGGTTTTTACATACTTCTCAGAAATTTCACTAGAAGCGGGTTTTTAACTGCTGTGGAGTCATTTCGTTGCAAGCGGAATTTTTCATACTTCTCAGACATTTCAATGGAAGCGGGTTTTGTAAGTGCTCTGGAGTCATTTCGTTGTAAGCGGGTTTTTAATTGCTCTGGAGTCATTTCGTTGCAAGCGGGTTTTTACATATTTCTCAGACATTTCACTGGAAGCATGTTTTTAAGTGCTCTGGAGTCATTTCCTTGCAAGCGGGTTTTTAAGTGCTCTGGATTCATTTCTTTGAAAGGGGGTTTTTAAGTGCTCTGGAGTAATTTCGTTGGAAGCAGTTTTTTAAGTGCTGTGGAGTCATTTCATTGGAAGCAGGTTTTTAAGTGCTCTGGAGTCATTACGTTGCAAGCGGGTTTTTAAGTGCTCTGGAGTCATTTAGCTACACGCGGGTTTTTACATATTTCTCACACATTTCACGGGAAGCAGGTTTTTAAGTACTCTGGATTCATTTCGTTGCAAGCGGGTATTTACATACTTCATCGACAGTTCACTGGAAGCGGGTTTTTTAAGTGCTCTGGAGTCATTTCGTTGCAAGTGGGTTTTTAAGTGCTCTGGAGTCATTTCTTTGCAAGAGAGTTTTTAAGTGCTCTGGAGTCTTTTCGTTGCAATCGGGTTTTTAAGTGCTCTGGAGTGATTTCTTTTCAAGTGGGATTTTACATACTTCACCGACATTTCACTGGAAGCAGGTTTTTAAGTGCTCTGGAGTCATTTCGTTGAAAGCGGGTTTTTTCATACTTCTCAGACATTTCAATGGAAGAGGGTTTTTAAATGCTCTGGAGTCATTTCGTTGCAAGCATGTTTTTAAGTGCTCTGGAGTCATTTCGTTGCAAGCGGGTTTTTAAGTGCTCTGGAGTCATTTCTTTGCAAGCCTGTTTTTACATACTTCTCAGACATTTCACTGGAAGCCGGTTTTTAAGTGCTCGGGATTCATTTCGTTGCAAGAGTGTTTTTTCATACTTCTCAGACATTTCACTGGAAGCGGGTTTTTTAAGTGCTCTGGATTCATTTCGTTGCATGTGGGTTTTACATACTTCTCAGACATTTCACTGGAAGGAAGTTTTTCAGTGCTCTTTTGTCATTTCAATGAAAGCGGGTCATAAGTGTTCTGGAGTTGTTCGTTTTTAGGCAGGTTTTTAAGTGCTTTGGAGTCTTTTCGTTGGAAGCGGGTTTTCACATACTTCTCGGATATTTTGTTGGAATCGGGTTTTTTAAGTGCTCTGGAGTCATTTTGTTGGAAGCAGGATATCAAGTGCTCTGGAGTCATTTCGTTGCAAGCGGGATTTTGCATAATTCTCAGACATTTCACTGGAAGAGCGTTTTTTAAAGCCTCTGGAGTCATTTCTTTGCAAGCAGGTTTTTAAGTGCTCTGGAGTATATTTGTATCAAGCGAGTTTTTAAGTACTCTGGAGTCTTTTTGTTGGAAGCGGGTTTTTAAATTCTCTGGAGTCATTTCGTTGCAATCGGGTTTTTAAGTGCTCTGGATTCATTCCGTTGCATGCGGGTTTTAAGTGCTTTGCAGTCATTTCGTTGCAATCGGCTTTTTAAATACATCTCAGATATTTCACTGGAAGCGGGTTTTTTAAGTGCTCAGGAGTCATTTCATTGCAAGCGGGTTTTTAAGTGAGCTGGAGTCTTTTCTTTGGAAGCAGGTTATTAAGTTACCTGGAGTCATTTCGTTAGAAGCAGACTTTTTAAGTGCTCTGGAGTCATTTTGTTCCAAGCGGGTTTTTAATTGCTCTGGAGTCATTTCGATGGAAGCGGATCATAAGTGTTCTGGAGTTGTTCATTGGAAGCAGGTTTTTAAGTGCTCTGGAGTAATTTCGATGAAAGCAAATTTTTACGTACTTCTCAGACATTTCCGTGGAGGCAGGGTTTAAGTGCTCTGGAGTCAATTCGTTGAAAGCGGGTTTTTTCATACTTCTCAGACATTTCAATGGAAGCGGGTTTTTAAGTGCTCTAGAGTCTTTTCGTTGGAAGCGGGTTTTTAAGTGCTGTGGAGTCATTTCATTGGAAGCAGGTTTTTAACTGCTCTGGAGTCATTTCGTAGCAAGCGGGTTTTTAAGTGCTCTGGAGTCATTTCGTTACAAGCGGGTTTTTACATATTTCTCACACATTTCACTGGAAGCAGGTTTTTAAGTACTCTGGATTCGTTTCGTTGCAAGCGGGTTTTTACATACTTCTCAGACATTTCACTGGAGGCGGGTTTTTAAGTGTTTGGGAGTCATTTTGTTGCGAGCGGGTTTTTTCATACTTCTCAGACATTTCAATGGAAGCAGGTTTTTTATGTGCTCTGGAGTCATTTCGTTGCAAGCAGGTTTTTTATGTGCTCTGGAGTCATTTCATTGCAAGCGGGTTTTTAAGTGAGCTGGAGTCTTTTCTTTGGAAGCAGGTTATTAAGTCACCTGGAGTCATATCGTTGCAAGCGGGTTTTTATGTGCTCTGGAGTCATTTCGTTGCAAGCGGGTTTTTACGTGCTCTGGAGTCATTTCGTTGCAAGCGGGTTTTTACATACTTCTCAGACATTGCACTGGAAGCACGTTTTTTAACTGCTCTGGAGTCATTTCGTTGCAAGCGAGTTTTTAAGTGCTCTGGAATCTTTTCATTGGAAGCGGGTTTTTAAGTGCTCTGGAGTCATTTCGTTGCAAGCAGGTTTTTACGTGCTCTGGAGTCATTTCGTTGCAAGAAGGTTTTTACATATTTCTCATGCATTTCACTGGAAGTAGGGTTTTAAGTGCTTTGGAGTCCTTTCGGTGGAAGCGGGTATTTACATACTTCTCAGACATTTCACTGCAAGTGGGTTTTTAAATGCTCTGGAGTCATTTCGTTGCAAGCGGGTTTTTACATTTTTCTCAAACATTTCACTGGAAGCAGGTTTTTAAGTGCTCTGGAGTCATTTCTTTGCAAGGGGGTTTTTAAGTGCTCTGGAGTCATTTCGTTGCAAGCGGGTTATTAAGTGCTCTGGAGTCTTTTCGTTGCAAGCGGGTTTTTACATATTTCTCATGCATTTCACTAGAAGTAGGGTTTTAAGTGCTTTGGAGTCTTTTCAGTGGAAGCGGGTTTTTACATACTTCTCAGACATTTCACTGGAAGCAGGTTTTGAAGTGCTCTGGAGTCATTTCGTTGCGAGTGGTTTTTTTCATACTTCTCAGACAATTCATTGGAAGCAGGATTTTTATGTGCTCTGGAGTCATTTCATAGTAAGCGGGTTTTTATGTGCTCTGGAGTCAATTCGATGCAAGCGGGTTTTTACGTACTCTGGAGTCATTTCGTTGCAAGCGGGTTTTTACATACTTCTCAGACATTTCACTGGAAGCAGGTTTTTTAAGTGCTCTGGAGTCATTTCGTTGCAAGCGGGTTTTTAAGTGCTCTGGAATCTTTTCATTGGAAGTGGGTTTTTAAGTGCTCTGGAGGCATTTCGTTGCAAACGGGTTTTTACGTGCTCTGGAGTCATTTCGTTAGAAGCGGGTTTTTACATACTTCTCAGACATTTCACTGGAAGCAGGATTTAAGTGCTCTGCAGTCATTTTGTAGCAAGTGAGTTTTTTCATACTTCTCAGACATTTCAATGGAAGCAGGTTTTTTAAGTGCGCTAGAGTCATTTCGTTGCAAGCTGGTTATTAAGTGCTCTGGAGTCTTTTCGTTGCAAGCGGGTTTTTACATATTTCTCATGCATTTCACTAGAAGTAGGGTTTTAAGTGCTTTGGAGTCTTTTCAGTGGAAGCGGGTTTTTACATACTTCTCAGACATTTCACTGGAAGCAGGTTTTGAAGTGCTCTGGAGTCATTTCGTTGCGAGTGGGTTTTTTCATACTTCTCAGACAATTCATTGGAAGCAGGATTTTTATGTGCTCTGGAGTCATTTCATAGTAAGCGGGTTTTTATGTGCTCTGGAGTCAATTCAATGCAAGCAGGTTTTTACGTACTCTGGAGTCATTTCGTTGCAAGCGGGTTTTTACATACTTCTCAGACATTTCACTGGAAGCAGGTTTTTTAAGTGCTCTGGAGTCATTTCGTTGCAAGCGGGTTTTTAAGTGCTCTGGAATCTTTTCATTGGAAGTGGGTTTTTAAGTGCTCTGGAGGCATTTCGTTGCAAACGGGTTTTTACGTGCTCTGGAGTCATTTTGTTGCAAGCGGGTTTTTACATACTTCTCAGACATTTCACTGGAAGCAGGTTTTTTAAGTGCTCTGGAGTCATTTCGTTGCAAGCGGGTTTTTAAGTGCTCTGTATTCATTTCTTTGAAAGGGGGTTTTTAAGTGCTCTGGAGTAATTTTGTTGGAAGCAGGTTTTTACCTGCTCTGGAGTCATTTCGTTGCAAGCGGGTTTTTAAGTGCTCTGGAGTCATTTAGTTACACGCGGGTTTTTACATATTTCTCACACATTTCACGGGAAGCAGGTTTTTAAGTACTCTGGATTCATTTCGTTGCAAGCGGCTATTTACATACTTCTTAGACAGTACACTGGAAGCGGGTTTTTTAAGTGCTCTGGAGTGATTTCTTTGCAAGAGTGTTTTTAAGTGCTATGGAGTCTTTTCGTTGGAAGCGGGTTTTTAAATGTTCTGGAGTTATATCATTGCAATCGTGTTTTTAAGTGCTCTGGAGTCATTTCTTTTCAAGTGGGTTTTTACATACTTCTCAGACATTTCACTGGAAGCAGGTTTTTAAGTGCTCTGGAGTCATTTCGTTGTAAGAGGGTTTTTACATACTTCTCAGACATTTCATTGGAAGCGGGTTTTTAAGTGCTCTGGAGTCATTTTGTTGCAAGCAGGTTTTGAATTGCTCTGGATTCATTTCGTTGCAAGCGGGTTTTTACATATTTCTCAGACATTTCACTGGAAGCAGGTTTTTAAGTGCTCTGGAGTCATTTCGTTGCAAGCGGGTTTTGACATACTTCACAGACATTTCCCTGGAAGCAGGTTTTTAAGTGCACTGGAGTCATTTCGTTGAAAGCGGGTTTTTTCATACTTCTCAGACATTTCAATGGAAGCGGGTTTTTCAGTGCTCTAGAGTCTTTTCGTTGGAAGCCGGTTTTTAAGTGCTGTGGAGTCATTTCATTGGAAGCAGGTTTTTAACTGCTCTGGAGTCATTTCGTTGCAAGCGGGATTTGAAGTGCTCTGGAGTCATTTAGTTACACGCGGGTTTTTACATATTTCTCACACATTTCACGGGTAGCAGGTTTTTAAGTACTCTGGTTTCATTTCATTGCAAGCAGGTATTTACATACTTCTTAGTTCACTGGAAGCGGGTTTTTTAAGTGCTCTGGAGTCATTTCTTTGCAAGAGTGTTTTTAAGTGCTATGGAGTCTTTTCATCGGAAGCGGGTTTTTAAGTGCTCTGGAGTCATATCATTGCAATCGTGTTTATAAGTGCTCTGGAGTCATTTCTTTTCAAGTGGGTTTTTACATACTTCTCAGATTTTCACTGGAGGCGGGTTTTTGAGTGCTCTAGAGTCTTTTCGTTGGTAGCGGGTTTTTAAGTGCTGTGGAGTCATTTCATTGGAAGCATGTTTTTAACTGCTCTGGAGTCATTTCGTTGCAAGCGGGTTTTTAAGTGCTCTGGAGTCATTTCCTCGGAAGCGGGCTTTTAAGTGCTGTGGAGTCATTTCATTGGAAGCAGGTTTTTAACTGCTCTGGAGTCATTTCTTTGCAATCGGGTTTTTACATACTTCTCAGACATTTCACTGGAGGCGGGTTTTTGAGTGTTCGGGATTCATTTCATTGCAAGCGGGTTTTTTCATAATTCTCAGACATTTCACTGGAAGCAGGTGTTTAAGTGCTCTGTAGTCATTTCGTTGCAAGTGGGTTTTACATACTTCTCAGACATTTCACGGGAAGGAAGTTTTTAAGTGCTCTTGAGTCATTTCGTTACAACCGGGTTTTTACATACTTCTCAGATGTTTCACTGGAAGCGGGTTTTTTTAAGTGCTCTGGAGACATTTCGTTGCAAGCCGGTTTTTAAGTGCTCTGGAGACATTTCGTTACAAGCAGGTTTTTACACACTTCTCAGACATTTCACTGGAAGCAGGTTTTTAAGTGCTCTGGAGTCATTTCGTTGAAAGCGGGTTTTTAAGTGCTCTGCCATCATTTCGTTGCAAGCCGTTTTTAAAGTGCTCTGTAGTCTTTTCATTGGAAGGGGGTTTTTAAGTGCTCTGGAGTCATTTAGTTGCAAGCGGGTTTTTAAGTGCTCTGGAGTCATTTCGTTGCAAGCGGATTTTTACATATTTCTCATGCATTTAACTGGAAGAAGGGTTTTAAGTGCTTTGGAGTCTTTTCGTTGGAAGCGAGTTTTTACATATTTCTCAGACATTTCAATAGAAGCGGGTTTTTTATGTGCTCTGGAGTCATTTCCTTGCAAGCGGGTTTTTTATGTGCTCTGGAGTCATTTCATTGCAAGCGGGTTTTTAAGGGAGCTGGAGTCTTTTCTTTGGAAACAGGTTTTTAAGTCACCTGGAGTCATTTCGTTGCAAGCGGGTTTTTACATGCTCTGGAGTCATTTCGTTGCAAGTGGGTTTTTACATACTTCTCAGACATTGCACTGGAAGCAGGTTTTTTAAGTGCTCTGGAGTCATTTCGTTGCAAGCGGGTTTTTAAATTCTCTGGAATCTTTTCATTGGAAGCGGGTTTTTAAGTGCTCTGGAGTCATTTCGTTGCAAGCGGGATTTTATGTGCTCTGGAGTCATTTCGTTGCAAGCGGGTTTTTACGTACTTCTCAGACATTTCACTGGAAGCGGGTTTTTAAGTGCTCTGGAGTCATTTCGTTGCAAGTGGGTTTTTTCATACTTCTCAGACATTTCAATGGAAGCGGGTTTTTTATGTGCTCTGGAGTCATTTCGTTGCAAGCGGGTTTTTACATATTTCTCAGACATTTCACTGGAAGCAGGTTTTTAAGTGCTCTGGAATCATTTCTTTGCAAGGGGGTTTTTAAGTGCTCTGGAGTCATTTCGTTGCAAGCGGGTTTTTAAGTGCTCTGGAGTCATTTCTTTGCAAGGGGGTTTTTAAGTGCTCTGGAGTCATTTCGTGGCAAGCGGGTTTTTAAGTGCTCTGGGGTCATTTCATTGGATGCAGGTTTTTAACTGCTCTGGAGTCATTTCGTTGCAAGCGTGTTTTTAAGTGCTCTGGAGTCATTTCGTTACAAACCGGGTTTTTCAATATTTCTCACACATTTCACTGGAAGCAGGTTTTTAAGTACTCTGGATTCATTTCGTTGCAAGTGGGTTTTTACATACTTCTCAGACAGTTCACTGGAAGCGGGATTTTTAAGTGCTCTGGAGTCATTTCATTGCAAGAGAGTTTTTAAGTGCTCTGGAGTCTTTTCGTTGCAATCGGGTTTTTCAGTGCTCTGGAGTGATTTCTTTTCAAGTGGGATTTTACAAACTTCTCAGACATTTCACTGGAAGCAGGTTTTTAAGTGCTCTGGAGTCATTTCGTTGCAATCGGCTTTTTAAATACTTCTCAGATATTTCACTGGAAGCGGGTTTTTTACGTGCTCTGGAGTCATTTCATTGCAAGCGGGTATTTAAGTGCTCTGGAGTAATTTCGATGAAAGCAGATTTTTACGTACTTCTCAGACATTTCCCTGAGAGCAGGTTTTTAAGTGCTCTGGAGTCATTTCGTTGAAAGCGGGTTTTTTCATACTTCTCAGACATTTCAATGGAAGCGGGTTTTTAAGTGCTCTAGAGTCTTTTCGTTGGAAGCGGGTTTTTAAGTGCTGTGGAGTCATTTCATTGGAAGCAGGTTTTTAACTGCTCTGGAGTCATTTCGTTGCAAGCGGGTTTTTAAGTGCTCTGGAGTCATTTTGTTACAAGCGGGTTTTTACATATTTCTCACACATTTCACTGGAAGCAGGTTTTTAAGTACTCTGGATTCATTTCTTTGCAAGCGGCTTTTTACATACTTCTCAGACAGTTCACTGGAAGCGGATTTTTTAAGTGCTCTGGAGTGATTTCGTTGGAAGCAGGCTTTTAAGTGCTGTGGAGTCATTTCATTGGAAGCAGGTTTTTAACTACTCTGGAGTCATTTCGTTGAAAGCAGATTTTTAAGTGCTATGGAATCATTTCTTTGCAAGCGGGTTTTTACATACTTCTCAGACATTTCTCTGGAGGCGGGTTTTTAAGTGTTCGGGATTCATTTCGTTGCAAGTGGGTTTTTTCATAATTCTCAGACATTTCACTGGAAGCAGGTTTTTAAGTGCTCTGGAGTCATTTCGTTGCAAGCGGGTTTTTACATACTTCTCAGACATTTCACTGGAAGCAGGTTTTTAAGTGCTCTGGAGTCATTTCGTTGCAAACGGGTTTTGAATTGCTCTGAATTCATTTCGTTGCAAGCGGGTTTTTACATATTTCTCAGACATTTCACTGGAAGCAGGTTTTTAAGTGCTCTGGAGTCATTTCGTTGCAATAGGGTTTTTAAGTGCTCTGGAGTCATTTCTTTTCAAGTGGGTTTTTACATACTTCTCAGACATTTCCCTGGAAGCAGGTTTTTAAGTGCTCTGGAGTCAATTCGTTGAAAGCGGGTTTTTTCATACTTCTCAGACATTTCAATGGAAGCGGGTTTTTCAGTGCTCTAGAGTCTTTTCGTTGGTAGCGGGTTTTTAAGTGCTGTGTAGTCATTTCATTGGAAGCAGTTTTTTAACTGCTCCGGAGTCATTTCGTTGCAAGCGGGTTTTTAAGTGCTCTGGAGTCATTTCGTCGGAAGCGGGCTTTTAAGTGCTGTGGAGTCATTTCATTGGAAGCGGGTTTTTAACTGCTCTGGAGTCATTTCTTTGCAAGCGGGTTTTTACATACTTCTCAGACATTTCAATGGAGGCGGGTTTTTGAGTGTTCGGGATTCATTTCATTGCAAGCGGGTTTTTTCATAATTCTCAGACATTTCACTTGAAGCAGGTTTTTAAGTGCTCTGTAGTCATTTCATTGCAAGTGGGTTTTACATACTTCTCACACATTTCACGGGAAGGAAGTTTTTAAGTGCTCTTGAGTCATTTCGTTACAACCGGGTTTTTACATACTTCTCAGACGTTTCACTGGAAGCGGGTTTTTTTAAGTGGTCTGGAGTCATTTCGTTGCAAGCAGGTTTTTAAGTGCTCTGGAGTCATTTCGTTACAAGCGGGTTTTTACACCCTTCTCAGACATTTCACTGGAAGCAGGTTTTTAAGTGCTCTGGAGTCATTTCGTTGAAAGCCGGTTTTTAAGTGCTCTGGCATCATTTCATTGCAAGCCGTTTTAAAAGTGCTCTGTAGTCTTTTCATTGGTAGGGGGTTTTTAAGTGCTCTGGAGTCATTTCGTTGCAAGCTGGTTTTTAAATATTTCTCATACATTTCACTGGAAGCAGGTTTTTAAGTGCTCTGGAGTCCTTTCGTTGCAAGCGGGTTTTAAAGTGCTCTGGAGTCATTTAGTTGCAAGCGGGTTTTTAAGTGCTCTGGAGTCATTTCGTTGCAAGCGGATTTTTACATATTTCTCGTGCATTTCACTGGAAGAAGGGTTTTAAGTGCTCTGGAGTCTTTTTCTTGCGAGCGGGTTTTTTCATACTTCTCATACATTTCAATAGAAGTGGGTTTTTTATGTGCTCTGGAGTCATTTCGTTGCAAGCGGGTTTTTAAATATTTCTCATACATTTCACTGAAGCAGGTTTTTAAGTGCTCTGGAGTCCTTTCGTTGCAAGCGGGTTTTAAAGTGCTCTGGAGTCATTTAGTTGCAAGCGGGTTTTTAAGTGCTCTGGAGTCATTTCGTTGCAAGCGGATTTTTACATATTTCTCGTGCATTTCACTGGAAGAAGGGTTTTAAGTGCTCTGGAGTCTTTTTCTTGCGAGCGGGTTTTTTCATACTTCTCATACATTTCAATAGAAGTGGGTTTTTTATGTGCTCTGGAGTCATTTCGTTGCAAGCGGGTTTTTTATGTGCTCTGGAGTCATTTCATTGCAAGCGGGTTTTTAAAGTAGCTGGAGTCTTTTCTTTGGAAACAGGTTTTTAAGTCACCTGGAGTCATTTCGTTGCAAGCGGGTTTTTACGTGCTCTGGAGTCATTTCGTTGCAAGCGGATTTTTACATTCTCTGGAGTCATTTCGTTGCAAGCGGGTTTTTAAATGCTCTGGAATCTTTTCATTGGAAGCGGGTTTTTAAGTGCTCTAGAGTCTTTTCGTTGGAAGCGGGTTTTTATTTGCTGTGGAGTCATTTCATTGGAAGCAGGTTTTTAACTGCTCTGGAGTCATTTCGTTGCAAGCGGGTTTTTAAGTGCTCTGGAGTCATTTTGTTACAAGCGGGTTTTTACATATTTCTCACACATTTCACTGGAAGCAGGTTTTTAAGTACTCTGGATTCATTTCATTGCAAGGGGCTTTTTACATACTTCTCAGACAGTTCACTGGAAGCGGATTTTTTAAGTGCTCTGGAGTCATTTCGTTGGAAGCGGGCTTTTAAGTGCTGTGGAGTCATTTCATTGGAAGCAGGTTTTTAACTACTCTGGAGTCATTTCGTTGAAAGCAGATTTTTAAGTGCTGTGGAATCATTTCTTTGCAAGCAGGTTTTTACATACTTCTCAGACATTTCTCTGGAGGCGGGTTTTTAAGTGTTCGGGATTCATTTCGTTGCAAGTGGGTTTTTTCATAATTCTCAGACATTTCACTGGAAGCGGGTTTTTAAGTGCTCTGGAGTCATTTCGTTGCAAGTGGGTTTACATACTTCTCAGACATTTCACGGGAAGGAAGTTTTAAGTGCTCTTATGTCATTTCGTTGCAAGCGGGTTTTTACATACTTCTCAGACATTTCACTGGAAGCGGGTTTTTTTAAGTGCTCTAGAGTCATTTCGTTGGAAGCGGGTTTTTAAGTGCTCTGGAGTCATTTCGTTGCAAGCCGTTTTTAAAGTGCTCTGTAGTCTTTTCGTTGGAAGGGGGTTTTTAAGTGCTCTGGAGTCATTTCCTTGCAAGCGGGTTTTTAAATATTTCTCATACATTTCACTGGAAGCAGGTTTTTAAGTGCTCTGGAGTCATTTCGTTGCAAGTGGGTTTTAAAGTGCTCTGGAGTCATTTCGTTGCAAGCGGGTTTTTAAGTGCTCTGGAGTCATTTTGTTACAACCGGGTTTTTACATATTTCTCACACATTTCACTGGAAGCAGGTTTTTAAGTACTCTGGATTCATTTCTTTGCAAGCGGGTTTTTACATACTTCTTAGACAGTTCACTGGAAGCGGGTTTTTTAAGTGCTCTGGAGTCATTTCTTTGCAAGAGTGTTTTTAAGTGCTCTGGAGTCTTTTCGTTGGAAGCGCGTTTTTAAGTGCTCTGGAGTCATTTCGTTGCAATCGGGTTTTTAAGTGAGCTTGAGTCTTTTCTTTGAAATCAGGTTATTTAGTGACCTGGAGTCATTTCGTTGGAAGCGGATTTTTTAAGTGCTCTGGAGTCATTTTGTTCCAAGCGTGTTTTTAATTGCTCTTGAGTCATTTCGATGGAAGCGGGTCATAAGTGTTTTGGAGTTGTTCATTGGAAGCAGGATTTTAAGTGCTCTGGAGTAATTTCAGTGAAAGCAGATTTTTACATACTTCTCAGACATTTCACTGGAAGCAGGTTTTTAAGTGCTGTGGATTCATTTCGTTACAAGCGGGTTTTTAAATACTTCTCAGACATTTCACTGGAAGCGGGTTTTTTAAGTGCTCTGGAGTCATTTCCTTGTAAGCGTGTTTGTTAGTGCTCTGGAGTCTTTTCGTTGGAAGCGGGTTTTTAAGTGCTCTGGAGTCATTTCCTTGGTAGCTGGTTTTTTAAGTGCTCTGGAATCATTTCGTTGCAAGTGGGTTTTTGCATACCTCTAAGACATTTCACTGGAAGCGGGTTTTTAAGTGCTCTGGAGTCATTTCGTTTATAGCGGGATTTAAGTGCTCTGGAGTCATTTCATTGCAAGCAGGTTTTTAAGTGATCTGGAGTCTTTTCATTGGAAGTGGATTATTAAGTGACCTCGAGTCATTTCGTTGTAAGCGGATTTTTTAACTGCTTTGGAGTCATTTTGTTGCAAGTGGGTTTTTAAGTCTTCTGGAGTCATTTCATAGGAAGCGGGTTTTTAAGTGCTCTGGTGTCATTTCGATCGAAGCGGGTCATAACTGTTCTGGAGTTGTTCCTTGGAAGCGGGTTTTTCAGTGCTCTGGAGTCATTTCCTATTAAGCAGGTTTTTAAGTGCTCTGGAGTCATTTTGTTCCAAGCGTGTTCTAAGTGGTCTGAAGTTATTTCGTTTTAAGCGGGTTTTTAAGTTCTCTGGAGTCATTTCCATCGAAACGGGTCATAAGTTTTCTGGAGTTGTTCGGTGTAAGTGGGTTTTTAAGTGCTCTGGAGTCATTTCGTTGCAAGCGATATTTTACATACTTCTCAGACATTTCATACGAAGAGTGTTTTTAAGTCCTCTGGAGTCATTTAGTTGCAATCAGGTTTTTAAGTGCTCTGGAGTCATTTCGTTGCAAGTGGGTTTTTAAGTGCTGTGGAGTCATTTTGTTGCAAGCGGGTTTTTAAGTCCTCTGGAGTCATTTCGTTACAAGCGGGTTTTTACATATTTCTCACACATTTCACTGGAACGAGGTTTTTAAGTACTCTGGATTCATTTCGTTGCAAGCGGGTTTCTACATACTTCTCAGACAGTTCACTGGAAGCGCGTTTTTTAAGTGCTCTGGAGTCATTTCGTTGCAAGAGAGTTTTTAAGGGCTCTGGAGTCTTTTCGTTGGAAGCGGGTTTTTAAGTGATCTGGAGTCATTTCGTTGCAATCGGGTTTTTAAGTACTCGGGAGTCATTTCTTTTCAAGTGGGATTTTACATGCTTCTCAGACATTTCACATGAAGCAGGTTTTTAAGTGCTCTGGAGTCATGTCATTGAAAGCAGGTTTTTTCATACTTCTCAGACATTTCAATGGAAGAGGGTTTTTAAGTGCTCTGGAGTCATTTCATTGCAAGCGTGTTTTTAAGTGCTCTGGAGTCATTTCGTTGCAAGGGGGTTTTTAAGTGCTCTGGAGTCATTTCGTTGCAAGCGGGTTTTTAAGTGCTCTGAAGGCATTTCGTTGTAAGCGGGTTTTTACGTGTTCGGGAGTCATTTCGGTGCAAGCGGGTTTTTACATACTTCTCAGACATTTCACTGGAAGCGGGTTTATTAAGTGCTCTGTAGGCATATCGTTGCAAGCGGGTTTTTAAGTACTCTGGAGTCATTTCGTTGCAAGCGGGTTTTTACGTGCTCTGGAGTCATTTCGTTGCAAGCGGGTTTTTACATACTTCTCTGACATTTAACTGGAAGCGGGTTTTTTAAGTGCTCTGGAGTCATTTCTTTGCAAGAGTGTTTTTAAGTGCTCTGGAGTCTTTTCGTTGGAAGCGGGTTTTTAAGTGCTCTGGAGTCATTTCGTTGCAATCGGGATTTTAAGTGAGCTGGAGTCTTTTCTTTGAAATCAGGTTATTTAGTGACCTGGAGTCATTTCGTTGGAAGCGGATTTTTTAAGTGCTCTGGAGTCATTTTGTTCCAAGCGTGTTTTTAATTGCTCTTGAGTCATTTCGATGGAAGCGGGTCATAAGTGTTTTGGAGTTGTTCATTGGAAGCAGGATTTTAAGTGCTCTGGAGTAATTTCAGTGAAAGCAGATTTTTACATACTTCTCAGACATTTCACTGGAAGCAGGTTTTTAAGTGCTGTGGATTCATTTCGTTACAAGCGGGTTTTTAAATACTTCTCAGACATTTCACTGGAAGCGGGTTTTTTAAGTGCTCTGGAGTCATTTCCTTGTAAGCGTGTTTGTTAGTGCTCTGGAGTCTTTTCGTTGGAAGCGGGTTTTTAAGTGCTCTGGAGTCATTTCCTTGGTAGCTGGTTTTTTAAGTGCTCTGGAATCATTTCGTTGCAAGTGGGTTTTTGCATACCTCTAAGACATTTCACTGGAAGCGGGTTTTTAAGTGCTCTGGAGTCATTTCGTTTATAGCGGGATTTAAGTGCTCTGGAGTCATTTCATTGCAAGCAGGTTTTTAAGTGATCTGGAGTCTTTTCATTGGAAGTGGATTATTAAGTGACCTCGAGTCATTTCGTTGTAAGCGGATTTTTTAACTGCTTTGGAGTCATTTTGTTGCAAGTGGGTTTTTAAGTCTTCTGGAGTCATTTCATAGGAAGCGGGTTTTTAAGTGCTCTGGTGTCATTTCGATCAAAGCGGGTCATAACTGTTCTGGAGTTGTTCCTTGGAAGCGGGTTTTTCAGTGCTCTGGAGTCATTTCCTATTAAGCAGGTTTTTAAGTGCTCTGGAGTCATTTTGTTCCAAGCGTGTTCTAAGTGGTCTGAAGTTATTTCGTTTTAAGCGGGTTTTTAAGTTCTCTGGAGTCATTTCCATCGAAACGGGTCATAAGTTTTCTGGAGTTGTTCGGTGTAAGTGGGTTTTTAAGTGCTCTGGAGTCATTTCGTTGCAAGCGATATTTTACATACTTCTCAGACATTTCATACGAAGAGTGTTTTTTAAGTCCTCTGGAGTCATTTAGTTGCAATCAGGTTTTGAATTGCTCTGGAGTCATTTCATTGGAAGCGGGTTTTTAAGTGCTGTGGAGTCATTTTGTTGCAAGCGGGTTTTTAAGTCCTCTGGAGTCATTTCGTTACAAGCGGGTTTTTACATATTTCTCACACATTTCACTGGAACGAGGTTTTTAAGTACTCTGGATTCATTTCGTTGCAAGCGGGTTTCGACATACTTCTCAGACAGTTCACTGGAAGCGCGTTTTTTAAGTGCTCTGGAGTCATTTCGTTGCAAGAGAGTTTTTAAGGGCTCTGGAGTCTTTTCGTTGGAAGCGGGTTTTTAAGTGATCTGGAGTCATTTCGTTGCAATCGGGTTTTTAAGTACTCGGGAGTCATTTCTTTTCAAGTGGGATTTTACATGCTTCTCAGACATTTCACATGAAGCAGGTTTTTAAGTGCTCTGGAGTCATGTCATTGAAAGCAGGTTTTTTCATACTTCTCAGACATTTCAATGGAAGAGGGTTTTTAAGTGCTCTGGAGTCATTTCATTGCAAGCGTGTTTTTAAGTGCTCTGGAGTCATTTCGTTGCAAGGGGGTTTTTAAGTGCTCTGGAGTCATTTCGTTGCAAGCGGGTTTTTAAGTGCTCTGAAGGCATTTCGTTGTAAGCGGGTTTTTACGTGTTCGGGAGTCATTTCGGTGCAAGCGGGTTTTTACATACTTCTCAGACATTTCACTGGAAGCGGGTTTATTAAGTGCTCTGTAGGCATATCGTTGCAAGCGGGTTTTTAAGTACTCTGGAGTCATTTCGTTGCAAGCGGGTTTTTACGTGCTCTGGAGTCATTTCGTTGCAAGCGGGTTTTTACATACTTCTCTGACATTTAACTGGAAGCGGGTTTTTTAAGTGCTCTGGAGTCATTTCTTTGCAAGAGTGTTTTTAAGTGCTCTGGAGTCTTTTCGTTGGAAGCGGGTTTTTAAGTGCTCTGGAGTCATTTCGTTGCAATCGGGATTTTAAGTGAGCTGGAGTCTTTTCTTTGAAATCAGGTTATTTAGTGACCTGGAGTCATTTCGTTGGAAGCGGATTTTTTAAGTGCTCTGGAGTCATTTTGTTCCAAGCGTGTTTTTAATTGCTCTTGAGTCATTTCGATGGAAGCGGGTCATAAGTGTTTTGGAGTTGTTCATTGGAAGCAGGATTTTAAGTGCTCTGGAGTAATTTCAGTGAAAGCAGATTTTTACATACTTCTCAGACATTTCACTGGAAGCAGGTTTTTAAGTGCTGTGGATTCATTTCGTTACAAGCGGGTTTTTAAATACTTCTCAGACATTTCACTGGAAGCGGGTTTTTTAAGTGCTCTGGAGTCATTTCCTTGTAAGCGTGTTTGTTAGTGCTCTGGAGTCTTTTCGTTGGAAGCGGGTTTTTAAGTGCTCTGGAGTCATTTCCTTGGTAGCTGGTTTTTTAAGTGCTCTGGAATCATTTCGTTGCAAGTGGGTTTTTGCATACCTCTAAGACATTTCACTGGAAGCGGGTTTTTAAGTGCTCTGGAGTCATTTCGTTTATAGCGGGATTTAAGTGCTCTGGAGTCATTTCATTGCAAGCAGGTTTTTAAGTGATCTGGAGTCTTTTCATTGGAAGTGGATTATTAAGTGACCTCGAGTCATTTCGTTGTAAGCGGATTTTTTAACTGCTTTGGAGTCATTTTGTTGCAAGTGGGTTTTTAAGTCTTCTGGAGTCATTTCATAGGAAGCGGGTTTTTAAGTGCTCTGGTGTCATTTCGATCAAAGCGGGTCATAACTGTTCTGGAGTTGTTCCTTGGAAGCGGGTTTTTCAGTGCTCTGGAGTCATTTCCTATTAAGCAGGTTTTTAAGTGCTCTGGAGTCATTTTGTTCCAAGCGTGTTCTAAGTGGTCTGAAGTTATTTCGTTTTAAGCGGGTTTTTAAGTTCTCTGGAGTCATTTCCATCGAAACGGGTCATAAGTTTTCTGGAGTTGTTCGGTGTAAGTGGGTTTTTAAGTGCTCTGGAGTCATTTCGTTGCAAGCGATATTTTACATACTTCTCAGACATTTCATACGAAGAGTGTTTTTTAAGTCCTCTGGAGTCATTTAGTTGCAATCAGGTTTTGAATTGCTCTGGAGTCATTTCATTGGAAGCGGGTTTTTAAGTGCTGTGGAGTCATTTTGTTGCAAGCGGGTTTTTAAGTCCTCTGGAGTCATTTCGTTACAAGCGGGTTTTTACATATTTCTCACACATTTCACTGGAACGAGGTTTTTAAGTACTCTGGATTCATTTCGTTGCAAGCGGGTTTCGACATACTTCTCAGACAGTTCACTGGAAGCGCGTTTTTTAAGTGCTCTGGAGTCATTTCGTTGCAAGAGAGTTTTTAAGGGCTCTGGAGTCTTTTCGTTGGAAGCGGGTTTTTAAGTGATCTGGAGTCATTTCGTTGCAATCGGGTTTTTAAGTACTCGGGAGTCATTTCTTTTCAAGTGGGATTTTACATGCTTCTCAGACATTTCACATGAAGCAGGTTTTTAAGTGCTCTGGAGTCATGTCATTGAAAGCAGGTTTTTTCATACTTCTCAGACATTTCAATGGAAGAGGGTTTTTAAGTGCTCTGGAGTCATTTCATTGCAAGCGTGTTTTTAAGTGCTCTGGAGTCATTTCGTTGCAAGGGGGTTTTTAAGTGCTCTGGAGTCATTTCGTTGCAAGCGGGTTTTTAAGTGCTCTGAAGGCATTTCGTTGTAAGCGGGTTTTTACGTGTTCGGGAGTCATTTCGGTGCAAGCGGGTTTTTACATACTTCTCAGACATTTCACTGGAAGCGGGTTTATTAAGTGCTCTGTAGGCATATCGTTGCAAGCGGGTTTTTAAGTACTCTGGAGTCATTTCGTTGCAAGCGGGTTTTTACGTGCTCTGGAGTCATTTCGTTGCAAGCGGGTTTTTACATACTTCTCTGACATTTAACTGGAAGCGGGTTTTTTAAGTGCTCTGGAGTCATTTCGTTGCAAGCGGGGTTTTACGTGCTCTGGAGTCATTTCGTTGCAAGCGGGTTTTTACGTGCGCTGGAGTCATTTCGTTGGAAGCAGATTTTTTAAGTGCTCTGGAGTCATTTCGATGGAAGCGGGTAATAAGTGTTCTGGAGTTGTTCATTGGAAGCAGTTTTTTAAGTGCTCTGTAGTCATTTCGATCGAAGCGGGTCATAAGTGTTCTGGAGTTGTTCCATGGAAGCCGGTTTTTAAGTGCTCTGGAGTCATTTCGTTGGAAGCGGGTTTTTAAGTGCTCTGGAGTCATTTGGTTGCAGGCGAGTTTTTAAGTGCCCTGAAGTCTTTTCGTTGGAAGCACGTTATTAAGTAAACTGGAGTCATTTCGTTGCAGGCGTGTCTTTAAATGCTCTGGAGTCTTTTTTTTTTTGGAAACGGGTTTTTAAGTGCTCAGGAGTCATTTCGTTGCAAGCGGGTTTTTAAGTGCTCTGGAGTAATTTCGTTGAAAGCGTGTTTTTACATAATTCTCAGATATTTCACTGGAAGCGGGTTTTTTAAGTGCTCTGGATTCATTTTGTTGCAAGCGGGTTTTTAAGTGCCCTGGAATCAGTTTCGTTGGAAGCGGGTCATAAGTGTTCTGGTGATGATTGTTGGAAGCGGGTTTTTAAGTGACCTGGAGTCATTTCATTGGAAGCAGATTTTTTAAGTGCTCTGGAGTCATTTCGATGGAAGCGGGTAATAAGTGTTCTGGAGTTGTTCATTGGAAGCAGTTTTTTAAGTGCTCTGTAGTCATTTCGATCGAAGCGGGTCATAAGTGTTCTGGATTTGTTCCTTGGAAGCCGGTTTTTAAGTGCTCTGGAGTCATTTCGTTGGAAGCAGGTTTTTAAGTGCTCTGGAGTCATTTCGTTGGAAGCGGATTTTTTAAGTGCTCTGGAGTCATTTCATTGCAAGAGGGTTTTTACATACTTCTCAGACATCTCACTAGAAGCGGGTTTTTAAGTGCTCTGGATTCATTTCTTTGCAAGGGGGTTTTTAAGTGCTCTGGAGGTATTTCTTTGGAAGCAGGTTTTTAAGTGCTGTGGAGTCATTTCGTTGGAAGCAGGTTTTTAACTACTCTGGAGTCATTTTGTTGCAAGCGGGTTTTTACGTTCTCTGGAGTCATTTTGTTACAACCGGGTTTTTACATATTTCTCACACATTTCACTGGAAGCAGGTTTTTAAATACTCTGGATTCATTTCGTTGCGAGCGGGTTTTTACATACTTCTTAGACAGTTCACTGGAAGCGGGTTTTTTAAGTGCTCTGGAGTCATTTCTTTGCAAGAGTGTTTTTAAGTGCTCTGGAGTCTTTTCGTTTGAAGCGGGTTTTTAAGTGCTCTGGAGTCATTTCGTTGCAATCGGGTTTTTAAGTGAGCTGGAGTCTTTTCTTTGGAATCAGGTTATTAAGTTACCTGGAGTCATTTCGTTGGAAGCGGATTTTTTAAGTGCTCTGGAGTCATTTTGTTCCAAGCGTGTTTTTAATTGCTCTGGAGTCATTTCGATAGAAGCGGGTCATAAGTGTTCTGGAGTTGTTCATTGGAAGCAGGATTTTAAGTGCTCTGGAGTAATTTCAGTGAAAGCAGATTTTTACATACTTCTCAGACATTTCACTGGAAGCAGGTTTTTAAGTGCTGTGGATTCATTTCGTTACAAGCGGGTTTTTAAATACTTCTCAGACATTTCACTGGAAGCGGGTTTTTTAAGTGCTCTGGAGTCATTTCCTTGTAAGCGTGTTTGTAAGTGCTCTGGAGTCTTTTCGTTGGAAGCGGGTTTTTAAGTGCTCTGGAGTCATTTCCTTGGTAGCGGGTTTTTTAAGTGCTCTGGAATCATTTCGTTGCAAGTGGGTTTTTACATACCTCTAAGACATTTCACTGGAATCGGGTTTTTAAGTGCTCTGGAGTCATTTCGTTTATAGCGGGATTTAAGTGCTCTGGAGTCATTTCATTGCAAGCAGGTTTTTAAGTGATCTGGAGTCTTTTCATTGGAAGCAGGTTTTTAACTGCTCTGGAGTCCTTTCGTTGCAAGCAGATTTTTAAGTGCTATGGAGTCATATCTTTGCAAGCGGGTTTTTACATACTTCTCAGACTATTCACTGGAGGCGGGTTTTTAAGTGTTCGGGATTCATTTCATTGCAAGCGGGTTTTTTCATAATTCTTAGACATTTCACTGGAAGCGGGTTTTTTTAAGTGCTCTGGAGTCATTTCGTTGCAAGAGGGGTTTTAAGTGCTCTGGAGTCATTCAGTTTTAAGCGGATTTTTACATATTTCTCATGCATTTCACTGGAAGCAGGGTTTTAAGTGCTTTGGAGTCTTTTCATTGGAAGCAGGTTTTTACATATTTCTCAAACATTTCACCTGAAGCGGGTTTTGAAGTGCTCTGGAGTCATTTTGTTGCGAGCGGGTTTTTTCATACTTCTCAGACATTTCAATGGAAGCGGGTTTTTTATGTGCTCTGGAGTCATTTCGTTGCAAGCGAGTTTTTTATGTGCTCTGGAGTCATTTCATTGCAAGCGGGTTTTTAAGTGCTCTGGAGTCTTTTCGTTGCAATCGGGTTTTTAAGTGCTCTGGAGTGATTTCTTTTCAAGTGGGATTTTACATACTTCTCCGACATTTCACTGGAAGCAGGTTTTTAAGTGCTCTGGAGTCATTTCGTTGAAAGCGGGTTTTTTCATACTTCTCAGACATTTCAATGGAAGAGGGTTTTTAAATGCTCTGGAGTCATTTCGTTGCAAGCATGTTTTTAAGTGCTCCGGAGTCATTTCGTTGCAAGCGGGTTTTTAAGTGCTCTGGAGTCATTTCTTTGCAAGCCTGTTTTTACATACTTCTCAGACATTTCACTGGAAGCCGGTTTTAAAGTGCTCGGGATTCATTTCGTTGCAAGCGGGTTTTTTCATACTTCTCAGACATTTCACTGGAAGCGGGTTTTTTAAGTGCTCTGGATTCATTTCGTTGCATGTGGGTTTTACATACTTCTCAGACATTTCACTTGAAGGAAGTTTTTAAGTGCTCTTTTGTCATTTCAATGAAAGCAGGTCATAAGTGTTCTGGAGTTGTTCGTTTTTAGGCAGGTTTTTAAGTGCTTTGGAGTCTTTTCGTTGGAAGCGGGTTTTCACATACTTCTCGGATATTTTGTTGGAATCGGGTTTTTTAAGTGCTCTGGAGTCATTTTGTTGGAAGCAGGATATCAAGTGCTCTGGAGTCATTTCGTTGCAAGCGGGATTTTGCATAATTCTCAGACATTTCACTGGAAGAGCGTTTTTTAAAGCCTCTGGAGTCATTTCTTTGCAAGCAGGTTTTTAAGTGCTCTGGAGTATATTTGTATCAAGCGAGTTTTTAAGTACTCTGGAGTCTTTTTGTTGGAAGCGGGTTTTTAAGTGCTGTGGAGTCATTTCATTGGAAGCAGGTTTTTAACTGTTCTGGAGTCATTTCGTTGCAAGCGGGTTTTTAAGTGCTCTGGAGTCATTTCGTTACAAGCGGGTTTTTACATATTTCTCACACATTTCACTGGAAACAGGTTTTTAAGTACTCTGGATTCGTTTCATTGCAAGCGGGTTTTTACATACTTCTCAGACATTTCACTGCAAGTGGGTTTTTAAATGCTCTGGAGTCATTTCGTTGCAAGCGGGTTTTTACATATTTCTCAAACATTTCACTGGAAGCAGGTTTTTAAGTGCTCTGGAGTCATTTCTTTGCAAGCGGGTTTTTAAGTGCTCTGGAATCTTTTCATTGGAAGTGGGTTTTTAAGTGCTCTGGAGGCATTTCGTTGCAAACGGGTTTTTACGTGCTCTGGAGTCATTTCGTTAGAAGCGGATTTTTACATACTTCTCAGACATTTCACTGGAAGCAGGTTTTTTAAGTGCTCTGGAGTCATTTCGTTGCAAGCGGGTTTTTAAGTGCTCTGGAATCTTTTCATTGGAAGTGGGTTTTTAAGTGCTCTGGAGGCATTTCGTTGCAAACGGGTTTTTACATGCTCTGGAGTCATTTCGTTAGAAGCGGGTTTTTACATACTTCTCAGACATTTCACTGGAAGCAGGATTTAAGTGCTCTGCAGTCATTTTGTTGCAAGTGAGTTTTTTCATACTTCTCAGACATTTCAATGGAAGCAGGTTTTTTAAGTGCGCTAGAGTCATTTCGTTGCAAGCGGGTTTTAAGTGCTTTGCAGTCATTTCGTTGCAATCGGCTTTTTAAATACTTCTCAGATATTTCACTGGAAGCGGGTTTTTTAAGTGCTCTGGAGTCATTTCATGCAAGAGGGTTTTTAAGTACTCTGGAGTCATTTCGTTGCAAGCGGGTTTTTATGTGCTCTGGATTCATTTCATTGCAAGCGGGTTTTTACATACTTCTCAGGCAGTTCACTGGAAGCGGGTTTTTTAAGTGCTCTGGAGTCATTTCATGCAAGAGGGTTTTTAAGTGCTCTGGAGACATTTCTTTGAAAGGGGGTTTTTAAGTGCTCTGGAGTAATTTCGTTGGAAGCAGGTTTTTAAGTGCTGTGGAGTCATTTCATTGGAAGCAGGTTTTTAACTGCTCTGGAGTCATTTCGTTGCAAGCGGGTTTTTAAGTGCTCTGGAGTCATATCGTCGGAAAGCGGGCTTTTAAGTGCTGTGGAGTCATTTCATTGGAAGCACGTTTTTAACTGCTCTGGAGTCATTTTTTGCAAGCGGGTTTTTACATACTTCTCAGACATTTCACTGGAGGCGGGTTTTTGAGTGTTCGGGATTCATTTCATTGCAAGCGGGTTTTTTCATAATTCTCAGACATTTCACTGGAAGCAGGTTTTTAAGTGCTCTGTAGTCATTTCGTTGCAAGTGGGTTTTACATACTTCTCAGACATTTACGGGAAGGAAGTTTTTAAGTGCTCTTGAGTCATTTCGTTACCACCGGGTTTTTACATACTTCTCAGATGCTTCACTGGAAGCGGGTTTTTTTAAGTGCTCTGGAGTCATTTTGTTGCAAGCGGGTTTTTAAGTGCTCTGGTTCATTTCGTTACAAGCGGGTTTTTACATACTTCTCAGACATTTCACTGGAAGCAGGATTTAAGTGCTCTGCAGTCATTTTGTTGCAAGTGAGTTTTTTCATACTTCTCAGACATTTCAATGGAAGCAGGTTTTTTAAGTGCGCTAGAGTCATTTCGTTGCAAGCGGGTTTTTATGTGCTCTGGAGTCATTTCGTTGCAAGCGGGTTTTTACATATTTCTCACACATTTCACTGGAAGCAGGTTTTTAAGTACTCTGGATTCATTTCGTTGCAAGCGGGTTTTTACATACTTCTCAGACAGTTCACTGGAAGCGGGTTTTTTAAGTGCTTTGGAGTCATTTCATGCAAGAGGGTTTTTAAGTGCTCTGGAGACATTTCTTTTCAAGTGGGTTTTTACATACTTCTCAGAAATTTCACTAGAAGCGGGTTTTTAAGTGCTCTGGAGTCATTTCGTTGCAAGCGGAATTTTTCATACTTCTCAGACATTTCAATGGAAGCGGGTTTTTTAAGAGCTCTGGAGTCATTTCGTTGTAAGCGGGTTTTTAATTGCACTGGAGTCATTTCGTTGCAAGCGGGTTTTTACATACTTCTCAGACAGTTCACTGGAAGCGGGTTTTTTAAGTGCTCTGGAGTCATTTCGTGGCAAGAGGGTTTTTAAGTGCTCTGGAGACATTTCTTTTCAAGTGGGTTTTTACATACTTCTCAGAAATTTCACTAGAAGCAGGTTTTTAAGTGCTGTGGAGTCATTTCGTTGCAAGCGGAATTTTTCATACTTCTCAGACATTTCAATGGAAGCGGGTTTTGTAAGTGCTCTGGAGTCATTTCGTTGTAAGCGGGTTTTTAATTGCTCTGGAGTCATTTCGTTGCAAGCGGGTTTTAACATATTTCTCAGACATTTCACTGGAAACATGTTTTTAAGTGCTCTGGCGTCATTTCCTTGCAAGCGGGTTTTTAAGTGCTCTGGATTCATTTCTTTGAAAGGGGGTTTTTAAGTGCTCTGGAGTAATTTTGTTGGAAGCAGGTTTTTAAGTGCTGTGGAGTCATTTCATTGGAAGCAGGTTTTTAACTGCTCTGGAGTCATTTCGTTGCAAGCGGGTTTTTAAGTGCTCTGGAGTCATTTCGTTGCAAGCGGGTTTTTACGTGTTCTGGAGTCATTTCGTTGCAAGCGGGTTTTTACATACTTCTCAGACATTTCACTGGAAGCGGGTTTTTTAAGTGCTCTGTAGGCATTTCGTTGCAAGCGGGGTTTTAAGTACTCTGGAGTCATTTCGTTGCAAGCGGGTTTTTACATGCTCTGGAGGCATTTCGTTGCAAGCGGGTTTTTACATACTTCTCTGACATTTAACTGGAAGCGAGTTTTTTAAGTGCTCTGGAGTCATTTTGTTGGAAGCGGGTTTTTAAGTGCTCTGGAGTCATTTCGTTGCAAGCGGGTTTTTACGTGTTCTGGAGTCATTTCTTTGCAAGCGGGTTTTTACATACTTATCAGACATTTCACTGGAAGCGGGTTTTTTAAGTGCTCTGTAGGCATTTCGTTGCAAGCGGGTTTTTAGTTACTCTGGAGTCATTTTGTTGCAAGCAGGTTTTTATATGCTCTGGAGTCATTTCGTTACAAGCGGGTTTTTACATACTTCTCAGACATTTCACTGGAAGCGGGTTTTTAAGTGCTCTAGAGTCATTTCGTTGCAAGCGGGTTTTTACGTGCTCTGGAGTCATTTCGTTGCAAGCGGGTTTTTAAGTGCTCTGGAGTCATTTCGTTGCAAGCAGGTTTGTAAGTGCTCTGGAATCATTTCGTTGCAAGCGAATTTTTAAGTGCTCTGAAGGCATTTCGTTGTAAGCGGGTTTGTACATGTTGTGGAGTCATTTCGGTGCAAGCGGGTTTTTACATACTTCTCAGACATTTCACTGGAAGCGGGTTTATTAAGTGCTCTGTAGGCATGTCGTTGCAAGCGGGTTTTTAAGTACTCTGGAGTCATTTCGTTGCAAGCGGATTTTTACGTGCTCTGGAGTCATTTCTTTGCAAGCGGGTTTTTACATACTTCTCTGACATTTAACTGGAAGCGGGTTTTTTAAGTGCTCTGAAGTCATTTCGTTGCAAGCCGGGTTTTACGTGCTTTGGAGTCATTTCGTTGCAAGCGGGTTTTTACATGCGCTGGAGTCATTTGGTTGGAAGCGGGTTTTTAAGTGCTCTGGAGTCATTTCGTTGCAGGCGGGTTTTTAAGTGCTCTGAAGGCATTTCGTTGTAAGCGGGTTTTTAAGTGCTCTGGAGTCATTTCGTTGCAAGCGGGTTTTTACGTGTTCTGGAGTCATTTCGTTGCAAGCGGGTTTTTAAGTACTCTGGAGTCATTTCGTTGCAAGCGGCTTTTTAAGTACTCTGGAGTCATTTCATTGCAAGCGGGTTTTTAAGTGCTCTGAAGGCATTTCTTTGTAAGCTGGTTTTTAAGTGCTCTGGAGTCATTTCGTTGCAAGCGGGTTTTTACGTGTTCTGGAGTCATTTCGTTGCAAGCGGGTTTTTACATACTTCTCTGACATTTAACTGGAAGCGAGTTTTTTAAGTGCTCTGGAGTCATTTCGTTGGAAGCTGGTTTTTACATACTTCTCAGACATTTCATTGGAAGCGGGTTTTTTAAGTGCTCTGGAGTCATTTCGTTGCAAGCGGGTTTTTAAGTACTCTGGAGTCATTTCGTTGCAAGCGGGGTTTTAACTGCTCTGGAGTCATTTCGTTGCAAGCGGATTTTAAAGTGCTCTGGAGTCATTTCGTTGCAGGCAGGTTTTTAAGTGCTCTGGAGTCATTTCGTTGCAAGCGGGTTTTTAAGTGCTCTGGAGTCTTTTCGTTGCAAGCGGGTTTTTAAGTGTTCTGGAGTCATTTCTTTGCAATTGGGTTTTTAAGTGCTCTGAAGGCATTTCGTTGTAAGCGGGTTTTTAAGTGCTCTGGAGTCATTTCGTAGCAAGCGGGTTTTTAAGTGCTCTGGAGTCATTTCGTTGCAAGCGGGTTTTTAAGTGCTCTTGAGTCATTTCGTTGCAAGCGGGTTTTTAAGTACTCTGGAGTCATTTCGTTGCAAGCAGGTTTTTAAGTGCCCTGGAGTCATTTCCTTGCAAGCGGGTTCTTAAATGCTCTGGAGTCATTTCGTTGCAGGGGGGTTTTTACGTGCTCTGGAGTCATTTCGTTGCAAGTGGGTTTTTAAGTGCTCTGAACGCATTTCGTTGCAAGCGGGTTTTTAAGTACTCTGGAGTCATTTCGTTGCAAGCGGGTTTTACGTGCTCTGGAGTCATTTCGTTGCAAGCGGGTTTTTACATACTTCTCTGACATTTAACTGGAAGCGGGTTTTTTAAGTGCTCTGGAGTCATTTCGTTGCAAGGGGGTTTTATGTGCTCTGGAGTCATTTCGTTGCAAGCGGGTTTTTACGTGCGCTGGAGTCATTTCGTTGGAAGCGGGTTTTTAAGTGCTCTGTAGTCATTTCGTTGCAGGCGGGTTTTTAAGTGCTCTGAAGGCATTTCGTTGTAAGCGGGTTTTTAAGTGCTCTGGAGTCATTTCGTTGCAAGCGGGTTTTTACGTGTTCTGGAGTCATTTCGTTGCAAGCGGGTTTTTAAGTACTCTGGAGTCATTTCGTTGCAATCGGGTTTTTAAGTACTCTGGAGTCATTTCATTGCAAGCGGGTTTTTAAGTGCTCTGAAGGCATTTCTTTGTAAGCTGGTTTTTAAGTGCTCTGGAGTCATTTCGTTGCAAGCGGGTTTTTACGTGTTCTGGAGTCATTTCGTTGCAAGCGGGTTTTTACATACTTCTCAGACATTTCACTGGAAGCGGGTTTTTTTAAATGCTCTGTAGGCATTTCGTTTCAAGCGGGTTTTTAAGTACTCTGGAGTCATTTCGTTGCAAGCGGGTTTTTACGTGTTCTGGAGTCATTTCGTTGCAAGCGGGTTTTTACATACTTCTCTGACATTTAACTGGAAGCGAGTTTTTTAAGTGCTCTGGAGTCATTTCGCTGGAAGCTGGTTTTTACATGCTTCTCAGACATTTCACTGGAATCGGGTTTTTTAAGTGCTCTGGAGTCATTTCGTTCCAAGCAGGTTTTTAAGTACTCTGGAGTCATTTCGTTGTAAGCGGGTTTTTAAGTGCTCTGGAGTCATTTCGTTGCAAGCGGGTTTTTAAGTGCTCTGGAGTCATTTCGTTGCAAGCGGATTTTTACGTGCTCTGGAGTCATTTCGTTGCATGCGGGTTTTTACGTGCTCTGGAGTCATTTCGTTGCAAGCGGGTTTTTAAGTGCTCTGGAGTCATTTCGTAGCAAGCGGGTTTTTAAGTGCTCTGGAGTCATTTCGTTGCAAGCGGGATTTTAAGTGCTCTGGAGTCAATTCTTTGCAAGCGGGTTTTTATGTGCTCTGGAGTCATTTCGTTGCAAGGGGGTTTTTAAGTGTTCTGGAGTCATTTCGTTGCAAGCGGGTTTTTAAATACTCTGGAGTCATTTCGTTGCAAGGGGGTTTTTAAGTGGCCTGGAGTCATTTCCTTGCAAGCGGGTTTTTAAATGCTCTGGAGTCATTTCGTTGCAGGGGTGTTTTTACGTGCTCTGGAGTCATTTCGTTGCAAGCGGGTTTTTAAGTGCTCTGAAGGCATTTCGTTGTAAGCGGGTTTTTACGTGTTCTGGAGTCATTTCGGAGCAAGCGGGTTTTTACATACTTCTCAGACATTTCACTGGAAGCGGGTTTATTAAGTGCTCTGTAGGCATATCGTTGCAAGCGGGTTTTTAAGTACTCTGGAGTCATTTCGTTGCAAGCGGATTTTTACGTGCTCTGGAGTCATTTCGTTGCAAGCGGGTTTTTACATACTTCTCTGACATTTCACTGGAAGCGGGTTTATTAAGTGCTCTGTAGGCATATCGTTGCAAGCGGGTTTTTAAGTACTCTGGAGTCATTTCGTTGCAAGCGGGTTTTTACGTGCTCTGGAGTCATTTCGTTGCAAGCGGGTTTTTACATACTTCTCTGACATTTAACTGGAAGCGGGTTTTTTAAGTGCTCTGGAGTCATTTCGTTGCAAGCGGGGTTTTACGTGCTCTGGAGTCATTTCGTTGCAAGCGGGTTTTTACGTGCGCTGGAGTCATTTCGTTGGAAGCGGGTTTTTAAGTGCTCTGGAGTCATTTCATTGCAGGCGGGTTTTTAAGTGCTCTGGAGTCATTTCGTTGCAAGCGGGTTTTTACATACTTCTCAGACATTTCACTGGAAGCGAGTTTATTAAGTACTCTGTAGGCATATCGTTGCAAGCGGGTTTTTAAGTACTCTGGAGTCATTTCGTTGCAAGCGGGTTTTTACGTGCTCTGGAGTCATTTCGTTGCAAGCGGGTTTTTACATACTTCTCAGACATTTCACTGGAAGCGGGTTTTTTAAGTGCTCTGTAGGCATTTCGTTGCAAGCGGGGTTTTAAGTACTCTGGAGTCATTTCGTTGCAAGCGGGTTTTTACCTGCTCTGGAGTCATTTCGTTGCGAGCGGGTTTTTAAATACTTCTCTGACATTTAACTGGAAGCGAGTTTTTTAAGTGCTCTGGAGTCATTTTGTTGGAAGCGGGTTTTTAAGTACTCTGGAGTCATTTCGTTGCAAGCGGGTTTTTAAGTGCTCTGGAGTCATTTCGTTGCAAGCGGGTGTTTAAGTGCTCTGGAGTCATTTCGTTGCAAGCGTGTTTTTAAGTGCTCTGGAGTCATTTCGTTGCAAGCGGGTTTTTAAGTGCTCTGGAGTCATTTCGTTGCAAGCGGGTTGTTACGTGCTCTGGAGTCATTACGTTGCTAGCGGGTTTTTACGTGCTCTGGAGTCATTTCGTTGCAAGCGGGTTTTTACGTGCTCTGGAGTCATTTCGTTGCTAGCGGGTTTTTACGTGCTCTGGAGTCATTTCGTTGCAAGGGGGTTTTTAAGTGCTCTGGAGTAATTTCGTTGCAAACGGGTTTTTAAGTGCTCTGGAGTCATTTCGTTGCAAGCGGGTTTTTAAGTGTTCTGGAGTCATTTCGTTGCAAGCGCGTTTTTAAGTGTTCTGAAGTCATTTCCTTGCAAGCGAGTTTTTAACTGTTCTGGAGTCATTTGGTTGCAAGCGGGTTTTTACATACTTCTCAGACATTTCACTGGAAGCGGGTTTTTTAAGTGCTCTGTAGGCATATCGTTGCAAGCGGGTTTTAAAGGACTCTGGAGTCATTTCGTTGCAAGCGGGTTTTTACATGCTCTGGAGTCATTTCCTTGCTAGCGGGTTTTTACGTGCTCTGGAGTCATTTCGTTGCAAGCGGGTTTTTACATACTTCTCAGACATTTCACTGGAAGCGGGTTTTTTAAGTGCTCTGTAGGCATTTCGTTGCAAGCGGGTTTTTCAGTACTCTGGAGTCATTTCGTTGGAAGCGGGTTTTTAAGTGCTCTGGAGTCATTTCATTGCAGGCGGGTTTTTAAGTGCTCTGAAGGCATTTCGTTGTAAGCGTGTTTTTAAGTGCTCTGGAGTCATTTCGTTGCAAGCGGGTTTTTACGTGTTCTGGAGTCATTTCGTTGCAAGCGGGTTTTTACATACTTCTCAGACATTTCACTGGAAGCGGGTTTTTTAAGTGCTCTGTAGGCATTTCGTTGCAAGCGGTGTTTTAAGTACTCTGGAGTCATTTCGTTGCAAGCGGGTTTTTACATGCTCTGGAGTCATTTCGTTGCAAGCGGGTTTTTGCATACTTCTCTGACATTTTACTGGAAGCGAGTTTTTTAAGTGCTCTGGAGTCATTTTGTTGGAAGCGGGTTTTTAAGTACTCTGGAGTCATTTCGTTGCAAGCGGGTTTTTAAGTGCTCTGGAGTCATTTCGTTGCAAGCGGGTGTTTAAGTGCTCTGGAGTCATTTCGTTGCAAGCGTGTTTTTAAGTGCTCTGGAGTCATTTCGTTGCAAGCGGGTTTTTAAGTGCTCTGGAGTCATTTCGTTGCTAGCGGGTTTTTAAGTGCTCTGGAGTCAATTCGTTGCTAGCGGGTTTTTACGTGCTCTGGAGTCATTTCGTTGCAAGCGGGTTTTTACGTGCTCTGGAGTCATTTCGTTGCTAGCAGGTTTTTACGTGCTCTGGAGTCATTTCGTTGCAAGCGGGTTTTTAAGTGCTCTGGAGTAATTTCGTTGCAAGCGGGTTTTTAAGTGCTCTGGAGTCATTTCGTTGCAAGCGGGTTTTTAAGTGCTCTGGAGTCATTTCGTTGCAAGTGGGTTTTTAAGTGTTCTGGAGTCATTTCGTTGCAAGCGGGTTTTTAAGTGCTCTGGAGTCATTTCGTTGCAAGCGGGTTTTTAAGTGCTCTGGAGTCATTTCGTTGCAAGCGGGTTTTTAAGTGTTCTGGAGTCATTTCGTTGCAAGCGGGTTTTTAAGGGCTCTGGAGTCATTTTGTTGCAAGCGGGTTTTTAAGTGCTCTGGAGTCATGTCTTTGCAAGCGGGTTTTTACATACTTATCAGACATTTCACTGGAAGCGGGTTTTTTAAGTGCTCTGTAGGCATTTCGTTGCAAGCGGGTTTTCAAGTACTCTGGAGTCATTTTGTTGCAAGCGGGTTTTTATATGCTCAGGAGTCATTTCGTTACAAGCGGGTTTTTACATACTTCTCTGACATTTAACTGGAAGCGAGTTTTTTAATTGCTCTGGAGCCATTTCGTTGCAAGCGGGTTTTTACATACTTCTCAGACATTTCACTGGAAGCGGGTTTTTAAGTGCTCTGGAGTCATTTCGTTGCAAGCGGGTTTTTACGTGCTCTGGAGTCATTTCGTTGCTAGCGGGTTTTTACGTGCTCTGGAGTCATTTCGTTGCAAGCGGGTTTTTAAGTGCTCTGGAGTAATTTCGTTGCAAACGGGTTTTTAAGTGCTCTGGAGTCATTTCGTTGCAAGCGGGTTTTTAAGTGTTCTGGAGTCATTTCGTTGCAAGCGCGTTTTTAAGTGTTCTGAAGTCATTTCCTTGCAAGCGAGTTTTTAAGTGCTCTGGAGTCATTTCGTTGCAAGCGGGTTTTTAAGTCCTCTGGAGTCATTTCGTTGCAAGGGGGTTTTACGTGCTCTGGAGTCATTTCGTTGCAAGCGGGTTTTTACGTGCGCTGGAGTCATTTCGTTGGAAGCGGGTTTTTAAGTGCTCTGGAGTCATTTCGTTGCAGGCGGGTTTTTAAGTGCTCTGAAGGCATTTCGTTGTAAGCGGGTTTTTAAGTGCTCTGGAGTCATTTCGTTGCAAGCGGGTTTTTACGTGTTCTGGAGTCATTTCGTTGCAAGCGGGTTTTTAAGTACTCTGGAGTCATTTCGTTGCAATCGGGTTTTTAAGTACTCTGGAGTCATTTCATTGCAAGCGGGTTTTTAAGTGCTCTGAAGGCATTTCTTTGTAAGCTGGTTTTTAAGTGCTCTGGAGTCATTTCGTTGCAAGCGGGTTTTTACGTGTTCTGGAGTCATTTCGTTGCAAGCGGGTTTTTACATACTTCTCAGACATTTCACTGGAAGCGGGTTTTTTTAAATGCTCTGTAGGCATTTCGTTGCAAGCGGGTTTTTAAGTACTCTGGAGTCATTTCGTTGCAAGCGGGTTTTTACGTGTTCTGGAGTCATTTCGTTGCAAGCGGGTTTTTACATACTTCTCTGACATTTAACTGGAAGCGAGTTTTTTAAGTGCTCTGGAGTCATTTCGCTGGAAGCTGGTTTTTACATACTTCTCAGACATTTCACTGGAAGCGGGTTTTTTAAGTGCTCTGGAGTCATTTCGTTCCAAGCGGGTTTTTAAGTACTCTGGAGTCATTTCGTTGTAAGCGGGTTTTTAAGTGCTCTGGAGTCATTTCGTTGCAAGCGGGTTTTTAAGTGCTCTGGAGTCATTTCGTTGCAAGCGGATTTTTACGTGCTCTGGAGTCATTTCGTTGCATGCGGGTTTTTACGTGCTCTGGAGTCATTTCGTTGCAAGCGGGTTTTTAAGTGCTCTGGAGTCATTTCGTAGCAAGCGGGTTTTTAAGTGCTCTGGAGTCATTTCGTTGCAAGCGGGATTTTAAGTGCTCTGGAGTCAATTCTTTGCAAGCGGGTTTTTATGTGCTCTGGAGTCATTTCGTTGCAAGGGGGTTTTTAAGTGTTCTGGAGTCATTTCTTTGCAAGCGGGTTTTTAAGTACTCTGGAGTCATTTCGTTGCAAGGGGGTTTTTAAGTGGCCTGGAGTCATTTCCTTGCAAGCGGGTTTTTAAATGCTCTGGAGTCATTTCGTTGCAGGGGTGTTTTTACGTGCTCTGGAGTCATTTCGTTGCAAGCGGGTTTTTAAGTGCTCTGAAGGCATTTCGTTGTAAGCGGGTTTTGACGTGTTCTGGAGTCATTTCGGTGCAAGCGGGTTTTTACATACTTCTCAGACATTTCACTGGAAGCGGGTTTATTAAGTGCTCTGTAGGCATATCGTTGCAAGCGGGTTTTTAAGTACTCTGGAGTCATTTCGTTGCAACCGGGTTTTTACGTGCTCTGGAGTCATTTCGTTGCAAGCGGGTTTTTACATACTTCTCTCACATTTCACTGGAAGCGGGTTTATTAAGTGCTCTGTAGGCATATCGTTGCAAGCGGGTTTTTAAGTACTCTGGAGTCATTTCGTTGCAAGCGGGTTTTTACGTGCTCTGGAGTCATTTCGTTGCAAGCGGGTTTTTACATACTTCTCTGACATTTAACTGGAAGCGGGTTTTTTAAGTGCTCTGGAGTCATTTCGTTGCAAGCGGGGTTTTACGTGCTCTGGAGTCATTTCGTTGCAAGCGGGTTTTTACGTGCGCTGGAGTCATTTCGTTGGAAGCGGGTTTTTAAGTGCTCTGGAGTCATTTCATTGCAGGCGGGTTTTTAAGTGCTCTGAAGGCATTTCGTTGTAAGCGTGTTTTTAAGTGCTCTGGAGTCATTTCGTTGCAAGCGGGTTTTTACGTGTTCTGGAGTCATTTCGTTGCAAGCGGGTTTTTACATACTTCTCAGACATTTCACTGGAAGCGGGTTTTTTAAGTGCTCTGTAGGCATTTCGTTGCAAGCGGGGTTTTAAGTACTCTGGAGTCATTTCGTTGCAAGCGGGTTTTTACCTGCTCTGGAGTCATTTCGTTGCAAGCGGGTTTTTAAATACTTCTCTGACATTTAACTGGAAGCGAGTTTTTTAAGTGCTCTGGAGTCATTTTGTTGGAAGCGGGTTTTTAAGTACTCTGGAGTCATTTCGTTGCAAGCGGGTTTTTAAGTGCTCTGGAGTCATTTCGTTGCAAGCGGGTTTTTAAATACTTCTCTGACATTTAACTGGAAGCGAGTTTTTTAAGTGCTCTGTAGGCATATCGTTGCAAGCGAGTTTTAAAGGACTCTGGAGTCATTTCGTTGCAAGCGGGTTTTTACGTGCTCTGGAGTCATTTCGTTGCTAGCGGGTTTTTACGTGCTCTGGAGTCATTTCGTTGCAGGCGGGTTTTTACATACTTCTCAGACATTTCACTGGAAGCGGGTTTTTTAAGTGCTCTGTAGGCATTTCGTTGCAAGCGGGTTTTTAAGTACTCTGGAGTCATTTCGTTGCAAGCGGGTTTTTAAGTGCTCTGGATTCATTTCGTTGCAAGCGGGTTTTTAAGTGCTCTGGAGTCATTTCGTTGCAGGCGGGTTTTTAAGTGGCCTGGAGTCATTTCCTTGCAAGCGGGTTTTTAAATGCTCTGGAGTCATTTCGTTGCAGGGGGGTTTTTACGTGCTCTGGAGTCATTTCGGTGCAAGCGGGTTTTTACATACTTCTCAGACATTTCACTGGAAGCGAGTTTATTAAGTACTCTGTAGGCATATCGTTGCAAGCGGGTTTTTAAGTACTCTGGAGTCATTTCGTTGCAAGCGGGTTTTTACGTGCTCTGGAGTCATTTCGTTGCAAGCGGGTTTTTACATACTTCTCAGACATTTCACTGGAAGCGGGTTTTTTAAGTGCTCTGTAGGCATTTCGTTGCAAGCGGGGTTTTAAGTACTCTGGAGTCATTTCGTTGCAAGCGGGTTTTTACCTGCTCTGGAGTCATTTCGTTGCAAGCGGGTTTTTAAATACTTCTCTGACATTTAACTGGAAGCGAGTTTTTTAAGTGCTCTGGAGTCATTTTGTTGGAAGCGGGTTTTTAAGTACTCTGGAGTCATTTCGTTGCAAGCGGGTTTTTAAGTGCTCTGGAGTCATTTCGTTGCAAGCGGGTGTTTAAGTGCTCTGGAGTCATTTCGTTGCAAGCGTGTTTTTAAGTGCTCTGGAGTCATTTCGTTGCAAGCGGGTTTTTAAGTGCTCTGGAGTCATTTCGTTGCAAGCGGGTTGTTACGTGCTCTGGAGTCATTTCGTTGCTAGCGGGTTTTTACGTGCTCTGGAGTCATTTCGTTGCAAGCGGGTTTTTACGTGCTCTGGAGTCATTTCGTTGCTAGCGGGTTTTTACGTGCTCTGGAGTCATTTCGTTGCAAGCGGGTTTTTAAGTGCTCTGGAGTAATTTCGTTGCAAACGGGTTTTTAAGTGCTCTGGAGTCATTTCGTTGCAAGCGGGTTTTTAAGTGTTCTGGAGTCATTTCGTTGCAAGCGCGTTTTTAAGTGTTCTGAAGTCATTTCCTTGCAAGCGAGTTTTTAAGTTTTCTGGAGTCATTTGGTTGCAAGCGGGTTTTTACATACTTCTCAGACATTTCACTGGAAGCGGGTTTTTTAAGTGCTCTGTAGGCATATCGTTGCAAGCGGGTTTTAAAGGACTCTGGAGTCATTTCGTTGCAAGCGGGTTTTTACATGCTCTGGAGTCATTTCGTTGCTAGCGGGTTTTTACGTGCTCTGGAGTCATTTCGTTGCAAGCGGGTTTTTACATACTTCTCAGACATTTCACTGGAAGCGGGTTTTTTAAGTGCTCTGTAGGCATTTCGTTGCAAGCGGGTTTTTCAGTACTCTGGAGTCATTTCGTTGGAAGCGGGTTTTTAAGTGCTCTGGAGTCATTTCATTGCAGGCGGGTTTTTAAGTGCTCTGAAGGCATTTCGTTGTAAGCGTGTTTTTAAGTGCTCTGGAGTCATTTCGTTGCAAGCGGGTTTTTACGTGTTCTGGAGTCATTGCGTTGCAAGCGGGTTTTTACATACTTCTCAGACATTTCACTGGAAGCGGGTTTTTTAAGTGCTCTGTAGGCATTTCGTTGCAAGCGGGGTTTTAAGTACTCTGGAGTCATTTCGTTGCAAGCGGGTTTTTACATGCTCTGGAGTCATTCCGTTGCAAGCGGGTTTTTACATACTTCTCTGACATTTTACTGGAAGCGAGTTTTTTAAGTGCTCTGGAGTCATTTTGTTGGAAGCGGGTTTTTAAGTACTCTGGAGTCATTTCGTTGCAAGCGGGTTTTTAAGTGCTCTGGAGTCAATTCGTTGCAAGCGGGTGTTTAAGTGCTCTGGAGTCATTTCGTTGCAAGCGTGTTTTTAAGTGCTCTGGAGTCATTTCGTTGCAAGCGGGTTTTTAAGTGCTCTGGAGTCATTTCGTTGCTAGCGGGTTTTTAAGTGCTCTGGAGTCAATTCGTTGCTACCGGGTTTTTACGTGCTCTGGAGTCATTTCGTTGCAAGCGGGTTTTTACGTGCTCTGGAGTCATTTCGTTGCTAGCAGGTTTTTACGTGCTCTGGAGTCATTTCGTTGCAAGCGGGTTTTTAAGTGCTCTGGAGTAATTTCGTTGCAAGCGGGTTTTTAAGTGCTCTGGAGTCATTTCGTTGCAAGCGGGTTTTTAAGTGTTCTGGAGTCATTTCGTTGCAATTGGGTTTTTAAGTGCTCTGGAGTCATTTCGTTGCAAGCGGGTTTTTAAGTGCTCTGGAGTCATTTCGTTGCAAGCGGGTTTTTAAGTGTTCTGGAGTCATTTCGTTGCAAGCGGGTTTTTAAGGGCTCTGGAGTCATTTCGTTGCAAGCGGGTTTTTAAGTGCTCTGGAGTCATGTCTTTGCAAGCGGGTTTTTACATACTTATCAGACATTTCACTGGAAGCGGGTTTTTTAAGTGCTCTGTAGGCATTTCGTTGCAAGCGGGTTTTCAAGTACTCTGGAGTCATTTTGTTGCAAGCGGGTTTTTATATGCTCAGGAGTCATTTCGTTACAAGCGGGTTTTTACATACTTCTCTGACATTTAACTGGAAGCGAGTTTTTTAATTGCTCTGGAGCCATTTCGTTGCAAGCGGGTTTTTACATACTTCTCAGACATTTCACTGGAAGCGAGTTTTTAAGTGCTCTGGAGTCATTTCGTTGCAAGCGGGTTTTTACGTGCTCTGGAGTCATTTCGTTGCTAGCGGGTTTTTACGTGCTCTGGAGTCATTTCGTTGCAAGCGGGTTTTTAAGTGCTCTGGAGTAATTTCGTTGCAAACGGGTTTTTAAGTGCTCTGGAGTCATTTCGTTGCAAGCGGGTTTTTAAGTGTTCTGGAGTCATTTCGTTGCAAGCGCGTTTTTAAGTGTTCTGAAGTCATTTCCTTGCAAGCGAGTTTTTAAGTGCTCTGGAGTCATTTCGTTGCAAGCGGGTTTTTAAGTCCTCTGGAGTCATTTCGTTGCAAACGGGTTTTTAAGTGTTCTGGAGTCATTTGGTTGCAAGCGGGTTTTTACATACTTCTCAGACATTTCACTGGAAGCGGGTTTTTTAAGTGCTCTGTAGGCATATCGTTGCAAGCGAGTTTTAAAGGACTCTGGAGTCATTTCGTTGCAAGCGGGTTTTTACGTGCTCTGGAGTCATTTCGTTGCTAGCGGGTTTTTACGTGCTCTGGAGTCATTTCGTTGCAGGCGGGTTTTTACATACTTCTCAGACATTTCACTGGAAGCGGGTTTTTTAAGTGCTCTGTAGGCATTTCGTTGCAAGCGGGTTTTTAAGTACTCTGGAGTCATTTCGTTGCAAGCGGGTTTTTAAGTGCTCTGGATTCATTTCGTTGCAAGCGGGTTTTTAAGTGCTCTGGAGTCATTTCGTTGCAGGCGGGTTTTTAAGTGGCCTGGAGTCATTTCCTTGCAAGCGGGTTTTTAAATGCTCTGGAGTCATTTCGTTGCAGGGGGGTTTTTACGTGCTCTGGAGTCATTTCGGTGCAAGCGGGTTTTTACATACTTCTCTGACATTTAACTGGAAGCGGGTTTTTTAAGTGCTCTGGAGTCATTTCGTTCAAGCGGGGTTTTACGTGCTCTGGAGTCATTTCGTTGCAAGCGGGTTTTTACGTGCTCTGGAGTCATTTCGTTGCAAGCGGGTTTTTACATACTTCTCTGACATTTAACTGGAAGCGGGTTTTTTAAGTGCTCTGGAGTCATTTCGTTCAAGCGGGGTTTTACGTGCTCTGGAGTCATTTCGTTGCAAGCGGGTTTTTACGTGCGCTGCAGTCATTTCGTTGGAAGCGGGTTTTTAAATGCTCTGGAGTCATTTCATTGCAGGCGGGTTTTTAAGTGCTCTGAAGGCATTTCGTTGTAAGCGTGTTTTTAAGTGCTCTGGAGTCATTTCGTTGCAAGCGGGTTTTTACGTGTTCTGGAGTCATTTCGTTGCAAGCGGGTTTTTACATACTTCTCAGATATTTCACTGGAAGCGGGTTTTTTAAGTGCTCTGTAGGCATTTCGTTGCAAGCGGGGTTTTAAGTACTCTGGAGTCTTTTCGTTGCAAGCGGGTTTTTACATGCTCTGGAGTCATTTCGTTGCAAGCGGGTTTTTACATACTTCTCTGACATTTTACTGGAAGCGAGTTTTTTAAGTGCTCTGGAGTCATTTTGTTGGAAGCGGGTTTTTAAGTACTCTGGAGTCATTTCGTTTCAAGCGGGTTTTTAAGTGCTCTGGAGTCATTTCGTTGCAAGCGGGTGTTTAAGTGCTCTGGAGTCATTTCGTTGCAAGCGTGTTTTTAAGTGCTCTGGAGTCATTTCGTTGCAAGCGGGTTTTTAAGTGCTCTGGAGTCATTTCGTTGCAAGCGGGTTTTTACGTGCTCTGGAGTCATTTCGTTGCTAGCGGGTTTTTACGTGCTCTGGAGTCATTTCGTTGCAAGCGGGTTTTTACGTGCTCTGGAGTCATTTCGTTGCTAGCGGGTTTTTACGTGCTCTGGAGTCATTTCGTTGCAAGCGGGTTTTTACGTGCTCTGGAGTCATTTCGTTGCAAGCGGGTTTTTAAGTCCTCTGGAGTCATTTCGTTGCAAACGGGTTTTTAAGTGTTCTGGAGTCATTTGGTTGCAAGCGGGTTTTTACATACTTCTCAGACATTTCACTGGAAGCGGGTTTTTTAAGTGCTCTGTAGGCATATCGTTGCAAGCGAGTTTTAAAGGACTCTGGAGTCATTTCGTTGCAAGCGGGTTTTTACGTGCTCTGGAGTCATTTCGTTGCTAGCGGGTTTTTACGTGCTCTGGAGTCATTTCGTTGCAGGCGGGTTTTTACATACTTCTCAGACATTTCACTGGAAGCGGGTTTTTTAAGTGCTCTGTAGGCATTTCGTTGCAAGCGGGTTTTTATGTACTCTGGAGTCATTTCGTTGCAAGCGGGTTTTTAAGTGCTCTGGATTCATTTCGTTGCAAGCGGGTTTTTAAGTGCTCTGGAGTCATTTCGTTGCAGGCGGGTTTTTAAGTGGCCTGGAGTCATTTCCTTGCAAGCGGGTTTTTAAATGCTCTGGAGTCATTTCGTTGCAGGGGGGTTTTTACGTGCTCTGGAGTCATTTCGGTGCAAGCGGGTTTTTACATACTTCTCAGACATTTCACTGGAAGCGGGTTTATTAAGTGCTCTGTAGGCATATCGTTGCAAGCGGGTTTTTAAGTACTCTGGAGTCATTTCGTTGCAAGCGGGTTTTTACGTGCTCTGGAGTCATTTCGTTGCAAGCGTGTTTTTACATACTTCTCTGACATTTAACTGGAAGCGGGTTTTTTAAGTGCTCTGGAGTCATTTCGTTCAAGCGGGGTTTTACGTGCTCTGGAGTCATTTCGTTGCAAGCGGGTTTTTAGGTGCGCTGGAGTCATTTCGTTGGAAGCGGGTTTTTAAGTGCTCTGGAGTCATTTCATTGCAGGCGGGTTTTTAAGTGCTCTGAAGGCATTTCGTTGTAAGCGTGTTTTTAAGTGCTCTGGAGTCATTTCGTTGCAAGCGGGTTTTTACGTGTTCTGGAGTCATTTCGTTGCAAGCGGGTTTTTACATACTTCTCAGACATTTCACTGGAAGCGGGTTTTTTAAGTGCTCTGTAGGCATTTCGTTGCAAGCGGGGTTTTAAGTACTCTGGAGTCATTTCGTTGCAAGCGGGTTTTTACATGCTCTGGAGTCATTTCGTTGCAAGCGGGTTTTTACATACTTCTCTGACATTTTACTGGAAGCGAGTTTTTTAAGTGCTCTGGAGTCATTTTGTTGGAAGCGGGTTTTTAAGTACTCTGGAGTCATTTCGTTGCAAGCGGGTTTTTAAGTGCTCTGGAGTCATTTCGTTGCAAGCGGGTGTTTAAGTGCTCTGGAGTCATTTCGTTGCAAGCGTGTTTTTAAGTGCTCTGGAGTCATTTCGTTGCAAGCGGGTTTTTAAGTGCTCTGGAGTCATTTCGTTGCAAGCGGGTTTTTACGTGCTCTGGAGTCATTTCGTTGCTAGCGGGTTTTTACGTGCTCTGGAGTCATTTCGTTGGAAGCGGGTTTTTAAGTGCTCTGGAGTCATTTCATTGCAGGCGGGTTTTTAAGTGCTCTGAAGGCATTTCGTTTTAAGCGTGTTTTTAAGTGCTCTGGAGTCATTTCGTTGCAAGCGGGTTTTTACGTGTTCTGGAGTCATTTCGTTGCAAGGGGGTTTTTACATACTTCTCAGACATTTCACTGGAAGCGGGTTTTTTAAGTGCTCTGTAGGCATTTCGTTGCAAGCGGGGTTTTAAGTACTCTGGAGTCATTTCGTTGCAAGCGGGTTTTTACATGCTCTGGAGTCATTTCGTTGCAAGCGGGTTTTTACATACTTCTCTGACATTTTACTGGAAGCGAGTTTTTTAAGTGCTCTGGAGTCATTTTGTTGGAAGCGGGTTTTTAAGTACTCTGGAGTCATTTCGTTGCAAGCGGGTTTTTAAGTGCTCTGGAGTCATTTCGTTGCAAGCGGGTGTTTAAGTGCTCTGGAGTCATTTCGTTGCAAGCGTGTTTTTAAGTGCTCTGGAGTCATTTCGTTGCAAGCGGGTTTTTAAGTGCTCTGGAGTCATTTCGTTGCAAGCGGGTTTTTACGTGCTCTGGAGTCATTTCGTTGCTAGCGGGTTTTTACGTGCTCTGGAGTCATTTCGTTGCAAGTGGGTTTTTACGTGCTCTGGAGTCATTTCGTTGCTAGCGGGTTTTTACGTGCTCTGGAGTCATTTCGTTGCAAGAGGGTTTTTACGTGCTCTGGAGTCATTTCGTTGCAAGCGGGTTTTTAAGTCCTCTGGAGTCATTTCGTTGCTAGCGGGTTTTTAAGTGTTCTGGAGTCATTTGGTTGCAAGCGGGTTTTTACATACTTCTCAGACATTTCACTGGAAGCGGGTTTTTTAAGTGCTCTGTAGGCATATCGTTGCAAGCGAGTTTTAAAGGACTCTGGAGTCATTTCGTTGCTAGCGGGTTTTTACGTGCTCTGGAGTCATTTCGTTGCAGGCGGGTTTTTACATACTTCTCAGACATTTCACTGGAAGCGGGTTTTTTAAGTGCTCTGTAGGCATTTCGTTGCAAGCGGGTTTTTAAGTACTCTGGAGTCATTTCGTTGCAAGCGGGTTTTTAAGTGCTCTGGATTCATTTCGTTGCAAGCGGGTTTTTAAGTGCTCTGGAGTCATTTCGTTGCAGGCGGGTTTTTAAGTGGCCTGGAGTCATTTCCTTGCAAGCGGGTTTTTAAATGCTCTGGAGTCATTTCGTTGCAGGGGGGTTTTTACGTGCTCTGGAGTCATTTCGGTGCAAGCGGGTTTTTACATACTTCTCAGACATTTCACTGGAAGCGGGTTTATTAAGTGCTCTGTAGGCATATCGTTGCAAGCGGGTTTTTAAGTACTCTGGAGTCATTTCGTTGCTAGCGGGTTTTTACGTGCTCTGGAGTCATTTCGTTGCAAGCGTGTTTTTACATACTTCTCTGACATTTAACTGGAAGCGGGTTTTTTAAGTGCTCTGGAGTCATTTCGTTCAAGCGGGGTTTTACGTGCTCTGGAGTCATTTCGTTGCAAGCGGGTTTTTAGGTGCGCTGGAGTCATTTCGTTGGAAGCGGGTTTTTAAGTGCTCTGGAGTCATTTCATTGCAGGCGGGTTTTTAAGTGCTCTGAAGGCATTTCGTTGTAAGCGTGTTTTTAAGTGCTCTGGAGTCATTTCGTTGCAAGCGGGTTTTTACGTGTTCTGGAGTCATTTCGTTGCAAGCGGGTTTTTACATACTTCTCAGACATTTCACTGGAAGCGGGTTTTTTAAGTGCTCTGTAGGCATTTCGTTGCAAGCGGGGTTTTAAGTACTCTGGAGTCATTTCGTTGCAAGCGGGTTTTTACATGCTCTGGAGTCATTTCGTTGCAAGCGGGTTTTTACATACTTCTCTGACATTTTACTGGAAGCGAGTTTTTTAAGTGCTCTGGAGTCATTTTATTGGAAGCGGGTTTTTAAGTACTCTGGAGTCATTTCGTTGCAAGCGGGTTTTTAAGTGCTCTGGAGTCATTTCGTTGCAAGCGGGTGTTTAAGTGCTCTGGAGTCATTTCGTTGCAAGCGTGTTTTTAAGTGCTCTGGAGTCATTTCGTTGCAAGCGGGTTTTTAAGTGCTCTGGAGTCATTTCGTTGCAAGCGGGTTTTTACGTGCTCTGGAGTCATTTCGTTGCTAGCGGGTTTTTACGTGCTCTGGAGTCATTTCGTTGCAAGCGGGTTTTTACGTGCTCTGGAGTCATTTCGTTGCTAGCGGGTTTTTACGTGCTCTGGAGTCATTTCGTTGCAAGCGGGTTTTTAAGTGCTCTGGAGTAATTTCGTTGCAAGCGGGTTTTTACGTGCTCTGGAGTCATTTCGTTGCAAGCGGGTTTTTACGTGCTCTGGAGTCATTTCGTTGCTAGCGGGTTTTTACGTGCTCTGGAGTCATTTCGTTGCAAGCGGGTTTTTAAGTGCTCTGGAGTAATTTCGTTGCAAGCGGGTTTTTAAGTGCTCTGGAGTCATTTCGTTGCAAGCGGGTTTTTAAGTGTTCTGGAGTCATTTCGTTGCAAGCGGGTTTTTAAGTGCTCTGGAGTCATTTCGTTGCAAGCGGGTTTTTAAGTGTTCTGGAGTCATTTCGTTGCAAGCGGGTTTTTAAGTGCTCTGGAGTCATTTCGTTGCAAGATGGTTTTTAAGTGCTCTGGAGTCATGTCTTTGCAAGCGGGTTTTTACATACTTCTCAGACATTTCACTGGAAGCGGGTTTTTAAGTGCTCTGGAGTCATTTCGTTGCAAGCGGGTTTTTACGTGCTCTGGAGTCATTTCGTTGCAAGCGGGTTTTTAAGTGCTCTGGAGTCATTTCGTTGCAGGGGGGTTTTTACGTGCTCTGGAGTCATTACGTTGCAAGCGGGTTTTTAAGTGCTCTGAAGGCATTTCGTTGTAAGCGGGTTTTTACGTGTTCTGGAGTCATTTCGGTGCAAGCGGGTTTTTACATACTTCTCAGACATTTCACTGGAAGCGGGTTTATTAAGTGCTCTGTAGGCATATCGTTGTAAGCGGGTTTTTAAGTACTCTGGAGTCATTTCGTTGCAAGCGGGTTTTTACGTGCTCTGGAGTCATTTCGTTGCAAGCGGGTTTTTACATACTTCTCTGACATTTCACTGGAAGCAGGTTTAAGTGCTCTGTAGGCATATCGCTGCAAGCGGGTTTTTAAGTACACTGGAGTCATTTCGTTGCAAGCGGGTTTTTACGTGCTCTGGAGTCATTTCGTTGCAAGCGGGTTTTTACATACTTCTCTGACATTTAACTGGAAGCGAGTTTTTTAAGTGCTCTGGAGTCATTTCGTTGCAAGCGGGTTTTTACATACTTCTCAGACATTTCACTGGAAGCGGGTTTTTAAGTGCTCTGGAGTCATTTCGTTGCAAGCGGGTTTTTACGTGCTCTGGAGTCATTTCGTTTCAAGCGGGTTTTTAAGTGCTCTGGAGTCATTTCGTTGCAAGCGAGTTTGTAAGTGCTCTGTAATCATTTCGTTGCAAGCGAATTTTTAAGTGCTCTGAAGGCATTTCGTTGTAAGCGGGTTTGTACATGTTGTGGAGTCATTTCGGTGCAAGCGGGTTTTTACATACTTCTCAGACATTTCACTGGAAGCGGGTTTATTAAGTGCTCTGTAGGCATATCGTTGCAAGCGGGTTTTTAAGTACTCTGGAATCATTTCGTTGCAAGCGGATTTTTACGTGCTCTGGAGTCATTTATTTGCAAGCGGGTTTTTACATACTTCTCTGACATTTAACTGGATGCGGGTTTTTTAAGTGCTCTGGAGTCATTTCGTTGCAAGCGGGGTTTTACGTGCTCTGGAGTCATTTCGTTGCAAGCGGGTTTTTACATACTTCTCTGACATTTAACTGGAAGCGAGTTTTTTAAGTGCTCTGGAGTCATTTCGCTGGAAGCTGGTTTTTACATACTTCTCAGACATTTCACTGGAAGCGGGTTTTTTAAGTGCTCTGGAGTCATTTCGTTCCAAGCGGGTTTTTAAGTACTCTGGAGTCATTTCGTTGTAAGCGGGTTTTTAAGTGCTCTGGAGTCATTTCGTTGCAAAGGGTTTTTAAGTGCTCTGGAGTCATTTCGTTGCAAGCGGATTTTTACGTGCTCTGGAGTCATTTCGTTGCAAGCGGGTTTTTACGTGCTCTGGAGTCATTTCGTTGCAAGCGGGTTTTTAAGTGCTCTGGAGTCATTTCGTTGCAAGGGGGTTTTTAAGTGTTCTGGAGTCATTTCGTTGCAAGCGGGTTTTTAAGTACTCTGGAGTCATTTCGTTGCAAGGGGGTTTTTAAGTAGCCTGGAGTCATTTCCTTGCAAGCGGGTTTTTAAATGCTCGGGAGTCATTTCGTTGCAGGGGTGTTTTTACGTGCTCTGGAGTCATTTCGTTGCAAGCGGGTTTTTAAGTGCTCTGAAGGCATTTCGTTTTAAGCGGGTTTTTACGTGTTCTGGAGTCATTTCGGTGCAAGCGGGTTTTTACATACTTCTCAGACATTTCACTGGAAGCGGGTTTATTAAGTGCTCTGTAGGCATATCGTTGCAAGCGGGTTTTTAAGTACTCTGGAGTCATTTCGTTGCAAGCGGGTTTTTACGTGCTCTGGAGTCATTTCGTTGCAAGCGGGTTTTTACATACTTCTCTGACATTTCACTGGAAGCGGGTTTATTAAGTGCTCTGTAGGCATATCGTTGCAAGCGGGTTTTTAAGTACTCTGGAGTCATTTCGTTGCAAGCGGGTTTTTACGTGCTCTGGAGTCATTTCGTTGCAAGCGGGTTTTTACATACTTCTCTGACATTTAACTGGAAGCGGGTTTTTTAAGTGCTCTGGAGTCATTTCGTTGCAAGCGGGGTTTTACGTGCTCTGGAGTCATTTCGTTGCAAGCGGGTTTTTACGTGCGCTGGAGTCATTTCGTTGGAAGCGGGTTTTTAAGTGCTCTGGAGTCATTTCATTGCAGGCGGGTTTTTAAGTGCTCTGAAGGCATTTCGTTGTAAGCGTGTTTTTAAGTGCTCTGGAGTCATTTCGTTGCAAGCGGGTTTTTACGTGTTCTGGAGTCATTTCGTTGCAAGCGGGTTTTTACATACTTCTCAGACATTTCACTGGAAGCGGGTTTTTTAAGTGCTCTGTAGGCATTTCGTTGCAAGCGGGGTTTTAAGTACTCTGGAGTCATTTCGTTGCAAGCGGGTTTTTACCTGCTCTGGAGTCATTTCGTTGCAAGCGGGTTTTTAAATACTTCTCTGACATTTAACTGGAAGCGAGTTTTTTAAGTGCTCTGGAGTCATTTTGTTGGAAGCGGGTTTTTAAGTACTCTGGAGTCATTTCGTTGCAAGCGGGTTTTTAAGTGCTCTGGAGTCATTTCGTTGCAAGCGGGTTTTTAAATACTTCTCTGACATTTAACTGGAAGCGAGTTTTTTAAGTGCTCTGTAGGCATATCGTTGCAAGCGAGTTTTAAAGGACTCTGGAGTCATTTCGTTGCAAGCGGGTTTTTACGTGCTCTGGAGTCATTTCGTTGCTAGCGGGTTTTTACGTGCTCTGGAGTCATTTCGTTGCAGGCGGGTTTTTACATACTTCTCAGACATTTCACTGGAAGCGGGTTTTTTAAGTGCTCTGTAGGCATTTCGTTGCAAGCGGGTTTTTAAGTACTCTGGAGTCATTTCGTTGCAAGCGGGTTTTTAAGTGCTCTGGATTCATTTCGTTGCAAGCGGGTTTTTAAGTGCTCTGGAGTCATTTCGTTGCAGGCGGGTTTTTAAGTGGCCTGGAGTCATTTCCTTGCAAGCGGGTTTTTAAATGCTCTGGAGTCATTTCGTTGCAGGGGGGTTTTACGTGCTCTGGAGTCATTTCGGTGCAAGCGGGTTTTTACATACTTCTCAGACATTTCACTGGAAGCGGGTTTATTAAGTACTCTGTAGGCATATCGTTGCAAGCGGGTTTTTAAGTACTCTGGAGTCATTTCGTTGCAAGCGGGTTTTTACGTGCTCTGGAGTCATTTCGTTGCAAGCGGGTTTTTACATACTTCTCAGACATTTCACTGGAAGCGGGTTTTTTAAGTGCTCTGTAGGCATTTCGTTGCAAGCGGGGTTTTAAGTACTCTGGAGTCATTTCGTTGCAAGCGGGTTTTTACCTGCTCTGGAGTCATTTCGTTGCAAGCGGGTTTTTACATACTTCTCTGACATTTTACTGGAAGCGAGTTTTTTAAGTGCTCTGGAGTCATTTTGTTGGAAGCGGGTTTTTAAGTACTCTGGAGTCATTTCGTTGCAAGCGGGTTTTTAAGTGCTCTGGAGTCATTTCGTTGCAAGCGGGTGTTTAAGTGCTCTGGAGTCATTTCGTTGCGAGCGTGTTTTTAAGTGCTCTGGAGTCATTTCGTTGCAAGCGGGTTTTTAAGTGCTCTGGAGTCATTTCGTTGCAAGCGGGTTGTTACGTGCTCTGGAGTCATTTCGTTGCTAGCGGGTTTTTACGTGCTCTGGAGTCATTTCTTTGCAAGCGGGTTTTTACGTGCTCTGGAGTCATTTCGTTGCTAGCGGGTTTTTACGTGCTCTGGAGTCATTTCGTTGCAAGCGGGTTTTTAAGTGCTCTGGAGTAATTTCGTTGCAAACGGGTTTTTAAGTGCTCTGGAGTCATTTCGTTGCAAGCGGGTTTTTAAGTGTTCTGGAGTCATTTCGTTGCAAGCGCGTTTTTAAGTGTTCTGAAGTCATTTCCTTGCAAGCGAGTTTTTAAGTTTTCTGGAGTCATTTGGTTGCAAGCGGGTTTTTACATACTTCTCAGACATTTCACTGGAAGCGGGTTTTTTAAGTGCTCTGTAGGCATATCGTTGCAAGCGGGTTTTAAAGGACTCTGGAGTCATTTCGTTGCAAGCGGGTTTTTACATGCTCTGGAGTCATTTCGTTGCTAGCGGGTTTTTACGTGCTCTGGAGTCATTTCGTTGCAAGCGGGTTTTTACATACTTCTCAGACATTTCACTGGAAGCGGGTTTTTTAAGTGCTCTGTAGGCATTTCGTTGCAAGCGGGTTTTTCAGTACTCTGGAGTCATTTCGTTGGAAGCGGGTTTTTAAGTGCTCTGGAGTCATTTCATTGCAGGCGGGTTTTTAAGTGCTCTGAAGGCATTTCGTTGTAAGCGTGTTTTTAAGTGCTCTGGAGTCATTTCGTTGCAAGCGGGTTTTTACGTGTTCTGGAGTCATTTCGTTGCAAGCGGGTTTTTACATACTTCTCAGACATTTCACTGGAAGCGGGTTTTTTAAGTGCTCTGTAGGCATTTCGTTGCAAGCGGGTTTTTAAGTGCTCTGGAGTCATTTCGTTGCAAGCGGGTTTTTACGTGCTCTGGAGTCATTTCGTTGCTAGCGGGTTTTTACGTGCTCTGGAGTCATTTCGTTGCAAGTGGGTTTTTACGTGCTCTGGAGTCATTTCGTTGCTAGCGGGTTTTTACGTGCTCTGGAGTCATTTCGTTGCAAGAGGGTTTTTACGTGCTCTGGAGTCATTTCGTTGCAAGCGGGTTTTTAAGTCCTCTGGAGTCATTTCGTTGCTAGCGGGTTTTTAAGTGTTCTGGAGTCATTTGGTTGCAAGCGGGTTTTTACATACTTCTCAGACATTTCACTGGAAGCGGGTTTTTTAAGTGCTCTGTAGGCATATCGTTGCAAGCGAGTTTTAAAGGACTCTGGAGTCATTTCGTTGCAAGCGGGTTTTTACGTGCTCTGGAGTCATTTCGTTTCAAGCGGGTTTTTAAGTGCTCTGGAGTCATTTCGTTGCAAGCGAGTTTGTAAGTGCTCTGTAATCATTTCGTTGCAAGCGAATTTTTAAGTGCTCTGAAGGCATTTCGTTGTAAGCGGGTTTGTACATGTTGTGGAGTCATTTCGGTGCAAGCGGGTTTTTACATACTTCTCAGACATTTCACTGGAAGCGGGTTTATTAAGTGCTCTGTAGGCATATCGTTGCAAGCGGGTTTTTAAGTACTCTGGAATCATTTCGTTGCAAGCGGATTTTTACGTGCTCTGGAGTCATTTATTTGCAAGCGGGTTTTTACATACTTCTCTGACATTTAACTGGATGCGGGTTTTTTAAGTGCTCTGGAGTCATTTCGTTGCAAGCGGGGTTTTACGTGCTCTGGAGTCATTTCGTTGCAAGCGGGTTTTTACATACTTCTCTGACATTTAACTGGAAGCGAGTTTTTTAAGTGCTCTGGAGTCATTTCGCTGGAAGCTGGTTTTTACATACTTCTCAGACATTTCACTGGAAGCGGGTTTTTTAAGTGCTCTGGAGTCATTTCGTTCCAAGCGGGTTTTTAAGTACTCTGGAGTCATTTCGTTGTAAGCGGGTTTTTAAGTGCTCTGGAGTCATTTCGTTGCAAAGGGTTTTTAAGTGCTCTGGAGTCATTTCGTTGCAAGCGGATTTTTACGTGCTCTGGAGTCATTTCGTTGCAAGCGGGTTTTTACGTGCTCTGGAGTCATTTCGTTGCAAGCGGGTTTTTAAGTGCTCTGGAGTCATTTCGTTGCAAGGGGGTTTTTAAGTGTTCTGGAGTCATTTCGTTGCAAGCGGGTTTTTAAGTACTCTGGAGTCATTTCGTTGCAAGGGGGTTTTTAAGTAGCCTGGAGTCATTTCCTTGCAAGCGGGTTTTTAAATGCTCGGGAGTCATTTCGTTGCAGGGGTGTTTTTACGTGCTCTGGAGTCATTTCGTTGCAAGCGGGTTTTTAAGTGCTCTGAAGGCATTTCGTTTTAAGCGGGTTTTTACGTGTTCTGGAGTCATTTCGGTGCAAGCGGGTTTTTACATACTTCTCAGACATTTCACTGGAAGCGGGTTTATTAAGTGCTCTGTAGGCATATCGTTGCAAGCGGGTTTTTAAGTACTCTGGAGTCATTTCGTTGCAAGCGGGTTTTTACGTGCTCTGGAGTCATTTCGTTGCAAGCGGGTTTTTACATACTTCTCTGACATTTCACTGGAAGCGGGTTTATTAAGTGCTCTGTAGGCATATCGTTGCAAGCGGGTTTTTAAGTACTCTGGAGTCATTTCGTTGCAAGCGGGTTTTTACGTGCTCTGGAGTCATTTCGTTGCAAGCGGGTTTTTACATACTTCTCTGACATTTAACTGGAAGCGGGTTTTTTAAGTGCTCTGGAGTCATTTCGTTGCAAGCGGGGTTTTACGTGCTCTGGAGTCATTTCGTTGCAAGCGGGTTTTTACGTGCGCTGGAGTCATTTCGTTGGAAGCGGGTTTTTAAGTGCTCTGGAGTCATTTCATTGCAGGCGGGTTTTTAAGTGCTCTGAAGGCATTTCGTTGTAAGCGTGTTTTTAAGTGCTCTGGAGTCATTTCGTTGCAAGCGGGTTTTTACGTGTTCTGGAGTCATTTCGTTGCAAGCGGGTTTTTACATACTTCTCAGACATTTCACTGGAAGCGGGTTTTTTAAGTGCTCTGTAGGCATTTCGTTGCAAGCGGGGTTTTAAGTACTCTGGAGTCATTTCGTTGCAAGCGGGTTTTTACCTGCTCTGGAGTCATTTCGTTGCAAGCGGGTTTTTAAATACTTCTCTGACATTTAACTGGAAGCGAGTTTTTTAAGTGCTCTGGAGTCATTTTGTTGGAAGCGGGTTTTTAAGTACTCTGGAGTCATTTCGTTGCAAGCGGGTTTTTAAGTGCTCTGGAGTCATTTCGTTGCAAGCGGGTTTTTAAATACTTCTCTGACATTTAACTGGAAGCGAGTTTTTTAAGTGCTCTGTAGGCATATCGTTGCAAGCGAGTTTTAAAGGACTCTGGAGTCATTTCGTTGCAAGCGGGTTTTTACGTGCTCTGGAGTCATTTCGTTGCTAGCGGGTTTTTACGTGCTCTGGAGTCATTTCTTTGCAGGCGGGTTTTTACATACTTCTCAGACATTTCACTGGAAGCGGGTTTTTTAAGTGCTCTGTAGGCATTTCGTTGCAAGCGGGTTTTTAAGTACTCTGGAGTCATTTCGTTGCAAGCGGGTTTTTAAGTGCTCTGGATTCATTTCGTTGCAAGCGGGTTTTTAAGTGCTCTGGAGTCATTTCGTTGCAGGCGGGTTTTTAAGTGGCCTGGAGTCATTTCCTTGCAAGCGGGTTTTTAAATGCTCTGGAGTCATTTCGTTGCAGGGGGGTTTTACGTGCTCTGGAGTCATTTCGGTGCAAGCGGGTTTTTACATACTTCTCAGACATTTCACTGGAAGCGGGTTTATTAAGTACTCTGTAGGCATATCGTTGCAAGCGGGTTTTTAAGTACTCTGGAGTCATTTCGTTGCAAGCGGGTTTTTACGTGCTCTGGAGTCATTTCGTTGCAAGCGGGTTTTTACATACTTCTCAGACATTTCACTGGAAGCGGGTTTTTTAAGTGCTCTGTAGGCATTTCGTTGCAAGCGGGGTTTTAAGTACTCTGGAGTCATTTCGTTGCAAGCGGGTTTTTACCTGCTCTGGAGTCATTTCGTTGCAAGCGGGTTTTTACATACTTCTCTGACATTTTACTGGAAGCGAGTTTTTTAAGTGCTCTGGAGTCATTTTGTTGGAAGCGGGTTTTTAAGTACTCTGGAGTCATTTCGTTGCAAGCGGGTTTTTAAGTGCTCTGGAGTCATTTCGTTGCAAGCGGGTGTTTAAGTGCTCTGGAGTCATTTCGTTGCGAGCGTGTTTTTAAGTGCTCTGGAGTCATTTCGTTGCAAGCGGGTTTTTAAGTGCTCTGGAGTCATTTCGTTGCAAGCGGGTTGTTACGTGCTCTGGAGTCATTTCGTTGCTAGCGGGTTTTTACGTGCTCTGGAGTCATTTCTTTGCAAGCGGGTTTTTACGTGCTCTGGAGTCATTTCGTTGCTAGCGGGTTTTTACGTGCTCTGGAGTCATTTCGTTGCAAGCGGGTTTTTAAGTGCTCTGGAGTAATTTCGTTGCAAACGGGTTTTTAAGTGCTCTGGAGTCATTTCGTTGCAAGCGGGTTTTTAAGTGTTCTGGAGTCATTTCGTTGCAAGCGCGTTTTTAAGTGTTCTGAAGTCATTTCCTTGCAAGCGAGTTTTTAAGTTTTCTGGAGTCATTTGGTTGCAAGCGGGTTTTTACATACTTCTCAGACATTTCACTGGAAGCGGGTTTTTTAAGTGCTCTGTAGGCATATCGTTGCAAGCGGGTTTTAAAGGACTCTGGAGTCATTTCGTTGCAAGCGGGTTTTTACATGCTCTGGAGTCATTTCGTTGCTAGCGGGTTTTTACGTGCTCTGGAGTCATTTCGTTGCAAGCGGGTTTTTACATACTTCTCAGACATTTCACTGGAAGCGGGTTTTTTAAGTGCTCTGTAGGCATTTCGTTGCAAGCGGGTTTTTCAGTACTCTGGAGTCATTTCGTTGGAAGCGGGTTTTTAAGTGCTCTGGAGTCATTTCATTGCAGGCGGGTTTTTAAGTGCTCTGAAGGCATTTCGTTGTAAGCGTGTTTTTAAGTGCTCTGGAGTCATTTCGTTGCAAGCGGGTTTTTACGTGTTCTGGAGTCATTTCGTTGCAAGCGGGTTTTTACATACTTCTCAGACATTTCACTGGAAGCGGGTTTTTTAAGTGCTCTGTAGGCATTTCGTTGCAAGCGGGTTTTTAAGTGCTCTGGAGTCATTTCGTTGCAAGCGGGTTTTTACGTGCTCTGGAGTCATTTCGTTGCTAGCGGGTTTTTACGTGCTCTGGAGTCATTTCGTTGCAAGTGGGTTTTTACGTGCTCTGGAGTCATTTCGTTGCTAGCGGGTTTTTACGTGCTCTGGAGTCATTTCGTTGCAAGAGGGTTTTTACGTGCTCTGGAGTCATTTCGTTGCAAGCGGGTTTTTAAGTCCTCTGGAGTCATTTCGTTGCTAGCGGGTTTTTAAGTGTTCTGGAGTCATTTGGTTGCAAGCGGGTTTTTACATACTTCTCAGACATTTCACTGGAAGCGGGTTTTTTAAGTGCTCTGTAGGCATATCGTTGCAAGCGAGTTTTAAAGGACTCTGGAGTCATTTCGTTGCAAGCGGGTTTTTACGTGCTCTGGAGTCATTTCGTTGCTAGCGGGTTTTTACGTGCTCTGGAGTCATTTCGTTGCAGGCGGGTTTTTACATACTTCTCAGACATTTCACTGGAAGCGGGTTTTTTAAGTGCTCTGTAGGCATATCGTTGCAAGCGAGTTTTAAAGGACTCTGGAGTCATTTCGTTGCAAGCGGGTTTTTACGTGCTCTGGAGTCATTTCGTTGCAAGCGGGTTTTTAAGTACTCTGGAGTCATTTCGTTGCAAGCGGGTTTTTAAGTGCTCTGGATTCATTTCGTTGCAAGCGGGTTTTTAAGTGCTCTGGAGTCATTTCGTTGCAGGCGGGTTTTTAAGTGGCCTGGAGTCATTTCCTTGCAAGCGGGTTTTTAAATGCTCTGGAGTCATTTCGTTGCAGGGGGGTTTTTACGTGCTCTGGAGTCATTTCGGTGCAAGCGGGTTTTTACATACTTCTCAGACATTTCACTGGAAGCGGGTTTATTAAGTGCTCTGTAGGCATATCGTTGCAAGCGGGTTTTTAAGTACTCTGGAGTCATTTCGTTGCTAGCGGGTTTTTACGTGCTCTGGAGTCATTTCGTTGCAAGCGGGTTTTTACATACTTCTCTGACATTTAACTGGAAGCGGGTTTTTTAAGTGCTCTGGAGTCATTTCGTTCAAGCGGGGTTTTACGTGCTCTGGAGTCATTTCGTTGCAAGCGGGTTTTTACGTGCGCTGGAGTCATTTCGTTGGAAGCGGGTTTTTAAGTGCTCTGGAGTCATTTCATTGCAGGCGGGTTTTTAAGTGCTCTGAAGGCATTTCGTTGTAAGCGTGTTTTTAAGTGCTCTGGAGTCATTTCGTTGCAAGCGGGTTTTTACGTGTTCTGGAGTCATTTCGTTGCAAGCGGGTTTTTACATACTTCTCAGACATTTCACTGGAAGCGGGTTTTTTAAGTGCTCTGTAGGCATTTCGTTGCAAGCGGGGTTTTAAGTACTCTGGAGTCATTTCGTTGCAAGCGGGTTTTTACATGCTCTGGAGTCATTTCGTTGCAAGCGGGTTTTTACATACTTCTCTGACATTTTACTGGAAGCGAGTTTTTTAAGTGCTCTGGAGTCATTTTGTTGGAAGCGGGTTTTTAAGTACTCTGGAGTCATTTCGTTGCAAGCGGGTTTTTAAGTGCTCTGGAGTCATTTCGTTGCAAGCGGGTGTTTATGTGCTCTGGAGTCATTTCGTTGCAAGCGTGTTTTTAAGTGCTCTGGAGTCATTTCGTTGCAAGCGGGTTTTTAAGTGCTCTGGAGTCATTTCGTTGCAAGCGGGTTTTTACATACTTCTCAGACATTTCACTGGAAGTGGGTTTTTTAAGTGCTCTGTAGGCATTTCGTTGCAAGCGGGTTTTTAAGTACTCTGGAGTCATTTCGTTGCAAGCGGGTTTTTAAGTGCTCTGGTTTCATTTCGTTGCAAGCGGATTTTTAAGTGCTCTGGAGTCATTTCGTTGCAGGCGGGTTTTTAAGTGGCCTGGAGTCATTTCCTTGCAAGCGGGTTTTTAAATGCTCTGGAGTCATTTCGTTGCAGGGGGGTTTTTACGTGCTCTGGAGTCATTTCGGTGCAAGCGGGTTTTTACATACTTCTCAGACATTTCACTGGAAGCGGGTTTATTAAGTGCTCTGTAGGCATATCGTTGCAAGCGGGTTTTTAAGTACTCTGGAGTCATTTCGTTGCTAGCGGGTTTTTACGTGCTCTGGAGTCATTTCGTTGCAAGCGGGTTTTTACATACTTCTCTGACATTTAACTGGAAGCGGGTTTTTTAAGTGCTCTGGAGTCATTTCGTTCAAGCGGGGTTTTCCGTGCTCTGGAGTCATTTCGTTGCAAGCGGGTTTTTACGTGCGCTGGAGTCATTTCGTTGGAAGCGGGTTTTTAAGTGCTCTGGAGTCATTTCATTGCAGGCGGGTTTTTAAGTGCTCTGAAGGCATTTCGTTGTAAGCGTGTTTTTAAGTGCTCTGGAGTCATTTCGTTGCAAGCGGGTTTTTACGTGTTCTGGAGTCATTTCGTTGCAAGCGGGTTTTTACATACTTCTCAGACATTTCACTGGAAGCGGGTTTTTTAAGTGCTCTGTAGGCATTTCGTTGCAAGCGGGGTTTTAAGTACTCTGGAGTCATTTCGTTGCAAGCGGGTTTTTACATGCTCTGGAGTCATTTCGTTGCAAGCGGGTTTTTACATACTTCTCTGACATTTTACTGGAAGCGAGTTTTTTAAGTGCTCTGGAGTCATTTTGTTGGAAGCGGGTTTTTAAGTACTCTGGAGTCATTTCGTTGCAAGCGGGTTTTTAAGTGCTCTGGAGTCATTTCGTTGCAAGCGGGTGTTTATGTGCTCTAGAGTCATTTCGTTGCAAGCGTGTTTTTAAGTGCTCTGGAGTCATTTCGTTGCAAGCGGGTTTTTAAGTGCTCTGGAGTCATTTCGTTGCAAGCGGGTTTTTACGTGCTCTCGAGTCATTTCGTTGCTAGCGGGTTTTTACGTGCTCTGGAGTCATTTCGTTGCAAGCGGGTTTTTACGTGCTCTGGAGTCATTTCGTTGCTAGCGGGTTTTTACGTGCTCTGGAGTCATTTCGTTGCAAGCGGGTTTTTAAGTGCTCTGGAGTAATTTCGTTGCAAGCGGGTTTTTAAGTGCTCTGGAGTCATTTCGTTGCAAGCGGGTTTTTAAGTGTTCTGGAGTCATTTCGTTGCAAGCGGGTTTTTAAGTGCTCTGGAGTCATTTCGTTGCAAGCGGGTTTTTAAGTGCTCTGGAGTCATTTCGTTGCAAGCGGGTTTTTAAGTGTTCTGGAGTCATTTCGTTGCAAGCGGGTTTTTAAGTGCTCTGGAGTCATTTCGTTGCAAGCGGGTTTTTAAGTGCTCTGGAGTCATGTCTTTGCAAGCGGGTTTTTACATACTTCTCAGACATTTCACTGGAAGCGGGTTTTTTAAGTGCTCTGTAGGCATTTCGTTGCAAGCGGGTTTTTAAGTACTCTGGAGTCATTTCGTTGCAAGCGGGTTTTTAAGTGCTCTGGTTTCATTTCGTTGCAAGCGGATTTTTAAGTGCTCTGGAGTCATTTCGTTGCAGGCGGGTTTTTAAGTGGCCTGGAGTCATTTCCTTGCAAGCGGGTTTTTAAATGCTCTGGAGTCATTTCGTTGCAGGGGGGTTTTTACGTGCTCTGGAGTCATTTCGGTGCAAGCGGGTTTTTACATACTTCTCAGACATTTCACTGGAAGCGGGTTTATTAAGTGCTCTGTAGGCATATCGTTGCAAGCGGGTTTTTAAGTACTCTGGAGTCATTTCGTTGCAAGCGGGTTTTTACGTGCTCTGGAGTCATTTCGTTGCAAGCGTGTTTTTACATACTTCTCTGACATTTAACTGGAAGCGGGTTTTTTAAGTGCTCTGGAGTCATTTCGTTCAAGCGGGGTTTTACGTGCTCTGGAGTCATTTCGTTGCAAGCGGGTTTTTAGGTGCGCTGGAGTCATTTCGTTGGAAGCGGGTTTTTAAGTGCTCTGGAGTCATTTCATTGCAGGCGGGTTTTTAAGTGCTCTGAAGGCATTTCGTTGTAAGCGTGTTTTTAAGTGCTCTGGAGTCATTTCGTTGCAAGCGGGTTTTTACGTGTTCTGGAGTCATTTCGTTGCAAGCGGGTTTTTACATACTTCTCAGACATTTCACTGGAAGCGGGTTTTTTAAGTGCTCTGCAGGCATTTCGTTGCAAGCGGGGTTTTAAGTACTCTGGAGTCATTTCGTTGCAAGCGGGTTTTTACATGCTCTGGAGTCATTTCGTTGCAAGCGGGTTTTTACATACTTCTCTGACATTTTACTGGAAGCGAGTTTTTTAAGTGCTCTGGAGTCATTTTGTTGGAAGCGGGTTTTTAAGTACTCTGGAGTCATTTCGTTGCAAGCGGGTTTTTAAGTGCTCTGGAGTCATTTCGTTGCAAGCGGGTGTTTAAGTGCTCTGGAGTCATTTCGTTGCAAGCGTGTTTTTAAGTGCTCTGGAGTCATTTCGTTGCAAGCGGGTTTTTAAGTGCTCTGGAGTCATTTCGTTGCAAGCGGGTTTTTACGTGCTCTGGAGTCATTTCGTTGCTAGCGGGTTTTTACGTGCTCTGGAGTCATTTCGTTGCAAGCGGGTTTTTACGTGCTCTGGAGTCATTTCGTTGCTAGCGGGTTTTTACGTGCTCTGGAGTCATTTCGTTGCAAGCGGGTTTTTAAGTGCTCTGGAGTAATTTCGTTGCAAGCGGGTTTTTACGTGCTCTGGAGTCATTTCGTTGCAAGCGGGTTTTTACGTGCTCTGGAGTCATTTCGTTGCTAGCGGGTTTTTACGTGCTCTGGAGTCATTTCGTTGCAAGCGGGTTTTTAAGTGCTCTGGAGTAATTTCGTTGCAAGCGGGTTTTTAAGTGCTCTGGAGTCATTTCGTTGCAAGCGGGTTTTTAAGTGTTCTGGAGTCATTTCGTTGCAAGCGGGTTTTTAAGTGCTCTGGAGTCATTTCGTTGCAAGCGGGTTTTTAAGTGTTCTGGAGTCATTTCGTTGCAAGCGGGTTTTTAAGTGCTCTGGAGTCATTTCGTTGCAAGATGGTTTTTAAGTGCTCTGGAGTCATGTCTTTGCAAGCGGGTTTTTACATACTTCTCAGACATTTCACTGGAAGCGGGTTTTTAAGTGCTCTGGAGTCATTTCGTTGCAAGCGGGTTTTTACGTGCTCTGGAGTCATTTCGTTGCAAGCGGGTTTTTAAGTGCTCTGGAGTCATTTCGTTGCAGGGGGGTTTTTACGTGCTCTGGAGTCATTACGTTGCAAGCGGGTTTTTAAGTGCTCTGAAGGCATTTCGTTGTAAGCGGGTTTTTACGTGTTCTGGAGTCATTTCGGTGCAAGCGGGTTTTTACATACTTCTCAGACATTTCACTGGAAGCGGGTTTATTAAGTGCTCTGTAGGCATATCGTTGTAAGCGGGTTTTTAAGTACTCTGGAGTCATTTCGTTGCAAGCGGGTTTTTACGTGCTCTGGAGTCATTTCGTTGCAAGCGGGTTTTTACATACTTCTCTGACATTTCACTGGAAGCGGGTTTATTAAGTGCTCTGTAGGCATATCGTTGTAAGCGGGTTTTTAAGTACTCTGGAGTCATTTCGTTGCAAGCGGGTTTTTAAGTGTTCTGGAGTCATTTCGTTGCAAGCGGGTTTTTAAGTGCTCTGGAGTCATTTCGTTGCAAGCGGGTTTTTAAGTGCTCTGGAGTCATTTCGTTGCAAGCGGGTTTTTAAGTGTTCTGGAGTCATTTCGTTGCAAGCGGGTTTTTAAGTGCTCTGGAGTCATTTCGTTGCAAGCGGGTTTTTAAGTGCTCTGGAGTCATGTCTTTGCAAGCGGGTTTTTACATACTTCTCAGACATTTCACTGGAAGCGGGTTTTTTAAGTGCTCTGTAGGCATTTCGTTGCAAGCGGGTTTTTAAGTACTCTGGAGTCATTTCGTTGCAAGCGGGTTTTTAAGTGCTCTGGTTTCATTTCGTTGCAAGCGGATTTTTAAGTGCTCTGGAGTCATTTCGTTGCAGGCGGGTTTTTAAGTGGCCTGGAGTCATTTCCTTGCAAGCGGGTTTTTAAATGCTCTGGAGTCATTTCGTTGCAGGGGGGTTTTTACGTGCTCTGGAGTCATTTCGGTGCAAGCGGGTTTTTACATACTTCTCAGACATTTCACTGGAAGCGGGTTTATTAAGTGCTCTGTAGGCATATCGTTGCAAGCGGGTTTTTAAGTACTCTGGAGTCATTTCGTTGCAAGCGGGTTTTTACGTGCTCTGGAGTCATTTCGTTGCAAGCGTGTTTTTACATACTTCTCTGACATTTAACTGGAAGCGGGTTTTTTAAGTGCTCTGGAGTCATTTCGTTCAAGCGGGGTTTTACGTGCTCTGGAGTCATTTCGTTGCAAGCGGGTTTTTAGGTGCGCTGGAGTCATTTCGTTGGAAGCGGGTTTTTAAGTGCTCTGGAGTCATTTCATTGCAGGCGGGTTTTTAAGTGCTCTGAAGGCATTTCGTTGTAAGCGTGTTTTTAAGTGCTCTGGAGTCATTTCGTTGCAAGCGGGTTTTTACGTGTTCTGGAGTCATTTCGTTGCAAGCGGGTTTTTACATACTTCTCAGACATTTCACTGGAAGCGGGTTTTTTAAGTGCTCTGTAGGCATTTCGTTGCAAGCGGGGTTTTAAGTACTCTGGAGTCATTTCGTTGCAAGCGGGTTTTTACATGCTCTGGAGTCATTTCGTTGCAAGCGGGTTTTTACATACTTCTCTGACATTTTACTGGAAGCGAGTTTTTTAAGTGCTCTGGAGTCATTTTGTTGGAAGCGGGTTTTTAAGTACTCTGGAGTCATTTCGTTGCAAGCGGGTTTTTAAGTGCTCTGGAGTCATTTCGTTGCAAGCGGGTGTTTAAGTGCTCTGGAGTCATTTCGTTGCAAGCGTGTTTTTAAGTGCTCTGGAGTCATTTCGTTGCAAGCGGGTTTTTAAGTGCTCTGGAGTCATTTCGTTGCAAGCGGGTTTTTACGTGCTCTGGAGTCATTTCGTTGCTAGCGGGTTTTTACGTGCTCTGGAGTCATTTCGTTGCAAGCGGGTTTTTACGTGCTCTGGAGTCATTTCGTTGCTAGCGGGTTTTTACGTGCTCTGGAGTCATTTCGTTGCAAGCGGGTTTTTAAGTGCTCTGGAGTAATTTCGTTGCAAGCGGGTTTTTACGTGCTCTGGAGTCATTTCGTTGCAAGCGGGTTTTTACGTGCTCTGGAGTCATTTCGTTGCTAGCGGGTTTTTACGTGCTCTGGAGTCATTTCGTTGCAAGCGGGTTTTTAAGTGCTCTGGAGTAATTTCGTTGCAAGCGGGTTTTTAAGTGCTCTGGAGTCATTTCGTTGCAAGCGGGTTTTTAAGTGTTCTGGAGTCATTTCGTTGCAAGCGGGTTTTTAAGTGCTCTGGAGTCATTTCGTTGCAAGCGGGTTTTTAAGTGTTCTGGAGTCATTTCGTTGCAAGCGGGTTTTTAAGTGCTCTGGAGTCATTTCGTTGCAAGATGGTTTTTAAGTGCTCTGGAGTCATGTCTTTGCAAGCGGGTTTTTACATACTTCTCAGACATTTCACTGGAAGCGGGTTTTTAAGTGCTCTGGAGTCATTTCGTTGCAAGCGGGTTTTTACGTGCTCTGGAGTCATTTCGTTGCAAGCGGGTTTTTAAGTGCTCTGGAGTCATTTCGTTGCAGGGGGGTTTTTACGTGCTCTGGAGTCATTACGTTGCAAGCGGGTTTTTAAGTGCTCTGAAGGCATTTCGTTGTAAGCGGGTTTTTACGTGTTCTGGAGTCATTTCGGTGCAAGCGGGTTTTTACATACTTCTCAGACATTTCACTGGAAGCGGGTTTATTAAGTGCTCTGTAGGCATATCGTTGTAAGCGGGTTTTTAAGTACTCTGGAGTCATTTCGTTGCAAGCGGGTTTTTACGTGCTCTGGAGTCATTTCGTTGCAAGCGGGTTTTTACATACTTCTCTGACATTTCACTGGAAGCAGGTTTAAGTGCTCTGTAGGCATATCGCTGCAAGCGGGTTTTTAAGTACACTGGAGTCATTTCGTTGCAAGCGGGTTTTTACGTGCTCTGGAGTCATTTCGTTGCAAGCGGGTTTTTACATACTTCTCTGACATTTAACTGGAAGCGAGTTTTTTAAGTGCTCTGGAGTCATTTCGTTGCAAGCGGGTTTTTACATACTTCTCAGACATTTCACTGGAAGCGGGTTTTTAAGTGCTCTGGAGTCATTTCGTTGCAAGCGGGTTTTTACGTGCTCTGGAGTCATTTCGTTGCAAGCGGGTTTTTAAGTGCTCTGGAGTCATTTCGTTGCAAGCGAGTTTGTAAGTGCTCTGTAATCATTTCGTTGCAAGCGAATTTTTAAGTGCTCTGAAGGCATTTCGTTGTAAGCGGGTTTGTACATGTTGTGGAGTCATTTCGGTGCAAGCGGGTTTTTACATACTTCTCAGACATTTCACTGGAAGCGGGTTTATTAAGTGCTCTGTAGGCATATCGTTGCAAGCGGGTTTTTAAGTACTCTGGAATCATTTCGTTGCAAGCGGATTTTTACGTGCTCTGGAGTCATTTATTTGCAAGCGGGTTTTTACATACTTCTCTGACATTTAACTGGATGCGGGTTTTTTAAGTGCTCTGGAGTCATTTCGTTGCAAGCGGGGTTTTACGTGCTCTGGAGTCATTTCGTTGCAAGCGGGTTTTTACATACTTCTCTGACATTTAACTGGAAGCGAGTTTTTTAAGTGCTCTGGAGTCATTTCGCTGGAAGCTGGTTTTTACATACTTCTCAGACATTTCACTGGAAGCGGGTTTTTTAAGTGCTCTGGAGTCATTTCGTTCCAAGCGGGTTTTTAAGTACTCTGGAGTCATTTCGTTGTAAGCGGGTTTTTAAGTGCTCTGGAGTCATTTCGTTGCAAAGGGTTTTTAAGTGCTCTGGAGTCATTTCGTTGCAAGCGGATTTTTACGTGCTCTGGAGTCATTTCGTTGCAAGCGGGTTTTTACGTGCTCTGGAGTCATTTCGTTGCAAGCGGGTTTTTAAGTGCTCTGGAGTCATTTCGTTGCAAGGGGGTTTTTAAGTGTTCTGGAGTCATTTCGTTGCAAGCGGGTTTTTAAGTACTCTGGAGTCATTTCGTTGCAAGGGGGTTTTTAAGTGGCCTGGAGTCATTTCCTTGCAAGCGGGTTTTTAAATGCTCGGGAGTCATTTCGTTGCAGGGGTGTTTTTACGTGCTCTGGAGTCATTTCGTTGCAAGCGGGTTTTTAAGTGCTCTGAAGGCATTTCGTTTTAAGCGGGTTTTTACGTGTTCTGGAGTCATTTCGGTGCAAGCGGGTTTTTACATACTTCTCAGACATTTCACTGGAAGCGGGTTTATTAAGTGCTCTGTAGGCATATCGTTGCAAGCGGGTTTTTAAGTACTCTGGAGTCATTTCGTTGCAAGCGGGTTTTTACGTGCTCTGGAGTCATTTCGTTGCAAGCGGGTTTTTACATACTTCTCTGACATTTCACTGGAAGCGGGTTTATTAAGTGCTCTGTAGGCATATCGTTGCAAGCGGGTTTTTAAGTACTCTGGAGTCATTTCGTTGCAAGCGGGTTTTTACGTGCTCTGGAGTCATTTCGTTGCAAGCGGGTTTTTACATACTTCTCTGACATTTAACTGGAAGCGGGTTTTTTAAGTGCTCTGGAGTCATTTCGTTGCAAGCGGGGTTTTACGTGCTCTGGAGTCATTTCGTTGCAAGCGGGTTTTTACGTGCGCTGGAGTCATTTCGTTGGAAGCGGGTTTTTAAGTGCTCTGGAGTCATTTCATTGCAGGCGGGTTTTTAAGTGCTCTGAAGGCATTTCGTTGTAAGCGTGTTTTTAAGTGCTCTGGAGTCATTTCGTTGCAAGCGGGTTTTTACGTGTTCTGGAGTCATTTCGTTGCAAGCGGGTTTTTACATACTTCTCAGACATTTCACTGGAAGCGGGTTTTTTAAGTGCTCTGTAGGCATTTCGTTGCAAGCGGGGTTTTAAGTACTCTGGAGTCATTTCGTTGCAAGCGGGTTTTTACCTGCTCTGGAGTCATTTCGTTGCAAGCGGGTTTTTAAATACTTCTCTGACATTTAACTGGAAGCGAGTTTTTTAAGTGCTCTGGAGTCATTTTGTTGGAAGCGGGTTTTTAAGTACTCTGGAGTCATTTCGTTGCAAGCGGGTTTTTAAGTGCTCTGGAGTCATTTCGTTGCAAGCGGGTTTTTAAATACTTCTCTGACATTTAACTGGAAGCGAGTTTTTTAAGTGCTCTGTAGGCATATCGTTGCAAGCGAGTTTTAAAGGACTCTGGAGTCATTTCGTTGCAAGCGGGTTTTTACGTGCTCTGGAGTCATTTCGTTGCTAGCGGGTTTTTACGTGCTCTGGAGTCATTTCGTTGCAGGCAGGTTTTTACATACTTCTCAGACATTTCACTGGAAGCGGGTTTTTTAAGTGCTCTGTAGGCATTTCGTTGCAAGCGGGTTTTTAAGTACTCTGGAGTCATTTCGTTGCAAGCGGGTTTTTAAGTGCTCTGGATTCATTTCGTTGCAAGCGGGTTTTTAAGTGCTCTGGAGTCATTTCGTTGCAGGCGGGTTTTTAAGTGGCCTGGAGTCATTTCCTTGCAAGCGGGTTTTTAAATGCTCTGGAGTCATTTCGTTGCAGGGGGGTTTTACGTGCTCTGGAGTCATTTCGGTGCAAGCGGGTTTTTACATACTTCTCAGACATTTCACTGGAAGCGGGTTTATTAAGTACTCTGTAGGCATATCGTTGCAAGCGGGTTTTTAAGTACTCTGGAGTCATTTCGTTGCAAGCGGGTTTTTACGTGCTCTGGAGTCATTTCGTTGCAAGCGGGTTTTTACATACTTCTCAGACATTTCACTGGAAGCGGGTTTTTTAAGTGCTCTGTAGGCATTTCGTTGCAAGCGGGGTTTTAAGTACTCTGGAGTCATTTCGTTGCAAGCGGGTTTTTACCTGCTCTGGAGTCATTTCGTTGCAAGCGGGTTTTTACATACTTCTCTGACATTTTACTGGAAGCGAGTTTTTTAAGTGCTCTGGAGTCATTTTGTTGGAAGCGGGTTTTTAAGTACTCTGGAGTCATTTCGTTGCAAGCGGGTTTTTAAGTGCTCTGGAGTCATTTCGTTGCAAGCGGGTGTTTAAGTGCTCTGGAGTCATTTCGTTGCGAGCGTGTTTTTAAGTGCTCTGGAGTCATTTCGTTGCAAGCGGGTTTTTAAGTGCTCTGGAGTCATTTCGTTGCAAGCGGGTTGTTACGTGCTCTGGAGTCATTTCGTTGCTAGCGGGTTTTTACGTGCTCTGGAGTCATTTCTTTGCAAGCGGGTTTTTACGTGCTCTGGAGTCATTTCGTTGCTGGCGGGTTTTTACGTGCTCTGGAGTCATTTCGTTGCAAGCGGGTTTTTAAGTGCTCTGGAGTAATTTCGTTGCAAACGGGTTTTTAAGTGCTCTGGAGTCATTTCGTTGCAAGCGGGTTTTTAAGTGTTCTGGAGTCATTTCGTTGCAAGCGCGTTTTTAAGTGTTCTGAAGTCATTTCCTTGCAAGCGAGTTTTTAAGTTTTCTGGAGTCATTTGGTTGCAAGCGGGTTTTTACATACTTCTCAGACATTTCACTGGAAGCGGGTTTTTTAAGTGCTCTGTAGGCATATCGTTGCAAGCGGGTTTTAAAGGACTCTGGAGTCATTTCGTTGCAAGCGGGTTTTTACATGCTCTGGAGTCATTTCGTTGCTAGCGGGTTTTTACGTGCTCTGGAGTCATTTCGTTGCAAGCGGGTTTTTACATACTTCTCAGACATTTCACTGGAAGCGGGTTTTTTAAGTGCTCTGTAGGCATTTCGTTGCAAGCGGGTTTTTCAGTACTCTGGAGTCATTTCGTTGGAAGCGGGTTTTTAAGTGCTCTGGAGTCATTTCATTGCAGGCGGGTTTTTAAGTGCTCTGAAGGCATTTCGTTGTAAGCGTGTTTTTAAGTGCTCTGGAGTCATTTCGTTGCAAGCGGGTTTTTACGTGTTCTGGAGTCATTTCGTTGCAAGCGGGTTTTTACATACTTCTCAGACATTTCACTGGAAGCGGGTTTTTTAAGTGCTCTGTAGGCATTTCGTTGCAAGCGGGGTTTTAAGTACTCTGGAGTCATTTCGTTGCAAGCGGGTTTTTACATGCTCTGGAGTCATTTCGTTGCAAGCGGGTTTTTGCATACTTCTCTGACATTTTAATGGAAGCGAGTTTTTTAAGTGCTCTGGAGTCATTTTGTTGGAAGCGGGTTTTTAAGTACTCTGGAGTCATTTCGTTGCAAGCGGGTTTTTAAGTGCTCTGGAGTCATTTCGTTGCAAGCGGGTGTTTAAGTGCTCTGGAGTCATTTCGTTGCAAGCGTGTTTTTAAGTGCTCTGGAGTCATTTCGTTGCAAGCGGGTTTTTAAGTGCTCTGGAGTCATTTCGTTGCTAGCGGGTTTTTAAGTGCTCTGGAGTCAATTCGTTGCTAGCGGGTTTTTACGTGCTCTAGAGTCATTTCGTTGCAAGCGGGTTTTTACGTGCTCTGGAGTCATTTCGTTGCTAGCAGGTTTTTACGTGCTCTGGAGTCATTTCGTTGCAAGCGGGTTTTTAAGTGCTCTGGAGTAATTTCGTTGCAAGCGGGTTTTTAAGTGCTCTGGAGTCATTTCGTTGCAAGCGGGTTTTTAAGTGTTCTGGAGTCATTTCGTTGCAAGCGGGTTTTTAAGTGCTCTGGAGTCATTTCTTTGCAAGCGGGTTTTTAAGTGCTCTGGAGTCATTTCGTTGCAAGCGGGTTTTTAAGTGTTCTGGAGTCATTTCGTTGCAAGCGGGTTTTTAAGGGCTCTGGAGTCATTTCGTTGCAAGCGGGTTTTTAAGTGCTCTGGAGTCATGTCTTTGCAAGCGGGTTTTTACATACTTATCAGACATTTCACTGGAAGCGGGTTTTTTAAGTGCTCTGTAGGCATTTCGTTGCAAGCGGGTTTTCAAGTACTCTGGAGTCATTTTGTTGCAAGCGGGTTTTTATATGCTCAGGAGTCATTTCGTTACAAGCGGGTTTTTACATACTTCTCTGACATTTAACTGGAAGCGAGTTTTTTAATTGCTCTGGAGCCATTTCGTTGCAAGCGGGTTTTTACATACTTCTCAGACATTTCACTGGAAGCGGGTTTTTAAGTGCTCTGGAGTCATTTCGTTGCAAGCGGGTTTTTACGTGCTCTGGAGTCATTTCGTTGCTAGCGGGTTTTTACGTGCTCTGGAGTCATTTCGTTGCAAGCGGGTTTTTAAGTGCTCTGGAGTAATTTCGTTGCAAACGGGTTTTTAAGTGCTCTGGAGTCATTTCGTTGCAAGCGGGTTTTTAAGTGTTCTGGAGTCATTTCGTTGCAAGCGCGTTTTTGAGTGTTCTGAAGTCATTTCCTTGCAAGCGAGTTTTTAAGTGCTCTGGAGTCATTTCGTTGCAAGCGGGTTTTTAAGTCCTCTGGAGTCATTTCATTGCAAACGGGTTTTTAAGTGTTCTGGAGTCATTTGGTTGCAAGCGGGTTTTTACATACTTCTCAGACATTTCACTGGAAGCGGGTTTTTTAAGTGCTCTGTAGGCATATCGTTGCAAGCGAGTTTTAAAGGACTCTGGAGTCATTTCGTTGCAAGCGGGTTTTTACGTGCTCTGGAGTCATTTCGTTGCTAGCGGGTTTTTACGTGCTCTGGAGTCATTTCCTTGCAGGCGGGTTTTTACGTACTTCTCAGACATTTCACTGGAAGCGGGTTTTTTAAGTGCTCTGTAGGCATTTCGTTGCAAGCGGGTTTTTAAGTACTCTGGAGTCATTTCGTTGCAAGCGGGTTTTTAAGTGCTCTGGATTCATTTCGTTGCAAGCGGGTTTTTAAGTGCTCTGGAGTCATTTCGTTGCAGGCGGGTTTTTAAGTGGCCTGGAGTCATTTCCTTGCAAGCGGGTTTTTAAATGCTCTGGAGTCATTTCGTTGCAGGGGGGTTTTTACGTGCTCTGGAGTCATTTCGGTGCAAGCGGGTTTTTACATACTTCTCTGACATTTAACTGGAAGCGGGTTTTTTAAGTGCTCTGGAGTCATTTCGTTCAAGCGGGGTTTTACGTGCTCTGGAGTCATTTCGTTGCAAGCGGATTTTTACGTGCTCTGGAGTCATTTCGTTGCAAGCGGGTTTTTACATACTTCTCTGACATTTAACTGGAAGCGGGTTTTTTAAGTGCTCTGGAGTCATTTCGTTCAAGCGGGGTTTTACGTGCTCTGGAGTCATTTCGTTGCAAGCGGGTTTTAACGTGCGCTGGAGTCATTTCGTTGGAAGCGGGTTTTTAAGTGCTCTGGAGTCATTTCATTGCAGGCGGGTTTTTAAGTGCTCTGAAGGCATTTCGTTGTAAGCGTGTTTTTAAGTGCTCTGGAGTCATTTCGTTGCAAGCAGGTTTTTACGTGTTCTGGAGTCATTTCGTTGCAAGCGGGTTTTTAAGTGCTCTGGAGTCATTTCGTTGCAAGCGGGTTTTTACGTGCTCTGGAGTCATTTCGTTGCAAGCGGGTTTTTAAGTGCTCTGGAGTCATTTCGTTGCAAGCGGGTTTTTACGTGCTCTGGAGTCATTTCGTTGCTAGCGGGTTTTTACGTGCTCTGGAGTCATTTCGTTGCAAGCGGGTTTTTACGTGCTCTGGAGTCATTTCGTTCCTAGCGGGTTTTTACGTGCTCTGGAGTCATTTCGTTGCAAGCGGGTTTTTAAGTGCTCTGGAGTAATTTCGTTGCAAGCGGGTTTTTACGTGCTCTGGAGTCATTTCGTTGCAAGCGGGTTTTTACGTGCTCTGGAGTCATTTCGTTGCTAGCGGGTTTTTACGTGCTCTGGAGTCATTTCGTTGCAAGCGGGTTTTTAAGTGCTCTGGAGTAATTTCGTTGCAAGCGGGTTTTTAAGTGCTCTGGAGTCATTTCGTTGCAAGCGGGTTTTTAAGTGTTCTGGAGTCATTTCGTTGCAAGCGGGTTTTTAAGTGCTCTGGAGTCATTTCGTTGCAAGCGGGTTTTTAAGTGTTCTGGAGTCATTTCGTTGCAAGCGGGTTTTTAAGTGCTCTGGAGTCATTTCGTTGCAAGATGGTTTTTAAGTGCTCTGGAGTCATGTCTTTGCAAGCGGGTTTTTACATACTTCTCAGACATTTCACTGGAAGCGGGTTTTTAAGTGCTCTGGAGTCATTTCGTTGCAAGCGGGTTTTTACGTGCTCTGGAGTCATTTCGTTGCAAGCGGGTTTTTAAGTGCTCTGGAGTCATTTCGTTGCAGGGGGGTTTTTACGTGCTCTGGAGTCATTACGTTGCAAGCGGGTTTTTAAGTGCTCTGAAGGCATTTCGTTGTAAGCGGGTTTTTACGTGTTCTGGAGTCATTTCGGTGCAAGCGGGTTTTTACATACTTCTCAGACATTTCACTGGAAGCGGGTTTATTAAGTGCTCTGTAGGCATATCGTTGTAAGCGGGTTTTTAAGTACTCTGGAGTCATTTCGTTGCAAGCGGGTTTTTACGTGCTCTGGAGTCATTTCGTTGCAAGCGGGTTTTTACATACTTCTCTGACATTTCACTGGAAGCAGGTTTAAGTGCTCTGTAGGCATATCGCTGCAAGCGGGTTTTTAAGTACACTGGAGTCATTTCGTTGCAAGCGGGTTTTTACGTGCTCTGGAGTCATTTCGTTGCAAGCGGGTTTTTACATACTTCTCTGACATTTAACTGGAAGCGAGTTTTTTAAGTGCTCTGGAGTCATTTCGTTGCAAGCGGGTTTTTACATACTTCTCAGACATTTCACTGGAAGCGGGTTTTTAAGTGCTCTGGAGTCATTTCGTTGCAAGCGGGTTTTTACGTGCTCTGGAGTCATTTCGTTGCAAGCGGGTTTTTAAGTGCTCTGGAGTCATTTCGTTGCAAGCGAGTTTGTAAGTGCTCTGTAATCATTTCGTTGCAAGCGAATTTTTAAGTGCTCTGAAGGCATTTCGTTGTAAGCGGGTTTGTACATGTTGTGGAGTCATTTCGGTGCAAGCGGGTTTTTACATACTTCTCAGACATTTCACTGGAAGCGGGTTTATTAAGTGCTCTGTAGGCATATCGTTGCAAGCGGGTTTTTAAGTACTCTGGAATCATTTCGTTGCAAGCGGATTTTTACGTGCTCTGGAGTCATTTATTTGCAAGCGGGTTTTTACATACTTCTCTGACATTTAACTGGATGCGGGTTTTTTAAGTGCTCTGGAGTCATTTCGTTGCAAGCGGGGTTTTACGTGCTCTGGAGTCATTTCGTTGCAAGCGGGTTTTTACATACTTCTCTGACATTTAACTGGAAGCGAGTTTTTTAAGTGCTCTGGAGTCATTTCGCTGGAAGCTGGTTTTTACATACTTCTCAGACATTTCACTGGAAGCGGGTTTTTTAAGTGCTCTGGAGTCATTTCGTTCCAAGCGGGTTTTTAAGTACTCTGGAGTCATTTCGTTGTAAGCGGGTTTTTAAGTGCTCTGGAGTCATTTCGTTGCAAAGGGTTTTTAAGTGCTCTGGAGTCATTTCGTTGCAAGCGGATTTTTACGTGCTCTGGAGTCATTTCGTTGCAAGCGGGTTTTTACGTGCTCTGGAGTCATTTCGTTGCAAGCGGGTTTTTAAGTGCTCTGGAGTCATTTCGTTGCAAGGGGGTTTTTAAGTGTTCTGGAGTCATTTCGTTGCAAGCGGGTTTTTAAGTACTCTGGAGTCATTTCGTTGCAAGGGGGTTTTTAAGTGGCCTGGAGTCATTTCCTTGCAAGCGGGTTTTTAAATGCTCGGGAGTCATTTCGTTGCAGGGGTGTTTTTACGTGCTCTGGAGTCATTTCGTTGCAAGCGGGTTTTTAAGTGCTCTGAAGGCATTTCGTTTTAAGCGGGTTTTTACGTGTTCTGGAGTCATTTCGGTGCAAGCGGGTTTTTACATACTTCTCAGACATTTCACTGGAAGCGGGTTTATTAAGTGCTCTGTAGGCATATCGTTGCAAGCGGGTTTTTAAGTACTCTGGAGTCATTTCGTTGCAAGCGGGTTTTTACGTGCTCTGGAGTCATTTCGTTGCAAGCGGGTTTTTACATACTTCTCTGACATTTCACTGGAAGCGGGTTTATTAAGTGCTCTGTAGGCATATCGTTGCAAGCGGGTTTTTAAGTACTCTGGAGTCATTTCGTTGCAAGCGGGTTTTTACGTGCTCTGGAGTCATTTCGTTGCAAGCGGGTTTTTACATACTTCTCTGACATTTAACTGGAAGCGGGTTTTTTAAGTGCTCTGGAGTCATTTCGTTGCAAGCGGGGTTTTACGTGCTCTGGAGTCATTTCGTTGCAAGCGGGTTTTTACGTGCGCTGGAGTCATTTCGTTGGAAGCGGGTTTTTAAGTGCTCTGGAGTCATTTCATTGCAGGCGGGTTTTTAAGTGCTCTGAAGGCATTTCGTTGTAAGCGTGTTTTTAAGTGCTCTGGAGTCATTTCGTTGCAAGCGGGTTTTTACGTGTTCTGGAGTCATTTCGTTGCAAGCGGGTTTTTACATACTTCTCAGACATTTCACTGGAAGCGGGTTTTTTAAGTGCTCTGTAGGCATTTCGTTGCAAGCGGGGTTTTAAGTACTCTGGAGTCATTTCGTTGCAAGCGGGTTTTTACCTGCTCTGGAGTCATTTCGTTGCAAGCGGGTTTTTAAATACTTCTCTGACATTTAACTGGAAGCGAGTTTTTTAAGTGCTCTGGAGTCATTTTGTTGGAAGCGGGTTTTTAAGTACTCTGGAGTCATTTCGTTGCAAGCGGGTTTTTAAGTGCTCTGGAGTCATTTCGTTGCAAGCGGGTTTTTAAATACTTCTCTGACATTTAACTGGAAGCGAGTTTTTTAAGTGCTCTGTAGGCATATCGTTGCAAGCGAGTTTTAAAGGACTCTGGAGTCATTTCGTTGCAAGCGGGTTTTTACGTGCTCTGGAGTCATTTCGTTGCTAGCGGGTTTTTACGTGCTCTGGAGTCATTTCGTTGCAGGCAGGTTTTTACATACTTCTCAGACATTTCACTGGAAGCGGGTTTTTTAAGTGCTCTGTAGGCATTTCGTTGCAAGCGGGTTTTTAAGTACTCTGGAGTCATTTCGTTGCAAGCGGGTTTTTAAGTGCTCTGGATTCATTTCGTTGCAAGCGGGTTTTTAAGTGCTCTGGAGTCATTTCGTTGCAGGCGGGTTTTTAAGTGGCCTGGAGTCATTTCCTTGCAAGCGGGTTTTTAAATGCTCTGGAGTCATTTCGTTGCAGGGGGGTTTTACGTGCTCTGGAGTCATTTCGGTGCAAGCGGGTTTTTACATACTTCTCAGACATTTCACTGGAAGCGGGTTTATTAAGTACTCTGTAGGCATATCGTTGCAAGCGGGTTTTTAAGTACTCTGGAGTCATTTCGTTGCAAGCGGGTTTTTACGTGCTCTGGAGTCATTTCGTTGCAAGCGGGTTTTTACATACTTCTCAGACATTTCACTGGAAGCGGGTTTTTTAAGTGCTCTGTAGGCATTTCGTTGCAAGCGGGGTTTTAAGTACTCTGGAGTCATTTCGTTGCAAGCGGGTTTTTACCTGCTCTGGAGTCATTTCGTTGCAAGCGGGTTTTTACATACTTCTCTGACATTTTACTGGAAGCGAGTTTTTTAAGTGCTCTGGAGTCATTTTGTTGGAAGCGGGTTTTTAAGTACTCTGGAGTCATTTCGTTGCAAGCGGGTTTTTAAGTGCTCTGGAGTCATTTCGTTGCAAGCGGGTGTTTAAGTGCTCTGGAGTCATTTCGTTGCGAGCGTGTTTTTAAGTGCTCTGGAGTCATTTCGTTGCAAGCGGGTTTTTAAGTGCTCTGGAGTCATTTCGTTGCAAGCGGGTTGTTACGTGCTCTGGAGTCATTTCGTTGCTAGCGGGTTTTTACGTGCTCTGGAGTCATTTCTTTGCAAGCGGGTTTTTACGTGCTCTGGAGTCATTTCGTTGCTGGCGGGTTTTTACGTGCTCTGGAGTCATTTCGTTGCAAGCGGGTTTTTAAGTGCTCTGGAGTAATTTCGTTGCAAACGGGTTTTTAAGTGCTCTGGAGTCATTTCGTTGCAAGCGGGTTTTTAAGTGTTCTGGAGTCATTTCGTTGCAAGCGCGTTTTTAAGTGTTCTGAAGTCATTTCCTTGCAAGCGAGTTTTTAAGTTTTCTGGAGTCATTTGGTTGCAAGCGGGTTTTTACATACTTCTCAGACATTTCACTGGAAGCGGGTTTTTTAAGTGCTCTGTAGGCATATCGTTGCAAGCGGGTTTTAAAGGACTCTGGAGTCATTTCGTTGCAAGCGGGTTTTTACATGCTCTGGAGTCATTTCGTTGCTAGCGGGTTTTTACGTGCTCTGGAGTCATTTCGTTGCAAGCGGGTTTTTACATACTTCTCAGACATTTCACTGGAAGCGGGTTTTTTAAGTGCTCTGTAGGCATTTCGTTGCAAGCGGGTTTTTCAGTACTCTGGAGTCATTTCGTTGGAAGCGGGTTTTTAAGTGCTCTGGAGTCATTTCATTGCAGGCGGGTTTTTAAGTGCTCTGAAGGCATTTCGTTGTAAGCGTGTTTTTAAGTGCTCTGGAGTCATTTCGTTGCAAGCGGGTTTTTACGTGTTCTGGAGTCATTTCGTTGCAAGCGGGTTTTTAAATACTTCTCTGACATTTAACTGGAAGCGAGTTTTTTAAGTGCTCTGGAGTCATTTTGTTGGAAGCGGGTTTTTAAGTACTCTGGAGTCATTTCGTTGCAAGCGGGTTTTTACCTGCTCTGGAGTCATTTCGTTGCAAGCGGGTTTTTAAATACTTCTCTGACATTTAACTGGAAGCGAGTTTTTTAAGTGCTCTGGAGTCATTTTGTTGGAAGCGGGTTTTTAAGTACTCTGGAGTCATTTCGTTGCAAGCGGGTTTTTAAGTGCTCTGGAGTCATTTCGTTGCAAGCGGGTTTTTAAATACTTCTCTGACATTTAACTGGAAGCGAGTTTTTTAAGTGCTCTGTAGGCATATCGTTGCAAGCGAGTTTTAAAGGACTCTGGAGTCATTTCGTTGCAAGCGGGTTTTTACGTGCTCTGGAGTCATTTCGTTGCTAGCGGGTTTTTACGTGCTCTGGAGTCATTTCGTTGCAGGCAGGTTTTTACATACTTCTCAGACATTTCACTGGAAGCGGGTTTTTTAAGTGCTCTGTAGGCATTTCGTTGCAAGCGGGTTTTTAAGTACTCTGGAGTCATTTCGTTGCAAGCGGGTTTTTAAGTGCTCTGGATTCATTTCGTTGCAAGCGGGTTTTTAAGTGCTCTGGAGTCATTTCGTTGCAGGCGGGTTTTTAAGTGGCCTGGAGTCATTTCCTTGCAAGCGGGTTTTTAAATGCTCTGGAGTCATTTCGTTGCAGGGGGGTTTTACGTGCTCTGGAGTCATTTCGGTGCAAGCGGGTTTTTACATACTTCTCAGACATTTCACTGGAAGCGGGTTTATTAAGTACTCTGTAGGCATATCGTTGCAAGCGGGTTTTTAAGTACTCTGGAGTCATTTCGTTGCAAGCGGGTTTTTACGTGCTCTGGAGTCATTTCGTTGCAAGCGGGTTTTTACATACTTCTCAGACATTTCACTGGAAGCGGGTTTTTTAAGTGCTCTGTAGGCATTTCGTTGCAAGCGGGGTTTTAAGTACTCTGGAGTCATTTCGTTGCAAGCGGGTTTTTACCTGCTCTGGAGTCATTTCGTTGCAAGCGGGTTTTTACATACTTCTCTGACATTTTACTGGAAGCGAGTTTTTTAAGTGCTCTGGAGTCATTTTGTTGGAAGCGGGTTTTTAAGTACTCTGGAGTCATTTCGTTGCAAGCGGGTTTTTAAGTGCTCTGGAGTCATTTCGTTGCAAGCGGGTGTTTAAGTGCTCTGGAGTCATTTCGTTGCGAGCGTGTTTTTAAGTGCTCTGGAGTCATTTCGTTGCAAGCGGGTTTTTAAGTGCTCTGGAGTCATTTCGTTGCAAGCGGGTTGTTACGTGCTCTGGAGTCATTTCGTTGCTAGCGGGTTTTTACGTGCTCTGGAGTCATTTCTTTGCAAGCGGGTTTTTACGTGCTCTGGAGTCATTTCGTTGCTGGCGGGTTTTTACGTGCTCTGGAGTCATTTCGTTGCAAGCGGGTTTTTAAGTGCTCTGGAGTAATTTCGTTGCAAACGGGTTTTTAAGTGCTCTGGAGTCATTTCGTTGCAAGCGGGTTTTTAAGTGTTCTGGAGTCATTTCGTTGCAAGCGCGTTTTTAAGTGTTCTGAAGTCATTTCCTTGCAAGCGAGTTTTTAAGTTTTCTGGAGTCATTTGGTTGCAAGCGGGTTTTTACATACTTCTCAGACATTTCACTGGAAGCGGGTTTTTTAAGTGCTCTGTAGGCATATCGTTGCAAGCGGGTTTTAAAGGACTCTGGAGTCATTTCGTTGCAAGCGGGTTTTTACATGCTCTGGAGTCATTTCGTTGCTAGCGGGTTTTTACGTGCTCTGGAGTCATTTCGTTGCAAGCGGGTTTTTACATACTTCTCAGACATTTCACTGGAAGCGGGTTTTTTAAGTGCTCTGTAGGCATTTCGTTGCAAGCGGGTTTTTCAGTACTCTGGAGTCATTTCGTTGGAAGCGGGTTTTTAAGTGCTCTGGAGTCATTTCATTGCAGGCGGGTTTTTAAGTGCTCTGAAGGCATTTCGTTGTAAGCGTGTTTTTAAGTGCTCTGGAGTCATTTCGTTGCAAGCGGGTTTTTACGTGTTCTGGAGTCATTTCGTTGCAAGCGGGTTTTTACATACTTCTCAGACATTTCACTGGAAGCGGGTTTTTTAAGTGCTCTGTAGGCATTTCGTTGCAAGCGGGGTTTTAAGTACTCTGGAGTCATTTCGTTGCAAGCGGGTTTTTACATGCTCTGGAGTCATTTCGTTGCAAGCGGGTTTTTACATACTTCTCTGACATTTTAATGGAAGCGAGTTTTTTAAGTGCTCTGGAGTCATTTTGTTGGAAGCGGGTTTTTAAGTACTCTGGAGTCATTTCGTTGCAAGCGGGTTTTTAAGTGCTCTGGAGTCATTTCGTTGCAAGCGGGTGTTTAAGTGCTCTGGAGTCATTTCGTTGCAAGCGTGTTTTTAAGTGCTCTGGAGTCATTTCGTTGCAAGCGGGTTTTTAAGTGCTCTGGAGTCATTTCGTTGCTAGCGGGTTTTTAAGTGCTCTGGAGTCAATTCGTTGCTAGCGGGTTTTTACGTGCTCTAGAGTCATTTCGTTGCAAGCGGGTTTTTACGTGCTCTGGAGTCATTTCGTTGCTAGCAGGTTTTTACGTGCTCTGGAGTCATTTCGTTGCAAGCGGGTTTTTAAGTGCTCTGGAGTAATTTCGTTGCAAGCGGGTTTTTAAGTGCTCTGGAGTCATTTCGTTGCAAGCGGGTTTTTAAGTGTTCTGGAGTCATTTCGTTGCAAGCGGGTTTTTAAGTGCTCTGGAGTCATTTCTTTGCAAGCGGGTTTTTAAGTGCTCTGGAGTCATTTCGTTGCAAGCGGGTTTTTAAGTGTTCTGGAGTCATTTCGTTGCAAGCGGGTTTTTAAGGGCTCTGGAGTCATTTCGTTGCAAGCGGGTTTTTAAGTGCTCTGGAGTCATGTCTTTGCAAGCGGGTTTTTACATACTTATCAGACATTTCACTGGAAGCGGGTTTTTTAAGTGCTCTGTAGGCATTTCGTTGCAAGCGGGTTTTCAAGTACTCTGGAGTCATTTTGTTGCAAGCGGGTTTTTATATGCTCAGGAGTCATTTCGTTACAAGCGGGTTTTTACATACTTCTCTGACATTTAACTGGAAGCGAGTTTTTTAATTGCTCTGGAGCCATTTCGTTGCAAGCGGGTTTTTACATACTTCTCAGACATTTCACTGGAAGCGGGTTTTTAAGTGCTCTGGAGTCATTTCGTTGCAAGCGGGTTTTTACGTGCTCTGGAGTCATTTCGTTGCTAGCGGGTTTTTACGTGCTCTGGAGTCATTTCGTTGCAAGCGGGTTTTTAAGTGCTCTGGAGTAATTTCGTTGCAAACGGGTTTTTAAGTGCTCTGGAGTCATTTCGTTGCAAGCGGGTTTTTAAGTGTTCTGGAGTCATTTCGTTGCAAGCGCGTTTTTGAGTGTTCTGAAGTCATTTCCTTGCAAGCGAGTTTTTAAGTGCTCTGGAGTCATTTCGTTGCAAGCGGGTTTTTAAGTCCTCTGGAGTCATTTCATTGCAAACGGGTTTTTAAGTGTTCTGGAGTCATTTGGTTGCAAGCGGGTTTTTACATACTTCTCAGACATTTCACTGGAAGCGGGTTTTTTAAGTGCTCTGTAGGCATATCGTTGCAAGCGAGTTTTAAAGGACTCTGGAGTCATTTCGTTGCAAGCGGGTTTTTACGTGCTCTGGAGTCATTTCGTTGCTAGCGGGTTTTTACGTGCTCTGGAGTCATTTCCTTGCAGGCGGGTTTTTACGTACTTCTCAGACATTTCACTGGAAGCGGGTTTTTTAAGTGCTCTGTAGGCATTTCGTTGCAAGCGGGTTTTTAAGTACTCTGGAGTCATTTCGTTGCAAGCGGGTTTTTAAGTGCTCTGGATTCATTTCGTTGCAAGCGGGTTTTTAAGTGCTCTGGAGTCATTTCGTTGCAGGCGGGTTTTTAAGTGGCCTGGAGTCATTTCCTTGCAAGCGGGTTTTTAAATGCTCTGGAGTCATTTCGTTGCAGGGGGGTTTTTACGTGCTCTGGAGTCATTTCGGTGCAAGCGGGTTTTTACATACTTCTCTGACATTTAACTGGAAGCGGGTTTTTTAAGTGCTCTGGAGTCATTTCGTTCAAGCGGGGTTTTACGTGCTCTGGAGTCATTTCGTTGCAAGCGGGTTTTTACGTGCTCTGGAGTCATTTCGTTGCAAGCGGGTTTTTACATACTTCTCTGACATTTAACTGGAAGCGGGTTTTTTAAGTGCTCTGGAGTCATTTCGTTCAAGCGGGGTTTTACGTGCTCTGGAGTCATTTCGTTGCAAGCGGGTTTTTACGTGCGCTGGAGTCATTTCGTTGGAAGCGGGTTTTTAAGTGCTCTGGAGTCATTTCATTGCAGGCGGGTTTTTAAGTGCTCTGAAGGCATTTCGTTGTAAGCGTGTTTTTAAGTGCTCTGGAGTCATTTCGTTGCAAGCAGGTTTTTACGTGTTCTGGAGTCATTTCGTTGCAAGCGGGTTTTTACATACTTCTCAGACATTTCACTGGAAGCGGGTTTTTTAAGTGCTCTGTAGGCATTTCGTTGCAAGCGGGGTTTTAAGTACTCTGGAGTCATTTCGTTGCAAGCGGGTTTTTACATGCTCTGGAGTCATTTCGTTGCAAGCGGGTTTTTACATACTTCTCTGACATTTTACTGGAAGCGAGTTTTTTAAGTGCTCTGGAGTCATTTTGTTGGAAGCGGGTTTTTAAGTACTCTGGAGTCATTTCGTTTCAAGCGGGTTTTTAAGTGCTCTGGAGTCATTTCGTTGCAAGCGGGTGTTTAAGTGCTCTGGAGTCATTTCGTTGCAAGCGTGTTTTTAAGTGCTCTGGAGTCATTTCGTTGCAAGCGGGTTTTTAAGTGCTCTGGAGTCATTTCGTTGCAAGCGGGTTTTTACGTGCTCTGGAGTCATTTCGTTGCTAGCGGGTTTTTACGTGCTCTGGAGTCATTTCGTTGCAAGCGGGTTTTTACGTGCTCTGGAGTCATTTCGTTGCTAGCGGGTTTTTACGTGCTCTGGAGTCATTTCGTTGCAAGCGGGTTTTTACGTGCTCTGGAGTCATTTCGTTGCAAGCGGGTTTTTAAGTCCTCTCGAGTCATTTCGTTGCAAACGGGTTTTTAAGTGTTCTGGAGTCATTTGGTTGCAAGCGGGTTTTTACATACTTCTCAGACATTTCACTGGAAGCGGGTTTTTTAAGTGCTCTGTAGGCATATCGTTGCAAGCGAGTTTTAAAGGACTCTGGAGTCATTTCGTTGCAAGCGGGTTTTTACGTGCTCTGGAGTCATTTCGTTGCTAGCGGGTTTTTACGTGCTCTGGAGTCATTTCGTTGCAGGCAGGTTTTTACATACTTCTCAGACATTTCACTGGAAGCGGGTTTTTTAAGTGCTCTGTAGGCATTTCGTTGCAAGCGGGTTTTTAAGTACTCTGGAGTCATTTCGTTGCAAGCGGGTTTTTAAGTGCTCTGGATTCATTTCGTTGCAAGCGGGTTTTTAAGTGCTCTGGAGTCATTTCGTTGCAGGCGGGTTTTTAAGTGGCCTGGAGTCATTTCCTTGCAAGCGGGTTTTTAAATGCTCTGGAGTCATTTCGTTGCAGGGGGGGTTTACGTGCTCTGGAGTCATTTCGGTGCAAGCGGGTTTTTACATACTTCTCAGACATTTCACTGGAAGCGGGTTTATTAAGTGCTCTGTAGGCATATCGTTGCAAGCGGGTTTTTAAGTACTCTGGAGTCATTTCGTTGCAAGCGGGTTTTTACGTGCTCTGGAGTCATTTCGTTGCAAGCGGGTTTTTACATACTTCTCTGACATTTAACTGGAAGCGGGTTTTTTAAGTGCTCTGGAGTCATTTCGTTCAAGCGGGGTTTTACGTGCTCTGGAGTCATTTCGTTGCAAGCGGGTTTTTACGTGCGCTGGAGTCATTTCGTTGGAAGCGGGTTTTTAAGTGCTCTGGAGTCATTTCATTGCAGGCGGGTTTTTAAGTGCTCTGAAGGCATTTCGTTGTAAGCGTGTTTTTAAGTGCTCTGGAGTCATTTCGTTGCAAGCGGGTTTTTACGTGTTCTGGAGTCATTTCGTTGCAAGCGGGTTTTTACATACTTCTCAGACATTTCACTGGAAGCGGGTTTTTTAAGTGCTCTGTAGGCATTTCGTTGCAAGCGGGGTTTTAAGTACTCTGGAGTCATTTCGTTGCAAGCGGGTTTTTACATGCTCTGGAGTCATTTCGTTGCAAGCGGGTTTTTACATACTTCTCTGACATTTTACTGGAAGCGAGTTTTTTAAGTGCTCTGGAGTCATTTTGTTGGAAGCGGGTTTTTAAGTACTCTGGAGTCATTTCGTTGCAAGCGGGTTTTTAAGTGCTCTGGAGTCATTTCGTTGCAAGCGGGTGTTTAAGTGCTCTGGAGTCATTTCGTTACAAGCGTGTTTTTAAGTGCTCTGGAGTCATTTCGTTGCAAGCGGGTTTTTAAGTGCTCTGGAGTCATTTCGTTGCAAGCGGGTTTTTCAGTACTCTGGAGTCATTTCGTTGGAAGCGGGTTTTTAAGTGCTCTGGAGTCATTTCATTGCAGGCGGGTTTTTAAGTGCTCTGAAGGCATTTCGTTGTAAGCGTGTTTTTAAGTGCTCTGGAGTCATTTCGTTGCAAGCGGGTTTTTACGTGTTCTGGAGTCATTTCGTTGCAAGCGGGTTTTTACATACTTCTCAGACATTTCACTGGAAGCGGGTTTTTTAAGTGCTCTGTAGGCATTTCGTTGCAAGCGGGGTTTTAAGTACTCTGGAGTCATTTCGTTGCAAGCGGGTTTTTACATGCTCTGGAGTCATTTCGTTGCAAGCGGGTTTTTACATACTTCTCTGACATTTTACTGGAAGCGAGTTTTTTAAGTGCTCTGGAGTCATTTTGTTGGAAGCGGGTTTTTAAGTACTCTGGAGTCATTTCGTTGCAAGCGGGTTTTTAAGTGCTCTGGAGTCATTTCGTTGCAAGCGGGTGTTTAAGTGCTCTGGAGTCATTTCGTTGCAAGCGTGTTTTTAAGTGCTCTGGAGTCATTTCGTTGCAAGCGGGTTTTTAAGTGCTCTGGAGTCATTTCGTTGCTAGCGGGTTTTTAAGTGCTCTGGAGTCAATTCGTTGCTAGCGGGTTTTTACGTGCTCTGGAGTCATTTCGTTGCAAGCGGGTTTTTACGTGCTCTGGAGTCATTTCGTTGCTAGCAGGTTTTTACGTGCTCTGGAGTCATTTCGTTGCAAGCGGGTTTTTAAGTGCTCTGGAGTAATTTCGTTGCAAGCGGGTTTTTAAGTGCTCTGGAGTCATTTCGTTGCAAGTGGGTTTTTAAGTGTTCTGGAGTCATTTCGTTGCAAGCGGGTTTTTAAGTGCTCTGGAGTCATTTCGTTGCAAGCGGGTTTTTAAGTGCTCTGGAGTCATTTCGTTGCAAGCGGGTTTTTAAGTGTTCTGGAGTCATTTCGTTGCAAGCGGGTTTTTAAGGGCTCTGGAGTCATTTTGTTGCAAGCGGGTTTTTAAGTGCTCTGGAGTCATGTCTTTGCAAGCGGGTTTTTACATACTTATCAGACATTTCACTGGAAGCGGGTTTTTTAAGTGCTCTGTAGGCATTTCGTTGCAAGCGGGTTTTCAAGTACTCTGGAGTCATTTTGTTGCAAGCGGGTTTTTATATGCTCAGGAGTCATTTCGTTACAAGCGGGTTTTTACATACTTCTCTGACATTTAACTGGAAGCGAGTTTTTTAATTGCTCTGGAGCCATTTCGTTGCAAGCGGGTTTTTACATACTTCTCAGACATTTCACTGGAAGCGGGTTTTTAAGTGCTCTGGAGTCATTTCGTTGCAAGCGGGTTTTTACGTGCTCTGGAGTCATTTCGTTGCTAGCGGGTTTTTACGTGCTCTGGAGTCATTTCGTTGCAAGCGGGTTTTTAAGTGCTCTGGAGTAATTTCGTTGCAAACGGGTTTTTAAGTGCTCTGGAGTCATTTCGTTGCAAGCGGGTTTTTAAGTGTTCTGGAGTCATTTCGTTGCAAGCGCGTTTTTAAGTGTTCTGAAGTCATTTCCTTGCAAGCGAGTTTTTAAGTGCTCTGGAGTCATTTCGTTGCAAGCGGGTTTTTAAGTCCTCTGGAGTCATTTCGTTGCAAGGGGGTTTTACGTGCTCTGGAGTCATTTCGTTGCAAGCGGGTTTTTACGTGCGCTGGAGTCATTTCGTTGGAAGCGGGTTTTTAAGTGCTCTGGAGTCATTTCGTTGCAGGCGGGTTTTTAAGTGCTCTGAAGGCATTTCGTTGTAAGCGGGTTTTTAAGTGCTCTGGAGTCATTTCGTTGCAAGCGGGTTTTTACGTGTTCTGGAGTCATTTCGTTGCAAGCGGGTTTTTAAGTACTCTGGAGTCATTTCGTTGCAATCGGGTTTTTAAGTACTCTGGAGTCATTTCATTGCAAGCGGGTTTTTAAGTGCTCTGAAGGCATTTCTTTGTAAGCTGGTTTTTAAGTGCTCTGGAGTCATTTCGTTGCAAGCGGGTTTTTACGTGTTCTGGAGTCATTTCGTTGCAAGCGGGTTTTTACATACTTCTCAGACATTTCACTGGAAGCGGGTTTTTTTAAATGCTCTGTAGGCATTTCGTTGCAAGCGGGTTTTTAAGTACTCTGGAGTCATTTCGTTGCAAGCGGGTTTTTACGTGTTCTGGAGTCATTTCGTTGCAAGCGGGTTTTTACATACTTCTCTGACATTTAACTGGAAGCGAGTTTTTTAAGTGCTCTGGAGTCATTTCGCTGGAAGCTGGTTTTTACATACTTCTCAGACATTTCACTGGAAGCGGGTTTTTTAAGTGCTCTGGAGTCATTTCGTTCCAAGCGGGTTTTTAAGTACTCTGGAGTCATTTCGTTGTAAGCGGGTTTTTAAGTGCTCTGGAGTCATTTCGTTGCAAGCGGGTTTTTAAGTGCTCTGGAGTCATTTCGTTGCAAGCGGATTTTTACGTGCTCTGGAGTCATTTCGTTGCATGCGGGTTTTTACGTGCTCTGGAGTCATTTCGTTGCAAGCGGGTTTTTAAGTGCTCTGGAGTCATTTCGTAGCAAGCGGGTTTTTAAGTGCTCTGGAGTCATTTCGTTGCAAGCGGGATTTTAAGTGCTCTGGAGTCAATTCTTTGCAAGCGGGTTTTTATGTGCTCTGGAGTCATTTCGTTGCAAGGGGGTTTTTAAGTGTTCTGGAGTCATTTCTTTGCAAGCGGGTTTTTAAGTACTCTGGAGTCATTTCGTTGCAAGGGGGTTTTTAAGTGGCCTGGAGTCATTTCCTTGCAAGCGGGTTTTTAAATGCTCTGGAGTCATTTCGTTGCAGGGGTGTTTTTACGTGCTCTGGAGTCATTTCGTTGCAAGCGGGTTTTTAAGTGCTCTGAAGGCATTTCGTTGTAAGCGGGTTTTGACGTGTTCTGGAGTCATTTCGGTGCAAGCGGGTTTTTACATACTTCTCAGACATTTCACTGGAAGCGGGTTTATTAAGTGCTCTGTAGGCATATCGTTGCAAGCGGGTTTTTAAGTACTCTGGAGTCATTTCGTTGCAAGCGGGTTTTTACGTGCTCTGGAGTCATTTCGTTGCAAGCGGGTTTTTACATACTTCTCTGACATTTAACTGGAAGCGGGTTTTTTAAGTGCTCTGGAGTCATTTCGTTGCAAGCGGGGTTTTACGTGCTCTGGAGTCATTTCGTTGCAAGCGGGTTTTTACGTGCGCTGGAGTCATTTCGTTGGAAGCGGGTTTTTAAGTGCTCTGGAGTCATTTCATTGCAGGCGGGTTTTTAAGTGCTCTGAAGGCATTTCGTTGTAAGCGTGTTTTTAAGTGCTCTGGAGTCATTTCGTTGCAAGCGGGTTTTTACGTGTTCTGGAGTCATTTCGTTGCAAGCGGGTTTTTACATACTTCTCAGACATTTCACTGGAAGCGGGTTTTTTAAGTGCTCTGTAGGCATTTCGTTGCAAGCGGGGTTTTAAGTACTCTGGAGTCATTTCGTTGCAAGCGGGTTTTTACCTGCTCTGGAGTCATTTCGTTGCAAGCGGGTTTTTAAATACTTCTCTGACATTTAACTGGAAGCGAGTTTTTTAAGTGCTCTGGAGTCATTTTGTTGGAAGCGGGTTTTTAAGTACTCTGGAGTCATTTCGTTGCAAGCGGGTTTTTAAGTGCTCTGGAGTCATTTCGTTGCAAGCGGGTTTTTAAATACTTCTCTGACATTTAACTGGAAGCGAGTTTTTTAAGTGCTCTGTAGGCATATCGTTGCAAGCGAGTTTTAAAGGACTCTGGAGTCATTTCGTTGCAAGCGGGTTTTTACGTGCTCTGGAGTCATTTCGTTGCTAGCGGGTTTTTACGTGCTCTGGAGTCATTTCGTTGCAGGCGGGTTTTTACATACTTCTCAGACATTTCACTGGAAGCGGGTTTTTTAAGTGCTCTGTAGGCATTTCGTTGCAAGCGGGTTTTTAAGTACTCTGGAGTCATTTCGTTGCAAGCGGGTTTTTAAGTGCTCTGGATTCATTTCGTTGCAAGCGGGTTTTTAAGTGCTCTGGAGTCATTTCGTTGCAGGCGGGTTTTTAAGTGGCCTGGAGTCATTTCCTTGCAAGCGGGTTTTTAAATGCTCTGGAGTCATTTCGTTGCAGGGGGGTTTTTACGTGCTCTGGAGTCATTTCGGTGCAAGCGGGTTTTTACATACTTCTCAGACATTTCACTGGAAGCGAGTTTATTAAGTACTCTGTAGGCATATCGTTGCAAGCGGGTTTTTAAGTACTCTGGAGTCATTTCGTTGCAAGCGGGTTTTTACGTGCTCTGGAGTCATTTCGTTGCAAGCGGGTTTTTACATACTTCTCAGACATTTCACTGGAAGCGGGTTTTTTAAGTGCTCTGTAGGCATTTCGTTGCAAGCGGGGTTTTAAGTACTCTGGAGTCATTTCGTTGCAAGCGGGTTTTTACCTGCTCTGGAGTCATTTCGTTGCAAGCGGGTTTTTAAATACTTCTCTGACATTTAACTGGAAGCGAGTTTTTTAAGTGCTCTGGAGTCATTTTGTTGGAAGCGGGTTTTTAAGTACTCTGGAGTCATTTCGTTGCAAGCGGGTTTTTAAGTGCTCTGGAGTCATTTCGTTGCAAGCGGGTGTTTAAGTGCTCTGGAGTCATTTCGTTGCAAGCGTGTTTTTAAGTGCTCTGGAGTCATTTCGTTGCAAGCGGGTTTTTAAGTGCTCTGGAGTCATTTCGTTGCAAGCGGGTTGTTACGTGCTCTGGAGTCATTTCGTTGCTAGCGGGTTTTTACGTGCTCTGGAGTCATTTCGTTGCAAGCGGGTTTTTACGTGCTCTGGAGTCATTTCGTTGCTAGCGGGTTTTTACGTGCTCTGGAGTCATTTCGTTGCAAGCGGGTTTTTAAGTGCTCTGGAGTAATTTCGTTGCAAACGGGTTTTTAAGTGCTCTGGAGTCATTTCGTTGCAAGCGGGTTTTTAAGTGTTCTGGAGTCATTTCGTTGCAAGCGCGTTTTTAAGTGTTCTGAAGTCATTTCCTTGCAAGCGAGTTTTTAAGTTTTCTGGAGTCATTTGGTTGCAAGCGGGTTTTTACATACTTCTCAGACATTTCACTGGAAGCGGGTTTTTTAAGTGCTCTGTAGGCATATCGTTGCAAGCGGGTTTTAAAGGACTCTGGAGTCATTTCGTTGCAAGCGGGTTTTTACATGCTCTGGAGTCATTTCGTTGCTAGCGGGTTTTTACGTGCTCTGGAGTCATTTCGTTGCAAGCGGGTTTTTACATACTTCTCAGACATTTCACTGGAAGCGGGTTTTTTAAGTGCTCTGTAGGCATTTCGTTGCAAGCGGGTTTTTCAGTACTCTGTTGTCATTTCGTTGGAAGCGGGTTTTTAAGTGCTCTGGAGTCATTTCATTGCAGGCGGGTTTTTAAGTGCTCTGAAGGCATTTCGTTGTAAGCGTGTTTTTAAGTGCTCTGGAGTCATTTCGTTGCAAGCGGGTTTTTACGTGTTCTGGAGTCATTGCGTTGCAAGCGGGTTTTTACATACTTCTCAGACATTTCACTGGAAGCGGGTTTTTTAAGTGCTCTGTAGGCATTTCGTTGCAAGCGGGGTTTTAAGTACTCTGGAGTCATTTCGTTGCAAGCGGGTTTTTACATGCTCTGGAGTCATTTCGTTGCAAGCGGGTTTTTACATACTTCTCTGACATTTTACTGGAAGCGAGTTTTTTAAGTGCTCTGGAGTCATTTTGTTGGAAGCGGGTTTTTAAGTACTCTGGAGTCATTTCGTTGCAAGCGGGTTTTTAAGTGCTCTGGAGTCATTTCGTTGCAAGCGGGTGTTTAAGTGCTCTGGAGTCATTTCGTTGCAAGCGTGTTTTTAAGTGCTCTGGAGTCATTTCGTTGCAAGCGGGTTTTTAAGTGCTCTGGAGTCATTTCGTTGCTAGCGGGTTTTTAAGTGCTCTGGAGTCAATTCGTTGCTACCGGGTTTTTACGTGCTCTGGAGTCATTTCGTTGCAAGCGGGTTTTTACGTGCTCTGGAGTCATTTCGTTGCTAGCAGGTTTTTACGTGCTCTGGAGTCATTTCGTTGCAAGCGGGTTTTTAAGTGCTCTGGAGTAATTTCGTTGCAAGCGGGTTTTTAAGTGCTCTGGAGTCATTTCGTTGCAAGCGGGTTTTTAAGTGTTCTGGAGTCATTTCGTTGCAATTGGGTTTTTAAGTGCTCTGGAGTCATTTCGTTGCAAGCGGGTTTTTAAGTGCTCTGGAGTCATTTCGTTGCAAGCGGGTTTTTAAGTGTTCTGGAGTCATTTCGTTGCAAGCGGGTTTTTAAGGGCTCTGGAGTCATTTCGTTGCAAGCGGGTTTTTAAGTGCTCTGGAGTCATGTCTTTGCAAGCGGGTTTTTACATACTTATCAGACATTTCACTGGAAGCGGGTTTTTTAAGTGCTCTGTAGGCATTTCGTTGCAAGCGGGTTTTCAAGTACTCTGGAGTCATTTTGTTGCAAGCGGGTTCTTATATGCTCAGGAGTCATTTCGTTACAAGCGGGTTTTTACATACTTCTCTGACATTTAACTGGAAGCGAGTTTTTTAATTGCTCTGGAGCCATTTCGTTGCAAGCGGGTTTTTACATACTTCTCAGACATTTCACTGGAAGCGGGTTTTTAAGTGCTCTGGAGTCATTTCGTTGCAAGCGGGTTTTTACGTGCTCTGGAGTCATTTCGTTGCTAGCGGGTTTTTACGTGCTCTGGAGTCATTTCGTTGCAAGCGGGTTTTTAAGTGCTCTGGAGTAATTTCGTTGCAAACGGGTTTTTAAGTGCTCTGGAGTCATTTCGTTGCAAGCGGGTTTTTAAGTGTTCTGGAGTCATTTCGTTGCAAGCGCGTTTTTAAGTGTTCTGAAGTCATTTCCTTGCAAGCGAGTTTTTAAGTGCTCTGGAGTCATTTCGTTGCAAGCGGGTTTTTAAGTCCTCTGGAGTCATTTCGTTGCAAACGGGTTTTTAAGTGTTCTGGAGTCATTTGGTTGCAAGCGGGTTTTTACATACTTCTCAGACATTTCACTGGAAGCGGGTTTTTTAAGTGCTCTGTAGGCATATCGTTGCAAGCGAGTTTTAAAGGACTCTGGAGTCATTTCGTTGCAAGCGGGTTTTTACGTGCTCTGGAGTCATTTCGTTGCTAGCGGGTTTTTACGTGCTCTGGAGTCATTTCGTTGCAGGCGGGTTTTTACATACTTCTCAGACATTTCACTGGAAGCGGGTTTTTTAAGTGCTCTGTAGGCATTTCGTTGCAAGCGGGTTTTTAAGTACTCTGGAGTCATTTCGTTGCAAGCGGGTTTTTAAGTGCTCTGGATTCATTTCGTTGCAAGCGGGTTTTTAAGTGCTCTGGAGTCATTTCGTTGCAGGCGGGTTTTTAAGTGGCCTGGAGTCATTTCCTTGCAAGCGGGTTTTTAAATGCTCTGGAGTCATTTCGTTGCAGGGGGGTTTTTACGTGCTCTGGAGTCATTTCGGTGCAAGCGGGTTTTTACATACTTCTCTGACATTTAACTGGAAGCGGGTTTTTTAAGTGCTCTGGAGTCATTTCGTTCAAGCGGGGTTTTACGTGCTCTGGAGTCATTTCGTTGCAAGCGGGTTTTTACGTGCTCTGGAGTCATTTCGTTGCAAGCGGGTTTTTACATACTTCTCTGACATTTAACTGGAAGCGGGTTTTTTAAGTGCTCTGGAGTCATTTCGTTCAAGCGGGGTTTTACGTGCTCTGGAGTCATTTCGTTGCAAGTGGGTTTTTACGTGCGCTGCAGTCATTTCGTTGGAAGCGGGTTTTTAAATGCTCTGGAGTCATTTCATTGCAGGCGGGTTTTTAAGTGCTCTGAAGGCATTTCGTTGTAAGCGTGTTTTTAAGTGCTCTGGAGTCATTTCGTTGCAAGCGGGTTTTTACGTGTTCTGGAGTCATTTCGTTGCAAGCGGGTTTTTACATACTTCTCAGACATTTCACTGGAAGCGGGTTTTTTAAGTGCTCTGTAGGCATTTCGTTGCAAGCGGGGTTTTAAGTACTCTGGAGTCATTTCGTTGCAAGCGGGTTTTTACATGCTCTGGAGTCATTTCGTTGCAAGCGGGTTTTTACATACTTCTCTGACATTTTACTGGAAGCGAGTTTTTTAAGTGCTCTGGAGTCATTTTGTTGGAAGCGGGTTTTTAAGTACTCTGGAGTCATTTCGTTTCAAGCGGGTTTTTAAGTGCTCTGGAGTCATTTCGTTGCAAGCGGGTGTTTAAGTGCTCTGGAGTCATTTCGTTGCAAGCGTGTTTTTAAGTGCTCTGGAGTCATTTCGTTGCAAGCGGGTTTTTAAGTGCTCTGGAGTCATTTCGTTGCAAGCGGGTTTTTACGTGCTCTGGAGTCATTTCGTTGCTAGCGGGTTTTTACGTGCTCTGGAGTCATTTCGTTGCAAGCGGGTTTTTACGTGCTCTGGAGTCATTTCGTTGCTAGCGGGTTTTTACGTGCTCTGGAGTCATTTCGTTGCAAGCGGGTTTTTACGTGCTCTGGAGTCATTTCGTTGCAAGCGGGTTTTTAAGTCCTCTGGAGTCATTTCGTTGCAAACGGGTTTTTAAGTGTTCTGGAGTCATTTGGTTGCAAGCGGGTTTTTACATACTTCTCAGACATTTCACTGGAAGCGGGTTTTTTAAGTGCTCTGTAGGCATATCGTTGCAAGCGAGTTTTAAAGGACTCTGGAGTCATTTCGTTGCAAGCGGGTTTTTACGTGCTCTGGAGTCATTTCGTTGCTAGCGGGTTTTTACGTGCTCTGGAGTCATTTCGTTGCAGGCGGGTTTTTACATACTTCTCAGACATTTCACTGGAAGCGGGTTTTTTAAGTGCTCTGTAGGCATTTCGTTGCAAGCGGGTTTTTATGTACTCTGGAGTCATTTCGTTGCAAGCGGGTTTTTAAGTGCTCTGGATTCATTTCGTTGCAAGCGGGTTTTTAAGTGCTCTGGAGTCATTTCGTTGCAGGCGGGTTTTTAAGTGGCCTGGAGTCATTTCCTTGCAAGCGGGTTTTTAAATGCTCTGGAGTCATTTCGTTGCAGGGGGGTTTTTACGTGCTCTGGAGTCATTTCGGTGCAAGCGGGTTTTTACATACTTCTCAGACATTTCACTGGAAGCGGGTTTATTAAGTGCTCTGTAGGCATATTGTTGCAAGCGGGTTTTTAAGTACTCTGGAGTCATTTCGTTGCAAGCGGGTTTTTACGTGCTCTGGAGTCATTTCGGTGCAAGCGGGTTTTTACATACTTCTCAGACATTTCACTGGAAGCGGGTTTATTAAGTGCTCTGTAGGCATATCGTTGCAAGCGGGTTTTTAAGTACTCTGGAGTCATTTCGTTGCAAGCGGGTTTTTACGTGCTCTGGAGTCATTTCGTTGCAAGCGTGTTTTTACATACTTCTCTGACATTTAACTGGAAGCGGGTTTTTTAAGTGCTCTGGAGTCATTTCGTTCAAGCGGGGTTTTACGTGCTCTGGAGTCATTTCGTTGCAAGCGGGTTTTTAGGTGCGCTGGAGTCATTTCGTTGGAAGCGGGTTTTTAAGTGCTCTGGAGTCATTTCATTGCAGGCGGGTTTTTAAGTGCTCTGAAGGCATTTCGTTGTAAGCGTGTTTTTAAGTGCTCTGGAGTCATTTCGTTGCAAGCGGGTTTTTACGTGTTCTGGAGTCATTTCGTTGCAAGCGGGTTTTTACATACTTCTCAGACATTTCACTGGAAGCGGGTTTTTTAAGTGCTCTGTAGGCATTTCGTTGCAAGCGGGGTTTTAAGTACTCTGGAGTCATTTCGTTGCAAGCGGGTTTTTACATGCTCTGGAGTCATTTCGTTGCAAGCGGGTTTTTACATACTTCTCTGACATTTTACTGGAAGCGAGTTTTTTAAGTGCTCTGGAGTCATTTTGTTGGAAGCGGGTTTTTAAGTACTCTGGAGTCATTTCGTTGCAAGCGGGTTTTTAAGTGCTCTGGAGTCATTTCGTTGCAAGCGGGTGTTTAAGTGCTCTGGAGTCATTTCGTTGCAAGCGTGTTTTTAAGTGCTCTGGAGTCATTTCGTTGCAAGCGGGTTTTTAAGTGCTCTGGAGTCATTTCGTTGCAAGCGGGTTTTTACGTGCTCTGGAGTCATTTCGTTGCTAGCGGGTTTTTACGTGCTCTGGAGTCATTTCGTTGGAAGCGGGTTTTTAAGTGCTCTGGAGTCATTTCATTGCAGGCGGGTTTTTAAGTGCTCTGAAGGCATTTCGTTTTAAGCGTGTTTTTAAGTGCTCTGGAGTCATTTCGTTGCAAGCGGGTTTTTACGTGTTCTGGAGTCATTTCGTTGCAAGGGGGTTTTTACATACTTCTCAGACATTTCACTGGAAGCGGGTTTTTTAAGTGCTCTGTAGGCATTTCGTTGCAAGCGGGGTTTTAAGTACTCTGGAGTCATTTCGTTGCAAGCGGGTTTTTACATGCTCTGGAGTCATTTCGTTGCAAGCGGGTTTTTACATTCTTCTCTGACATTTTACTGGAAGCGAGTTTTTTAAGTGCTCTGGAGTCATTTTGTTGGAAGCGGGTTTTTAAGTACTCTGGAGTCATTTCGTTGCAAGCGGGTTTTTAAGTGCTCTGGAGTCATTTCGTTGCAAGCGGGTGTTTAAGTGCTCTGGAGTCATTTCGTTGCAAGCGTGTTTTTAAGTGCTCTGGAGTCATTTCGTTGCAAGCGGGTTTTTAAGTGCTCTGGAGTCATTTCGTTGCAAGCGGGTTTTAACGTGCTCTGGAGTCATTTCGTTGCTAGCGGGTTTTTACGTGCTCTGGAGTCATTTCGTTGCAAGTGGGTTTTTACGTGCTCTGGAGTCATTTCGTTGCTAGCGGGTTCTTACGTGCTCTGGAGTCATTTCGTTGCAAGAGGGTTTTTACGTGCTCTGGAGTCATTTCGTTGCAAGCGGGTTTTTAAGTCCTCTGGAGTCATTTCGTTGCTAGCGGGTTTTTAAGTGTTCTGGAGTCATTTGGTTGCAAGCGGGTTTTTACATACTTCTCAGACATTTCACTGGAAGCGGGTTTTTTAAGTGCTCTGTAGGCATATCGTTGCAAGCGAGTTTTAAAGGACTCTGGAGTCATTTCGTTGCAAGCGGGTTTTTACGTGCTCTGGAGTCATTTCGTTGCTAGCGGGTTTTTACGTGCTCTGGAGTCATTTCGTTGCAGGCGGGTTTTTACATACTTCTCAGACATTTCACTGGAAGCGGGTTTTTTAAGTGCTCTGTAGGCATTTCGTTGCAAGCGGGTTTTTAAGTACTCTGGAGTCGTTTCGTTGCAAGCGGGTTTTTAAGTGCTCTGGATTCATTTCGTTGCAACCGGGTTTTTAAGTGCTCTGGAGTCATTTCGTTGCAGGCGGGTTTTTAAGTGGCCTGGAGTCATTTCCTTGCAAGCGGGTTTTTAAATGCTCTGGAGTCATTTCGTTGCAGGGGGGTTTTTACGTGCTCTGGAGTCATTTCGGTGCAAGCGGGTTTTTACATACTTCTCAGACATTTCACTGGAAGCGGGTTTATTAAGTGCTCTGTAGGCATATCGTTGCAAGCGGGTTTTTAAGTACTCTGGAGTCATTTCGTTGCTAGCGGGTTTTTACGTGCTCTGGAGTCATTTCGTTGCAAGCGGGTTTTTACATACTTCTCTGACATTTAACTGGAAGCGGGTTTTTTAAGTGCTCTGGAGTCATTTCGTTCAAGCGGGGTTTTACGTGCTCTGGAGTCATTTCGTTGCAAGCGGGTTTTTACGTGCGCTGGAGTCATTTCGTTGGAAGCGGGTTTTTAAGTGCTCTGGAGTCATTTCATTGCAGGCGGGTTTTTAAGTGCTCTGAAGGCATTTCGTTGTAAGCGTGTTTTTAAGTGCTCTGGAGTCATTTCGTTGCAAGCGGGTTTTTACGTGTTCTGGAGTCATTTCGTTGCAAGCGGGTTTTTACATACTTCTCAGACATTTCACTGGAAGCGGGTTTTTTAAGTGCTCTGTAGGCATTTCGTTGCAAGCGGGGTTTTAAGTACTCTGGAGTCATTTCGTTGCAAGCGGGTTTTTACATGCTCTGGAGTCATTTCGTTGCAAGCGGGTTTTTACATACTTCTCTGACATTTTACTGGAAGCGAGTTTTTTAAGTGCTCTGGAGTCATTTTGTTGGAAGCGGGTTTTTAAGTACTCTGGAGTCATTTCGTTGCAAGCGGGTTTTTAAGTGCTCTGGAGTCATTTCGTTGCAAGCGGGTGTTTATGTGCTCTGGAGTCATTTCGTTGCAAGCGTGTTTTTAAGTGCTCTGGAGTCATTTCGTTGCAAGCGGGTTTTTAAGTGCTCTGGAGTCATTTCGTTGCAAGCGGGTTTTTACATACTTCTCAGACATTTCACTGGAAGCGGGTTTTTTAAGTGCTCTGTAGGCATTTCGTTGCAAGCGGGTTTTTAAGTACTCTGGAGTCATTTCGTTGCAAGCGGGTTTTTAAGTGCTCTGGTTTCATTTCGTTGCAAGCGGATTTTTAAGTGCTCTGGAGTCATTTCGTTGCAGGCGGGTTTTTAAGTGGCCTGGAGTCATTTCCTTGCAAGCGGGTTTTTAAATGCTCTGGAGTCATTTCGTTGCAGGGGGGTTTTTACGTGCTCTGGAGTCATTTCGGTGCAAGCGGGTTTTTACATACTTCTCAGACATTTCACTGGAAGCGGGTTTATTAAGTGCTCTGTAGGCATATCGTTGCAAGCGGGTTTTTAAGTACTCTGGAGTCATTTCGTTGCTAGCGGGTTTTTACGTGCTCTGGAGTCATTTCGTTGCAAGCGGGTTTTTACATACTTCTCTGACATTTAACTGGAAGCGGGTTTTTTAAGTGCTCTGGAGTCATTTCGTTCAAGCGGGGTTTTCCGTGCTCTGGAGTCATTTCGTTGCAAGCGGGTTTTTACGTGCGCTGGAGTCATTTCGTTGGAAGCGGGTTTTTAAGTGCTCTGGAGTCATTTCATTGCAGGCGGGTTTTTAAGTGCTCTGAAGGCATTTCGTTGTAAGCGTGTTTTTAAGTGCTCTGGAGTCATTTCGTTGCAAGCGGGTTTTTACGTGTTCTGGAGTCATTTCGTTGCAAGCGGGTTTTTACATACTTCTCAGACATTTCACTGGAAGCGGGTTTTTTAAGTGCTCTGTAGGCATTTCGTTGCAAGCGGGGTTTTAAGTACTCTGGAGTCATTTCGTTGCAAGCGGGTTTTTACATGCTCTGGAGTCATTTCGTTGCAAGCGGGTTTTTACATACTTCTCTGACATTTTACTGGAAGCGAGTTTTTTAAGTGCTCTGGAGTCATTTTGTTGGAAGCGGGTTTTTAAGTACTCTGGAGTCATTTCGTTGCAAGCGGGTTTTTAAGTGCTCTGGAGTCATTTCGTTGCAAGCGGGTGTTTATGTGCTCTAGAGTCATTTCGTTGCAAGCGTGTTTTTAAGTGCTCTGGAGTCATTTCGTTGCAAGCGGGTTTTTAAGTGCTCTGGAGTCATTTCGTTGCAAGCGGGTTTTTACGTGCTCTCGAGTCATTTCGTTGCTAGCGGGTTTTTACGTGCTCTGGAGTCATTTCGTTGCAAGCGGGTTTTTACGTGCTCTGGAGTCATTTCGTTGCTAGCGGGTTTTTACGTGCTCTGGAGTCATTTCGTTGCAAGCGGGTTTTTAAGTGCTCTGGAGTAATTTCGTTGCAAGCGGGTTTTTAAGTGCTCTGGAGTCATTTCGTTGCAAGCGGGTTTTTAAGTGTTCTGGAGTCATTTCGTTGCAAGCGGGTTTTTAAGTGCTCTGGAGTCATTTCGTTGCAAGCGGGTTTTTAAGTGCTCTGGAGTCATTTCGTTGCAAGCGGGTTTTTAAGTGTTCTGGAGTCATTTCGTTGCAAGCGGGTTTTTAAGTGCTCTGGAGTCATTTCGTTGCAAGCGGGTTTTTAAGTGCTCTGGAGTCATGTCTTTGCAAGCGGGTTTTTACATACTTCTCAGACATTTCACTGGAAGCGGGTTTTTTAAGTGCTCTGTAGGCATTTCGTTGCAAGCGGGTTTTTAAGTACTCTGGAGTCATTTCGTTGCAAGCGGGTTTTTAAGTGCTCTGGTTTCATTTCGTTGCAAGCGGATTTTTAAGTGCTCTGGAGTCATTTCGTTGCAGGCGGGTTTTTAAGTGGCCTGGAGTCATTTCCTTGCAAGCGGGTTTTTAAATGCTCTGGAGTCATTTCGTTGCAGGGGGGTTTTTACGTGCTCTGGAGTCATTTCGGTGCAAGCGGGTTTTTACATACTTCTCAGACATTTCACTGGAAGCGGGTTTATTAAGTGCTCTGTAGGCATATCGTTGCAAGCGGGTTTTTAAGTACTCTGGAGTCATTTCGTTGCAAGCGGGTTTTTACGTGCTCTGGAGTCATTTCGTTGCAAGCGTGTTTTTACATACTTCTCTGACATTTAACTGGAAGCGGGTTTTTTAAGTGCTCTGGAGTCATTTCGTTCAAGCGGGGTTTTACGTGCTCTGGAGTCATTTCGTTGCAAGCGGGTTTTTAGGTGCGCTGGAGTCATTTCGTTGGAAGCGGGTTTTTAAGTGCTCTGGAGTCATTTCATTGCAGGCGGGTTTTTAAGTGCTCTGAAGGCATTTCGTTGTAAGCGTGTTTTTAAGTGCTCTGGAGTCATTTCGTTGCAAGCGGGTTTTTACGTGTTCTGGAGTCATTTCGTTGCAAGCGGGTTTTTACATACTTCTCAGACATTTCACTGGAAGCGGGTTTTTTAAGTGCTCTGCAGGCATTTCGTTGCAAGCGGGGTTTTAAGTACTCTGGAGTCATTTCGTTGCAAGCGGGTTTTTACATGCTCTGGAGTCATTTCGTTGCAAGCGGGTTTTTACATACTTCTCTGACATTTTACTGGAAGCAAGTTTTTTAAGTGCTCTGGAGTCATTTCGTTGCAAGCGTGTTTTTAAGTGCTCTGGAGTCATTTCGTTGCAAGCGGGTTTTTAAGTGCTCTGGAGTCATTTCGTTGCAAGCGGGTTTTTACGTGCTCTGGAGTCATTTCGTTGCTAGCGGGTTTTTACGTGCTCTGGAGTCATTTCGTTGCAAGCGGGTTTTTACGTGCTCTGGAGTCATTTCGTTGCTAGCGGGTTTTTACGTGCTCTGGAGTCATTTCGTTGCAAGCGGGTTTTTAAGTGCTCTGGAGTAATTTCGTTGCAAGCGGGTTTTTACGTGCTCTGGAGTCATTTCGTTGCAAGCGGGTTTTTACGTGCTCTGGAGTCATTTCGTTGCTAGCGGGTTTTTACGTGCTCTGGAGTCATTTCGTTGCAAGCGGGTTTTTAAGTGCTCTGGAGTAATTTCGTTGCAAGCGGGTTTTTAAGTGCTCTGGAGTCATTTCGTTGCAAGCGGGTTTTTAAGTGTTCTGGAGTCATTTCGTTGCAAGCGGGTTTTTAAGTGCTCTGGAGTCATTTCGTTGCAAGCGGGTTTTTAAGTGTTCTGGAGTCATTTCGTTGCAAGCGGGTTTTTAAGTGCTCTGGAGTCATTTCGTTGCAAGATGGTTTTTAAGTGCTCTGGAGTCATGTCTTTGCAAGCGGGTTTTTACATACTTCTCAGACATTTCACTGGAAGCGGGTTTTTAAGTGCTCTGGAGTCATTTCGTTGCAAGCGGGTTTTTACGTGCTCTGGAGTCATTTCGTTGCAAGCGGGTTTTTAAGTGCTCTGGAGTCATTTCGTTGCAGGGGGGTTTTTACGTGCTCTGGAGTCATTACGTTGCAAGCGGGTTTTTAAGTGCTCTGAAGGCATTTCGTTGTAAGCGGGTTTTTACGTGTTCTGGAGTCATTTCGGTGCAAGCGGGTTTTTACATACTTCTCAGACATTTCACTGGAAGCGGGTTTATTAAGTGCTCTGTAGGCATATCGTTGTAAGCGGGTTTTTAAGTACTCTGGAGTCATTTCGTTGCAAGCGGGTTTTTACGTGCTCTGGAGTCATTTCGTTGCAAGCGGGTTTTTACATACTTCTCTGACATTTCACTGGAAGCGGGTTTATTAAGTGCTCTGTAGGCATATCGTTGTAAGCGGGTTTTTAAGTACTCTGGAGTCATTTCGTTGCAAGCGGGTTTTTAAGTGTTCTGGAGTCATTTCGTTGCAAGCGGGTTTTTAAGTGCTCTGGAGTCATTTCGTTGCAAGCGGGTTTTTAAGTGCTCTGGAGTCATTTCGTTGCAAGCGGGTTTTTAAGTGTTCTGGAGTCATTTCGTTGCAAGCGGGTTTTTAAGTGCTCTGGAGTCATTTCGTTGCAAGCGGGTTTTTAAGTGCTCTGGAGTCATGTCTTTGCAAGCGGGTTTTTACATACTTCTCAGACATTTCACTGGAAGCGGGTTTTTTAAGTGCTCTGTAGGCATTTCGTTGCAAGCGGGTTTTTAAGTACTCTGGAGTCATTTCGTTGCAAGCGGGTTTTTAAGTGCTCTGGTTTCATTTCGTTGCAAGCGGATTTTTAAGTGCTCTGGAGTCATTTCGTTGCAGGCGGGTTTTTAAGTGGCCTGGAGTCATTTCCTTGCAAGCGGGTTTTTAAATGCTCTGGAGTCATTTCGTTGCAGGGGGGTTTTTACGTGCTCTGGAGTCATTTCGGTGCAAGCGGGTTTTTACATACTTCTCAGACATTTCACTGGAAGCGGGTTTATTAAGTGCTCTGTAGGCATATCGTTGCAAGCGGGTTTTTAAGTACTCTGGAGTCATTTCGTTGCAAGCGGGTTTTTACGTGCTCTGGAGTCATTTCGTTGCAAGCGTGTTTTTACATACTTCTCTGACATTTAACTGGAAGCGGGTTTTTTAAGTGCTCTGGAGTCATTTCGTTCAAGCGGGGTTTTACGTGCTCTGGAGTCATTTCGTTGCAAGCGGGTTTTTAGGTGCGCTGGAGTCATTTCGTTGGAAGCGGGTTTTTAAGTGCTCTGGAGTCATTTCATTGCAGGCGGGTTTTTAAGTGCTCTGAAGGCATTTCGTTGTAAGCGTGTTTTTAAGTGCTCTGGAGTCATTTCGTTGCAAGCGGGTTTTTACGTGTTCTGGAGTCATTTCGTTGCAAGCGGGTTTTTACATACTTCTCAGACATTTCACTGGAAGCGGGTTTTTTAAGTGCTCTGTAGGCATTTCGTTGCAAGCGGGGTTTTAAGTACTCTGGAGTCATTTCGTTGCAAGCGGGTTTTTACATGCTCTGGAGTCATTTCGTTGCAAGCGGGTTTTTACATACTTCTCTGACATTTTACTGGAAGCGAGTTTTTTAAGTGCTCTGGAGTCATTTTGTTGGAAGCGGGTTTTTAAGTACTCTGGAGTCATTTCGTTGCAAGCGGGTTTTTAAGTGCTCTGGAGTCATTTCGTTGCAAGCGGGTGTTTAAGTGCTCTGGAGTCATTTCGTTGCAAGCGTGTTCTTAAGTGCTCTGGAGTCATTTCGTTGCAAGCGGGTTTTTAAGTGCTCTGGAGTCATTTCGTTGCAAGCGGGTTTTTACGTGCTCTGGAGTCATTTCGTTGCTAGCGGGTTTTTACGTGCTCTGGAGTCATTTCGTTGCAAGCGGGTTTTTACGTGCTCTGGAGTCATTTCGTTGCTAGCGGGTTTTTACGTGCTCTGGAGTCATTTCGTTGCAAGCGGGTTTTTAAGTGCTCTGGAGTAATTTCGTTGCAAGCGGGTTTTTACGTGCTCTGGAGTCATTTCGTTGCAAGCGGGTTTTTACGTGCTCTGGAGTCATTTCGTTGCTAGCGGGTTTTTACGTGCTCTGGAGTCATTTCGTTGCAAGCGGGTTTTTAAGTGCTCTGGAGTAATTTCGTTGCAAGCGGGTTTTTAAGTGCTCTGGAGTCATTTCGTTGCAAGCGGGTTTTTAAGTGTTCTGGAGTCATTTCGTTGCAAGCGGGTTTTTAAGTGCTCTGGAGTCATTTCGTTGCAAGCGGGTTTTTAAGTGTTCTGGAGTCATTTCGTTGCAAGCGGGTTTTTAAGTGCTCTGGAGTCATTTCGTTGCAAGATGGTTTTTAAGTGCTCTGGAGTCATGTCTTTGCAAGCGGGTTTTTACATACTTCTCAGACATTTCACTGGAAGCGGGTTTTTAAGTGCTCTGGAGTCATTTCGTTGCAAGCGGGTTTTTACGTGCTCTGGAGTCATTTCGTTGCAAGCGGGTTTTTAAGTGCTCTGGAGTCATTTCGTTGCAGGGGGGTTTTTACGTGCTCTGGAGTCATTACGTTGCAAGCGGGTTTTTAAGTGCTCTGAAGGCATTTCGTTGTAAGCGGGTTTTTACGTGTTCTGGAGTCATTTCGGTGCAAGCGGGTTTTTACATACTTCTCAGACATTTCACTGGAAGCGGGTTTATTAAGTGCTCTGTAGGCATATCGTTGTAAGCGGGTTTTTAAGTACTCTGGAGTCATTTCGTTGCAAGCGGGTTTTTACGTGCTCTGGAGTCATTTCGTTGCAAGCGGGTTTTTACATACTTCTCTGACATTTCACTGGAAGCAGGTTTAAGTGCTCTGTAGGCATATCGCTGCAAGCGGGTTTTTAAGTACACTGGAGTCATTTCGTTGCAAGCGGGTTTTTACGTGCTCTGGAGTCATTTCGTTGCAAGCGGGTTTTTACATACTTCTCTGACATTTAACTGGAAGCGAGTTTTTTAAGTGCTCTGGAGTCATTTCGTTGCAAGCGGGTTTTTACATACTTCTCAGACATTTCACTGGAAGCGGGTTTTTAAGTGCTCTGGAGTCATTTCGTTGCAAGCGGGTTTTTACGTGCTCTGGAGTCATTTCGTTGCAAGCGGGTTTTTAAGTGCTCTGGAGTCATTTCGTTGCAAGCGAGTTTGTAAGTGCTCTGTAATCATTTCGTTGCAAGCGAATTTTTAAGTGCTCTGAAGGCATTTCGTTGTAAGCGGGTTTGTACATGTTGTGGAGTCATTTCGGTGCAAGCGGGTTTTTACATACTTCTCAGACATTTCACTGGAAGCGGGTTTATTAAGTGCTCTGTAGGCATATCGTTGCAAGCGGGTTTTTAAGTACTCTGGAATCATTTCGTTGCAAGCGGATTTTTACGTGCTCTGGAGTCATTTATTTGCAAGCGGGTTTTTACATACTTCTCTGACATTTGACTGGATGCGGGTTTTTTAAGTGCTCTGGAGTCATTTCGTTGCAAGCGGGGTTTTACGTGCTCTGGAGTCATTTCGTTGCAAGCGGGTTTTTACATACTTCTCTGACATTTAACTGGAAGCGAGTTTTTTAAGTGCTCTGGAGTCATTTCGCTGGAAGCTGGTTTTTACATACTTCTCAGACATTTCACTGGAAGCGTGTTTTTTAAGTGCTCTGGAGTCATTTCGTTCCAAGCGGGTTTTTAAGTACTCTGGAGTCATTTCGTTGTAAGCGGGTTTTTAAGTGCTCTGGAGTCATTTCGTTGCAAAGGGTTTTTAAGTGCTCTGGAGTCATTTCGTTGCAAGCGGATTTTTACGTGCTCTGGAGTCATTTCGTTGCAAGCGGGTTTTTACGTGCTCTGGAGTCATTTCGTTGCAAGCGGGTTTTTAAGTGCTCTGGAGTCATTTCGTTGCAAGGGGGTTTTTAAGTGTTCTGGAGTCATTTCGTTGCAAGCGGGTTTTTAAGTACTCTGGAGTCATTTCGTTGCAAGGGGGTTTTTAAGTGGCCTGGAGTCATTTCCTTGCAAGCGGGTTTTTAAATGCTCGGAAGTCATTTCGTTGCAGGGGTGTTTTTACGTGCTCTGGAGTCATTTCGTTGCAAGCGGGTTTTTAAGTGCTCTGAAGGCATTTCGTTTTAAGCGGGTTTTTACGTGTTCTGGAGTCATTTCGGTGCAAGCGGGTTTTTACATACTTCTCAGACATTTCACTGGAAGCGGGTTTATTAAGTGCTCTGTAGGCATATCGTTGCAAGCGGGTTTTTAAGTACTCTGGAGTCATTTCGTTGCAAGCGGGTTTTTACGTGCTCTGGAGTCATTTCGTTGCAAGCGGGTTTTTACATACTTCTCTGACATTTAACTGGAAGCGGGTTTTTTAAGTGCTCTGGAGTCATTTCGTTGCAAGCGGGGTTTTACGTGCTCTGGAGTCATTTCGTTGCAAGCGGGTTTTTACGTGCGCTGGAGTCATTTCGTTGGAAGCGGGTTTTTAAGTGCTCTGGAGTCATTTCATTGCAGGCGGGTTTTTAAGTGCTCTGAAGGCATTTCGTTGTAAGCGTGTTTTTAAGTGCTCTGGAGTCATTTCGTTGCAAGCGGGTTTTTACGTGTTCTGGAGTCATTTCGTTGCAAGCGGGTTTTTACATACTTCTCAGACATTTCACTGGAAGCGGGTTTTTTAAGTGCTCTGTAGGCATTTCGTTGCAAGCGGGGTTTTAAGTACTCTGGAGTCATTTCGTTGCAAGCGGGTTTTTACCTGCTCTGGAGTCATTTCGTTGCAAGCGGGTTTTTAAATACTTCTCTGACATTTAACTGGAAGCGAGTTTTTTAAGTGCTCTGGAGTCATTTTGTTGGAAGCGGGTTTTTAAGTACTCTGGAGTCATTTCGTTGCAAGCGGGTTTTTAAGTGCTCTGGAGTCATTTCGTTGCAAGGGGGTTTTTAAATACTTCTCTGACATTTAACTGGAAGCGAGTTTTTTAAGTGCTCTGTAGGCATATCGTTGCAAGCGAGTTTTAAAGGACTCTGGAGTCATTTCGTTGCAAGCGGGTTTTTACGTGCTCTGGAGTCATTTCGTTGCTAGCGGGTTTTTACGTGCTCTGGAGTCATTTCGTTGCAGGCGGGTTTTTACATACTTCTCAGACATTTCACTGGAAGCGGGTTTTTTAAGTGCTCTGTAGGCATTTCGTTGCAAGCGGGTTTTTAAGTACTCTGGAGTCATTTCGTTGCAAGCGGGTTTTTAAGTGCTCTGGATTCATTTCGTTGCAAGCGGGTTTTTAAGTGCTCTGGAGTCATTTCGTTGCAGGCGGGTTTTTAAGTGGCCTGGAGTCATTTCCTTGCAAGCGGGTTTTTAAATGCTCTGGAGTCATTTCGTTGCAGGGGGGTTTTACGTGCTCTGGAGTCATTTCGGTGCAAGCGGGTTTTTACATACTTCTCAGACATTTCACTGGAAGCGGGTTTATTAAGTACTCTGTAGGCATATCGTTGCAAGCGGGTTTTTAAGTACTCTGGAGTCATTTCGTTGCAAGCGGGTTTTTACGTGCTCTGGAGTCATTTCGTTGCAAGCGGGTTTTTACATACTTCTCAGACATTTCACTGGAAGCGGGTTTTTTAAGTGCTCTGTAGGCATTTCGTTGCAAGCGGGGTTTTAAGTACTCTGGAGTCATTTCGTTGCAAGCGGGTTTTTACCTGCTCTGGAGTCATTTCGTTGCAAGCGGGTTTTTACATACTTCTCTGACATTTTACTGGAAGCGAGTTTTTTAAGTGCTCTGGAGTCATTTTGTTGGAAGCGGGTTTTTAAGTACTCTGGAGTCATTTCGTTGCAAGCGGGTTTTTAAGTGCTCTGGAGACATTTCGTTGCAAGCGGGTGTTTAAGTGCTCTGGAGTCATTTCGTTGCGAGCGTGTTTTTAAGTGCTCTGGAGTCATTTCGTTGCAAGCGGGTTTTTAAGTGCTCTGGAGTCATTTCGTTGCAAGCGGGTTGTTACGTGCTCTGGAGTCATTTCGTTGCTAGCGGGTTTTTACGTGCTCTGGAGTCATTTCTTTGCAAGCGGGTTTTTACGTGCTCTGGAGTCATTTCGTTGCAAGCGGGTTTTTAAGTGCTCTGGAGTAATTTCGTTGCAAACGGGTTTTTAAGTGCTCTGGAGTCATTTCGTTGCAAGCGGGTTTTTAAGTGTTCTGGAGTCATTTCGTTGCAAGCGCGTTTTTAAGTGTTCTGAAGTCATTTCCTTGCAAGCGAGTTTTTAAGTTTTCTGGAGTCATTTGGTTGCAAGCAGGTTTTTACATACTTCTCAGACATTTCACTGGAAGCGGGTTTTTTAAGTGCTCTGTAGGCATATCGTTGCAAGCGGGTTTTAAAGGACTCTGGAGTCATTTCGTTGCAAGCGGGTTTTTACATGCTCTGGAGTCATTTCGTTGCTAGCGGGTTTTTACGTGCTCTGGAGTCATTTCGTTGCAAGCGGGTTTTTACATACTTCTCAGACATTTCACTGGAAGCGGGTTTTTTAAGTGCTCTGTAGGCATTTCGTTGCAAGCGGGTTTTTCAGTACTCTGGAGTCATTTCGTTGGAAGCGGGTTTTTAAGTGCTCTGGAGTCATTTCATTGCAGGCGGGTTTTTAAGTGCTCTGAAGGCATTTCGTTGTAAGCGTGTTTTTAAGTGCTCTGGAGTCATTTCGTTGCAAGCGGGTTTTTACGTGTTCTGGAGTCATTTCGTTGCAAGCGGGTTTTTACATACTTCTCAGACATTTCACTGGAAGCGGGTTTTTTAAGTGCTCTGTAGGCATTTCGTTGCAAGCGGGTTTTTAAGTGCTCTGGAGTCATTCGTTGCAAGCGGGTTTTTACGTGCTCTGGAGTCATTTCGTTGCTAGCGGGTTTTTACGTGCTCTGGAGTCATTTCGTTGCAAGTGGGTTTTTACGTGCTCTGGAGTCATTTCGTTGCTAGCGGGTTTTTACGTGCTCTGGAGTCATTTCGTTGCAAGAGGGTTTTTACGTGCTCTGGAGTCATTTCGTTGCAAGCGGGTTTTTAAGTCCTCTGGAGTCATTTCGTTGCTAGCGGGTTTTTAAGTGTTCTGGAGTCATTTGGTTGCAAGCGGGTTTTTACATACTTCTCAGACATTTCACTGGAAGCGGGTTTTTTAAGTGCTCTGTAGGCATATCGTTGCAAGCGAGTTTTAAAGGACTCTGGAGTCATTTCGTTGCAAGCGGGTTTTTACGTGCTCTGGAGTCATTTCGTTGCTAGCGGGTTTTTACGTGCTCTGGAGTCATTTCGTTGCAGGCGGGTTTTTACATACTTCTCATACATTTCACTGGAAGCGGGTTTTTTAAGTGCTCTGTAGGCATTTCGTTGCAAGCGGGGTTTTAAGTACTCTGGAGTCATTTCGTTGCAAGCGGGTTTTTACATGCTCTGGAGTCATTTCGTTGCAAGCGGGTTTTTACATACTTCTCTGACATTTTACTGGAAGCGAGTTTTTTAAGTGCTCTGGAGTCATTTTGTTGGAAGCGGGTTTTTAAGTACTCTGGAGTCATTTCGTTGCAAGCGGGTTTTTAAGTGCTCTGGAGTCATTTCGTTGCAAGCGGGTGTTTATGTGCTCTGGAGTCATTTCGTTGCAAGCGTGTTTTTAAGTGCTCTGGAGTCATTTCGTTGCAAGCGGGTTTTTAAGTGCTCTGGAGTCATTTCGTTGCAAGCGGGTTTTTACATACTTCTCAGACATTTCACTGGAAGCAGGTTTTTTAAGTGCTCTGTAGGCATTTCGTTGCAAGCGGGTTTTTAAGTACTCTGGAGTCATTTCGTTGCAAGCGGGTTTTTAAGTGCTCTGGTTTCATTTCGTTGCAAGCGGATTTTTAAGTGCTCTGGAGTCATTTCGTTGCAGGCGGGTTTTTAAGTGGCCTGGAGTCATTTCCTTGCAAGCGGGTTTTTAAATGCTCTGGAGTCATTTCGTTGCAGGGGGGTTTTTACGTGCTCTGGAGTCATTTCGGTGCAAGCGGGTTTTTGCATACTTCTCAGACATTTCACTGGAAGCGGGTTTATTAAGTGCTCTGTAGGCATATCGTTGCAAGCGGGTTTTTAAGTACTCTGGAGTCATTTCGTTGCTAGCGGGTTTTTACGTGCTCTGGAGTCATTTCGTTGCAAGCGGGTTTTTACATACTTCTCTGACATTTAACTGGAAGCGGGTTTTTTAAGTGCTCTGGAGTCATTTCGTTCAAGCGGGGTTTTCCGTGCTCTGGAGTCATTTCGTTGCAAGCGGGTTTTTACGTGCGCTGGAGTCATTTCGTTGGAAGCGGGTTTTTAAGTGCTCTGGAGTCATTTCATTGCAGGCGGGTTTTTAAGTGCTCTGAAGGCATTTCGTTGTAAGCGTGTTTTTAAGTGCTCTGGAGTCATTTCGTTGCAAGCGGGTTTTTACGTGTTCTGGAGTCATTTCGTTGCAAGCGGGTTTTTACATACTTCTCAGACATTTCACTGGAAGCGGGTTTTTTAAGTGCTCTGTAGGCATTTCGTTGCAAGCGGGGTTTTAAGTACTCTGGAGTCATTTCGTTGCAAGCGGGTTTTTACATGCTCTGGAGTCATTTCGTTGCAAGCGGGTTTTTACATACTTCTCTGACATTTTACTGGAAGCGAGTTTTTTAAGTGCTCTGGAGTCATTTTGTTGGAAGCGGGTTTTTAAGTACTCTGGAGTCATTTCGTTGCAAGCGGGTTTTTAAGTGCTCTGGAGTCATTTCGTTGCAAGCGGGTGTTTATGTGCTCTAGAGTCATTTCGTTGCAAGCGTGTTTTTAAGTGCTCTGGAGTCATTTCGTTGCAAGCGGGTTTTTAAGTGCTCTGGAGTCATTTCGTTGCAAGCGGGTTTTTACGTGCTCTCGAGTCATTTCGTTGCTAGCGGGTTTTTACGTGCTCTGGAGTCATTTCGTTGCAAGCGGGTTTTTACGTGCTCTGGAGTCATTTCGTTGCTAGCGGGTTTTTACGTGCTCTGGAGTCATTTCGTTGCAAGCGGGTTTTTAAGTGCTCTGGAGTAATTTCGTTGCAAGCGGGTTTTTAAGTGCTCTGGAGTCATTTCGTTGCAAGCGGGTTTTTAAGTGTTCTGGAGTCATTTCGTTGCAAGCGGGTTTTTAAGTGCTCTGGAGTCATTTCGTTGCAAGCGGGTTTTTAAGTGCTCTGGAGTCATTTCGTTGCAAGCGGGTTTTTAAGTGTTCTGGAGTCATTTCGTTGCAAGCGGGTTTTTAAGTGCTCTGGAGTCATTTCGTTGCAAGCGGGTTTTTAAGTGCTCTGGAGTCATGTCTTTGCAAGCGGGTTTTTACATACTTCTCAGACATTTCACTGGAAGCGGGTTTTTTAAGTGCTCTGTAGGCATTTCGTTGCAAGCGGGTTTTTAAGTACTCTGGAGTCATTTCGTTGCAAGCGGGTTTTTAAGTGCTCTGGTTTCATTTCGTTGCAAGCGGATTTTTAAGTGCTCTGGAGTCATTTCGTTGCAGGCGGGTTTTTAAGTGGCCTGGAGTCATTTCCTTGCAAGCGGGTTTTTAAATGCTCTGGAGTCATTTCGTTGCAGGGGGGTTTTTACGTGCTCTGGAGTCATTTCGGTGCAAGCGGGTTTTTACATACTTCTCAGACATTTCACTGGAAGCGGGTTTATTAAGTGCTCTGTAGGCATATCGTTGCAAGCGGGTTTTTAAGTACTCTGGAGTCATTTCGTTGCAAGCGGGTTTTTACGTGCTCTGGAGTCATTTCGTTGCAAGCGTGTTTTTACATACTTCTCTGACATTTAACTGGAAGCGGGTTTTTTAAGTGCTCTGGAGTCATTTCGTTCAAGCGGGGTTTTACGTGCTCTGGAGTCATTTCGTTGCAAGCGGGTTTTTAGGTGCGCTGGAGTCATTTCGTTGGAAGCGGGTTTTTAAGTGCTCTGGAGTCATTTCATTGCAGGCGGGTTTTTAAGTGCTCTGAAGGCATTTCGTTGTAAGCGTGTTTTTAAGTGCTCTGGAGTCATTTCGTTGCAAGCGGGTTTTTACGTGTTCTGGAGTCATTTCGTTGCAAGCGGGTTTTTACATACTTCTCAGACATTTCACTAGAAGCGGGTTTTTTAAGTGCTCTGCAGGCATTTCGTTGCAAGCGGGGTTTTAAGTACTCTGGAGTCATTTCGTTGCAAGCGGGTTTTTACATGCTCTGGAGTCATTTCGTTGCAAGCGGGTTTTTACATACTTCTCTGACATTTTACTGGAAGCGAGTTTTTTAAGTGCTCTGGAGTCATTTTGTTGGAAGCGGGTTTTTAAGTACTCTGGAGTCATTTCGTTGCAAGCGGGTTTTTAAGTGCTCTGGAGTCATTTCGTTGCAAGCGGGTGTTTAAGTGCTCTGGAGTCATTTCGTTGCAAGCGTGTTTTTAAGTGCTCTGGAGTCATTTCGTTGCAAGCGGGTTTTTAAGTGCTCTGGAGTCATTTCGTTGCAAGCGGGTTTTTACGTGCTCTGGAGTCATTTCGTTGCTAGCGGGTTTTTACGTGCTCTGGATTCATTTCGTTGCAAGCGGGTTTTTACGTGCTCTGGAGTCATTTCGTTGCTAGCGGGTTTTTACGTGCTCTGGAGTCATTTCGTTGCAAGCGGGTTTTTAAGTGCTCTGGAGTCATTTCGTTGCAAGCGGGTTTTTACGTGCTCTGGAGTCATTTCGTTGCAAGCGGGTTTTTACGTGCTCTGGAGTCATTTCGTTGCTAGCGGGTTTTTACGTGCTCTGGAGTCATTTCGTTGCAAGCGGGTTTTTAAGTGCTCTGGAGTAATTTCGTTGCAAGCGGGTTTTTAAGTGCTCTGGAGTCATTTCGTTGCAAGCGGGTTTTTAAGTGTTCTGGAGTCATTTCGTTGCAAGCGGGTTTTTAAGTGCTCTAGAGTCATTTCGTTGCAAGCGGGTTTTTAAGTGTTCTGGAGTCATTTCGTTGCAAGCGGGTTTTTAAGTGCTCTGGAGTCATTTCGTTGCAAGATGGTTTTTAAGTGCTCTGGAGTCATGTCTTTGCAAGCGGGTTTTTACATACTTCTCAGACATTTCACTGGAAGCGGGTTTTTAAGTGCTCTGGAGTCATTTCGTTGCAAGCGGGTTTTTACGTGCTCTGGAGTCATTTCGTTGCAAGCGGGTTTTTAAGTGCTCTGGAGTCATTTCGTTGCAGGGGGGTTTTTACGTGCTCTGGAGTCATTACGTTGCAAGCGGGTTTTTAAGTGCTCTGAAGGCATTTCGTTGTAAGCGGGTTTTTACGTGTTCTGGAGTCATTTCGGTGCAAGCGGGTTTTTACATACTTCTCAGACATTTCACTGGAAGCGGGTTTATTAAGTGCTCTGTAGGCATATCGTTGTAAGCGGGTTTTTAAGTACTCTGGAGTCATTTCGTTGCAAGCGGGTTTTTACGTGCTCTGGAGTCATTTCGTTGCAAGCGGGTTTTTACATACTTCTCTGACATTTCACTGGAAGCGGGTTTATTAAGTGCTCTGTAGGCATATCGTTGTAAGCGGGTTTTTAAGTACTCTGGAGTCATTTCGTTGCAAGCGGGTTTTTAAGTGTTCTGGAGTCATTTCGTTGCAAGCGGGTTTTTAAGTGCTCTGGAGTCATTTCGTTGCAAGCGGGTTTTTAAGTGCTCTGGAGTCATTTCGTTGCAAGCGGGTTTTTAAGTGTTCTGGAGTCATTTCGTTGCAAGCGGGTTTTTAAGTGCTCTGGAGTCATTTCGTTGCAAGCGGGTTTTTAAGTGCTCTGGAGTCATGTCTTTGCAAGCGGGTTTTTACATACTTCTCAGACATTTCACTGGAAGCGGGTTTTTTAAGTGCTCTGTAGGCATTTCGTTGCAAGCGGGTTTTTAAGTACTCTGGAGTCATTTCGTTGCAAGCGGGTTTTTAAGTGCTCTGGTTTCATTTCGTTGCAAGCGGATTTTTAAGTGCTCTGGAGTCATTTCGTTGCAGGCGGGTTTTTAAGTGGCCTGGAGTCATTTCCTTGCAAGCGGGTTTTTAAATGCTCTGGAGTCATTTCGTTGCAGGGGGGTTTTTACGTGCTCTGGAGTCATTTCGGTGCAAGCGGGTTTTTACATACTTCTCAGACATTTCACTGGAAGCGGGTTTATTAAGTGCTCTGTAGGCATATCGTTGCAAGCGGGTTTTTAAGTACTCTGGAGTCATTTCGTTGCAAGCGGGTTTTTACGTGCTCTGGAGTCATTTCGTTGCAAGCGTGTTTTTACATACTTCTCTGACATTTAACTGGAAGCGGGTTTTTTAAGTGCTCTGGAGTCATTTCGTTCAAGCGGGGTTTTACGTGCTCTGGAGTCATTTCGTTGCAAGCGGGTTTTTACGTGCGCTGGAGTCATTTCGTTGGAAGCGGGTTTTTAAGTGCTCTGGAGTCATTTCATTGCAGGCGGGTTTTTAAGTGCTCTGAAGGCATTTCGTTGTAAGCGTGTTTTTAAGTGCTCTGGAGTCATTTCGTTGCAAGCGGGTTTTTACGTGTTCTGGAGTCATTTCGTTGCAAGCGGGTTTTTACATACTTCTCAGACATTTCACTGGAAGCGGGTTTTTTAAGTGCTCTGTAGGCATTTCGTTGCAAGCGGGGTTTTAAGTACTCTGGAGTCATTTCGTTGCAAGCGGGTTTTTACATGCTCTGGAGTCATTTCGTTGCAAGCGGGTTTTTACATACTTCTCTGACATTTTACTGGAAGCGAGTTTTTTAAGTGCTCTGGAGTCATTTTGTTGGAAGCGGGTTTTTAAGTACTCTGGAGTCATTTCGTTGCAAGCGGGTTTTTAAGTGCTCTGGAGTCATTTCGTTGCAAGCGGGTGTTTAAGTGCTCTGGAGTCATTTCGTTGCAAGCGTGTTTTTAAGTGCTCTGGAGTCATTTCGTTGCAAGCGGGTTTTTAAGTGCTCTGGAGTCATTTCGTTGCAAGCGGGTTTTTACGTGCTCTGGAGTCATTTCGTTGCTAGCGGGTTTTTACGTGCTCTGGAGTCATTTCGTTGCAAGCGGGTTTTTACGTGCTCTGGAGTCATTTCGTTGCTAGCGGGTTTTTACGTGCTCTGGAGTCATTTCGTTGCAAGCGGGTTTTTAAGTGCTCTGGAGTAATTTCGTTGCAAGCGGGTTTTTACGTGCTCTGGAGTCATTACGTTGCAAGCGGGTTTTTAAGTGCTCTGAAGGCATTTCGTTGTAAGCGGGTTTTTACGTGTTCTGGAGTCATTTCGGTGCAAGCGGGTTTTTACATACTTCTCAGACATTTCACTGGAAGCGGGTTTATTAAGTGCTCTGTAGGCATATCGTTGTAAGCGGGTTTTTAAGTACTCTGGAGTCATTTCGTTGCAAGCGGGTTTTTACGTGCTCTGGAGTCATTTCGTTGCAAGCGGGTTTTTACATACTTCTCTGACATTTCACTGGAAGCAGGTTTAAGTGCTCTGTAGGCATATCGCTGCAAGCGGGTTTTTAAGTACACTGGAGTCATTTCGTTGCAAGCGGGTTTTTACGTGCTCTGGAGTCATTTCGTTGCAAGCGGGTTTTTACATACTTCTCTGACATTTAACTGGAAGCGAGTTTTTTAAGTGCTCTGGAGTCATTTCGTTGCAAGCGGGTTTTTACATACTTCTCAGACATTTCACTGGAAGCGGGTTTTTAAGTGCTCTGGAGTCATTTCGTTGCAAGCGTGTTTTTACGTGCTCTGGAGTCATTTCGTTGCAAGCGGGTTTTTAAGTGCTCTGGAGTCATTTCGTTGCAAGCGAGTTTGTAAGTGCTCTGTAATCATTTCGTTGCAAGCGAATTTTTAAGTGCTCTGAAGGCATTTCGTTGTAAGCGGGTTTGTACATGTTGTGGAGTCATTTCGGTGCAAGCGGGTTTTTACATACTTCTCAGACATTTCACTGGAAGCGGGTTTATTAAGTGCTCTGTAGGCATATCGTTGCAAGCGGGTTTTTAAGTACTCTGGAATCATTTCGTTGCAAGCGGATTTTTACGTGCTCTGGAGTCATTTATTTGCAAGCGGGTTTTTACATACTTCTCTGACATTTAACTGGATGCGGGTTTTTTAAGTGCTCTGGAGTCATTTCGTTGCAAGCGGGGTTTTACGTGCTCTGGAGTCATTTCGTTGCAAGCGGGTTTTTACATACTTCTCTGACATTTAACTGGAAGCGAGTTTTTTAAGTGCTCTGGAGTCATTTCGCTGGAAGCTGGTTTTTACATACTTCTCAGACATTTCACTGGAAGCGGGTTTTTTAAGTGCTCTGGAGTCATTTCGTTCCAAGCGGGTTTTTAAGTACTCTGGAGTCATTTCGTTGTAAGCGGGTTTTTAAGTGCTCTGGAGTCATTTCGTTGCAAAGGGTTTTTAAGTGCTCTGGAGTCATTTCGTTGCAAGCCGATTTTTACGTGCTCTGGAGTCATTTCGTTGCAAGCTGGTTTTTACGTGCTCTGGAGTCATTTCGTTGCAAGCGGGTTTTTAAGTGCTCTGGAGTCATTTCGTTGCAAGGGGGTTTTTAAGTGTTCTGGAGTCATTTCGTTGCAAGCGGGTTTTTAAGTACTCTGGAGTCATTTCGTTGCAAGGGGGTTTTTAAGTGGCCTGGAGTCATTTCCTTGCAAGCGGGTTTTTAAATGCTCGGGAGTCATTTCGTTGCAGGGGTGTTTTTACGTGCTCTGGAGTCATTTCGTTGCAAGCGGGTTTTTAAGTGCTCTGAAGGCATTTCGTTTTAAGCGGGTTTTTACGTGTTCTGGAGTCATTTCGGTGCAAGCGGGTTTTTACATACTTCTCAGACATTTCACTGGAAGCGGGTTTATTAAGTGCTCTGTAGGCATATCGTTGCAAGCGGGTTTTTAAGTACTCTGGAGTCATTTCGTTGCAAGCGGGTTTTTACGTGCTCTGGAGTCATTTCGTTGCAAGCGGGTTTTTACATACTTCTCTGACATTTCACTGTAAGCGGGTTTATTAAGTGCTCTGTAGGCATATCGTTGCAAGCGGGTTTTTAAGTACTCTGGAGTCATTTCGTTGCAAGCGGGTTTTTACGTGCTCTGGAGTCATTTCGTTGCAAGCGGGTTTTTACATACTTCTCTGACATTTAACTGGAAGCGGGTTTTTTAATTGCTCTGGAGTCATTTCGTTGCAAGCGGGGTTTTACGTGCTCTGGAGTCATTTCGTTGCAAGCGGGTTTTTACGTGCGCTGGAGTCATTTCGTTGGAAGCGGGTTTTTAAGTGCTCTGGAGTCATTTCATTGCAGGCGGGTTTTTAAGTGCTCTGAAGGCATTTCGTTGTAAGCGTGTTTTTAAGTGCTCTGGAGTCATTTCGTTGCAAGCGGGTTTTTACGTGTTCTGGAGTCATTTCGTTGCAAGCGGGTTTTTACATACTTCTCAGACATTTCACTGGAAGCGGGTTTTTTAAGTGCTCTGTAGGCATTTCGTTGCAAGCGGGGTTTTAAGTACTCTGGAGTCATTTCGTTGCAAGCGGGTTTTTACCTGCTCTGGAGTCATTTCGTTGCAAGCGGGTTTTTAAATACTTCTCTGACATTTAACTGGAAGCGAGTTTTTTAAGTGCTCTGGAGTCATTTTGTTGGAAGCGGGTTTTTAAGTACTCTGGAGTCATTTCGTTGCAAGCGGGTTTTTAAGTGCTCTGGAGTCATTTCGTTGCAAGCGGGTTTTTAAATACTTCTCTGACATTTAACTGGAAGCGAGTTTTTTAAGTGCTCTGTAGGCATATCGTTGCAAGCGAGTTTTAAAGGACTCTGGAGTCATTTCGTTGCAAGCGGGTTTTTACGTGCTCTGGAGTCATTTCGTTGCTAGCGGGTTTTTACGTGCTCTGGAGTCATTTCGTTGCAGGCGGGTTTTTACATACTTCTCAGACATTTCACTGGAAGCGGGTTTTTTAAGTGCTCTGTAGGCATTTCGTTGCAAGCGGGTTTTTAAGTACTCTGGAGTCATTTCGTTGCAAGCGGGTTTTTAAGTGCTCTGGATTCATTTCGTTGCAAGCGGGTTTTTAAGTGCTCTGGAGTCATTTCGTTGCAGGCGGGTTTTTAAGTGGCCTGGAGTCATTTCCTTGAAAGCGGGTTTTTAAATGCTCTGGAGTCATTTCGTTGCAGGGGGGTTTTACGTGCTCTGGAGTCATTTCGGTGCAAGCGGGTTTTTACATACTTCTCAGACATTTCACTGGAAGCGGGTTTATTAAGTACTCTGTAGGCATATCGTTGCAAGCGGGTTTTTAAGTACTCTGGAGTCATTTCGTTGCAAGCGGGTTTTTACGTGCTCTGGAGTCATTTCGTTGCAAGCGGGTTTTTACATACTTCTCAGACATTTCACTGGAAGCGGGTTTTTTAAGTGCTCTGTAGGCATTTCGTTGCAAGCGGGGTTTTAAGTACTCTGGAGTCATTTCGTTGCAAGCGGGTTTTTACCTGCTCTGGAGTCATTTCGTTGCAAGCGGGTTTTTACATACTTCTCTGACATTTTACTGGAAGCGAGTTTTTTAAGTGCTCTGGAGTCATTTTGTTGGAAGCGGGTTTTTAAGTACTCTGGAGTCATTTCGTTGCAAGCGGGTTTTTAAGTGCTCTGGAGTCATTTCGTTGCAAGCGGGTGTTTAAGTGCTCTGGAGTCATTTCGTTGCGAGCGTGTTTTTAAGTGCTCTGGAGTCATTTCGTTGCAAGCGGGTTTTTAAGTGCTCTGGAGTCATTTCGTTGCAAGCGGGTTGTTACGTGCTCTGGAGTCATTTCGTTGCTAGCGGGTTTTTACGTGCTCTGGAGTCATTTCTTTGCAAGCGGGTTTTTACGTGCTCTGGAGTCATTTCGTTGCTAGCGGGTTTTTACGTGCTCTGGAGTCATTTCGTTGCAAGCGGGTTTTTAAGTGCTCTGGAGTAATTTCGTTGCAAACGGGTTTTTAAGTGCTCTGGAGTCATTTCGTTGCAAGCGGGTTTTTAAGTGTTCTGGAGTCATTTCGTTGCAAGCGCGTTTTTAAGTGTTCTGAAGTCATTTCCTTGCAAGCGAGTTTTTAAGTTTTCTGGAGTCATTTGGTTGCAAGCGGGTTTTTACATACTTCTCAGACATTTCACTGGAAGCGGGTTTTTTAAGTGCTCTGTAGGCATATCGTTGCAAGCGGGTTTTAAAGGACTCTGGAGTCATTTCGTTGCAAGCGGGTTTTTACATGCTCTGGAGTCATTTCGTTGCTAGCGGGTTTTTACGTGCTCTGGAGTCATTTCGTTGCAAGCGGGTTTTTACATACTTCTCAGACATTTCACTGGAAGCGGGTTTTTTAAGTGCTCTGTAGGCATTTCGTTGCAAGCGGGTTTTTCAGTACTCTGGAGTCATTTCGTTGGAAGCGGGTTTTTAAGTGCTCTGGAGTCATTTCATTGCAGGCGGGTTTTTAAGTGCTCTGAAGGCATTTCGTTGTAAGCGTGTTTTTAAGTGCTCTGGAGTCATTTCGTTGCAAGCGGGTTTTTACGTGTTCTGGAGTCATTTCGTTGCAAGCGGGTTTTTACATACTTCTCAGACATTTCACTGGAAGCGGGTTTTTTAAGTGCTCTGTAGGCATTTCGTTGCAAGCGGGGTTTTAAGTACTCTGGAGTCATTTCGTTGCAAGCGGGTTTTTACATGCTCTGGAGTCATTTCGTTGCAAGCGGGTTTTTACATACTTCTCTGACATTTTACTGGAAGCGAGTTTTTTAAGTGCTCTGGAGTCATTTTGTTGGAAGCGGGTTTTTAAGTACTCTGGAGTCATTTCGTTGCAAGCGGGTTTTTAAGTGCTCTGGAGTCATTTCGTTGCAAGCGGGTGTTTAAGTGCTCTGGAGTCATTTCGTTGCAAGCGTGTTTTTAAGTGCTCTGGAGTCATTTCGTTGCAAGCGGGTTTTTAAGTGCTCTGGAGTCATTTCGTTGCTAGCGGGTTTTTAAGTGCTCTGGAGTCAATTCGTTGCTAGCGGGTTTTTACGTGCTCTAGAGTCATTTCGTTGCAAGCGGGTTTTTACGTGCTCTGGAGTCATTTCGTTGCTAGCAGGTTTTTACGTGCTCTGGAGTCATTTCGTTGCAAGCGGGTTTTTAAGTACTCTGGAGTAATTTCGTTGCAAGCGGGTTTTTAAGTGCTCTGGAGTCATTTCGTTGCAAGCGGGTTTTTAAGTGTTCTGGAGTCATTTCGTTGCAAGCGGGTTTTTAAGTGCTCTGGAGTCATTTCGTTGCAAGCGGGTTTTTAAGTGCTCTGGAGTCATTTCGTTGCAAGCGGGTTTTTAAGTGTTCTGGAGTCATTTCGTTGCAAGCGGGTTTTTAAGGGCTCTGGAGTCATTTCGTTGCAAGCGGGTTTTTAAGTGCTCTGGAGTCATGTCTTTGCAAGCGGGTTTTTACATACTTATCAGACATTTCACTGGAAGCGGGTTTTTTAAGTGCTCTGTAGGCATTTCGTTGCAAGCGGGTTTTCAAGTACTCTGGAGTCATTTTGTTGCAAGCGGGTTTTTATATGCTCAGGAGTCATTTCGTTACAAGCGGGTTTTTACATACTTCTCTGACATTTAACTGGAAGCGAGTTTTTTAATTGCTCTGGAGCCATTTCGTTGCAAGCGGGTTTTTACATACTTCTCAGACATTTCACTGGAAGCGGGTTTTTAAGTGCTCTGGAGTCATTTCGTTGCAAGCGGGTTTTTACGTGCTCTGGAGTCATTTCGTTGCTAGCGGGTTTTTACGTGCTCTGGAGTCATTTCGTTGCAAGCGGGTTTTTAAGTGCTCTGGAGTAATTTCGTTGCAAACGGGTTTTTAAGTGCTCTGGAGTCATTTCGTTGCAAGCGGGTTTTTAAGTGTTCTGGAGTCATTTCGTTGCAAGCGCGTTTTTAAGTGTTCTGAAGTCATTTCCTTGCAAGCGAGTTTTTAAGTGCTCTGGAGTCATTTCGTTGCAAGCGGGTTTTTAAGTCCTCTGGAGTCATTTCGTTGCAAACGGGTTTTTAAGTGTTCTGGAGTCATTTGGTTGCAAACGGGTTTTTACATACTTCTCAGACATTTCACTGGAAGCGGGTTTTTTAAGTGCTCTGTAGGCATATCGTTGCAAGCGAGTTTTAAAGGACTCTGGAGTCATTTCGTTGCAAGCGGGTTTTTACGTGCTCTGGAGTCATTTCGTTGCTAGCGGGTTTTTACGTGCTCTGGAGTCATTTCCTTGCAGGCGGGTTTTTACGTACTTCTCAGACATTTCACTGGAAGCGGGTTTTTTAAGTGCTCTGTAGGCATTTCGTTGCAAGCGGGTTTTTAAGTACTCTGGAGTCATTTCGTTGCAAGCGGGTTTTTAAGTGCTCTGGATTCATTTCGTTGCAAGCGGGTTTTTAAGTGCTCTGGAGTCATTTCGTTGCAGGCGGGTTTTTAAGTGGCCTGGAGTCATTTCCTTGCAAGCGGGTTTTTAAATGCTCTGGAGTCATTTCGTTGCAGGGGGGTTTTTACGTGCTCTGGAGTCATTTCGGTGCAAGCGGGTTTTTACATACTTCTCTGACATTTAACTGGAAGCGGGTTTTTTAAGTGCTCTGGAGTCATTTCGTTCAAGCGGGGTTTTACGTGCTCTGGAGTCATTTCGTTGCAAGCGGGTTTTTACGTGCTCTGGAGTCATTTCGTTGCAAGCGGGTTTTTACATACTTCTCTGACATTTAACTGGAAGCGGGTTTTTTAAGTGCTCTGGAGTCATTTCGTTCAAGCGGGGTTTTACGTGCTCTGGAGTCATTTCGTTGCAAGCGGGTTTTTACGTGCGCTGGAGTCATTTCGTTGGAAGCGGGTTTTTAAGTGCTCTGGAGTCATTTCATTGCAGGCGGGTTTTTAAGTGCTCTGAAGGCATTTCGTTGTAAGCGTGTTTTTAAGTGCTCTGGAGTCATTTCGTTGCAAGCAGGTTTTTACGTGTTCTGGAGTCATTTCGTTGCAAGCGGGTTTTTACATACTTCTCAGACATTTCACTGGAAGCGGGTTTTTTAAGTGCTCTGTAGGCATTTCGTTGCAAGCGGGGTTTTAAGTACTCTGGAGTCATTTCGTTGCAAGCGGGTTTTTACATGCTCTGGAGTCATTTCGTTGCAAGCGGGTTTTTACATACTTCTCTGACATTTTACTGGAAGCGAGTTTTTTAAGTGCTCTGGAGTCATTTTGTTGGAAGCGGGTTTTTAAGTACTCTGGAGTCATTTCGTTTCAAGCGGGTTTTTAAGTGCTCTGGAGTCATTTCGTTGCAAGCGGGTGTTTAAGTGCTCTGGAGTCATTTCGTTGCAAGCGTGTTTTTAAGTGCTCTGGAGTCATTTCGTTGCAAGCGGGTTTTTAAGTGCTCTGGAGTCATTTCGTTGCAAGCGGGTTTTTACGTGCTCTGGAGTCATTTCGTTGCTAGCGGGTTTTTACGTGCTCTGGAGTCATTTCGTTGCAAGCGGGTTTTTACGTGCTCTGGAGTCATTTCGTTGCTAGCGGGTTTTTACGTGCTCTGGAGTCATTTCGTTGCAAGCGGGTTTTTACGTGCTCTGGAGTCATTTCGTTGCAAGCGGGTTTTTAAGTCCTCTCGAGTCATTTCGTTGCAAACGGGTTTTTAAGTGTTCTGGAGTCATTTGGTTGCAAGCGGGTTTTTACATACTTCTCAGACATTTCACTGGAAGCGGGTTTTTTAAGTGCTCTGTAGGCATATCGTTGCAAGCGAGTTTTAAAGGACTCTGGAGTCATTTCGTTGCAAGCGGGTTTTTACGTGCTCTGGAGTCATTTCGTTGCTAGCGGGTTTTTACGTGCTCTGGAGTCATTTCGTTGCAGGCAGGTTTTTACATACTTCTCAGACATTTCACTGGAAGCGGGTTTTTTAAGTGCTCTGTAGGCATTTCGTTGCAAGCGGGTTTTTAAGTACTCTGGAGTCATTTCGTTGCAAGCGGGTTTTTAAGTGCTCTGGATTCATTTCGTTGCAAGCGGGTTTTTAAGTGCTCTGGAGTCATTTCGTTGCAGGCGGGTTTTTAAGTGGCCTGGAGTCATTTCCTTGCAAGCGGGTTTTTAAATGCTCTGGAGTCATTTCGTTGCAGGGGGGGTTTACGTGCTCTGGAGTCATTTCTGTGCAAGCGGGTTTTTACATACTTCTCAGACATTTCACTGGAAGCGGGTTTATTAAGTGCTCTGTAGGCATATCGTTGCAAGCGGGTTTTTAAGTACTCTGGAGTCATTTCGTTGCAAGCGGGTTTTTACGTGCTCTGGAGTCATTTCGTTGCAAGCGGGTTTTTACATACTTCTCTGACATTTAACTGGAAGCGGGTTTTTTAAGTGCTCTGGAGTCATTTCGTTCAAGCGGGGTTTTACGTGCTCTGGAGTCATTTCGTTGCAAGCGGGTTTTTACGTGCGCTGGAGTCATTTCGTTGGAAGCGGGTTTTTAAGTGCTCTGGAGTCATTTCATTGCAGGCGGGTTTTTAAGTGCTCTGAAGGCATTTCGTTGTAAGCGTGTTTTTAAGTGCTCTGGAGTCATTTCGTTGCAAGCGGGTTTTTACGTGTTCTGGAGTCATTTCGTTGCAAGCGGGTTTTTACATACTTCTCAGACATTTCACTGGAAGCGGGTTTTTTAAGTGCTCTGTAGGCATTTCGTTGCAAGCGGGGTTTTAAGTACTCTGGAGTCATTTCGTTGCAAGCGGGTTTTTACATGCTCTGGAGTCATTTCGTTGCAAGCGGGTTTTTACATACTTCTCTGACATTTTACTGGAAGCGAGTTTTTTAAGTGCTCTGGAGTCATTTTGTTGGAAGCGGGTTTTTAAGTACTCTGGAGTCATTTCGTTGCAAGCGGGTTTTTAAGTGCTCTGGAGTCATTTCGTTGCAAGCGGGTGTTTAAGTGCTCTGGAGTCATTTCGTTACAAGCGTGTTTTTAAGTGCTCTGGAGTCATTTCGTTGCAAGCGGGTTTTTAAGTGCTCTGGAGTCATTTCGTTGCAAGCGGGTTTTTACGTGCTCTGGAGTCATTTCGTTGCTAGCGGGTTTTTACGTGCTCTGGAGTCATTTCGTTGGAAGCGGGTTTTTAAGTGCTCTGGAGTCATTTCATTGCAGGCGGGTTTTTAAGTGCTCTGAAGGCATTTCCTTTTAAGCGTGTTTTTAAGTGCTCTGGAGTCATTTCGTTGCAAGCGGGTTTTTACGTGTTCTGGAGTCATTTCGTTGCAAGCGGGTTTTTACATACTTCTCAGACATTTCACTGGAAGCGGGTTTTTTAAGTGCTCTGTAGGCATTTCGTTGCAAGCGGGGTTTTAAGTACTCTGGATTCATTTCGTTGCAAGCGGGTTTTTACATGCTCTGGAGTCATTTCGTTGCAAGCGGGTTTTTACATACTTCTCTGACATTTTACTGGAAGCGAGTTTTTTAAGTGCTCTGGAGTCATTTTGTTGGAAGCGGGTTTTTAAGTACTCTGGAGTCATTTCGTTGCAAGCGGGATTTTAAGTGCTCTGGAGTCATTTCGTTGCAAGCGGGTGTTTAAGTGCTCTGGAGTCATTTCGTTGCAAGCGTGTTTTTAAGTGCTCTGGAGTCATTTCGTTGCAAGCGGGTTTTTAAGTGCTCTGGAGTCATTTCGTTGCAAGCGGGATTTTACGTGCTCTGGAGTCATTTCGTTGCTAGCGGGTTTTTACGTGCTCTGGAGTCATTTCGTTGCAAGTGGGTTTTTACGTGCTCTGGAGTCATTTCGTTGCTAGCGGGTTTTTACGTGCTCTGGAGTCATTTCGTTGCAAGCGGGTTTTTACGTGCTCTGGATTCATTTCGTTGCAAGCGGGTTTTTAAGTCCTCTGGAGTCATTTCGTTGCTAGCGGGTTTTTAAGTGTTCTGGAGTCATTTGGTTGCAAGCGGGTTTTTACATACTTCTCAGACATTTCACTGGAAGCTGGTTTTTTAAGTGCTCTGTAGGCATATCGTTGCAAGCGAGTTTTAAAGGACTCTGGAGTCATTTCGTTGCAAGCGGGTTTTTACGTGCTCTGGAGTCATTTCGTTGCTAGCGGGTTTTTACGTGCTCTGGAGTCATTTCGTTGCAGGCGGGTTTTTACATACTTCTCAGACATTTCACTGGAAGCGGGTTTTTTAAGTGCTCTGTAGGCATTTCGTTGCAAGCGGGTTTTTAAGTACTCTGGAGTCATTTCGTTGCAAGAGGGTTTTTAAGTGCTCTGGATTCATTTCGTTGCAAGCGGGTTTTTAAGTGCTCTGGAGTCATTTCGTTGCAGGCGGGTTTTTAAGTGGCCTGGAGTCATTTCCTTGCAAGCGGGTTTTTAAATGCTCTGGAGTCATTTCGTTGCAGGGGGGTTTTTACGTGCTCTGGAGTCATTTCGGTGCAAGCGGGTTTTTACATACTTCTCAGACATTTCACTGGAAGCGGGTTTATTAAGTGCTCTGTAGGCATATCGTTGCAAGCGGGTTTTTAAGTACTCTGGAGTCATTTCGTTGCTAGCGGGTTTTTACGTGCTCTGGAGTCATTTCGTTGCAAGCGGGTTTTTACATACTTCTCTGACATTTAACTGGAAGCGGGTTTTTTAAGTGCTCTGGAGTCATTTCGTTCAAGCGGGGTTTTACGTGCTCTGGAGTCATTTCGTTGCAAGCGGGTTTTTATGTGCGCTGGAGTCATTTCGTTGGAAGCGGGTTTTTAAGTGCTCTGGAGTCATTTCATTGCAGGCGGGTTTTTAAGTGCTCTGAAGGCATTTCGTTGCAAGCGGGTTTTTAAGTGCTCTGGAGTCATTTCGTTGCAAGCGGGTTTTTACGTGTTCTGGAGTCATTTCGTTGCAAGCGGGTTTTTACATACTTCTCAGACATTTCACTGGAAGCGGGTTTTTTAAGTGCTCTGTAGGCATTTCGTTGCAAGCGGGGTTTTAAGTACTCTGGAGTCATTTCGTTGCAAGCGGGTTTTTACATGCTCTGGAGTCATTTCGTTGCAAGCGGGTTTTTACATACTTCTCTGACATTTTACTGGAAGCGAGTTTTTTAAGTGCTCTGGAGTCATTTTGTTGGAAGCGGGTTTTTAAGTACTCTGGAGTCATTTCGTTGCAAGCGGGTTTTTAAGTGCTCTGGAGTCATTTCGTTGCAAGCGGGTGTTTATGTGCTCTGGAGTCATTTCGTTGCAAGCGTGTTTTTAAGTGCTCTGGAGTCATTTCGTTGCAAGCGGGTTTTTAAGTGCTCTGGAGTCATTTCGTTGCAAGCGGTTTTTTACGTGCTCTGGAGTCATTTCGTTGCTAGCGGGTTTTTACGTGCTCTGGAGTCATTTCGTTGCAAGCGGGTTTTTACGTGCTCTGGAGTCATTTCGTTGCTAGCGAGTTTTTACGTGCTCTGGAGTCATTTCGTTGCAAGCGGGTTTTTAAGTGCTCTGGAGTAATTTCGTTGCAAGCGGGTTTTTAAGTGCTCTGGAGTCATTTCGTTGCAAGCGGGTTTTTAAGTGTTCTGGAGTCATTTCGTTGCAAGCGGGTTTTTAAGTGCTCTGGAGTCATTTCGTTGCAAGCGGGTTTTTAAGTGCTCTGGAGTCATTTCGTTGCAAGCGGGTTTTTAAGTGTTCTGGAGTCATTTCGTTGCAAGCGGGTTTTTAAGTGCTCTGGAGTCATTTCGTTGCAAGCGGGTTTTTAAGTGCTCTGGAGTCATGTCTTTGCAAGCGGGTTTTTACATACTTCTCAGACATTTCACTGGAAGCGGGTTTTTTAAGTGCTCTGTAGGCATTTCGTTGCAAGCGGGTTTTTAAGTACTCTGGAGTCATTTCGTTGCAAGCGGGTTTTTAAGTGCTCTGGATTCATTTCGTTGCAAGCGGATTTTTAAGTGCTCTGGAGTCATTTCGTTGCAGGCGGGTTTTTAAGTGGCCTGGAGTCATTTCCTTGCAAGCGGGTTTTTAAATGCTCTGGAGTCATTTCGTTGCAGGGGGGTTTTTACGTACTCTGGAGTCATTTCGGTGCAAGCGGGTTTTTACATACTTCTCAGACATTTCACTGGAAGCGGGTTTATTAAGTGCTCTGTAGGCATATCGTTGCAAGCGGGTTTTTAAGTACTCTGGAGTCATTTCGTTGCAAGCGGGTTTTTACGTGCTCTGGAGTCATTTCGTTGCAAGCGTGTTTTTACATACTTCTCTGACATTTAACTGGAAGCGGGTTTTTTAAGTGCTCTGGAGTCATTTCGTTCAAGCGGGGTTTTACGTGCTCTGGAGTCATTTTGTTGCAAGTGGGTTTTTAGGTGCGCTGGAGTCATTTCGTTGGAAGCGGGTTTTTAAGTGCTCTGGAGTCATTTCATTGCAGGCGGGTTTTTAAATGCTCTGAAGGCATTTCGTTGTAAGCGTGTTTTTAAGTGCTCTGGAGTCATTTCGTTGCAAGCGGGTTTTTACGTGTTCTGGAGTCATTTCGTTGCAAGCGGGTTTTTACATACTTCTCAGACATTTCACTGGAAGCGGGTTTTTTAAGTGCTCTGTAGGCATTTCGTTGCAAGCGGGGTTTTAAGTACTCTGGAGTCATTTCGTTACAAGCGGGTTTTTACATGCTCTGGAGTCATTTCGTTGCAAGCGGGTTTTTACATACTTCTCTGACATTTTACTGGAAGCGAGTTTTTTAAGTGCTCTGGAGTCATTTTGTTGGAAGCGGGTTTTTAAGTACTCTGGAGTCATTTCGTTGCAAGCGGGTTTTTAAGTGCTCTGGAGTCATTTCGTTGCAAGCGGGTGTTTAAGTGCTCTGGAGTCATTTCGTTGCAAGCGTGTTTTTAAGTGCTCTGGAGTCATTTCGTTGCAAGCGGGTTTTTAAGTGCTCTGGAGTCATTTCGTTGCAAGCGGGTTTTTACGTGCTCTGGAGTCATTTCGTTGCTAGCGGGTTTTTACGTGCTCTGGAGTCATTTCGTTGCAAGCGGGTTTTTACGTGCTCTGGAGTCATTTCGTTGCTAGCGGGTTTTTACGTGCTCTGGAGTCATTTCGTTGCAAGCGGGTTTTTAAGTGCTCTGGAGTAATTTCGTTGCAAGCGGGTTTTTACGTGCTCTGGAGTCATTTCGTTGCAAGCGGGTTTTTACGTGCTCTGGAGTCATTTCGTTGCTAGCGGGTTTTTACGTGCTCTGGAGTCATTTCGTTGCAAGCGGGTTTTTAAGTGCTCTGGAGTAATTTCGTTGCAAGCGGGTTTTTAAGTGCTCTGGAGTCATTTCGTTGCAAGCGGGTTTTTAAGTGCTCTGGAGTCATTTCGTTGCAAGCGGGTTCTTAAGTGCTCTGGAGTCATTTCGTTGCAAGCGGGTTTTTAAGTGCTCTGGAGTCATTTCGTTGCAAGCGGGTTTTTAAGTGTTCTGGAGTCATTTCGTTGCAAGCGGGTTTTTAAGTGCTCTGGAGTCATTTCGTTGCAAGAGGGTTTTTAAGTGCTCTGGAGTCATGTCTTTGCAAGCGGGTTTTTACATACTTCTCAGACATTTCACTGGAAGCGGGTTTTTAAGTGCTCTGGAGTCATTTCGTTGCAAGCGGGTTTTTACGTGCTCTGGAGTCATTTCGTTGCAAGCGGGTTTTTAAGTGCTCTGGAGTCATTTCGTTGCAGGGGGTTTTTTACGTGCTCTGGAGTCATTACGTTGCAAGCGGGTTTTTAAGTGCTCTGAAGGCATTTCGTTATAAGCGGGTTTTTACGTGTTCTGGAGTCATTTCGGTGCAAGCGGGTTTTTACATACTTCTCAGACATTTCACTGGAAGCGGGTTTATTAAGTGCTCTGTAGGCATATCGTTGTAAGCGGGTTTTTAAGTACTCTGGAGTCATTTCGTTGCAAGCGGGTTTTTACGTGCTCTGGAGGCATTTCGTTGCAAGCGGGTTTTTACATACTTCTCTGACATTTCACTGGAAGCAGGTTTATTAAGTGCTCTGTAGGCATATCGCTGCAAGCGGGTTTTTAAGTACACTGGAGTCATTTCGTTGCAAGCGGGTTTTTACGTGCTCTGGAGTCATTTCGTTGCAAGCGGGTTTTTACATACATCTCTGACATTTAACTGGAAGCGGGTTTTTTAAGTGCTCTGGAGTCATTTCGTTCAAGCGGGGTTTTACGTGCTCTGGAGTCATTTCGTTGCAAGCGGGTATTTACGTGCGCTGGAGTCATTTCGTTGGAAGCGGGTTTTTACGTGCTCTGGAGTCATTTCATTGCAGGCGGGTTTTTAAGTGCTCTGAAGGCATTTCGTTGTAAGCGTGTTTTTAAGTGCTCTATAGTCATTTCGTTGCAAGCGAGTTTTTACGTGTTCTGGAGTCATTTCGTTGCAAGCGGGTTTTTACATACTTCTCAGACATTTCACTGGAAGCGGGTTTTTTAAGTGCTCTATAGTCATTTCGTTGCAAGCGAGTTTTTACGTGTTCTGGAGTCCTTTCGATGCAAGCGGGTTTTTACATACTTCTCTGACATTTAACTGGAAGCGAGTTTTTTAAGTGCTCTGGAGTCATTTCGTTGGAAGCTGGTTTTTACATACTTCTCAGACATTTCACTGGAAGCGGGTTTTTTAAGTGCTCTGGAGTCATTTCGTTGCAAGCGGGTTTTTAAGTACTCTGGAGTCATTTCTTTACAAGCGGGTTTTTAAGTGCTCTGAAGGCATTTCGTTGTAAGCGGGTTTTTAAGTGCTCTGGAGTCATTTCGTTGCAAGCGGGTTTTTAAGTGCTCTGGAGTCATTTCGTTGCAAGCGGGTTTTTACATGCTCTGGAGTCATTTCGTTGCAAGCGGGTTTTTACATACTTCTCTGACATTTAACTGGAAGCGAGTTTTTTAAGTGCTCTGGAGTCATTTTGTTGGAAGCGGGTTTTTAAGTACTCTGGAGTCATTTCGTTGCCAGCGGGTTTTTAAGTGCTCTGGAGTCATTTCGTTGCAAGCGGTATTTAAGTGCTCTGGAGTCATTTCGTTGCAAGCGTTTTTTTAAGTGCTCTGGAGTCATTTCGTTGCAAGCGGGTTTTTAAGTGCTCTGGAGTCATTTCGTTGCAAGCGGGTTTTTACGTGCTCTGGAGTCATTTCGTTGCTAGCGGGTTTTTACGTGCTCTGGAGTCATTTCGTTGCAAGCGGGTTTTTACGTGCTCTGGAGTCATTTCGTTGCTAGCGGGTTTTTACCTACTCTGGAGTCATTTCGTTGCAAGCGGGTTTTTAAGTGCTCTGGAGTAATTTCGTTGCAAGCGGGTTTTTAAGTGCTCTGGAGTCATTTCGTTGCAAGCGGGTTTTTAAGTGTTCTGGAGTCATTTCGTTGCAAGCGGGTTTTTAAGTGCTCTGGAGTCATTTCGTTGCAAGCGGGTTTTTAAGTGCTCTGGAGTCATTTCGTTGCAAGCGGGTTTTTAAGTGTTCTGGAGTCATTTCGTTGCAAGCGGGTTTTTACATACTTCTCAGACATTTCACTGGAAGCGGGTTTTTTAAGTGCTCTGTAGGCATATCGTTGCAAGCGGGTTTTAAAGGACTCTGGAGTCCTTTCGTTGCAAGCGGGTTTTTAAGTGCTCTGGAGTCATTTCGTTGCAAGCGGATTTTTACGTGCTCTGGAGTCATTTCGTTGCAAGCGGGTTTTTAAGTGCTCTGAAGGCATTTCGTTGTAAGCGGGTTTTTAAGTGCTCTGGAGTCATTTCGTTGCAAGCGGGTTTTTACATACTTCTCTGACATTTAACTGGAAGCGGGTTTTTTAAGTGCTCTGTAGGCATTTCGTTGCAAGCGGGTTTTTAGGTACTCTGGAGTCATTTTGTTGCAAGCGGGTTTTTATATGCTCTGGAGTCATTTCATTACAAGAGGGTTTTTACATACTTCTCTGACATTTAACTGGAAGCGAGTTTTTTAAGTGCTCTGGAGTCATTTCGTTGCAAGCGGGTTTTTACATACTTCTCAGACATTTCACTGGAAGCGGGTTTTTAAGTGCTCTGGAGTCATTTCGTTGCAAGCGGGTTTTTACGTGCTCTGGAGTCATTTCGTTGCAAGCGGGTTTTTAAGTGCTCTGGAGTCATTTCGTTGCAAGCGAGTTTGTAAGTGCTCTGGAATCATTTCGTTGCAAGCGGGTTTTTAAGTGCTCTGGAGTCATTTCGTTGCAAGCGAGTTTGTAAGTGCTCTGGAATCATTTCGTTGCAAGCGAATTTTTAAGTGCTCTGAAGGCATTTCGTTGTAAGCGGGTTTGTACATGTTGTGGAGTCATTTCGGTGCAAGCGGGTTTTTACATACTTCTCAGACATTTCACTGGAAGCGGGTTTATTAAGTGCTCTGTAGGCATATCGTTGCAAGCGGGTTTTTAAGTACTCTGGAATCATTTCGTTGCAAGCGGATTTTTACGTGCTCTGGAGTCATTTATTTGCAAGCGGGTTTTTACATACTTCTCTGACATTTAACTGGATGCAGGTTTTTTAAGTGCTCTGGAGTCATTTCGTTGCAAGCGGGGTTTTACGTGCTCTGGAGTCACTTCGTTGCAAGAGGGTTTTTACGTGCGCTGGAGTCATTTCGTTGGAAGCGGGTTTTTAAGTGCTCTGGAGTCATTTCGTTGCAAGCGGATTTTTACGTGCTCTGGAGTCATTTCGTTGCAAGCGGGTTTTTAAGTGCTCTGAAGGCATTTCGTTGTAAGCGGGTTTTTACGTGCTCTGGAGTCATTTCGTTGCAAGCGGGTTTTTACATACTTCTCTGACATTTAACTGGAAGCGGGTTTTTTAAGTGCTCTGAAGGCATTTCGTTGTAAGCGTGTTTTTAAGTGCTCTGAAGGCATTTCGTTGTAAGCGGGTTTGTACATGTTGTGGAGTCATTTCGGTGCAAGCGGGTTTTTACATACTTCTCAGACATTTCACTGGAAGCGGGTTTATTAAGTGCTCTGTAGGCATATCGTTGCAAGCGGGTTTTTAAGTACTCTGGAGTCATTTCGTTGCAAGCGGATTTTTACGTGCTCTGGAGTCATTTCTTTCAAGGGGGTTTTTACATACTTCTCTGACATTTAACTGGATGCGGGTTTTTTAAGTGCTCTGGAGTCATTTCGTTGCAAGCGGGGTTTTACGTGCTCTGGAGTCATTTCGTTGCAAGCGGGTTTTTACGTGCGCTGGAGTCATTTCGTTGGAAGCGGGTTTTTAAGTGCTCTGGAGTCATTTCGTTGCAGGCGGGTTTTTAAGTGCTCTGAAGGCCTTTCGTTGTAAGCGGGTTTTTAAGTGCTCTGGAGTCATTTCGTTGCAAGCGGGTTTTTAAGTACTCTGGAGTCATTTCGTTGCAAGCGGGTTTTTAAGTACTCTGGAGTCATTTCATTGCAAGCGGGTTTTTAAGTGCTCTGAAGGCATTTCTTTGTAAGCTGGTTTTTAAGTTCTCTGGAGTCATTTCGTTGCAAGCGGGTTTTTACGTGTTCTGGAGTCATTTCGTTGCAAGCGGGTTTTTACATACTTCTCAGACATTTCACTGGAAGCAGGTTTTTTAAATGCTCTGTAGGCATTTCGTTGCAAGCGGGTTTTTACGTACTCTGGAGTCATTTCGTTGCAAGCGGGTTTTTACGTGTTCTGGAGTCATTTCGTTGCAAGCGGGTTTTTACATACTTCTCTGACATTTAACTGGAAGCGAGTTTTTTAAGTGCTCTGGAGTCATTTCGTTGGAAGCTGGTTTTTACATACTTCTCAGACATTTCACTGGAAGCGGGTTTTTTAAGTGCTCTGGAGGCATTTCGTTGCAAGCGGGTTTTTAAGTACTCTGGAGTCATTTCGTTGCAAGCGGGGTTTTAAGTGCTCTGGAGGCATTTCGTTGCAAGCGGGTTTTTAAGTGCTCTGGAGTCATTTCGTTGCAGGCAGGTTTTTAAGTGCTCTGGAGTCATTTCGTTGCAAGCGGGTTTTTAAGTGCTCTGGAGTCTTTTCGTTGCAAACGGGTTTTTAAGTGTTCTGGAGTCATTTCTTTGCAAGCGGGTTTTTAAGTGCTCTGGAGTCATTTCGTTGCAAGCGGGTTTTTACATACTTCTCTGACATTTCACTGGAAGCGGGTTTATTAAGTGCTCTGTAGGCATTTCGTTGCAAGCGGGTTTTTAGGTACTCTGGAGTCATTTTGTTGCAAGCGGGTTTTTATATGCTCTAGAGTCATTTCGTTAAAAGAGGGTTTTTACATACTTCTCTGACATTTCACTGGAAGCGGGTTTTTAAGTGCTCTGGAGTCATTTCGTTGCAAGCGGGTTTTTACGTGCTCTGGAGTCATTTCGTTGCAAGCGGGTTTTTACGTGCTCTGGAGTCATTTCGTTGCAGGCGGGTTTTTACATACTTCTCAGACATTTCACTGGAAGCGGGTTTTTTAAGTGCTCTGTAGGCATATCGTTGCAAGCGAGTTTTAAAGGACTCTGGAGTCATTTCGTTGCAAGCGGGTTTTTACGTGCTCTGGAGTCATTTCGTTGCTAGCGGGTTTTTACGTGCTCTGGAGTCATTTCGTTGCAGGCGGGTTTTTACATACTTCTCAGACATTTCACTGGAAGCGGGTTTTTAAGTGCTCTGGAGTCATTTCGTTGCAAGCGGGTTTTTACGTGCTCTGGAGTCATTTCGTTGCAAGCGTGTTTTTAAGTGCTCTGGAGTCATTTCGTTGCAAGCGAGTTTGTAAGTGCTCTGGAATCATTTCGTTGCAAGCGAATTTTTAAGTGCTCTGAAGGCATTTCGTTGTAAGCGGGTTTGTACATGTTGTGGAGTCATTTCGGTGCAAGCGGGTTTTTACATACTTCTCAGACATTTCACTGGAAGCGGGTTTATTAAGTGCTCTGTAGGCATATCGTTGCAAGCGGGTTTTTAAGTACTCTGGAGTCATTTCGTTGCAAGCGGATTTTTACGTGCTCTGGAGTCATTTCTTTGCAAGGGGGTTTTTACATACTTCTCTGACATTTAACTGGATGCGGGTTTTTTAAGTGCTCTGGAGTCATTTCGTTGCAAGCGGGGTTTTACGTGCTCTGGAGTCATTTCGTTGCAAGCGGGTTTTTACGTGCGCTGGAGTCATTTCGTTGGAAGCGGGTTTTTAAGTGCTCTGGAGTCATTTCGTTGCAGGCGGGTTTTTAAGTGCTCTGAAGGCCTTTCGTTGTAAGCGGGTTTTTAAGTGCTCTGGAGTCATTTCGTTGCAAGCGGGTTTTTAAGTACTCTGGAGTCATTTCGTTGCAAGCGGGTTTTTAAGTACTCTGGAGTCATTTCATTGCAAGCAGGTTTTTAAGTGCTCTGAAGGCATTTCTTTGTAAGCTGGTTTTTAAGTTCTCTGGAGTCATTTCGTTGCAAGCGGGTTTTTACGTGTTCTGGAGTCATTTCGTTGCAAGCGGGTTTTTACATACTTCTCAGACATTTCACTGGAAGCAGGTTTTTTAAATGCTCTGTAGGCATTTCGTTGCAAGCGGGTTTTTACGTACTCTGGAGTCATTTCGTTGCAAGCGGGTTTTTACGTGTTCTGGAGTCATTTCGTTGCAAGCGGGTTTTTACATACTTCTCTGACATTTAACTGGAAGCGAGTTTTTTAAGTGCTCTGGAGTCATTTCGTTGGAAGCTGGTTTTTACATACTTCTCAGACATTTCACTGGAAGCGGGTTTTTTAAGTGCTCTGGAGGCATTTCGTTGCAAGCGGGTTTTTAAGTACTCTGGAGTCATTTCATTGCAAGCGGGGTTTTAAGTGCTCTGGAGGCATTTCGTTGCAAGCGGGTTTTTAAGTGCTCTGGAGTCATTTCGTTGCAGGCAGGTTTTTAAGTGCTCTGGAGTCATTTCGTTGCAAGCGGGTTTTTAAGTGCTCTGGAGTCTTTTCGTTGCAAACGGGTTTTTAAGTGTTCTGGAGTCATTTCTTTGCAAGCGGGTTTTTAAGTGCTCTGGAGTCATTTCGTTGCAAGCGGGTTTTTACATACTTCTCTGACATTTCACTGGAAGCGGGTTTATTAAGTGCTCTGTAGGCATTTCGTTGCAAGCGGGTTTTTAGGTACTCTGGAGTCATTTTGTTGCAAGCGGGTTTTTATATGCTCTGGAGTCATTTCGTTACAACAGGGTTTTTACATACTTCTCTGACATTTCACTGGAAGCGGGTTTTTAAGTGCTCTGGAGTCATTTCGTTGCAAGCGGGTTTTTACGTGCTCTGGAGTCATTTCGTTGCAAGCGGGTTTTTAAGTGCTCTGGAGTCATTTCGTTGCAAGCGGGTTTGTAAGTGCTCTGGAATCATTTCGTTGCAAGCGAATTTTTAAGTGCTCTGAAGGCATTTCGTTGTAAGCGGGTTTGTACATGTTGTGGAGTCATTTCGGTGCAAGCGGGTTTTTACATACTTCTCAGACATTTCACTGGAAGTGGGTTTATTAAGTGCTCTGTAGGCATATCGCTGCAAGCGGGTTTTTAAGTACTCTGGAGTCATTTCGTTGCAAGCGGGTTTTTACGTGCTCTGGAGTCATTTCGTTGCAAGCGGGTTTTTACATACTTCTCTGACATTTAACTGGAAGCGGGTTTTTTAAGTGCTCTGGAGTCATTTCGTTGCAAGCGGGGTTTTACGTGCTCTGGAGTCATTTCGTTGCAAGCGGGTTTTTACGTGCGCTGGAGTCATTTCGTTGGAAGCGGGTTTTTAAGTGCTCTGGAGTCATTTCATTGCAGGAGGGTTTTTAAGTGCTCTGAAGGCATTTCGTTGTAAGCGTGTTTTTAAGTGCTCTGGAGTCATTTCGTTGCAAGCGGGTTTTTACGTGTTCTGGAGTCATTTCGTTGCAAGCGGGTTTTTACATACTTCTCAGACATTTCACTGGAAGAGGGTTTTTTAAGTGCTCTGGAGTCATTTCGTTGCAAGCGGGTTTTTACATACTTCTCTGACATTTCACTGGAAGCGGGTTTTTTAAGTGCTCTGTAGGCATTTCGTTGCAAGCGGGTTTTTAGGTACTCTGGAGTCATTTTGTTGCAAGCGGGTTTTTATATGCTCTGGAGTCATTTCGTTACAACAGGGTTTTTACATACTTCTCTGACATTTCACTGGAAGCGGGTTTTTAAGTGCTCTGGAGTCATTTCGTTGCAAGCGGGTTTTTACGTGCTCTGGAGTCATTTCGTTGCAAGCGGGTTTTTAAGTGCTCTGGAGTCATTTCGTTGCAAGCGGGTTTGTAAGTGCTCTGGAATCATTTCGTTGCAAGCGAATTTTTAAGTACTCTGGAGTCATTTCGTTGCAAGCGGGTTTTTACGTGCTCTGGAGTCATTTCGTTGCAAGCGGGTTTTTAAGTACTCTGGAGTCATTTCGTTGCAAGCGGGTTTTTAAGTACTCTGGAGTCATTTCATTGCAAGCGGGTTTTTAAGTGCTCTGAAGGCATTTCTTTGTAAGCTGGTTTTTAAGTTCTCTGGAGTCATTTCGTTGCAAGCGGGTTTTTACGTGTTCTGGAGTCATTTCGTTGCAAGCGGGTTTTTACATACTTCTCAGACATTTCACTGGAAGCAGGTTTTTTAAATGCTCTGTAGGCATTTCGTTGCAAGCGGGTTTTTACGTACTCTGGAGTCATTTCGTTGCAAGCGGGTTTTTACGTGTTCTGGAGTCATTTCGTTGCAAGCGGGTTTTTACATACTTCTCTGACATTTAACTGGAAGCGAGTTTTTTAAGTGCTCTGGAGTCATTTCGTTGGAAGCTGGTTTTTACATACTTCTCAGACATTTCACTGGAAGCGGGTTTTTTAAGTGCTCTGGAGGCATTTCGTTGCAAGCGGGTTTTTAAGTACTCTGGAGTCATTTCGTTGCAAGCGGGGTTTTAAGTGCTCTGGAGGCATTTCGTTGCAAGCGGGTTTTTAAGTGCTCTGGAGTCATTTCGTTGCAGGCAGGTTTTTAAGTGCTCTGGAGTCATTTCGTTGCAAGCGGGTTTTTAAGTGCTCTGGAGTCTTTTCGTTGCAAACGGGTTTTTAAGTGTTCTGGAGTCATTTCTTTGCAAGCGGGTTTTTAAGTGCTCTGGAGTCATTTCGTTGCAAGCGGGTTTTTACATACTTCTCTGACATTTCACTGGAAGCGGGTTTATTAAGTGCTCTGTAGGCATTTCGTTGCAAGCGGGTTTTTAGGTACTCTGGAGTCATTTTGTTGCAAGCGGGTTTTTATATGCTCTGGAGTCATTTCGTTACAAGAGGGTTTTTACATACTTCTCTGACATTTCACTGGAAGCGGGTTTTTAAGTGCTCTGGAGTCATTTCGTTGCAAGCGGGTTTTTACGTGCTCTGGAGTCATTTCGTTGCAAGCGGGTTTTTACGTGCTCTGGAGTCATTTCGTTGCAGGCGGGTTTTTACATACTTCTCAGACATTTCACTGGAAGCGGGTTTTTTAAGTGCTCTGTAGGCATATCGTTGCAAGCGAGTTTTAAAGGACTCTGGAGTCATTTCGTTGCAAGCGGGTTTTTACGTGCTCTGGAGTCATTTCGTTGCTAGCGGGTTTTTACGTGCTCTGGAGTCATTTCGTTGCAGGCGGGTTTTTACATACTTCTCAGACATTTCACTGGAAGCGGGTTTTTAAGTGCTCTGGAGTCATTTCGTTGCAAGCGGGTTTTTACGTGCTCTGGAGTCATTTCGTTGCAAGCGTGTTTTTAAGTGCTCTGGAGTCATTTCGTTGCAAGCGAGTTTGTAAGTGCTCTGGAATCATTTCGTTGCAAGCGAATTTTTAAGTGCTCTGAAGGCATTTCGTTGTAAGCGGGTTTGTACATGTTGTGGAGTCATTTCGGTGCAAGCGGGTTTTTACATACTTCTCAGACATTTCACTGGAAGCGGGTTTATTAAGTGCTCTGTAGGCATATCGTTGCAAGCGGGTTTTTAAGTACTCTGGAGTCATTTCGTTGCAAGCGGATTTTTACGTGCTCTGGAGTCATTTCTTTGTAAGGGGGTTTTTACATACTTCTCTGACATTTAACTGGATGCGGGTTTTTTAAGTGCTCTGGAGTCATTTCGTTGCAAGCGGGGTTTTACGTGCTCTGGAGTCATTTCGTTGCAAGCGGGTTTTTACGTGCGCTGGAGTCATTTCGTTGGAAGCGGGTTTTTAAGTGCTCTGGAGTCATTTCGTTGCAGGCGGGTTTTTAAGTGCTCTGAAGGCCTTTCGTTGTAAGCGGGTTTTTAAGTGCTCTGGAGTCATTTCGTTGCAAGCGGGTTTTTAAGTACTCTGGAGTCATTTCGTTGCAAGCGGGTTTTTAAGTACTCTGGAGTCATTTCATTGCAAGCAGGTTTTTAAGTGCTCTGAAGGCATTTCTTTGTAAGCTGGTTTTTAAGTTCTCTGGAGTCATTTCGTTGCAAGCGGGTTTTTACGTGTTCTGGAGTCATTTCGTTGCAAGCGGGTTTTTACATACTTCTCAGACATTTCACTGGAAGCAGGTTTTTTAAATGCTCTGTAGGCATTTCGTTGCAAGCGGGTTTTTACGTACTCTGGAGTCATTTCGTTGCAAGCGGGTTTTTACGTGTTCTGGAGTCATTTCGTTGCAAGCGGGTTTTTACATACTTCTCTGACATTTAACTGGAAGCGAGTTTTTTAAGTGCTCTGGAGTCATTTCGTTGGAAGCTGGTTTTTACATACTTCTCAGACATTTCACTGGAAGCGGGTTTTTTAAGTGCTCTGGAGGCATTTCGTTGCAAGCGGGTTTTTAAGTACTCTGGAGTCATTTCGTTGCAAGCGGGGTTTTAAGTGCTCTGGAGGCATTTCGTTGCAAGCGGGTTTTTAAGTGCTCTGGAGTCATTTCGTTGCAGGCAGGTTTTTAAGTGCTCTGGAGTCATTTCGTTGCAAGCGGGTTTTTAAGTGCTCTGGAGTCTTTTCGTTGCAAACGGGTTTTTAAGTGTTCTGGAGTCATTTCTTTGCAAGCGGGTTTTTAAGTGCTCTGGAGTCATTTCGTTGCAAGCGGGTTTTTACATACTTCTCTGACATTTCACTGGAAGCGGGTTTATTAAGTGCTCTGTAGGCATTTCGTTGCAAGCGGGTTTTTAGGTACTCTGGAGTCATTTTGTTGCAAGCGGGTTTTTATATGCTCTGGAGTCATTTCGTTACAACAGGGTTTTTACATACTTCTCTGACATTTCACTGGAAGCGGGTTTTTAAGTGCTCTGGAGTCATTTCGTTGCAAGCGGGTTTTTACGTGCTCTGGAGTCATTTCGTTGCAAGCGGGTTTTTAAGTGCTCTGGAGTCATTTCGTTGCAAGCGGGTTTGTAAGTGCTCTGGAATCATTTCGTTGCAAGCGAATTTTTAAGTGCTCTGAAGGCATTTCGTTGTAAGCGGGTTTGTACATGTTGTGGAGTCATTTCGGTGCAAGCGGGTTTTTACATACTTCTCAGACATTTCACTGGAAGCGGGTTTATTAAGTGCTCTGTAGGCATATCGCTGCAAGCGGGTTTTTAAGTACTCTGGAGTCATTTCGTTGCAAGCGGGTTTTTACGTGCTCTGGAGTCATTTCGTTGCAAGCGGGTTTTTACATACTTCTCTGACATTTAACTGGAAGCGGGTTTTTTAAGTGCTCTGGAGTCATTTCGTTGCAAGCGGGGTTTTACGTGCTCTGGAGTCATTTCGTTGCAAGCGGGTTTTTACGTGCGCTGGAGTCATTTCGTTGGAAGCGGGTTTTTAAGTGCTCTGGAGTCATTTCATTGCAGGAGGGTTTTTAAGTGCTCTGAAGGCATTTCGTTGTAAGCGTGTTTTTAAGTGCTCTGGAGTCATTTCGTTGCAAGCGGGTTTTTACGTGTTCTGGAGTCATTTCGTTGCAAGCGGGTTTTTACATACTTCTCAGACATTTCACTGGAAGAGGGTTTTTTAAGTGCTCTGTAGGCATTTCGTTGCAAACAGGGTTTTAAGTACTCTGGAGTCATTTCGTTGCAAGCGGGTTTTTACATGCTCTGGAGTCATTTCGTTGCAAGCGGGTTTTTACATACTTCTCTGACATTTAACTGGAAGCGAGTTTTTTAAGTGCTCTGGAGTCATTTCGTTGGAAGAGGGTTTTTAAGTACTCTGGAGTCATTTTGTTGCAAGCGGGTTTTTAAGTGCTCTGGAGTCATTTCGTTGCAAGCGGGTGTTTAAGTGCTCTGAAGTCATTTCGTTGCAAGCGGGTTTTTACATACTTCTCTGACATTTAACTGGAAGCGAGTTTTTTAAGTGCTCTGGAGTCATTTCGTTGGAAGAGGGTTTTTAAGTACTCTGGAGTCATTTCGTTGCAAGCGGGTTTTTACGTGCTCTGGAGTCATTTCATTGCTAGCGGGTTTTTACGTGCTCTGGAGTCATTTCGTTGCAAGCGGGTTTTTAAGTGCTCTGGAGTAATTTCATTGCAAACGGGTTTTTAAGTGCTCTGGAGTCAATTCGTTGCAAGCGGGTTTTTAAATGCTCTGGAGTCATTTCGTTGCAAGCGGGTTTTTAAGTGTTCTGAAGTCATTTCGTTGCAAGCGGGTTTTTAAGTGCTCTGGAGTCATTTCGTTGCAAGCGGGTTTTTTAGTGCTCTGGAGTCATTTCGTTGCAAGCGGGTTTTTAAGTGTTCTGGAGTCATTTCGTTGCAAGCGGGTTTTTAAATACTTCTCAGACATTTCACTGGAAGCGGGTTTTTTAAGTGCTCTGTAGGCATATCGTTGCAAGCGGGTTTTAAAGGACTCTGGAGTCCTTTCGTTGCAAGCGGGTTTTTAAGTGCTCTGGAGTCATTTCGTTGCAAGCGGGGTTTTACGTGCTCTGGAGTCATTTCGTTGCAAGCGGGTTTTTACGTGCTCTGGAGTCATTTCGTTGTAAGCGGGTTTTTAAGTGCTCTGGAGTCATTTCGTTGCAAGCGGGTTTTTACGTGCTCTGAAGGCATTTCGTTGTAAGCGGGTTTTTAAGTGCTCTGGAGTCATTTCGTTGCAAGCGGGTTTTTACGTGTTCTGGAGTCATTTCTTTGCAAGCGGGTTTTTACATACTTATCAGACATTTCACTGGAAGCGGGTTTTTTAAGTGCTCTGTAGGCATTTCGTTGCAAGCGGGTTTTTAGGTACTCTGGAGTCATTTTGTTGCAAGCGGGTTTTTATATGCTCTGGAGTCATATCGTTACAAGAGGGTTTTTACATACTTCTCTGACATTTAACTGGAAGCGAGTTTTTTAAGTGCTCTGGAGTCATTTTGTTGCAAGCGGGTTTTTACATACTTCTCAGACATTTCACTGGAAGCGGGTTTTTAAGTGCTCTGGAGTCATTTCGTTGCAAGCGGGTTTTTACGTGCTCTGGAGTAATTTCGTTGCAAGCGGGTTTTTAAGTGCTCTGGAGTCATTTCGTTGCAAGCGGGTTTTTACGTGCTCTGGAGTCATTTCGTTGCAAGCGGGTTTTTAAGTGCTCTGGAGTCATTTCGTTGCAAGCGGGTTTGTAAGTGCTCTGGAATCATTTCGTTGCAAGCGAATTTTTAAGTGCTCTGAAGGCATTTCGTTGTATGCGGGTTTGTACATGTTGTGGAGTCATTTCGGTGCAAGCGGGTTTTTACATGCTTCTCAGACATTTCACTGGAAGCGGGTTTATTAAGTGCTCTGTAGGCATATCATTGCAAGCGGGTTTTTAAGTACTCTGGAGTCATTTCGTTGCAAGCGGGTTTTTACGTGCGCTGGAGTCATTTCGTTGGAAGCGGGTTTTTAAGTGCTCTGGAGTCATTTCATTGCAGGAGGGTTTTTAAGTGCTCTGAAGGCATTTCGTTGTAAGCGTGTTTTTAAGTGCTCTGGAGTCATTTCGTTGCAAGCGGGTTTTTACGTGTTCTGGAGTCATTTCGTTGCAAGCGGGTTTTTACATACTTCTCAGACATTTCACTGGAAGAGGGTTTTTTAAGTGCTCTGTAGGCATTTCGTTGCAAACAGGGTTTTAAGTACTCTGGAGTCATTTCGTTGCAAGCGGGTTTTTACATGCTCTGGAGTCATTTCGTTGCAAGCGGGTTTTTACATACTTCTCTGACATTTAACTGGAAGCGAGTTTTTTAAGTGCTCTGGAGTCATTTCGTTGGAAGAGGGTTTTTAAGTACTCTGGAGTCATTTTGTTGCAAGCGGGTTTTTAAGTGCTCTGGAGTCATTTCGTTGCAAGCGGGTGTTTAAGTGCTCTGAAGTCATTTCGTTGCAAGCGGGTTTTTACATACTTCTCTGACATTTAACTGGAAGCGAGTTTTTTAAGTGCTCTGGAGTCATTTCGTTGGAAGAGGGTTTTTAAGTACTCTGGAGTCATTTCGTTGCAAGCGGGTTTTTACGTGCTCTGGAGTCATTTCATTGCTAGCGGGTTTTTACGTGCTCTGGAGTCATTTCGTTGCAAGCGGGTTTTTAAGTGCTCTGGAGTAATTTCATTGCAAACGGGTTTTTAAGTGCTCTGGAGTCAATTCGTTGCAAGCGGGTTTTTAAATGCTCTGGAGTCATTTCGTTGCAAGCGGGTTTTTAAGTGTTCTGAAGTCATTTCGTTGCAAGCGGGTTTTTAAGTGCTCTGGAGTCATTTCGTTGCAAGCGGGTTTTTTAGTGCTCTGGAGTCATTTCGTTGCAAGCGGGTTTTTAAGTGTTCTGGAGTCATTTCGTTGCAAGCGGGTTTTTAAATACTTCTCAGACATTTCACTGGAAGCGGGTTTTTTAAGTGCTCTGTAGGCATATCGTTGCAAGCGGGTTTTAAAGGACTCTGGAGTCCTTTCGTTGCAAGCGGGTTTTTAAGTGCTCTGGAGTCATTTCGTTGCAAGCGGGGTTTTACGTGCTCTGGAGTCATTTCGTTGCAAGCGGGTTTTTACGTGCTCTGGAGTCATTTCGTTGTAAGCGGGTTTTTAAGTGCTCTGGAGTCATTTCGTTGCAAGCGGGTTTTTACGTGCTCTGAAGGCATTTCGTTGTAAGCGGGTTTTTAAGTGCTCTGGAGTCATTTCGTTGCAAGCGGGTTTTTACGTGTTCTGGAGTCATTTCTTTGCAAGCGGGTTTTTACATACTTATCAGACATTTCACTGGAAGCGGGTTTTTTAAGTGCTCTGTAGGCATTTCGTTGCAAGCGGGTTTTTAGGTACTCTGGAGTCATTTTGTTGCAAGCGGGTTTTTATATGCTCTGGAGTCATATCGTTACAAGAGGGTTTTTACATACTTCTCTGACATTTAACTGGAAGCGAGTTTTTTAAGTGCTCTGGAGTCATTTTGTTGCAAGCGGGTTTTTACATACTTCTCAGACATTTCACTGGAAGCGGGTTTTTAAGTGCTCTGGAGTCATTTCGTTGCAAGCGGGTTTTTACGTGCTCTGGAGTAATTTCGTTGCAAGCGGGTTTTTAAGTGCTCTGGAGTCATTTCGTTGCAAGCGGGTTTTTACGTGCTCTGGAGTCATTTCGTTGCAAGCGGGTTTTTAAGTGCTCTGGAGTCATTTCGTTGCAAGCGGGTTTGTAAGTGCTCTGGAATCATTTCGTTGCAAGCGAATTTTTAAGTGCTCTGAAGGCATTTCGTTGTATGCGGGTTTGTACATGTTGTGGAGTCATTTCGGTGCAAGCGGGTTTTTACATGCTTCTCAGACATTTCACTGGAAGCGGGTTTATTAAGTGCTCTGTAGGCATATCATTGCAAGCGGGTTTTTAAGTACTCTGGAGTCATTTCGTTGCAAGCGGGTTTTTACGTGCTCTGGAGTCATTTCGTTGCAAGCGGGTTTTTAAGTACTCTGGAGTCATTTCGTTGCAAGCGGGTTTTTAAGTACTCTGGAGTCATTTCATTGCAAGCGGGTTTTTAAGTGCTCTGAAGGCATTTCTTTGTAAGCTGGTTTTTAAGTTCTCTGGAGTCATTTCGTTGCAAGCGGGTTTTTACGTGTTCTGGAGTCATTTCGTTGCAAGCGGGTTTTTACATACTTCTCAGACATTTCACTGGAAGCAGGTTTTTAAAATGCTCTGTAGGCATTTCGTTGCAAGCGGGTTTTTACGTACTCTGGAGTCATTTCGTTGCAAGCGGGTTTTTACGTGTTCTGGAGTCATTTCGTTGCAAGCGGGTTTTTACATACTTCTCTGACATTTAACTGGAAGCGAGTTTTTTAAGTGCTCTGGAGTCATTTCGTTGGAAGCTGGTTTTTACATACTTCTCAGACATTTCACTGGAAGCGGGTTTTTTAAGTGCTCTGGAGGCATTTCGTTGCAAGCGGGTTTTTAAGTACTCTGGAGTCATTTCGTTGCAAGCGGGGTTTTAAGTGCTCTGGAGGCATTTCGTTGCAAGCGGGTTTTTAAGTGCTCTGGAGTCATTTCGTTGCAGGCAGGTTTTTAAGTGCTCTGGAGTCATTTCGTTGCAAGCGGGTTTTTAAGTGCTCTGGAGTCTTTTCGTTGCAAGCGGGTTTTTACATACTTCTCTGACATTTAACTGGATGCGGGTTTTTTAAGTGCTCTGGAGTCATTTCGTTGCAAGCGGGGTTTTACGTGCTCTGAAGGCATTTCGTTGTAAGCGGGTTTTTAAGTGCTCTGGAGTCATTTCGTTGCAAGCGGGTTTTTACGTGTTCTGGAGTCATTTCGTTGCAAGCGGGTTTTTAAGTACTCTGGAGTCATTTCGTTGCAAGCGGGTTTTTAAGTGCTCTGAAGGCATTTCTTTGTAAGCTGGTTTTTAAGTGCTCTGGAGTCATTTCGTTGCAAGCGGGTTTTTACGTGTTCTGGATTCATTTCGTTGCAAGCGGGTTTTTACATACTTCTCAGACATATCACTGGAAGCGGGTTTTTTAAATGCTCTGAAGACATTTCGTTGCAAGCGGGTTTTTAAGTACTCTGGAGTCATTTCGTTGCAAGCGGGTTTTTACGTGTTCTGGAGTCATTTCGTTGCAAGCGGGTTTTTACATACTTCTCTGACATTTCACTGGATGCGGGTTTTTTAAGTGCTCTGGAGTCATTTCGTTGCAAGCGGGTTTTTAAGTACTCTAGAGTCATTTCGTTGCAAGCGGGGTTTTAAGTGCTCTGGAGTCATTTCGTTGCAAGCGGGTTTTTAAGGGCTCTGGAGTCATTTCGTTGCAGGCAGGTTTTTAAGTGCTCTGGAGTCATTTCGTTGCAAGCGGGTTTTTAAGTGCTCTGGAGTCTTTTCGTTGCAAGCGGGTTTTTAAGTGTTCTGGAGTCATTTCTTTGCAAGCGGGTTTTTAAGTGCTCTGAAGGCATTTCGTTGTAAGCGGGTTTTTAAGTGCTCTAGAGTCATTTCGTTGCAAGCGGGTTTTTAAGTGCTCTGGAGTCATTTCGTTGCAAGTGGATTTTTACGTGCTCTGGAGTCATTTCATTGCAAGCGGGTTTTTACGTGCTCTGGAGTCATTTCGTTGCAAGCGGGTTTTTAAGTGCTCTGGAGTCATTTCGTAGCAAGCGGGTTTTTAAGTGCTCTGGAGTCATTTCGTTGCAAGCGGGATTTTAAGTGCTCTGGAGTCATTTCTTTGCAAGGGGGTTTTTAAGTGTTCTGGAGTCATTTCGTTGCAAGCGGGTTTTTACGTACTTCTCAGACATTTCACTGGAAGCGGGTTTTTAAGTGCTCTGGAGTCATTTCGTTGCAAGTGGGTTTTTACATACTTCTCAGACATTTCACTGGAAGCGGGTTTTTTAAATGCTCTGTAGGCATTTCGTTGCAAGCGGGTTTTTAAGTACTCTGGAGTCATTTCTTTGCAAGCGGGTTTTTACGTGTTCTGGAGTCCTTTCGATGCAAGCGGGTTTTTACATACTTCTCTGACATTTAACTGGAAGCGAGTTTTTTAAGTGCTCTGGAGTCATTTCGTTGGAAGCTGGTTTTTACATACTTCTCAGACATTTCACTGGAAGCGGGTTTTTTAAGTGCTCTGGAGTCATTTCGTTGCAAGCGGGTTTTTAAGTACTCTGGAGTCTTTTCTTTACAAGCGGGTTTTTAAGTGCTCTGAAGGCATTTCGTTGTAAGCGGGTTTTTAAGTGCTCTGGAGTCATTTCGTTGCAAGCGGGTTTTTAAGTGCTCTGGAGTCATTTCGTTGCAAGCGGATTTTAACGTGCTTTGGAGTCATTTCGTTGCAAGCGGGTTTTTACGTGCTCTGGAGTCATTTCGTTGCAAGCGGGTTTTTAAGTGCTCTGGAGTCATTTCGTAGCAAGCGGGTTTTTAAGTGCTCTGGAGGCATTTCGTTGCAAGCGGGTTTTTAAGTGCTCTGGAGTCATTTCTTTGCAAGCGGGGTTTTAAGTGCTCTGGAGTCATTTTGTTGCAAGGGGGTTTTTAAGTGTTCTGGAGTCATTTCGTTGCAAGCGGGTTTTTAAGTGGCCTGGAGTCATTTCGTAGCAGGGGGGTTTTTACGTGCTCTGGAGTCATTTCTTTGCAAGCGGGTTTTTACATACTTCTCTGACATTTCACTGGAAGCGGGTTTATTAAGTGCTCTGTAGGCATATCGCTGCAAGCGGGTTTTTAAGTGCTCTGGAGTCATTTCGTTGCAAGCGGGGTTTTACGTGCGCTGGAGTCATTTCGTTGGAAGCGGGTTTTTAAGTGCTCTGGAGTCATTTCATTGCAGGCGGGTTTTTAAGTGCTCTGAAGGCATTTCGTTGTAAGCGTGTTTTTAAGTGCTCTGGAGTCATTTCGTTGCAAGCGGGTTTTTACGTGTTCTGCAGTCATTTCGTTGCAAGCGGGTTTTTACATACTTCTCAGACATTTCACTGGAAGCGGGTTTTTTAAGTGCTCTGTAGGCATTTTGTTGCAAGCGGGGTTTTAAGTAGTCTGGAGTCATTTCGTTGCAAGCGGGTTTTTACATGCTCTGGAGTCATTTCGTTGCAAGCGGGTTTTTAAATACTTCTCTGACATTTAACTGGAAGCGAGTTTTTTAAGTGCTCTGGAGTCATTTCGTTGGAAGCGGGTTTTTAAGTACTCTGGAGTCATTTCGTTGCAGGCGGGTTTTTAAGTGCTCTGGAGTCATTTCGTTGCAAGCGGGTGTTTAAATGCTCTGGAGTCATTTCGTTGCAAGCGTGTTTTTAAGTACTCTGGAGTCATTTCGTTGCAAGCGGGTTTTTAAGTGCTCTGGAGTCATTTCGTTGCAAGCGGGTTTTTAAGTGCTCTGGAGTCATTTCGTTGCTAGCGGGTTTTTACGTGCTCTGGAGTCATTTCGTTGCAAGCGGGTTTTTACGTGCTCTGGAGTCATTTCGTTGCTAGCGGGTTTTTACGTGCTCTGGAGTCATTTCGTTGCAAGCGGGTTTTTAAGTGCTCTGGAGTAATTTCGTTGCAAACAGGTTTTTAAGTGCTCTGGATTCATTTCGTTGCAAGCGGGTTTTTAAGTGCTCTGGAGTCATTTCGTTGCAAGCGGGTTTTTAAGTGTTCTGAAGTCATTTCGTTGCAAGCGGGTTTTTAAGTGCTCTGGAGTCATTTCGTTGCAAGCGGGTTTTTAAGTCCTCTGGAGTCATTTCGTTGCAAACGGGTTTTTAAGTGTTCTGGAGTCATTTCGTTGCAACCGGGTTTTTACATTCTTCTCAGACATTTCACTGGAAGCGGGTTTTTTAAGTGCTCTGTAGGCATTTCGTTGCAAGCGGGTTTTAAAGGACTCTGGAGTCCTTTCGTTGCAAGCGGGTTTTTAAGTGCTCTGGAGTCATTTCGTTGCAAGCGGATTTTTACGTGCTCTGGAGTCATTTCGTTGCAAGCGAGTTTTTACGTGCTCTGGAGTCATTTCGTTGTAAGCGGGTTTTTAAGTGCTCTGGAGTCATTTCGTTGCAAGCGGATTTTAAGTGCTCTGAAGGCATTTCGTTGTAAGCGGGTTTTTAAGTGCTCTGGAGTCATTTCGTTGCAAGCGGGTTTTTACGTGCTCTGGAGTCATTTCGTTGCAAGCGGGTTTTTACATACTTCTCAGACATTTCACTGGAAGCGGGTTTTTAAGTGCTCTGGAGTCATTTCGTTGCAAGTGGGTTTTTACGTGCTCTGGAGTCATTTCGTTGCAAGCGGGTTTTTAAGTGCTCTGGAGTCATTTCGTTGCAAGCGGGTTTGTAAGTGCTCTGGAATCATTTCGTTGCAAGCGAATTTTTAAGTCCTCTGAAGGCATTTCGTTGTAAGCGGGTTTGTACATGTTGTGGAGTCATTTCGGTGCAAGCGGGTTTTTACATACTTCTCAGACATTTCACTGGAAGCAGGTTTTTAAGTGCTCTGGAGTCATTTCGTTGCAGGCGGGTTTTTAAGTGCTCTGAAGGCATTTCGTTGTAAGCGGGTTTTTAAGTGCTCTGGAGTCATTTCGTTGCAAGCGGGTTTTTACGTGCTCTGGAGTCATTTCGTTGCAAGCGGGTTTTTAAGTGCTCTGAAGGCATTTCGTTGTAAGCGGGTTTTTAAGTACTCTGGAGTCATTTCGTTGCAAGCGGGTTTTTACGTGTTCTGGAGTCATTTCATTGAAAGCGGGTTTTTACATACTTCTCAGACATTTCACTGGAAGCGGGTTTTTTAAGTGCTCTGTAGGCATTTCGTTGCAAGCACGTTTTTAAGTGCTCTGGAGTCATTTCGTTGGAAACAGGTTTTTAAGTGCTCTGTAGTCTTTTCTTTAGAAGCGGGTTTTTAAGTGCTCTTTTGTCATTTCAATGAAAGCGGGTCATAAGTGTTCTGGAGTTGTTCATTGGAGGCGGGTTTTTAAGTGCTTTGGAGTCATTTCGTTGGAAGCGGGTTTTCACATACTTCTCGGATATTTTTTTGGATACGGGTTTTTTAAGTACTCTGGAGTCATTTTTTTGTAGCGGGTTTTTAAGTGCTCTGGATTCATTTCGTTGCAAGCGGGTTTTAAGTGCTTTGTAGTCATTTCCTTGCAATCGGGTTTGTAAATACTTCTCAGATATTTCACTGGAAGCAGGTTTTTTAAGTGCTCTGGAGTCATTTCATTGCCAGTGGGTTTTTAACTGAGCTGGAGTCTTTTCTTTGGAAGCAGGTTATTAAGTCACCTGGAGTCATTTCGTTGGAAGCGGATTTTTAAGTGCTTGGGAGTCATTTTGTTCCAAGTGGGTTTTCAATTGCTCTGGAGTCATTTCGATGGAAGCGGGTCATAAGTGTTCTGGAGTTGTTCATTGGAAGCAGGTTTTTAAGTGCTCTGGAGTAATTTCGGTGAAAGCAGATTTTTACATACTTCTCAGACTTTTCACTGGAAGCAGGATTTTAAGTGCTGTGGATTCATTTCGTTACAAGCGGGTTTTTAAATATTTCTCAGACATTTCACTGGAAGTGGGTTTTTTAAGTGCTCTGGAGTCATTTCGTTGGAAGCGGGTTTTTACGTGCTCTGGAGTCATTTCTTTGGTAGCGGGATTTTAAGTGCTCTGGAGTCATTTCGTTGCTAGCGTGATTTTACATACTTCTCAGACACTCTACTGGAAGTGGGTTTTTTAAGTGCTCTGGAGTCATTTCTTTGCAAGCAGGTTTTTAAGTGCTCTGTAGTCATTTCATTAGAATCGGGTTTTTAAGTGCTCTGTTGTCATTTCTATGGAAGCGGGTCATAAGTGTTCTGGAGTTGTTCGTTGGAAGCGGGTTTTTAAGTACTCAGGAGTCATTTCATGTCAACCAGGTTTTTAAGTGCTCTGGAGTCATTTGGTTGCAGGCGAGTTTTTAAGTGCCCTGAAGTCTTTTCGTTGGAAGCACGTTATTAAGTAAACTGGAATCATTTTGTTACAAGCGGGTTTTTTAGTGCTCTGGAGTTCTTTCATTGGAAGCGGGTTTTTAAGTGCTCAGGAGTCTTTTTGTTACAAGCGAGTTTTTACATACTTCTCAGACATTTCACTGGAAGTGGGTTTTTTAAGACTTCGGGAGTCATTTCGTTGCAGGCGTGTCTTTAAATGCTCTGGAGTCTTTTTTTTTTTTGGAAACGGGTTTTTAAGTGCTCAGGAGTCATTTCGTTGCAAGGGGGTTTTTAAGTTCTCTGGAGTAATTTCGTTGAAAGCAGGTTTTTACATAATTCTCAGATATTTCACTGGAAGCGGGTTTTTTAAGTGCTCTGGAGTCATTTTGTTGCAAGCGGGTTTTTAAGTGCCCTGGAATCAGTTTCGTTGGAAGCGGGTCATAAGTGTTCTGGTGATGATTGTTGGTAGCGGGTTTTTAAGTGACCTGGAGTCATTTCATTGGAAGCAGATTTTTTAAGTGCTCTGGAGTCATTTCGATGGAAGCGGGTAATAAGTGTTCTGGAGTTGTTCATTGGAAGCAGTTTTTTAAGTGCTCTCTAGTCATTTCGATCGAAGCGGGTCATAAGTGTTCTGGAGTTGTTCCTTGGAAGCCGGTTTTTAAGTGCTCTGGAGTCATTTCGTTGGAAGCAGGTTTTTAAGTGCTCTGGAGTCAATTCGTTGGAAGCGGATTTTTTAAGTGCTCTGGAGTCATTTCATTGCAAGAGGGTTTTTACATACTTCTCAGACATTTCACTGGAAGCGGGTTATTAAGTGCTCTGGATTCATTTCTTTGCAAGGGGGTTTTTAAGTGCTCTGGAGGTATTTCTTTGGAAGCAGGTTTTTAAGTGCTGTGGAGTCATTTTGTTGGAAGCAGGTTTTTAACTACTCTGGAGTCATTTCGTTGCAAGCGGGTTTTACGTGCTCTGGAGTCATTTTGTTACAACCGGGTTTTTACATATTTCTCACACATTTCACTGGAAGCAGGTTTTTAAATACTCTGGATTCATTTCGTTGCGAGCGGGTTTTTACATACTTCTTAGACAGTTCACTGGAAGCGGGTTTTTTAAGTGCTCTGGAGTCATTTCTTTGCAAGAGTGTTTTTAAGTGCTCTGGAGTCTTTTCGTTGGAAGCGGGTTTTTAAGTGCTCTGGAGTCATTTCGTTGCAATCGGGTTTTTAAGTGAGCTGGAGTCTTTTCTTTGGAATCAGGTTATTAAGTTACCTGGAGTCATTTCGTTGGAAGCGGATTTTTTAAGTGCTCTGGAGTCATTTTGTTCCAAGCGTGTTTTTAATTGCTCTGGAGTCATTTCGATAGAAGCGGGTCATAAGTGTTCTGGAGTTGTTCATTGGAAGCAGGATTTTAAGTGCTCTGGAGTAATTTCAGTGAAAGCAGATTTTTACATACTTCTCAGACATTTCACTGGAAGCAGGTTTTTAAGTGCTGTGGATTCATTTCATTACAAGCGGGTTTTTAAATACTTCTCAGACATTTCACTGGAAGCGGGTTTTTTAAGTGCTCTGGAGTCATTTCCTTGTAAGCGTGTTTGTAAGTGCTCTGGAGTCTTTTCGTTGGAAGCGGGTTTTTAAGTGCTCTGGAGTCATTTCCTTGGTAGCGGGTTTTTTAAGTGCTCTGGCATCATTTCGTTGCAAGTGGGTTTTTACATACCTCTAAGACATTTCACTGGAATCGGGTTTTTAAGTGCTCTGGAGGCATTTCGTTTATAGCGGGATTTAAGTGCTCTGGAGTCATTTCATTGCTAGCAGGTTTTTAAGTGATCTGGAGTCTTTTCATTGGAAGCAGGTTTTTAACTGCTCTGGAGTCCTTTCGTTGCAAGCAGATTTTTAAGTGCTATGGAGTCATATCTTTGCAAGCGGGTTTTTACATACTTCTCAGACATTTCACTGGAGGCGGGTTTTTAAGTGTTCGGGATTCATTTCATTGCAAGCGGGTTTTTTCATAATTCTCAGACATTTCACTGGAAGCGGGTTTTTTTAAGTGCTCTGGAGTCATTTCGTTGCAAGAGGGGTTTTAAGTGCTCTGGAGTCATTTAGTAGCAAGCGGATTTTTACATATTTCTCATGCATTTCACTGGAAGCAGGGTTTTAAGTGCTTTGGAGTCTTTTCATTGGAAGCGGGTTTTTACATATTTCTCAAACATTTCACTTGAAGCGGGTTTTGAAGTGCTCTGGAGTCATTTTGTTGCGAGCGGGTTTTTTCATACTTCTCAGACATTTCAATGGAAGCGGGTTTTTTATGTGCTCTGGAGTCATTTCGTTGCAAGCGGGTTTTTTATGTGCTCTGGAGTCATTTCATTGCAAGCGGGTTTTTAAGTGAGCTGGAGTCTTTTCTTTGGAAGCAGGTTATTAAGTCACCTGGAGTCATTTCGTTGCAAGCAGGTTTTTACGTGCTCTGGAGTCATTTCGTTGCAAGTGGGTTTTTAAGTGCTCTGGAGTCATTTCTTTGCAAGGGGGGTTTTAAGTGCTCTGGAGTCATTTCGTTGCAAGCGGGTTATTAAGTGCTCTGGAGTCATTTCGTTGCAAGCGGGTTTTTACATATTTCTCATGCATTTAACTAGAAGTAGGGTTTTAAGTGCTTTGGAGTCTTTTCGGTGGAAGCGGGTTTTAACATACTTCTCAGACATTTCACTGGAAGCGGGTTTTGAAGTGCTCTGGAGTCATTTCGTTGCGAGTGGGTTTTTTCATACTTCTCAGACAATTCAATGGAAGCAGGATTTTTATGTGCTCTGGAGTCATTTCATAGTAAGCGGCTTTTTATGTGCTCTGGAGTCATTTCGTTGCAAGCAGGTTTTTACGTGCTCTGGAGTCATTTCGTTGCAAGCGGGTTTTTACATACTTCTCAGACATTTCACTAGAAGAAGGTTTTTTAAGTGCTCTGGAGTCATTTCGTTGCAAGCGGGTTTTTAAGTGCTCTGGAATCTTTTCATTGGAAGTGGGTTTTTAAGTGCTCTGGAGGCATTTCGTTGCAATCGGGTTTTTACGTGCTCTTGAGTCATTTCGTTAGAAGCGGGTTTTTACATACTTCTCAGACATTTCACTGGAAGCAGGATTTAAGTGCTCTGCAGTCATTTTGTTGCAAGTGAGTTTTTTCATACTTCTCAGACATTTCAATGGAAGCAGGTTTTTTAAGTGCGCTAGAGTCATTTCGTTGCAAGTGGGTTTTTATGTGCTCTGGAGTCATTTCGTTGCAAGCGGGCTTTTACATATTTCTCACACATTTCACTGGAAGCAGGTTTTTAAGTACTCTGGATTCATTTCGTTGCAAGCGGGTTTTTACATACTTCTCAGACAGTTCACTGGAAGCAGGTTTTTTAAGTGCTCTGGAGTCATTTCATGCAATAGGGTTTTTAAGTGCTCTGGAGTCTTTTCGTTGGAAGCGGGTTTTTAAATGCTCTGGAGTCATTTCCTTGCAATCAGGTTTTTAAGTGCTCTGGAGACATTTCTTTTCAAGTGGGTTTTTACATACTTCTCAGAAATTTCACTAGAAGCGGGTTTTTAAGTGCACTGGAGTCATTTCGTTGCAAGCGGATTTTTTCATCCTTCTCAGACATTTCAATGGAAGCGGGTTTTTTAAGTGCTCTGGAGTCATTTCGTTGTAAGCGGGTTTTTAATTGCTCTGGAGTCATTTCGTTGCAAGCGAGTTTTTACATACTTCTCAGACAGTTCACTGGAAGCGGGTTTTTTAAGTGCTCTGGAGTCATTTCGTGGCAAGAGGGTTTTTAAGTGCTCTGGAGACATTTCTTTTCAAGTGGGTTTTTACATACTTCTCAGAAATTTCACTAGAAGCGGGTTTTTAACTGCTGTGGAGTCATTTCGTTGCAAGCGGAATTTTTCATACTTCTCAGACATTTCAATGGAAGCGGGTTTTGTAAGTGCTCTGGAGTCATTTCGTTGTAAGCGGGTTTTTAATTGCTCTGGAGTCATTTCGTTGCAAGCGGGTTTTTACATATTTCTCAGACATTTCACTGGAAGCATGTTTTTAAGTGCTCTGGAGTCATTTCCTTGCAAGCGGGTTTTTAAGTGCTCTGGATTCATTTCTTTGAAAGGGGGTTTTTAAGTGCTCTGGAGTAATTTCGTTGGAAGCAGTTTTTTAAGTGCTGTGGAGTCATTTCATTGGAAGCAGGTTTTTAAGTGCTCTGGAGTCATTTCGTTGCAAGCGGGTTTTTAAGTGCTCTGGAGTCATTTAGCTACACGCGGGTTTTTACATATTTCTCACACATTTCACGGGAAGCAGGTTTTTAAGTACTCTGGATTCATTTCGTTGCAAGCGGGTATTTACATACTTCATCGACAGTTCACTGGAAGCGGGTTTTTTAAGTGCTCTGGAGTCATTTCGTTGCAAGTGGGTTTTTAAGTGCTCTGGAGTCATTTCTTTGCAAGAGAGTTTTTAAGTGCTCTGGAGTCTTTTCGTTGCAATCGGGTTTTTAAGTGCTCTGGAGTGATTTCTTTTCAAGTGGGATTTTACATACTTCACCGACATTTCACTGGAAGCAGGTTTTTAAGTGCTCTGGAGTCATTTCGTTGAAAGCGGGTTTTTTCATACTTCTCAGACATTTCAATGGAAGAGGGTTTTTAAATGCTCTGGAGTCATTTCGTTGCAAGCATGTTTTTAAGTGCTCTGGAGTCATTTCGTTGCAAGCGGGTTTTTAAGTGCTCTGGAGTCGTTTCTTTGCAAGCCTGTTTTTACATACTTCTCAGACATTTCACTGGAAGCCGGTTTTTAAGTGCTCGGGATTCATTTCGTTGCAAGAGTGTTTTTTCATACTTCTCAGACATTTCACTGGAAGCGGGTTTTTTAAGTGCTCTGGATTCATTTCGTTGCATGTGGGTTTTACATACTTCTCAGACATTTCACTGGAAGGAAGTTTTTAAGTGCTCTTTTGTCATTTCAATGAAAGCGGGTCATAAGTGTTCTGGAGTTGTTCGTTTTTAGGCAGGTTTTTAAGTGCTTTGGAGTCTTTTCGTTGGAAGCGGGTTTTCACATACTTCTCGGATATTTTGTTGGAATCGGGTTTTTTAAGTGCTCTAGAGTCATTTTGTTGGAAGCAGGATATCAAGTGCTCTGGAGTCATTTCGTTGCAAGCGGGATTTTGCATAATTCTCAGACATTTCACTGGAAGAGCGTTTTTTAAAGCCTCTGGAGTCATTTCTTTGCAAGCAGGTTTTTAAGTGCTCTGGAGTATATTTGTATCAAGCGAGTTTTTAAGTACTCTGGAGTCTTTTTGTTGGAAGCGGGTTTTTAAATTCTCTGGAGTCATTTCGTTGCAATCGGGTTTTTAAGTGCTCTGGATTCATTCCGTTGCATGCGGGTTTTAAGTGCTTTGCAGTCATTTCGTTGCAATCGGCTTTTTAAATACTTCTCAGATATTTCACTGGAAGCGGGTTTTTTAAGTGCTCAGGAGTCATTTCATTGCAAGCGGGTTTTTAAGTGAGCTGGAGTCTTTTCTTTGGAAGCAGGTTATTAAGTTACCTGGAGTCATTTCGTTAGAAGCGGACTTTTTAAGTGCTCTGGAGTCATTTTGTTCCAAGCGGGTTTTTAATTGATCTGGAGTCATTTCGATGGAAGCGGATCATAAGTGTTCTGGAGTTGTTCATTGGAAGCAGGTTTTTAAGTGCTCTGGAGTAATTTCGATGAAAGCAAATTTTTACGTACTTCTCAGACATTTCCGTGGAGGCAGGGTTTAAGTGCTCTGGAGTCAATTCGTTGAAAGCGGGTTTTTTCATACTTCTCAGACATTTCAATGGAAGCGGGTTTTTAAGTGCTCTAGAGTCTTTTCGTTGGAAGCGGGTTTTTAAGTGCTGTGGAGTCATTTCATTGGAAGCAGGTTTTTAACTGCTCTGGAGTCATTTCGTAGCAAGCGGGTTTTTAAGTGCTCTGGAGTCATTTCGTTACAAGCGGCTTTTTACATATTTCTCACACATTTCACTGGAAGCAGGTTTTTAAGTACTCTGGATTCGTTTCGTTGCAAGCGGGTTTTTACATACTTCTCAGACATTTCACTGGAGGCGGGTTTTTAAGTGTTTGGGAGTCATTTTGTTGCGAGCGGGTTTTTTCATACTTCTCAGACATTTCAATGGAAGCAGGTTTTTTATGTGCTCTGGAGTCATTTCGTTGCAAGCAGGTTTTTTTTGTGCTCTGGAGTCATTTCATTGCAAGCGGGTTTTTAAGTGAGCTGGAGTCTTTTCTTTGGAAGCAGGTTATTAAGTCACCTGGAGTCATATCGTTGCAAGCGGGTTTTTACGTGCTCTGGAGTCATTTCGTTACAAGCGGGATTTACATACTTCTCAGACATTGCACTGGAAGCACGTTTTTTAACTGCTCTGGAGTCATTTCGTTGCAAGCGAGTTTTTAAGTGCTCTGGAATCTTTTCATTGGAAGCGGGTTTTTAAGTGCTCTGGAGTCATTTCGTTGCAAGCAGGTTTTTACGTGCTCTGGAGTCATTTCGTTGCAAGAAGGTTTTTACATATTTCTCATGCATTTCACTGGAAGTAGGGTTTTAAGTGCTTTGGAGTCCTTTCGGTGGAAGCGGGTTTTTACATACTTCTCAGACATTTCACTGCAAGTGGGTTTTTAAATGCTCTGGAGTCATTTCGTTGCAAGCGGGTTTTTACATTTTTCTCAAACATTTCACTGGAAGCAGGTTTTTAAGTGCTCTGGAGTCATTTCTTTGCAAGGGGGTTTTTAAGTGCTCTGGAGTCATTTCGTTGCAAGCGGGTTATTAAGTGCTCTGGAGTCTTTTCGTTGCAAGCGGGTTTTTACATATTTCTCATGCATTTCACTAGAAGTAGGGTTTTAAGTGCTTTGGAGTCTTTTCAGTGGAAGCGGGTTTTTACATACTTCTCAGACATTTCACTGGAAGCAGGTTTTGAAGTGCTCTGGAGTCATTTCGTTGCGAGTGGTTTTTTTCATACTTCTCAGACAATTCATTGGAAGCAGGATTTTTATGTGCTCTGGAGTCATTTCATAGTAAGCGGGTTTTTATGTGCTCTGGAGTCAATTCGATGCAAGCGGGTTTTTACGTACTCTGGAGTCATTTCGTTGCAAGTGGGTTTTTACATACTTCTCAGACATTTCACTGGAAGCAGGTTTTTTAAGTGCTCTGGAGTCATTTCGTTGCAAGCGGGTTTTTAAGTGCTCTGCAATCTTTTCATTGGAAGTGGGTTTTTAAGTGCTCTGGATGCATTTCGTTGCAAACGGGTTTTTACGTGCTCTGGAGTCATTTCGTTAGAAGCGGGTTTTTACATACTTCTCAGACATTTCACTGGAAGCAGGATTTAAGTGCTCTGCAGTCATTTTGTAGCAAGTGAGTTTTTTCATACTTCTCAGACATTTCAATGGAAGCAGGTTTTTTAAGTGCGCTAGAGTCATTTCGTTGCAAGCGGGTTTTAAGTGCTTTGCAGTCATTTCGTTGCAATCGGCTTTTTAAATACTTCTCAGATATTTCACTGGAAGCGGGTTTTTTAAGTGCTCTGGAGTCATTTCATGCAAGAGGGTTTTTAAGTACTCTGGAGTCATTTCGTTGCAAGCGGGTTTTTATGTGCTCTGGATTCATTTCGTTGCAAGCGGGTTTTTACATACTTCTCAGGCAGTTCACTGGAAGCGGGTTTTTTAAGTGCTCTGGAGTCATTTCATGCAAGAGGGTTTTTAAGTGCTCTGGAGACATTTCTTTGAAACGGGGTTTTTAAGTGCTCTGGAGTAATTTCATTGGAAGCAGGTTTTTAAGTGCTGTGGAGTCATTTCATTGGAAGCAGGTTTTTAACTGCTCTGGAGTCATTTCGTTGCAAGCGGGTTTTTAAGTGCTCTGGAGTCATTTCGTCGGAAGCGGGCTTTTAAGTGCTGTGGAGTCATTTCATTTGAAGCAGGTTTTTAACTGCTCTGGAGTCATTTCTTTGCAAGCGGGTTTTTACATACTTCTCAGACATTTCACTGGAGGCGGGTTTTTGAGTGTTCGGGATTCATTTCATTGCAAGCGGGTTTTTTCATAATTCTCAGACATTTCACTGGAAGCAGGTTTTTAAGTGCTCTGTAGTCATTTCGTTGCAAGTGGGTTTTACATACTTCTCAGACATTTCACGGGAAGGAAGTTTTTAAGTGCTCTTGAGTCATTTCGTTACCACCGGGTTTTTACATACTTCTCAGATGTTTCACTGGAAGCGGGTTTTTTTAAGTGCTCTGGAGTCATTTCGTTGCAAGCAGGTTTTTAAGTGCTCTGGAGTCATTTCGTTACAAGCGGGTTTTTACATACCTCTCAGACATTTCACTGGAAGCAGGATTTAAGTGCTCTGCAGTCATTTTGTTGCAAGTGAGTTTTTTCGTACTTCTCAGACATTTCAATGGAAGCAGGTTTTTTAACTGCGCTAGAGTCATTTCGTTGCAAGCTGGTTATTAAGTGCTCTGGAGTCTTTTCGTTGCAAGCGGGTTTTTACATATTTCTCATGCATTTCACTAGAAGTAGGGTTTTAAGTGCTTTGGAGTCTTTTCAGTGGAAGCGGGTTTTTACATACTTCTCAGACATTTCACTGGAAGCAGGTTTTGAAGTGCTCTGGAGTCATTTCGTTGCGAGTGGGTTTTTTCATACTTCTCAGACAATTCATTGGAAGCAGGATTTTTATGTGCTCTGGAGTCATTTCATAGTAAGCGGGTTTTTATGTGCTCTGGAGTCAATTCAATGCAAGCAGGTTTTTACGTACTCTGGAGTCATTTCGTTGCAAGCGGGTTTTTACATACTTCTCAGACATTTCACTGGAAGCAGGTTTTTTAAGTGCTCTGGAGTCATTTCGTTGCAAGCGGGTTTTTAAGTGCTCTGGAATCTTTTCATTGGAAGTGGGTTTTTAAGTGCTCTGGAGGCATTTCGTTGCAAACGGGTTTTTACGTGCTCTGGAGTCATTTCGTTGCAAGCGGGTTTTTACATACTTCTCAGACATTTCACTGGAAGCAGGTTTTTTAAGTGCTCTGGAGTCATTTCGTTGCAAGCGGGTTTTTAAGTGCTCTGGAGTCATTTCGTTACAAGCGGGTTTTTACATACTTCTCAGACATTTCACTGGAAGCAGGATTTAAGTGCTCTGCAGTCATTTTGTTGCAAGTGAGTTTTTTCATACTTCTCAGACATTTCAATGGAAGCATGTTTTTTAAGTGCGCTAGAGTCATTTCGTTGCAAGCGGGTTTTTATGTGCTCTGGAGTCATTTCGTTGCAAGCGGGTTTTTACATATTTCTCACACATTTCACTGGAAGCAGGTTTTTAAGTACTCTGGATTCATTTCGTTGCAAGCGGGTTTTTACATACTTCTCAGACAGTTCACTGGAAGCGGGTTTTTTAAGTGCTTTGGAGTCATTTCATGCAAGAGGTTTTTTAAGTGCTCTGGAGACATTTCTTTTCAAGTGGGTTTTTACATACTTCTCAGAAATTTCACTAGAAGCGGGTTTTTAAGTGCTCTGTAGTCATTTCGTTGCAAGCGGATTTTTTCATACTTCTCAGACATTTCAATGGAAGCGGGTTTTTTAAGAGCTCTGGAGTCATTTCGTTGTAAGCGGGTTTTTAATTGCACTGGAGTCATTTCGTTGCAAGCGGATTTTTACATACTTCTCAGACAGTTCACTGGAAGCGGGTTTTTTAAGTGCTCTGGAGTCATTTCGTGGCAAGAGGGTTTTTAAGTGCTCTGGAGACATTTCTTTTCAAGTGGGTTTTTACATACTTCTCAGAAATTTCACCTGAAGCAGGTTTTTAAGTGCTGTGGAGTCATTTCGTTGCAAGCGGAATTTTTCATACTTCTCAGATATTTCAATGGAAGCGGGTTTTGTAAGTGCTCTGGAGTCATTTCGTTGTAAGCGGGTTTTTAAGTGCTCTGTATTCATTTCTTTGAAAGGGGGTTTTTAAGTGCTCTGGAGTAATTTTGTTGGAAGCAGGTTTTTACCTGCTCTGGAGTCATTTCGTTGCAAGCGGGTTTTTAAGTGCTCTGGAGTCATTTAGTTACACGCGGGTTTTTACATATTTCTCACACATTTCACGGGAAGCAGGTTTTTAAGTACTCTGGATTCATTTCGTTGCAAGCGGCTATTTACATACTTCTTAGACAGTACACTGGAAGCGGGTTTTTTAAGTGCTCTGGAGTGATTTCTTTGCAAGAGTGTTTTTAAGTGCTATGGAGTCTTTTCGTTGGAAGCGGGTTTTTAAATGTTCTGGAGTTATATCATTGCAATCGTGTTTTTAAGTGCTCTGGAGTCATTTCTTTTCAAGTGGGTTTTTACATACTTCTCAGACATTTCACTGGAAGCAGGTTTTTAAGTGCTCTGGAGTCATTTCGTTGTAAGCGGGTTTTTACATACTTCTCAGACATTTCATTGGAAGCGGGTTTTTAAGTGCTCTGGAGTCATTTTTTTGCAAGCAGGTTTTGAATTGCTCTGGATTCATTTCGTTGCAAGCGGGTTTTTACATATTTCTCAGACATTTCACTGGAAGCAGGTTTTTAAGTGCTCTGGAGTCATTTCGTTGCAAGCGGGTTTTGACATACTTCACAGACATTTCCCTGGAAGCAGGTTTTTAAGTGCTCTGGAGTCATTTCGTTGAAAGCGGGTTTTTTCATACTTCTCATACATTTCAATGGAAGCGGGTTTTTCAGTGCTCTAGAGTCTTTTCGTTGGAAGCCGGTTTTTAAGTGCTGTGGAGTCATTTCATTGGAAGCAGGTTTTTAACTGCTCTGGAGTCATTTCGTTGCAAGCGGGATTTGAAGTGCTCTGGAGTCATTTAGTTACACGCGGGTTTTTACATATTTCTCACACATTTCACGGGTAGCAGGTTTTTAAGTACTCTGGTTTCATTTCATTGCAAGCAGGTATTTACATACTTCTTAGTTCACTGGAAGCGGGTTTTTTAAGTGCTCTGGAGTCATTTCTTTGCAAGAGTGTTTTTAAGTGCTATGGAGTCTTTTCATTGGAAGCGGGTTTTTAAGTGCTCTGGAGTCATATCATTGCAATCGTGTTTATAAGTGCTCTGGAGTCATTTCTTTTCAAGTGGGTTTTTACATACTTCTCAGATTTTCACTGGAGGCGGGTTTTTGAGTGCTCTAGAGTCTTTTCGTTGGTAGCGGGTTTTTAAGTGCTGTGGAGTCATTTCATTGGAAGCATGTTTTTAACTGCTCTGGAGTCATTTCGTTGCAAGCGGGTTTTTAAGTGCTCTGGAGTCATTTCGTCGGAAGCGGGCTTTTAAGTGCTGTGGAGTCATTTCATTGGAAGCACGTTTTTAACTGCTCTGGAGTCATTTCTTTGCAATCGGGTTTTTACATACTTCTCAGACATTTCACTGGAGGCGGGTTTTTGAGTGTTCGGGATTCATTTCATTGCAAGCGGGTTTTTTCATAATTCTCAGACATTTCACTGGAAGCAGGTGTTTAAGTGCTCTGTAGTCATTTCGTTGCAAGTGGGTTTTACATACTTCTCAGACATTTCACGGGAAGGAAGTTTTTAAGTGCTCTTGAGTCATTTCGTTACAACCGGGTTTTTACATACTTCTCAGATGTTTCACTGGAAGCGGGTTTTTTTAAGTGCTCTGGAGACATTTCGTTGCAAGCCGGTTTTTAAGTGCTCTGGAGACATTTCGTTACAAGCAGGTTTTTACACACTTCTCAGACATTTCACTAGAAGCAGGTTTTTAAGTGCTCTGGAGTCATTTCGTTGAAAGCGGGTTTTTAAGTGCTCTGCCATCATTTCGTTGCAAGCCGTTTTTAAAGTGCTCTGTAGTCTTTTCATTGGAAGGGGGTTTTTAAGTGCTCTGGAGTCATTTAGTTGCAAGCGGGTTTTTAAGTGCTCTGGAGTCATTTCGTTGCAAGCGGATTTTTACATATTTCTCATGCATTTAACTGGAAGAAGGGTTTTAAGTGCTTTGGAGTCTTTTCGTTGGAAGCGAGTTTTTACATATTTCTCAGACATTTCAATAGAAGCGGGTTTTTTATGTGCTCTGGAGTCATTTCCTTGCAAGCGGGTTTTTTATGTGCTCTGGAGTCATTTCATTGCAAGCGGGTTTTTAAGGGAGCTGGAGTCTTTTCTTTGGAAACAGGTTTTTAAGTCACCTGGAGTCATTTCGTTGCAAGCGGGTTTTTACGTGCTCTGGAGTCATTTCGTTGCAAGTGGGTTTTTACATACTTCTCAGACATTGCACTGGAAGCAGGTTTTTTAAGTGCTCTGGAGTCATTTCGTTGCAAGCGGGTTTTTAAATTCTCTGGAATCTTTTCATTGGAAGCGGGTTTTTAAGTGCTCTGGAGTCATTTCGTTGCAAGCGGGTTTTTATGTGCTCTGGAGTCATTTCGTTGCAAGCGGGTTTTTACGTACTTCTCAGACATTTCACTGGAAGCGGGTTTTTAAGTGCTCTGGAGTCATTTCGTTGCAAGTGGGTTTTTTCATACTTCTCAGACATTTCAATGGAAGCGGGTTTTTTATGTGCTCTGGAGTCATTTCGTTGCAAGCGGGTTTTTACATATTTCTCAGACATTTCACTGGAAGCAGGTTTTTAAGTGCTCTGGAATCATTTCTTTGCAAGGGGGTTTTTAAGTGCTCTGGAGTCATTTCGTTGCAAGCGGGTTTTTAAGTGCTCTGGAGTCATTTCTTTGCAAGGGGGTTTTTAAGTGCTCTGGAGTCATTTCGTGGCAAGCGGGTTTTTAAGTGCTCTGGGGTCATTTCATTGGATGCAGGTTTTTAACTGCTCTGGAGTCATTTCGTTGCAAGCGTGTTTTTAAGTGCTCTGGAGTCATTTCGTTACAAACCGGGTTTTTACATATTTCTCACACATTTCACTGGAAGCAGGTTTTTAAGTACTCTGGATTCATTTCGTTGCAAGCGGGTTTTTACATACTTCTCAGACAGTTCACTGGAAGCGGGATTTTTAAGTGCTCTGGAGTCATTTCATTGCAAGAGAGTTTTTAAGTGCTCTGGAGTCTTTTCGTTGCAATCGGGTTTTTCAGTGCTCTGGAGTGATTTCTTTTCAAGTGGGATTTTACATACTTCTCAGACATTTCACTGGAAGCAGGTTTTTAAGTGCTCTGGAGTCATTTCGTTGCAATCGGCTTTTTAAATACTTCTCAGATATTTCACTGGAAGCGGGTTTTTTACGTGCTCTGGAGTCATTTCATTGCAAGCGGGTATTTAAGTGCTCTGGAGTAATTTCGATGAAAGCAGATTTTTACGTACTTCTCAGACATTTCCCTGAGAGCAGGTTTTTAAGTGCTCTGGAGTCATTTCGTTGAAAGCGGGTTTTTTCATACTTCTCAGACATTTCAATGGAAGCGGGTTTTTAAGTGCTCTAGAGTCTTTTCGTTGGAAGCGGGTTTTTAAGTGCTGTGGAGTCATTTCATTGGAAGCAGGTTTTTAACTGCTCTGGAGTCATTTCGTTGCAAGCGGGTTTTTAAGTGCTCTGGAGTCATTTTGTTACAAGCGGGTTTTTACATATTTCTCACACATTTCACTGGAAGCAGGTTTTTAAGTACTCTGGATTCATTTCGTTGCAAGCGGCTTTTTACATACTTCTCAGACAGTTCACTGGAAGCGGATTTTTTAAGTGCTCTGGAGTGATTTCGTTGGAAGCAGGCTTTTAAGTGCTGTGGAGTCATTTCATTGGAAGCAGGTTTTTAACTACTCTGGAGTCATTTCGTTGAAAGCAGATTTTTAAGTGCTATGGAATCATTTCTTTGCAAGCGGGTTTTTACATACTTCTCAGACATTTCTCTGGAGTCGGGTTTTTAAGTGTTCGGGATTCATTTCGTTGCAAGTGGGTTTTTTCATAATTCTCAGACATTTCACTGGAAGCAGGTTTTTAAGTGCTCTGGAGTCATTTCGTTGCAAGCGGGTTTTTACATACTTCTCAGACATTTCACTGGAAGCAGGTTTTTAAGTGCTCTGGAGTCATTTCGTTGCAAACGGGTTTTGAATTGCTCTGAATTCATTTCGTTGCAAGCGGGTTTTTACATATTTCTCAGACATTTCACTGGAAGCAGGTTTTTAAGTGCTCTGGAGTCATTTCGTTGCAATAGGGTTTTTAAGTGCTCTGGAGTCATTTCTTTTCAAGTGGGTTTTTACATACTTCTCAGACATTTCCCTGGAAGCAGGTTTTTAAGTGCTCTGGAGTCAATTCGTTGAAAGCGGGTTTTTTCATACTTCTCAGACATTTCAATGGAAGCGGGTTTTTCAGTGCTCTAGAGTCTTTTCGTTGGTAGCGGGTTTTTAAGTGCTGTGTAGTCATTTCATTGGAAGCAGGTTTTTAACTGCTCCGGAGTCATTTCGTTGCAAGCGGGTTTTTAAGTGCTCTGGAGTCATTTCGTCGGAAGCGGGCTTTTAAGTGCTGTGGAGTCATTTCATTGGAAGCGGGTTTTTAACTGCTCTGGAGTCATTTCTTTGCAAGCGGGTTTTTACATACTTCTCAGAAATTTCAATGGAGGCGGGTTTTTGAGTGTTCGGGATTCTTTTCATTGCAAGCGGGTTTTTTCATAATTCTCAGACATTTCACTTGAAGCAGGTTTTTAAGTGCTCTGTAGTCATTTCATTGCAAGTGGGTTTTACATACTTCTCAGACATTTCACGGGAAGGAAGTTTTTAAGTGCTCTTGAGTCATTTCGTTACAACCGGGTTTTTACATACTTCTCAGACGTTTCACTGGAAGCGGGTTTTTTTAAGTGGTCTGGAGTCATTTCGTTGCAAGCAGGTTTTTAAGTGCTCTGGAGTCATTTCGTTACAAGCGGGTTTTTACACACTTCTCAGACATTTCACTGGAAGCAGGTTTTTAAGTGCTCTGGAGTCATTTCGTTGAAAGCCGGTTTTTAAGTGCTCTGGCATCATTTCATTGCAAGCCGTTTTTAAAGTGCTCTGTAGTCTTTTCATTGGTAGGGGGTTTTTAAGTGCTCTGGAGTCATTTCGTTGCAAGCTGGTTTTTAAATATTTCTCATACATTTCACTGGAAGCAGGTTTTTAAGTGCTCTGGAGTCCTTTCGTTGCAAGCGGGTTTTAAAGTGCTCTGGAGTCATTTAGTTGCAAGCGGGTTTTTAAGTGCTCTGGAGTCATTTCGTTGCAAGCGGATTTTTACATATTTCTCATGCATTTCACTGGAAGAAGGGTTTTAAGTGCTCTGGAGTCTTTTTCTTGCGAGCGGGTTTTTTCATACTTCTCATACATTTCAATAGAAGTGGGTTTTTTATGTGCTCTGGAGTCATTTCGTTGCAAGCGGGTTTTTTATGTGCTCTGGAGTCATTTCATTGCAAGCGGGTTTTTAAAGGAGCTGGAGTCTTTTCTTTGGAAACAGGTTTTTAAGTCACCTGGAGTCATTTCGTTGCAAGCGGGTTTTTACGTGCTCTGGAGTCATTTCATTGCAAGCGGATTTTTACATTCTCTGGAGTCATTTCGTTGCAAGCGGGTTTTAAATGCTCTGGAATCTTTTCATTGGAAGCGGGTTTTTAAGTGCTCTAGAGTCTTTTCGTTGGAAGCGGGTTTTTATTTGCTGTGGAGTCATTTCATTGGAAGCAGGTTTTTAACTGCTCTGGAGTCATTTCGTTGCAAGCGGGTTTTTAAGTGCTCTGGAGTCATTTTGTTACAAGCGGGTTTTTACATATTTCTCACACATTTCACTGGAAGCAGGTTTTTAAGTACTCTGGATTCATTTCATTGCAAGGGGCTTTTTACATACTTCTCAGACAGTTCACTGGAAGCGGATTTTTTAAGTGCTCTGGAGTCATTTCGTTGGAAGCGGGCTTTTAAGTGCTGTGGAGTCATTTCATTGGAAGCAGGTTTTTAACTACTCTGGAGTCATTTCGTTGAAAGCAGATTTTTAAGTGCTGTGGAATCATTTCTTTGCAAGCAGGTTTTTACATACTTCTCAGACATTTCTCTGGAGGCAGGTTTTTAAGTGTTCGGGAATCATTTCGTTGCAAGTGGGTTTTTTCATAATTCTCAGACATTTCACTGGAAGCGGGTTTTTAAGTGCTCTGGAGTCATTTCGTTGCAAGTGGGTTTACATACTTCTCAGACATTTCACGGGAAGGAAGTTTTAAGTGCTCTTATGTCATTTCGTTGCAAGCGGGTTTTTACATACTTCTCAGACATTTCACTGGAAGCGGGTTTTTTTAAGTGCTCTAGAGTCATTTCGTTGGAAGCGGGTTTTTAAGTGCTCTGGAGTCATTTCGTTGCAAGCCGTTTTTAAAGTGCTCTGTAGTCTTTTCGTTGGAAGGGGGTTTTTAAGTGCTCTGGAGTCATTTCGTTGCAAGCGGGTTTTTAAATATTTCTCATACATTTCACTGGAAGCAGGTTTTTAAGTGCTCTGGAGTCATTTCGTTGCAAGTGGGTTTTAAAGTGCTCTGGAGTCATTTCGTTGCAAGCGGGTTTTTAAGTGCTCTGGAGTCATTTTGTTACAACCGGGTTTTTACATATTTCTCACACATTTCACTGGAAGCAGGTTTTTAAGTACTCTGGATTCATTTCTTTGCAAGCGGGTTTTTACATACTTCTTAGACAGTTCACTGGAAGCGGGTTTTTTAAGTGCTCTGGAGTCATTTCTTTGCAAGAGTGTTTTTAAGTGCTCTGGAGTCTTTTCGTTGGAAGCGGGTTTTTAAGTGCTCTGGAGTCATTTCGTTGCAATCGGGTTTTTAAGTGAGCTGGAGTCTTTTCTTTGGAATCAGGTTATTTAGTGACCTGGAGTCATTTCGTTGGAAGCGGATTTTTTAAGTGCTCTGGAGTCATTTTGTTCCAAGCGTGTTTTTAATTGCTCTTGAGTCATTTCGATGGAAGCGGGTCATAAGTGTTTTGGAGTTGTTCATTGGAAGCAGGATTTTAAGTGCTCTGGAGTAATTTCAGTGAAAGCAGATTTTTACATACTTCTCAGACATTTCACTGGAAGCAGGTTTTTAAGTGCTGTGGATTCATTTCGTTACAAGCGGGTTTTTAAATACTTCTCAGACATTTCACTGGAAGCGGGTTTTTTAAGTGCTCTGGAGTCATTTCCTTGTAAGCGTGTTTGTTAGTGCTCTGGAGTCTTTTCGTTGGAAGCGGGTTTTTAAGTGCTCTGGAGTCATTTCCTTGGTAGCTGGTTTTTTAAGTGCTCTGGAATCATTTCGTTGCAAGTGGGTTTTTGCATACCTCTAAGACATTTCACTGGAAGCGGGTTTTTAAGTGCTCTGGAGTCATTTCGTTTATAGCGGGATTTAAGTGCTCTGGAGTCATTTCATTGCAAGCAGGTTTTTAAGTGATCTGGAGTCTTTTCATTGGAAGTGGATTATTAAGTGACCTCGAGTCATTTCGTTGTAAGCGGATTTTTTAACTGCTTTGGAGTCATTTTGTTGCAAGTGGGTTTTTAAGTCTTCTGGAGTCATTTCATAGGAAGCGGGTTTTTACGTGTTCTGGAGTCCTTTCGATGCAAGCGGGTTTTTACATACTTCTCTGACATTTAACTGTAAGCGAGTTTTTTAAGTGCTCTGGAGTCATTTCGTTGGAAGCTGGTTTTTACATACTTCTCAGACATTTCACTGGAAGCGGGTTTTTTAAGTGCTCTGGAGTCATTTCGTTGCAAGCGGGTTTTTAAGTACTCTGGAGTCATTTCTTTACAAGCGGGTTTTTAAGTGCTCTGAAGGCATTTCGTTGTAAGCGGGTTTTTAAGTGCTCTGGAGTCATTTCGTTGCGAGCGGGTTTTTAAGTGCTCTGGAGTCATTTCGTTGCAAGCGGATTTTAACGTGCTTTGGAGTCATTTCGTTGCAAGCGGGTTTTTACGTGCTCTGGAGTCATTTCGTTGCAAGCGGGTTTTTAAGTGCTCTGGAGTCATTTCGTAGCAAGCGGGTTTTTAAGTGCTCTGGAGGCATTTCGTTGCAAGCGGGTTTTTAAGTGCTCTGGAGTCATTTCTTTGCAAGCGGGGTTTTAAGTGCTCTGGAGTCATTTTGTTGCAAGGGGGTTTTTAAGTGTTCTGGAGTCATTTCGTTGCAAGCGGGTTTTTAAGTGGCCTGGAGTCATTTCGTAGCAGGGGGGTTTTTACGTGCTCTGGAGTCATTTCTTTGCAAGCGGGTTTTTACATACTTCTCTGACATTTCACTGGAAGCGGGTTTATTAAGTGCTCTGTAGGCATATCGCTGCAAGCGGGTTTTTAAGTGCTCTGGAGTCATTTCGTTGCAAGCGGGGTTTTACGTGCGCTGGAGTCATTTCGTTGGAAGCGGGTTTTTAAGTGCTCTGGAGTCATTTCATTGCAGGCGGGTTTTTAAGTGCTCTGAAGGCATTTCGTTGTAAGCGTGTTTTTAAGTGCTCTGGAGTCATTTCGTTGCAAGCGGGTTTTTACGTGTTCTGCAGTCATTTCGTTGCAAGCGGGTTTTTACATACTTCTCAGACATTTCACTGGAAGCGGGTTTTTTAAGTGCTCTGTAGGCATTTTGTTGCAAGCGGGGTTTTAAGTAGTCTGGAGTCATTTCGTTGCAAGCGGGTTTTTACATGCTCTGGAGTCATTTCGTTGCAAGCGGGTTTTTAAATACTTCTCTGACATTTAACTGGAAGCGAGTTTTTTAAGTGCTCTGGAGTCATTTCGTTGGAAGCGGGTTTTTAAGTACTCTGGAGTCATTTCGTTGCAGGCGGGTTTTTAAGTGCTCTGGAGTCATTTCGTTGCAAGCGGGTGTTTAAATGCTCTGGAGTCATTTCGTTGCAAGCGTGTTTTTAAGTACTCTGGAGTCATTTCGTTGCAAGCGGGTTTTTAAGTGCTCTGGAGTCATTTCGTTGCAAGCGGGTTTTTAAGTGCTCTGGAGTCATTTCGTTGCTAGCGGGTTTTTACGTGCTCTGGAGTCATTTCGTTGCAAGCGGGTTTTTACGTGCTCTGGAGTCATTTCGTTGCTAGCGGGTTTTTACGTGCTCTGGAGTCATTTCGTTGCAAGCGGGTTTTTAAGTGCTCTGGAGTAATTTCGTTGCAAACAGGTTTTTAAGTGCTCTGGATTCATTTCGTTGCAAGCGGGTTTTTAAGTGCTCTGGAGTCATTTCGTTGCAAGCGGGTTTTTAAGTGTTCTGAAGTCATTTCGTTGCAAGCGGGTTTTTAAGTGCTCTGGAGTCATTTCGTTGCAAGCGGGTTTTTAAGTCCTCTGGAGTCATTTCGTTGCAAACGGGTTTTTAAGTGTTCTGGAGTCATTTCGTTCCAACCGGGTTTTTACATTCTTCTCAGACATTTCACTGGAAGCGGGTTTTTTAAGTGCTCTGTAGGCATTTCGTTGCAAGCGGGTTTTAAAGGACTCTGGAGTCCTTTCGTTGCAAGCGGGTTTTTAAGTGCTCTGGAGTCATTTCGTTGCAAGCGGATTTTTACGTGCTCTGGAGTCATTTCGTTGCAAGCGAGTTTTTACGTGCTCTGGAGTCATTTCGTTGTAAGCGGGTTTTTAAGTGCTCTGGAGTCATTTCGTTGCAAGCGGATTTTAAGTGCTCTGAAGGCATTTCGTTGTAAGCGGGTTTTTAAGTGCTCTGGAGTCATTTCGTTGCAAGCGGGTTTTTACGTGTTCTGGAGTCATTTCTTTGCAAGCGGGTTTTTACATACTTATCAGACATTTCACTGGAAGCGGGTTTTTTAAGTGCTCTGTAGGCATTTCGTTGCAAGCGGGTTTTTAAGTACTCTGGAGTCATTTTGTTGCAAGAGGGTTTTTATATGCTCTGGAGTCATTTCGTTAAAAGACGGTTTTTACATACTTCTCTGACATTTAAGTGGAAGCGAGTTTTTTAAGTGCTCTGGAGTCATTTCGTTGCAAGCGGGTTTTTACATACTTCTCAGACATTTCACTGGAAGCGGGTTTTTAAGTGCTCTGGAGTCATTTCGTTGCAAGTGGGTTTTTACGTGCTCTGGAGTCATTTCGTTGCAAGCGGGTTTTTAAGTGCTCTGGAGTCATTTCGTTGCAAGCGGGTTTGTAAGTGCTCTGGAATCATTTCGTTGCAAGCGAATTTTTAAGTCCTCTGAAGGCATTTCGTTGTAAGCGGGTTTGTACATGTTGTGGAGTCATTTCGGTACAAGCGGGTTTTTACATACTTCTCAGACATTTCACTGGAAGCAGGTTTTTAAGTGCTCTGGAGTCATTTCGTAGCAGGCGGGTTTTTAAGCGCTCTGAAGGCATTTCGTTGTAAGCGGGTTTTTAAGTGCTCTGGAGTCATTTCGTTGCAAGCGGGTTTTTACGTGCTCTGGAGTCATTTCGTTGCAAGCGGGTTTTTAAGTGCTCTGAAGGCATTTCGTTGTAAGCGGGTTTTTAAGTACTCTGGAGTCATTTCGTTGCAAGCGGGTTTTTACGTGTTCTGGAGTCATTTCATTGCAAGCGGGTTTTTACATACTTCTCAGACATTTCACTGGAAGCGGGTTTTTTAAGTGCTCTGTAGGCATTTCGTTGCAAGCACGTTTTTAAGTGCTCTGGAGTCATTTCGTTGGAAACAGGTTTTTAAGTGCTCTGTAGTCTTTTCTTTAGAAGCGGGTTTTTAAGTGCTCTTTTGTCATTTCAATGAAAGCGGGTCATAAGTGTTCTGGAGTTGTTCATTGGAGGCGGGTTTTTAAGTGCTTTGGAGTCATTTCGTTGGAAGCGGGTTTTCACATACTTCTCGGATATTTTTTTGGATACGGGTTTTTTAAGTACTCTGGAGTCATTTTTTTGTAGCGGGTTTTTAAGTGCTCTGGATTCATTTCGTTGCAAGCGGGTTTTAAGTGCTTTGTAGTCATTTCCTTGCAATCGGGTTTGTAAATACTTCTCAGATATTTCACTGGAAGCAGGTTTTTTAAGTGCTCTGGAGTCATTTCATTGCCAGTGGGTTTTTAACTGAGCTGGAGTCTTTTCTTTGGAAGCAGGTTATTAAGTCACCTGGAGTCATTTCGTTGGAAGCGGATTTTTAAGTGCTTGGGAGTCATTTTGTTCCAAGTGGGTTTTCAATTGCTCTGGAGTCATTTCGATGGAAGCGGGTCATAAGTGTTCTGGAGTTGTTCATTGGAAGCAGGTTTTTAAGTGCTCTGGAGTAATTTCGGTGAAAGCAGATTTTTACATACTTCTCAGACTTTTCACTGGAAGCAGGATTTTAAGTGCTGTGGATTCATTTCGTTACAAGCGGGTTTTTAAATATTTCTCAGACATTTCACTGGAAGTGGGTTTTTTAAGTGCTCTGGAGTCATTTCGTTGGAAGCGGGTTTTTACGTGCTCTGGAGTCATTTCTTTGGTAGCGGGATTTTAAGTGCTCTGGAGTCATTTCGTTGCTAGCGTGATTTTACATACTTCTCAGACACTCTACTGGAAGTGGGTTTTTTAAGTGCTCTGGAGTCATTTCTTTGCAAGCAGGTTTTTAAGTGCTCTGTAGTCATTTCATTAGAATCGGGTTTTTAAGTGCTCTGTTGTCATTTCTATGGAAGCGGGTCATAAGTGTTCTGGAGTTGTTCGTTGGAAGCGGGTTTTTAAGTACTCAGGAGTCATTTCATGTCAACCAGGTTTTTAAGTGCTCTGGAGTCATTTGGTTGCAGGCGAGTTTTTAAGTGCCCTGAAGTCTTTTCGTTGGAAGCACGTTATTAAGTAAACTGGAATCATTTTGTTACAAGCGGGTTTTTTAGTGCTCTGGAGTTCTTTCATTGGAAGCGGGTTTTTAAGTGCTCAGGAGTCTTTTTGTTACAAGCGAGTTTTTACATACTTCTCAGACATTTCACTGGAAGTGGGTTTTTTAAGACTTCGGGAGTCATTTCGTTGCAGGCGTGTCTTTAAATGCTCTGGAGTCTTTTTTTTTTTTGGAAACGGGTTTTTAAGTGCTCAGGAGTCATTTCGTTGCAAGGGGGTTTTTAAGTTCTCTGGAGTAATTTCGTTGAAAGCAGGTTTTTACATAATTCTCAGATATTTCACTGGAAGCGGGTTTTTTAAGTGCTCTGGAGTCATTTTGTTGCAAGCGGGTTTTTAAGTGCCCTGGAATCAGTTTCGTTGGAAGCGGGTCATAAGTGTTCTGGTGATGATTGTTGGTAGCGGGTTTTTAAGTGACCTGGAGTCATTTCATTGGAAGCAGATTTTTTAAGTGCTCTGGAGTCATTTCGATGGAAGCGGGTAATAAGTGTTCTGGAGTTGTTCATTGGAAGCAGTTTTTTAAGTGCTCTCTAGTCATTTCGATCGAAGCGGGTCATAAGTGTTCTGGAGTTGTTCCTTGGAAGCCGGTTTTTAAGTGCTCTGGAGTCATTTCGTTGGAAGCAGGTTTTTAAGTGCTCTGGAGTCAATTCGTTGGAAGCGGATTTTTTAAGTGCTCTGGAGTCATTTCATTGCAAGAGTGTTTTTACATACTTCTCAGACATTTCACTGGAAGCGGGTTATTAAGTGCTCTGGATTCATTTCTTTGCAAGGGGGTTTTTAAGTGCTCTGGAGGTATTTCTTTGGAAGCAGGTTTTTAAGTGCTGTGGAGTCATTTTGTTGGAAGCAGGTTTTTAACTACTCTGGAGTCATTTCGTTGCAAGCGGGTTTTACGTGCTCTGGAGTCATTTTGTTACAACCGGGTTTTTACATATTTCTCACACATTTCACTGGAAGCAGGTTTTTAAATACTCTGGATTCATTTCGTTGCGAGCGGGTTTTTACATACTTCTTAGACAGTTCACTGGAAGCGGGTTTTTTAAGGGCTCTGGAGTCATTTCTTTGCAAGAGTGTTTTTAAGTGCTCTGGAGTCTTTTCGTTGGAAGCGGGTTTTTAAGTGCTCTGGAGTCATTTCGTTGCAATCGGGTTTTTAAGTGAGCTGGAGTCTTTTCTTTGGAATCAGGTTATTAAGTTACCTGGAGTCATTTCGTTGGAAGCGGATTTTTTAAGTGCTCTGGAGTCATTTTGTTCCAAGCGTGTTTTTAATTGCTCTGGAGTCATTTCGATAGAAGCGGGTCATAAGTGTTCTGGAGTTGTTCATTGGAAGCAGGATTTTAAGTGCTCTGGAGTAATTTCAGTGAAAGCAGATTTTTACATACTTCTCAGACATTTCACTGGAAGCAGGTTTTTAAGTGCTGTGGATTCATTTCGTTACAAGCGGGTTTTTAAATACTTCTCAGACATTTCACTGGAAGCGGGTTTTTTAAGTGCTCTGGAGTCATTTCCTTGTAAGCGTGTTTGTAAGTGCTCTGGAGTCTTTTCGTTGGAAGCGGGTTTTTAAGTGCTCTGGAGTCATTTCCTTGGTAGCGGGTTTTTTAAGTGCTCTGGCATCATTTCGTTGCAAGTGGGTTTTTACATACCTCTAAGACATTTCACTGGAATCGGGTTTTTAAGTGCTCTGGAGGCATTTCGTTTATAGCGGGATTTAAGTGCTCTGGAGTCATTTCATTGCTAGCAGGTTTTTAAGTGATCTGGAGTCTTTTCATTGGAAGCAGGTTTTTAACTGCTCTGGAGTCCTTTCGTTGCAAGCAGATTTTTAAGTGCTATGGAGTCATATCTTTGCAAGCGGGTTTTTACATACTTCTCAGACATTTCACTGGAGGCGGGTTTTTAAGTGTTCGGGATTCATTTCATTGCAAGCGGGTTTTTTCATAATTCTCAGACATTTCACTGGAAGCGGGTTTTTTTAAGTGCTCTGGAGTCATTTCGTTGCAAGAGGGGTTTTAAGTGCTCTGGAGTCATTTAGTAGCAAGCGGATTTTTACATATTTCTCATGCATTTCACTGGAAGCAGGGTTTTAAGTGCTTTGGAGTCTTTTCATTGGAAGCGGGTTTTTACATATTTCTCAAACATTTCACTTGAAGCGGGTTTTGAAGTGCTCTGGAGTCATTTTGTTGCGAGCGGGTTTTTTCATACTTCTCAGACATTTCAATGGAAGCGGGTTTTTTATGTGCTCTGGAGTCATTTCGTTGCAAGCGGGTTTTTTATGTGCTCTGGAGTCATTTCATTGCAAGCGGGTTTTTAAGTGAGCTGGAGTCTTTTCTTTGGAAGCAGGTTATTAAGTCACCTGGAGTCATTTCGTTGCAAGCAGGTTTTTACGTGCTCTGGAGTCATTTCGTTGCAAGTGGGTTTTTAAGTGCTCTGGAGTCATTTCTTTGCAAGGGGGGTTTTAAGTGCTCTGGAGTCATTTCGTTGCAAGCGGGTTATTAAGTGCTCTGGAGTCATTTCGTTGCAAGCGGGTTTTTACATATTTCTCATGCATTTAACTAGAAGTAGGGTTTTAAGTGCTTTGGAGTCTTTTCGGTGGAAGCGGGTTTTAACATACTTCTCAGACATTTCACTGGAAGCGGGTTTTGAAGTGCTCTGGAGTCATTTCGTTGCGAGTGGGTTTTTTCATACTTCTCAGACAATTCAATGGAAGCAGGATTTTTATGTGCTCTGGAGTCATTTCATAGTAAGCGGCTTTTTATGTGCACTGGAGTCATTTCGTTGCAAGCAGGTTTTTACGTGCTCTGGAGTCATTTCGTTGCAAGCGGGTTTTTACATACTTCTCAGACATTTCACTAGAAGAAGGTTTTTTAAGTGCTCTGGAGTCATTTCGTTGCAAGCGGGTTTTTAAGTGCTCTGGAATCTTTTCATTGGAAGTGGGTTTTTAAGTGCTCTGGAGGCATTTCGTTGCAATCGGGTTTTTACGTGCTCTTGAGTCATTTCGTTAGAAGCGGGTTTTTACATACTTCTCAGACATTTCACTGGAAGCAGGATTTAAGTGCTCTGCAGTCATTTTGTTGCAAGTGAGTTTTTTCATACTTCTCAGACATTTCAATGGAAGCAGGTTTTTTAAGTGCGCTAGAGTCATTTCGTTGCAAGTGGGTTTTTATGTGCTCTGGAGTCATTTCGTTGCAAGCGGGCTTTTACATATTTCTCACACATTTCACTGGAAGCAGGTTTTTAAGTACTCTGGATTCATTTCGTTGCAAGCGGGTTTTTACATACTTCTCAGACAGTTCACTGGAAGCAGGTTTTTTAAGTGCTCTGGAGTCATTTCATGCAATAGGGTTTTTAAGTGCTCTGGAGTCTTTTCGTTGGAAGCGGGTTTTTAAATGCTCTGGAGTCATTTCCTTGCAATCAGGTTTTTAAGTGCTCTGGAGACATTTCTTTTCAAGTGGGTTTTTACATACTTCTCAGAAATTTCACTAGAAGCGGGTTTTTAAGTGCACTGGAGTCATTTCGTTGCAAGCGGATTTTTTCATCCTTCTCAGACATTTCAATGGAAGCGGGTTTTTTAAGTGCTCTGGAGTCATTTCGTTGTAAGCGGGTTTTTAATTGCTCTGGAGTCATTTCGTTGCAAGCGAGTTTTTACATACTTCTCAGACAGTTCACTGGAAGCGGGTTTTTTAAGTGCTCTGGAGTCATTTCGTGGCAAGAGGGTTTTTAAGTGCTCTGGAGACATTTCTTTTCAAGTGGGTTTTTACATACTTCTCAGAAATTTCACTAGAAGCGGGTTTTTAACTGCTGTGGAGTCATTTCGTTGCAAGCGGAATTTTTCATACTTCTCAGACATTTCAATGGAAGCGGGTTTTGTAAGTGCTCTGGAGTCATTTCGTTGTAAGCGGGTTTTTAATTGCTCTGGAGTCATTTCGTTGCAAGCGGGTTTTTACATATTTCTCAGACATTTCACTGGAAGCATGTTTTTAAGTGCTCTGGAGTCATTTCCTTGCAAGCGGGTTTTTAAGTGCTCTGGATTCATTTCTTTGAAAGGGGGTTTTTAAGTGCTCTGGAGTAATTTCGTTGGAAGCAGTTTTTTAAGTGCTGTGGAGTCATTTCATTGGAAGCAGGTTTTTAAGTGCTCTGGAGTCATTTCGTTGCAAGCGGGTTTTTAAGTGCTCTGGAGTCATTTAGCTACACGCGGGTTTTTACATATTTCTCACACATTTCACGGGAAGCAGGTTTTTAAGTACTCTGGATTCATTTCGTTGCAAGCGGGTATTTACATACTTCATCGACAGTTCACTGGAAGCGGGTTTTTTAAGTGCTCTGGAGTCATTTCGTTGCAAGTGGGTTTTTAAGTGCTCTGGAGTCATTTCTTTGCAAGAGAGTTTTTAAGTGCTCTGGAGTCTTTTCGTTGCAATCGGGTTTTTAAGTGCTCTGGAGTGATTTCTTTTCAAGTGGGATTTTACATACTTCACCGACATTTCACTGGAAGCAGGTTTTTAAGTGCTCTGGAGTCATTTCGTTGAAAGCGGGTTTTTTCATACTTCTCAGACATTTCAATGGAAGAGGGTTTTTAAATGCTCTGGAGTCATTTCGTTGCAAGCATGTTTTTAAGTGCTCTGGAGTCATTTCGTTGCAAGCGGGTTTTTAAGTGCTCTGGAGTCGTTTCTTTGCAAGCCTGTTTTTACATACTTCTCAGACATTTCACTGGAAGCCGGTTTTTAAGTGCTCGGGATTCATTTCGTTGCAAGAGTGTTTTTTCATACTTCTCAGACATTTCACTGGAAGCGGGTTTTTTAAGTGCTCTGGATTCATTTCGTTGCATGTGGGTTTTACATACTTCTCAGACATTTCACTGGAAGGAAGTTTTTAAGTGCTCTTTTGTCATTTCAATGAAAGCGGGTCATAAGTGTTCTGGAGTTGTTCGTTTTTAGGCAGGTTTTTAAGTGCTTTGGAGTCTTTTCGTTGGAAGCGGGTTTTCACATACTTCTCGGATATTTTGTTGGAATCGGGTTTTTTAAGTGCTCTGGAGTCATTTTGTTGGAAGCAGGATATCAAGTGCTCTGGAGTCATTTCGTTGCAAGCGGGATTTTGCATAATTCTCAGACATTTCACTGGAAGAGCGTTTTTTAAAGCCTCTGGAGTCATTTCTTTGCAAGCAGGTTTTTAAGTGCTCTGGAGTATATTTGTATCAAGCGAGTTTTTAAGTACTCTGGAGTCTTTTTGTTGGAAGCGGGTTTTTAAATTCTCTGGAGTCATTTCGTTGCAATCGGGTTTTTAAGTGCTCTGGATTCATTCCGTTGCATGCGGGTTTTAAGTGCTTTGCAGTCATTTCGTTGCAATCGGCTTTTTAAATACTTCTCAGATATTTCACTGGAAGCGGGTTTTTTAAGTGCTCAGGAGTCATTTCATTGCAAGCGGGTTTTTAAGTGAGCTGGAGTCTTTTCTTTGGAAGCAGGTTATTAAGTTACCTGGAGTCATTTCGTTAGAAGCGGACTTTTTAAGTGCTCTGGAGTCATTTTGTTCCAAGCGGGTTTTTAATTGATCTGGAGTCATTTCGATGGAAGCGGATCATAAGTGTTCTGGAGTTGTTCATTGGAAGCAGGTTTTTAAGTGCTCTGGAGTAATTTCGATGAAAGCAAATTTTTACGTACTTCTCAGACATTTCCGTGGAGGCAGGGTTTAAGTGCTCTGGAGTCAATTCGTTGAAAGCGGGTTTTTTCATACTTCTCAGACATTTCAATGGAAGCGGGTTTTTAAGTGCTCTAGAGTCTTTTCGTTGGAAGCGGGTTTTTAAGTGCTGTGGAGTCATTTCATTGGAAGCAGGTTTTTAACTGCTCTGGAGTCATTTCGTAGCAAGCGGGTTTTTAAGTGCTCTGGAGTCATTTCGTTACAAGCGGCTTTTTACATATTTCTCACACATTTCACTGGAAGCAGGTTTTTAAGTACTCTGGATTCGTTTCGTTGCAAGCGGGTTTTTACATACTTCTCAGACATTTCACTGGAGGCGGGTTTTTAAGTGTTTGGGAGTCATTTTGTTGCGAGCGGGTTTTTTCATACTTCTCAGACATTTCAATGGAAGCAGGTTTTTTATGTGCTCTGGAGTCATTTCGTTGCAAGCAGGTTTTTTATGTGCTCTGGAGTCATTTCATTGCAAGCGGGTTTTTAAGTGAGCTGGAGTCTTTTCTTTGGAAGCAGGTTATTAAGTCACCTGGAGTCATATCGTTGCAAGCGGGTTTTTACGTGCTCTGGAGTCATTTCGTTACAAGCGGGTTTTTACATACTTCTCAGACATTGCACTGGAAGCACGTTTTTTAACTGCTCTGGAGTCATTTCGTTGCAAGCGAGTTTTTAAGTGCTCTGGAATCTTTTCATTGGAAGCGGGTTTTTAAGTGCTCTGGAGTCATTTCGTTGCAAGCAGGTTTTTACGTGCTCTGGAGTCATTTCGTTGCAAGAAGGTTTTTACATATTTCTCATGCATTTCACTGGAAGTAGGGTTTTAAGTGCTTTGGAGTCCTTTCGGTGGAAGCGGGTTTTTACATACTTCTCAGACATTTCACTGCAAGTGGGTTTTTAAATGCTCTGGAGTCATTTCGTTGCAAGCGGGTTTTTACATTTTTCTCAAACATTTCACTGGAAGCAGGTTTTTAAGTGCTCTGGAGTCATTTCTTTGCAAGGGGGTTTTTAAGTGCTCTGGAGTCATTTCGTTGCAAGCGGGTTATTAAGTGCTCTGGAGTCTTTTCGTTGCAAGCGGGTTTTTACATATTTCTCATGCATTTCACTAGAAGTAGGGTTTTAAGTGCTTTGGAGTCTTTTCAGTGGAAGCGGGTTTTTACATACTTCTCAGACATTTCACTGGAAGCAGGTTTTGAAGTGCTCTGGAGTCATTTCGTTGCGAGTGGTTTTTTTCATACTTCTCAGACAATTCATTGGAAGCAGGATTTTTATGTGCTCTGGAGTCATTTCATAGTAAGCGGGTTTTTATGTGCTCTGGAGTCAATTCGATGCAAGCGGGTTTTTACGTACTCTGGAGTCATTTCGTTGCAAGTGGGTTTTTACATACTTCTCAGACATTTCACTGGAAGCAGGTTTTTTAAGTGCTCTGGAGTCATTTCGTTGCAAGCGGGTTTTTAAGTGCTCTGGAATCTTTTCATTGGAAGTGGGTTTTTAAGTGCTCTGGAGGCATTTCGTTGCAAACGGGTTTTTACGTGCTCTGGAGTCATTTCGTTAGAAGCGGGTTTTTACATACTTCTCAGACATTTCACTGGAAGCAGGATTTAAGTGCTCTGCAGTCATTTTGTAGCAAGTGAGTTTTTTCATACTTCTCAGACATTTCAATGGAAGCAGGTTTTTTAAGTGCGCTAGAGTCATTTCGTTGCAAGCGGGTTTTAAGTGCTTTGCAGTCATTTCGTTGCAATCGGCTTTTTAAATACTTCTCAGATATTTCACTGGAAGCGGGTTTTTTAAGTGCTCTGGAGTCATTTCATGCAAGAGGGTTTTTAAGTACTCTGGAGTCATTTCGTTGCAAGCGGGTTTTTATGTGCTCTGGATTCATTTCGTTGCAAGCGGGTTTTTACATACTTCTCAGGCAGTTCACTGGAAGCGGGTTTTTTAAGTGCTCTGGAGTCATTTCATGCAAGAGGGTTTTTAAGTGCTCTGGAGACATTTCTTTGAAACGGGGTTTTTAAGTGCTCTGGAGTAATTTCATTGGAAGCAGGTTTTTAAGTGCTGTGGAGTCATTTCATTGGAAGCAGGTTTTTAACTGCTCTGGAGTCATTTCGTTGCAAGCGGGTTTTTAAGTGCTCTGGAGTCATTTCGTCGGAAGCGGGCTTTTAAGTGCTGTGGAGTCATTTCATTTGAAGCAGGTTTTTAACTGCTCTGGAGTCATTTCTTTGCAAGCGGGTTTTTACATACTTCTCAGACATTTCACTGGAGGCGGGTTTTTGAGTGTTCGGGATTCATTTCATTGCAAGCGGGTTTTTTCATAATTCTCAGACATTTCACTGGAAGCAGGTTTTTAAGTGCTCTGTAGTCATTTCGTTGCAAGTGGGTTTTACATACTTCTCAGACATTTCACGGGAAGGAAGTTTTTAAGTGCTCTTGAGTCATTTCGTTACCACCGGGTTTTTACATACTTCTCAGATGTTTCACTGGAAGCGGGTTTTTTTAAGTGCTCTGGAGTCATTTCGTTGCAAGCAGGTTTTTAAGTGCTCTGGAGTCATTTCGTTACAAGCGGGTTTTTAAATACCTCTCAGACATTTCACTGGAAGCAGGATTTAAGTGCTCTGCAGTCATTTTGTTGCAAGTGAGTTTTTTCGTACTTCTCAGACATTTCAATGGAAGCAGGTTTTTTAACTGCGCTAGAGTCATTTCGTTGCAAGCTGGTTATTAAGTGCTCTGGAGTCTTTTCGTTGCAAGCGGGTTTTTACATATTTCTCATGCATTTCACTAGAAGTAGGGTTTTAAGTGCTTTGGAGTCTTTTCAGTGGAAGCGGGTTTTTACATACTTCTCAGACATTTCACTGGAAGCAGGTTTTGAAGTGCTCTGGAGTCATTTCGTTGCGAGTGGGTTTTTTCATACTTCTCAGACAATTCATTGGAAGCAGGATTTTTATGTGCTCTGGAGTCATTTCATAGTAAGCGGGTTTTTATGTGCTCTGGAGTCAATTCAATGCAAGCAGGTTTTTACGTACTCTGGAGTCATTTCGTTGCAAGCGGGTTTTTACATACTTCTCAGACATTTCACTGGAAGCAGGTTTTTTAAGTGCTCTGGAGTCATTTCGTTGCAAGCGGGTTTTTAAGTGCTCTGGAATCTTTTCATTGGAAGTGGGTTTTTAAGTGCTCTGGAGGCATTTCGTTGCAAACGGGTTTTTACGTGCTCTGGAGTCATTTCGTTGCAAGCGGGTTTTTACATACTTCTCAGACATTTCACTGGAAGCAGGTTTTTTAAGTGCTCTGGAGTCATTTCGTTGCAAGCGGGTTTTTAAGTGCTCTGGAGTCATTTCGTTACAAGCGGGTTTTTACATACTTCTCAGACATTTCACTGGAAGCAGGATTTAAGTGCTCTGCAGTCATTTTGTTGCAAGTGAGTTTTTTCATACTTCTCAGACATTTCAATGGAAGCATGTTTTTTAAGTGCGCTAGAGTCATTTCGTTGCAAGCGGGTTTTTATGTGCTCTGGAGTCATTTCGTTGCAAGCGGGTTTTTACATATTTCTCACACATTTCACTGGAAGCAGGTTTTTAAGTACTCTGGATTCATTTCGTTGCAAGCGGGTTTTTACATACTTCTCAGACAGTTCACTGGAAGCGGGTTTTTTAAGTGCTTTGGAGTCATTTCATGCAAGAGGTTTTTTAAGTGCTCTGGAGACATTTCTTTTCAAGTGGGTTTTTACATACTTCTCAGAAATTTCACTAGAAGCGGGTTTTTAAGTGCTCTGTAGTCATTTCGTTGCAAGCGGATTTTTTCATACTTCTCAGACATTTCAATGGAAGCGGGTTTTTTAAGAGCTCTGGAGTCATTTCGTTGTAAGCGGGTTTTTAATTGCACTGGAGTCATTTCGTTGCAAGCGGATTTTTACATACTTCTCAGACAGTTCACTGGAAGCGGGTTTTTTAAGTGCTCTGGAGTCATTTCGTGGCAAGAGGGTTTTTAAGTGCTCTGGAGACATTTCTTTTCAAGTGGGTTTTTACATACTTCTCAGAAATTTCACCTGAAGCAGGTTTTTAAGTGCTGTGGAGTCATTTCGTTGCAAGCGGAATTTTTCATACTTCTCAGATATTTCAATGGAAGCGGGTTTTGTAAGTGCTCTGGAGTCATTTCGTTGTAAGCGGGTTTTTAAGTGCTCTGTATTCATTTCTTTGAAAGGGGGTTTTTAAGTGCTCTGGAGTAATTTTGTTGGAAGCAGGTTTTTACCTGCTCTGGAGTCATTTCGTTGCAAGCGGGTTTTTAAGTGCTCTGGAGTCATTTAGTTACACGCGGGTTTTTACATATTTCTCACACATTTCACGGGAAGCAGGTTTTTAAGTACTCTGGATTCATTTCGTTGCAAGCGGCTATTTACATACTTCTTAGACAGTACACTGGAAGCGGGTTTTTTAAGTGCTCTGGAGTGATTTCTTTGCAAGAGTGTTTTTAAGTGCTATGGAGTCTTTTCGTTGGAAGCGGGTTTTTAAATGTTCTGGAGTTATATCATTGCAATCGTGTTTTTAAGTGCTCTGGAGTCATTTCTTTTCAAGTGGGTTTTTACATACTTCTCAGACATTTCACTGGAAGCAGGTTTTTAAGTGCTCTGGAGTCATTTCGTTGTAAGCGGGTTTTTACATACTTCTCAGACATTTCATTGGAAGCGGGTTTTTAAGTGCTCTGGAGTCATTTTGTTGCAAGCAGGTTTTGAATTGCTCTGGATTCATTTCGTTGCAAGCGGGTTTTTACATATTTCTCAGACATTTCACTGGAAGCAGGTTTTTAAGTGCTCTGGAGTCATTTCGTTGAAAGCGGGTTTTTTCATACTTCTCATACATTTCAATGGAAGCGGGTTTTTCAGTGCTCTAGAGTCTTTTCGTTGGAAGCCAGTTTTTAAGTGCTGTGGAGTCATTTCATTGGAAGCAGGTTTTTAACTGCTCTGGAGTCATTTCGTTGCAAGCGGGATTTGAAGTGCTCTGGAGTCATTTAGTTACACGCGGGTTTTTACATATTTCTCACACATTTCACGGGTAGCAGGTTTTTAAGTACTCTGGTTTCATTTCATTGCAAGCAGGTATTTACATACTTCTTAGTTCACTGGAAGCGGGTTTTTTAAGTGCTCTGAAGTCATTTCTTTGCAAGAGTGTTTTTAAGTGCTATGGAGTCTTTTCATTGGAAGCGGGTTTTTAAGTGCTCTGGAGTCATATCATTGCAATCGTGTTTATAAGTGCTCTGGAGTCATTTCTTTTCAAGTGGGTTTTTACATACTTCTCAGATTTTCACTGGAGGCGGGTTTTTGAGTGCTCTAGAGTCTTTTCGTTGGTAGCGGGTTTTTAAGTGCTGTGGAGTCATTTCATTGGAAGCATGTTTTTAACTGCTCTGGAGTCATTTCGTTGCAAGCGGGTTTTTAAGTGCTCTGGAGTCATTTCGTCGGAAGCGGGCTTTTAAGTGCTGTGGAGTCATTTCATTGGCAGCACGTTTTTAACTGCTCTGGAGTCATTTCTTTGCAATCGGGTTTTTACATACTTCTCAGACATTTCACTGGAGGCGGGTTTTTGAGTGTTCGGGATTCATTTCATTGCAAGCGGGTTTTTTCATAATTCTCAGACATTTCACTGGAAGCAGGTGTTTAAGTGCTCTGTAGTCATTTCGTTGCAAGTGGGTTTTACATACTTCTCAGACATTTCACGGGAAGGAAGTTTTTAAGTGCTCTTGAGTCATTTCGTTACAACCGGGTTTTTACATACTTCTCAGATGTTTCACTGGAAGCGGGTTTTTTTAAGTGCTCTGGAGACATTTCGTTGCAAGCCGGTTTTTAAGTGCTCTGGAGACATTTCGTTACAAGCAGGTTTTTACACACTTCTCAGACATTTCACTAGAAGCAGGTTTTTAAGTGCTCTGGAGTCATTTCGTTGAAAGCGGGTTTTTAAGTGCTCTGCCATCATTTCGTTGCAAGCCGTTTTTAAAGTGCTCTGTAGTCTTTTCATTGGAAGGGGGTTTTTAAGTGCTCTGGAGTCATTTAGTTGCAAGCGGGTTTTTAAGTGCTCTGGAGTCATTTCGTTGCAAGCGGATTTTTACATATTTCTCATGCATTTAACTGGAAGAAGGGTTTTAAGTGCTTTGGAGTCTTTTCGTTGGAAGCGAGTTTTTACATATTTCTCAGACATTTCAATAGAAGCGGGTTTTTTATGTGCTCTGGAGTCATTTCCTTGCAAGCGGGTTTTTTATGTGCTCTGGAGTCATTTCATTGCAAGCGGGTTTTTAAGGGAGCTGGAGTCTTTTCTTTGGAAACAGGTTTTTAAGTCACCTGGAGTCATTTCGTTGCAAGCGGGTTTTTACGTGCTCTGGAGTCATTTCGTTGCAAGTGGGTTTTTACATACTTCTCAGACATTGCACTGGAAGCAGGTTTTTTAAGTGCTCTGGAGTCATTTCGTTGCAAGCGGGTTTTTAAATTCTCTGGAATCTTTTCATTGGAAGCGGGTTTTTAAGTGCTCTGGAGTCATTTCGTTGCAAGCGGGTTTTTATGTGCTCTGGAGTCACTTCGTTGCAAGCGGGTTTTTACGTACTTCTCAGACATTTCACTGGAAGCGGGTTTTTAAGTGCTCTGGAGTCATTTCGTTGCAAGTGGGTTTTTTCATACTTCTCAGACATTTCAATGGAAGCGGGTTTTTTATGTGCTCTGGAGTCATTTCGTTGCAAGCGGGTTTTTACATATTTCTCAGACATTTCACTGGAAGCAGGTTTTTAAGTGCTCTGGAATCATTTCTTTGCAAGGGGGTTTTTAAGTGCTCTGGAGTCATTTCGTTGCAAGCGGGTTTTTAAGTGCTCTGGAGTCATTTCTTTGCAAGGGGGTTTTTAAGTGCTCTGGAGTCATTTCGTGGCAAGCGGGTTTTTAAGTGCTCTGGGGTCATTTCATTGGATGCAGGTTTTTAACTGCTCTGGAGTCATTTCGTTGCAAGCGTGTTTTTAAGTGCTCTGGAGTCATTTCGTTACAAACCGGGTTTTTACATATTTCTCACACATTTCACTGGAAGCAGGTTTTTAAGTACTCTGGATTCATTTCGTTGCAAGCGGGTTTTTACATACTTCTCAGACAGTTCACTGGAAGCGGGATTTTTAAGTGCTCTGGAGTCATTTCATTGCAAGAGAGTTTTTAAGTGCTCTGGAGTCTTTTCGTTGCAATCGGGTTTTTCAGTGCTCTGGAGTGATTTCTTTTCAAGTGGGATTTTACATACTTCTCAGACATTTCACTGGAAGCAGGTTTTTAAGTACTCTGGAGTCATTTCGTTGCAATCGGCTTTTTAAATACTTCTCAGATATTTCACTGGAAGCGGGTTTTTTACGTGCTCTGGAGTCATTTCATTGCAAGCGGGTATTTAAGTGCTCTGGAGTAATTTCGATGAAAGCAGATTTTTACGTACTTCTCAGACATTTCCCTGAGAGCAGGTTTTTAAGTGCTCTGGAGTCATTTCGTTGAAAGCGGGTTTTTTCATACTTCTCAGACATTTCAATGGAAGCGGGTTTTTAAGTGCTCTAGAGTCTTTTCGTTGGAAGCGGGTTTTTAAGTGCTGTGGAGTCATTTCATTGGAAGCAGGTTTTTAACTGCTCTGGAGTCATTTCGTTGCAAGCGGGTTTTTAAGTGCTCTGGAGTCATTTTGTTACAAGCGGGTTTTTACATATTTCTCACACATTTCACTGGAAGCAGGTTTTTAAGTACTCTGGATTCATTTCGTTGCAAGCGGCTTTTTACATACTTCTCAGACAGTTCACTGGAAGCGGATTTTTTAAGTGCTCTGGAGTGATTTCGTTGGAAGCAGGCTTTTAAGTGCTGTGGAGTCATTTCATTGGAAGCAGGTTTTTAACTACTCTGGAGTCATTTCGTTGAAAGCAGATTTTTAAGTGCTATGGAATCATTTCTTTGCAAGCGGGTTTTTACATACTTCTCAGACATTTCTCTGGAGTCGGGTTTTTAAGTGTTCGGGATTCATTTCGTTGCAAGTGGGTTTTTTCATAATTCTCAGACATTTCACTGGAAGCAGGTTTTTAAGTGCTCTGGAGTCATTTCGTTGCAAGCGGGTTTTTACATACTTCTCAGACATTTCACTGGAAGCAGGTTTTTAAGTGCTCTGGAGTCATTTCGTTGCAAACGGGTTTTGAATTGCTCTGAATTCATTTCGTTGCAAGCGGGTTTTTACATATTTCTCAGACATTTCACTGGAAGCAGGTTTTTAAGTGCTCTGGAGTCATTTCGTTGCAATAGGGTTTTTAAGTGCTCTGGAGTCATTTCTTTTCAAGTGGGTTTTTACATACTTCTCAGACATTTCCCTGGAAGCAGGTTTTTAAGTGCTCTGGAGTCAATTCGTTGAAAGCGGGTTTTTTCATACTTCTCAGACATTTCAATGGAAGCGGGTTTTTCAGTGCTCTAGAGTCTTTTCGTTGGTAGCGGGTTTTTAAGTGCTGTGTAGTCATTTCATTGGAAGCAGGTTTTTAACTGCTCCGGAGTCATTTCGTTGCAAGCGGGTTTTTAAGTGCTCTGGAGTCATTTCGTCGGAAGCGGGCTTTTAAGTGCTGTGGAGTCATTTCATTGGAAGCGGGTTTTTAACTGCTCTGGAGTCATTTCTTTGCAAGCGGGTTTTTACATACTTCTCAGAAATTTCAATGGAGGCGGGTTTTTGAGTGTTCGGGATTCATTTCATTGCAAGCGGGTTTTTTCATAATTCTCAGACACTTCACTTGAAGCAGGTTTTTAAGTGCTCTGTAGTCATTTCATTGCAAGTGGGTTTTACATACTTCTCAGACATTTCACGGGAAGGAAGTTTTTAAGTGCTCTTGAGTCATTTCGTTACAACCGGGTTTTTACATACTTCTCAGACGTTTCACTGGAAGCGGGTTTTTTTAAGTGGTCTGGAGTCATTTCGTTGCAAGCAGGTTTTTAAGTGCTCTGGAGTCATTTCGTTACAAGCGGGTTTTTACACACTTCTCAGACATTTCACTGGAAGCAGGTTTTTAAGTGCTCTGGAGTCATTTCGTTGAAAGCCGGTTTTTAAGTGCTCTGGCATCATTTCATTGCAAGCCGTTTTTAAAGTGCTCTGTAGTCTTTTCATTGGTAGGGGGTTTTTAAGTGCTCTGGAGTCATTTCGTTGCAAGCTGGTTTTTAAATATTTCTCATACATTTCACTGGAAGCAGGTTTTTAAGTGCTCTGGAGTCCTTTCGTTGCAAGCGGGTTTTAAAGTGCTCTGGAGTCATTTAGTTGCAAGCGGGTTTTTAAGTGCTCTGGAGTCATTTCATTGCAAGCGGATTTTTACATATTTCTCATGCATTTCACTGGAAGAAGGGTTTTAAGTGCTCTGGAGTCTTTTTCTTGCGAGCGGGTTTTTTCATACTTCTCATACATTTCAATAGAAGTGGGTTTTTTATGTGCTCTGGAGTCATTTCGTTGCAAGCGGGTTTTTTATGTGCTCTGGAGTCATTTCATTGCAAGCGGGTTTTTAAAGGAGCTGGAGTCTTTTCTTTGGAAACAGGTTTTTAAGTCACCTGGAGTCATTTCGTTGCAAGCGGGTTTTTACGTGCTCTGGAGTCATTTCATTGCAAGCGGATTTTTACATTCTCTGGAGTCATTTCGTTGCAAGCGGGTTTTAAATGCTCTGGAATCTTTTCATTGGAAGCGGGTTTTTAAGTGCTCTAGAGTCTTTTCGTTGGAAGCGGGTTTTTATTTGCTGTGGAGTCATTTCATTGGAAGCAGGTTTTTAACTGCTCTGGAGTCATTTCGTTGCAAGCGGGTTTTTAAGTGCTCTGGAGTCATTTTGTTACAAGCGGGTTTTTACATATTTCTCACACATTTCACTGGAAGCAGGTTTTTAAGTACTCTGGATTCATTTCATTGCAAGGGGCTTTTTACATACTTCTCAGACAGTTCACTGGAAGCGGATTTTTTAAGTGCTCTGGAGTCATTTCGTTGGAAGCGGGCTTTTAAGTGCTGTGGAGTCATTTCATTGGAAGCAGGTTTTTAACTACTCTGGAGTCATTTCGTTGAAAGCAGATTTTTAAGTGCTGTGGAATCATTTCTTTGCAAGCAGGTTTTTACATACTTCTCAGACATTTCTCTGGAGGCGGGTTTTTAAGTGTTCGGGAATCATTTCGTTGCAAGTGGGTTTTTTCATAATTCTCAGACATTTCACTGGAAGCGGGTTTTTAAGTGCTCTGGAGTCATTTCGTTGCAAGTGGGTTTACATACTTCTCAGACATTTCACGGGAAGGAAGTTTTAAGTGCTCTTATGTCATTTCGTTGCAAGCGGGTTTTTACATACTTCTCAGACATTTCACTGGAAGCGGGTTTTTTTAAGTGCTCTAGAGTCATTTCGTTGGAAGCGGGTTTTTAAGTGCTCTGGAGTCATTTCGTTGCAAGCCGTTTTTAAAGTGCTCTGTAGTCTTTTCGTTGGAAGGGGGTTTTTAAGTGCTCTGGAGTCATTTCGTTGCAAGCGGGTTTTTAAATATTTCTCATACATTTCACTGGAAGCAGGTTTTTAAGTGCTCTGGAGTCATTTCGTTGCAAGTGGGTTTTAAAGTGCTCTGGAGTCATTTCGTTGCAAGCGGGTTTTTAAGTGCTCTGGAGTCATTTTGTTACAACCGGGTTTTTACATATTTCTCACACATTTCACTGGAAGCAGGTTTTTAAGTACTCTGGATTCATTTCTTTGCAAGCGGGTTTTTACATACTTCTTAGACAGTTCACTGGAAGCGGGTTTTTTAAGTGCTCTGGAGTCATTTCTTTGCAAGAGTGTTTTTAAGTGCTCTGGAGTCTTTTCGTTGGAAGCGGGTTTTTAAGTGCTCTGGAGTCATTTCGTTGCAATCGGGTTTTTAAGTGAGCTGGAGTCTTTTCTTTGGAATCAGGTTATTTAGTGACCTGGAGTCATTTCGTTGGAAGCGGATTTTTTAAGTGCTCTGGAGTCATTTTGTTCCAAGCGTGTTTTTAATTGCTCTTGAGTCATTTCGATGGAAGCGGGTCATAAGTGTTTTGGAGTTGTTCATTGGAAGCAGGATTTTAAGTGCTCTGGAGTAATTTCAGTGAAAGCAGATTTTTACATACTTCTCAGACATTTCACTGGAAGCAGGTTTTTAAGTGCTGTGGATTCATTTCGTTACAAGCGGGTTTTTAAATACTTCTCAGACATTTCACTGGAAGCGGGTTTTTTAAGTGCTCTGGAGTCATTTCCTTGTAAGCGTGTTTGTTAGTGCTCTGGAGTCTTTTCGTTGGAAGCGGGTTTTTAAGTGCTCTGGAGTCATTTCCTTGGTAGCTGGTTTTTTAAGTGCTCTGGAATCATTTCGTTGCAAGTGGGTTTTTGCATACCTCTAAGACATTTCACTGGAAGCGGGTTTTTAAGTGCTCTGGAGTCATTTCGTTTATAGCGGGATTTAAGTGCTCTGGAGTCATTTCATTGCAAGCAGGTTTTTAAGTGATCTGGAGTCTTTTCATTGGAAGTGGATTATTAAGTGACCTCGAGTCATTTCGTTGTAAGCGGATTTTTTAACTGCTTTGGAGTCATTTTGTTGCAAGTGGGTTTTTAAGTCTTCTGGAGTCATTTCATAGGAAGCGGGTTTTTAAGTGCTCTGGTGTCATTTCGATCGAAGCGGGTCATAACTGTTCTGGAGTTGTTCCTTGGAAGCGGGTTTTTCAGTGCTCTGGAGTCATTTCCTATTAAGCAGGTTTTTAAGTGCTCTGGAGTCATTTTGTTCCAAGCGTGTTCTAAGTGGTCTGAAGTTATTTCGTTTTAAGCGGGTTTTTAAGTTCTCTGGAGTCATTTCCATCGAAACGGGTCATAAGTTTTCTGGAGTTGTTCGGTGTAAGTGGGTTTTTAAGTGCTCTGGAGTCATTTCGTTGCAAGCGATATTTTACATACTTCTCAGACATTTCATACGAAGAGTGTTTTTTAAGTCCTCTGGAGTCATTTAGTTGCAATCAGGTTTTGAATTGCTCTGGAGTCATTTCATTGGAAGCGGGTTTTTAAGTGCTGTGGAGTCATTTTGTTGCAAGCGGGTTTTTAAGTCCTCTGGAGTCATTTCGTTACAAGCGGGTTTTTACATATTTCTCACACATTTCACTGGAACTAGGTTTTTAAGTACTCTGGATTCATTTCGTTGCAAGCGGGTTTCTACATACTTCTCAGACAGTTCACTGGAAGCGCGTTTTTTAAGTGCTCTGGAGTCATTTCGTTGCAAGAGAGTTTTTAAGGGCTCTGGAGTCTTTTCGTTGGAAGCGGGTTTTTAAGTGATCTGGAGTCATTTCGTTGCAATCGGGTTTTTAAGTACTCGGGAGTCATTTCTTTTCAAGTGGGATTTTACATGCTTCTCAGACATTTCACATGAAGCAGGTTTTTAAGTGCTCTGGAGTCATGTCATTGAAAGCAGGTTTTTTCATACTTCTCAGACATTTCAATGGAAGAGGGTTTTTAAGTGCTCTGGAGTCATTTCATTGCAAGCGTGTTTTTAAGTGCTCTGGAGTCATTTCGTTGCAAGGGGGTTTTTAAGTGCTCTGGAGTCATTTCGTTGCAAGCGGGTTTTTAAGTGCTCTGAAGGCATTTCGTTGTAAGCGGGTTTTTACGTGTTCGGGAGTCATTTCGGTGCAAGCGGGTTTTTACATACTTCTCAGACATTTCACTGGAAGCGGGTTTATTAAGTGCTCTGTAGGCATATCGTTGCAAGCGGGTTTTTAAGTACTCTGGAGTCATTTCGTTGCAAGCGGGTTTTTACGTGCTCTGGAGTCATTTCGTTGCAAGCGGGTTTTTACATACTTCTCTGACATTTAACTGGAAGCGGGTTTTTTAAGTGCTCTGGAGTCATTTCGTTGCAAGCGGGGTTTTACGTGCTCTGGAGTCATTTCGTTGCAAGCGGGTTTTTACGTGCGCTGGAGTCATTTCGTTGGAAGCAGATTTTTTAAGTGCTCTGGAGTCATTTCGATGGAAGCGGGTAATAAGTGTTCTGGAGTTGTTCATTGGAAGCAGTTTTTTAAGTGCTCTGTAGTCATTTCGATCGAAGCGGGTCATAAGTGTTCTGGAGTTGTTCCATGGAAGCCGGTTTTTAAGTGCTCTGGAGTCATTTCGTTGGAAGCGGGTTTTTAAGTGCTCTGGAGTCATTTGGTTGCAGGCGAGTTTTTAAGTGCCCTGAAGTCTTTTCGTTGGAAGCACGTTATTAAGTAAACTGGAGTCATTTCGTTGCAGGCGTGTCTTTAAATGCTCTGGAGTCTTTTTTTTTTTGGAAACGGGTTTTTAAGTGCTCAGGAGTCATTTCGTTGCAAGCGGGTTTTTAAGTGCTCTGGAGTAATTTCGTTGAAAGCGTGTTTTTACATAATTCTCAGATATTTCACTGGAAGCGGGTTTTTTAAGTGCTCTGGATTCATTTTGTTGCAAGCGGGTTTTTAAGTGCCCTGGAATCAGTTTCGTTGGAAGCGGGTCATAAGTGTTCTGGTGATGATTGTTGGAAGCGGGTTTTTAAGTGACCTGGAGTCATTTCATTGGAAGCAGATTTTTTAAGTGCTCTGGAGTCATTTCGATGGAAGCGGGTAATAAGTGTTCTGGAGTTGTTCATTGGAAGCAGTTTTTTAAGTGCTCTGTAGTCATTTCGATCGAAGCGGGTCATAAGTGTTCTGGAGTTGTTCCTTGGAAGCCGGTTTTTAAGTGCTCTGGAGTCATTTCGTTGGAAGCAGGTTTTTAAGTGCTCTGGAGTCATTTCGTTGGAAGCGGATTTTTTAAGTGCTCTGGAGTCATTTCATTGCAAGAGGGTTTTTACATACTTCTCAGACATCTCACTAGAAGCGGGTTTTTAAGTGCTCTGGATTCATTTCTTTGCAAGGGGGTTTTTAAGTGCTCTGGAGGTATTTCTTTGGAAGCAGGTTTTTAAGTGCTGTGGAGTCATTTCGTTGGAAGCAGGTTTTTAACTACTCTGGAGTCATTTTGTTGCAAGCGGGTTTTTACGTTCTCTGGAGTCATTTTGTTACAACCGGGTTTTTACATATTTCTCACACATTTCACTGGAAGCAGGTTTTTAAATACTCTGGATTCATTTCGTTGCGAGCGGGTTTTTACATACTTCTTAGACAGTTCACTGGAAGCGGGTTTTTTAAGTGCTCTGGAGTCATTTCTTTGCAAGAGTGTTTTTAAGTGCTATGGAGTCTTTTCGTTGGAAGCGGGTTTTTAAATGTTCTGGAGTTATATCATTGCAATCGTGTTTTTAAGTGCTCTGGAGTCATTTCTTTTCAAGTGGGTTTTTACATACTTCTCAGACATTTCACTGGAAGCAGGTTTTTAAGTGCTCTGGAGTCATTTCGTTGTAAGCGGGTTTTTACATACTTCTCAGACATTTCATTGGAAGCGGGTTTTTAAGTGCTCTGGAGTCATTTTGTTGCAAGCAGGTTTTGAATTGCTCTGGATTCATTTCGTTGCAAGCGGGTTTTTACATATTTCTCAGACATTTCACTGGAAGCAGGTTTTTAAGTGCTCTGGAGTCATTTCGTTGAAAGCGGGTTTTTTCATACTTCTCATACATTTCAATGGAAGCGGGTTTTTCAGTGCTCTAGAGTCTTTTCGTTGGAAGCCAGTTTTTAAGTGCTGTGGAGTCATTTCATTGGAAGCAGGTTTTTAACTGCTCTGGAGTCATTTCGTTGCAAGCGGGATTTGAAGTGCTCTGGAGTCATTTAGTTACACGCGGGTTTTTACATATTTCTCACACATTTCACGGGTAGCAGGTTTTTAAGTACTCTGGTTTCATTTCATTGCAAGCAGGTATTTACATACTTCTTAGTTCACTGGAAGCGGGTTTTTTAAGTGCTCTGAAGTCATTTCTTTGCAAGAGTGTTTTTAAGTGCTATGGAGTCTTTTCATTGGAAGCGGGTTTTTAAGTGCTCTGGAGTCATATCATTGCAATCGTGTTTATAAGTGCTCTGGAGTCATTTCTTTTCAAGTGGGTTTTTACATACTTCTCAGATTTTCACTGGAGGCGGGTTTTTGAGTGCTCTAGAGTCTTTTCGTTGGTAGCGGGTTTTTAAGTGCTGTGGAGTCATTTCATTGGAAGCATGTTTTTAACTGCTCTGGAGTCATTTCGTTGCAAGCGGGTTTTTAAGTGCTCTGGAGTCATTTCGTCGGAAGCGGGCTTTTAAGTGCTGTGGAGTCATTTCATTGGCAGCACGTTTTTAACTGCTCTGGAGTCATTTCTTTGCAATCGGGTTTTTACATACTTCTCAGACATTTCACTGGAGGCGGGTTTTTGAGTGTTCGGGATTCATTTCATTGCAAGCGGGTTTTTTCATAATTCTCAGACATTTCACTGGAAGCAGGTGTTTAAGTGCTCTGTAGTCATTTCGTTGCAAGTGGGTTTTACATACTTCTCAGACATTTCACGGGAAGGAAGTTTTTAAGTGCTCTTGAGTCATTTCGTTACAACCGGGTTTTTACATACTTCTCAGATGTTTCACTGGAAGCGGGTTTTTTTAAGTGCTCTGGAGACATTTCGTTGCAAGCCGGTTTTTAAGTGCTCTGGAGACATTTCGTTACAAGCAGGTTTTTACACACTTCTCAGACATTTCACTAGAAGCAGGTTTTTAAGTGCTCTGGAGTCATTTCGTTGAAAGCGGGTTTTTAAGTGCTCTGCCATCATTTCGTTGCAAGCCGTTTTTAAAGTGCTCTGTAGTCTTTTCATTGGAAGGGGGTTTTTAAGTGCTCTGGAGTCATTTAGTTGCAAGCGGGTTTTTAAGTGCTCTGGAGTCATTTCGTTGCAAGCGGATTTTTACATATTTCTCATGCATTTAACTGGAAGAAGGGTTTTAAGTGCTTTGGAGTCTTTTCGTTGGAAGCGAGTTTTTACATATTTCTCAGACATTTCAATAGAAGCGGGTTTTTTATGTGCTCTGGAGTCATTTCCTTGCAAGCGGGTTTTTTATGTGCTCTGGAGTCATTTCATTGCAAGCGGGTTTTTAAGGGAGCTGGAGTCTTTTCTTTGGAAACAGGTTTTTAAGTCACCTGGAGTCATTTCGTTGCAAGCGGGTTTTTACGTGCTCTGGAGTCATTTCGTTGCAAGTGGGTTTTTACATACTTCTCAGACATTGCACTGGAAGCAGGTTTTTTAAGTGCTCTGGAGTCATTTCGTTGCAAGCGGGTTTTTAAATTCTCTGGAATCTTTTCATTGGAAGCGGGTTTTTAAGTGCTCTGGAGTCATTTCGTTGCAAGCGGGTTTTTATGTGCTCTGGAGTCACTTCGTTGCAAGCGGGTTTTTACGTACTTCTCAGACATTTCACTGGAAGCGGGTTTTTAAGTGCTCTGGAGTCATTTCGTTGCAAGTGGGTTTTTTCATACTTCTCAGACATTTCAATGGAAGCGGGTTTTTTATGTGCTCTGGAGTCATTTCGTTGCAAGCGGGTTTTTACATATTTCTCAGACATTTCACTGGAAGCAGGTTTTTAAGTGCTCTGGAATCATTTCTTTGCAAGGGGGTTTTTAAGTGCTCTGGAGTCATTTCGTTGCAAGCGGGTTTTTAAGTGCTCTGGAGTCATTTCTTTGCAAGGGGGTTTTTAAGTGCTCTGGAGTCATTTCGTGGCAAGCGGGTTTTTAAGTGCTCTGGGGTCATTTCATTGGATGCAGGTTTTTAACTGCTCTGGAGTCATTTCGTTGCAAGCGTGTTTTTAAGTGCTCTGGAGTCATTTCGTTACAAACCGGGTTTTTACATATTTCTCACACATTTCACTGGAAGCAGGTTTTTAAGTACTCTGGATTCATTTCGTTGCAAGCGGGTTTTTACATACTTCTCAGACAGTTCACTGGAAGCGGGATTTTTAAGTGCTCTGGAGTCATTTCATTGCAAGAGAGTTTTTAAGTGCTCTGGAGTCTTTTCGTTGCAATCGGGTTTTTCAGTGCTCTGGAGTGATTTCTTTTCAAGTGGGATTTTACATACTTCTCAGACATTTCACTGGAAGCAGGTTTTTAAGTACTCTGGAGTCATTTCGTTGCAATCGGCTTTTTAAATACTTCTCAGATATTTCACTGGAAGCGGGTTTTTTACGTGCTCTGGAGTCATTTCATTGCAAGCGGGTATTTAAGTGCTCTGGAGTAATTTCGATGAAAGCAGATTTTTACGTACTTCTCAGACATTTCCCTGAGAGCAGGTTTTTAAGTGCTCTGGAGTCATTTCGTTGAAAGCGGGTTTTTTCATACTTCTCAGACATTTCAATGGAAGCGGGTTTTTAAGTGCTCTAGAGTCTTTTCGTTGGAAGCGGGTTTTTAAGTGCTGTGGAGTCATTTCATTGGAAGCAGGTTTTTAACTGCTCTGGAGTCATTTCGTTGCAAGCGGGTTTTTAAGTGCTCTGGAGTCATTTTGTTACAAGCGGGTTTTTACATATTTCTCACACATTTCACTGGAAGCAGGTTTTTAAGTACTCTGGATTCATTTCGTTGCAAGCGGCTTTTTACATACTTCTCAGACAGTTCACTGGAAGCGGATTTTTTAAGTGCTCTGGAGTGATTTCGTTGGAAGCAGGCTTTTAAGTGCTGTGGAGTCATTTCATTGGAAGCAGGTTTTTAACTACTCTGGAGTCATTTCGTTGAAAGCAGATTTTTAAGTGCTATGGAATCATTTCTTTGCAAGCGGGTTTTTACATACTTCTCAGACATTTCTCTGGAGTCGGGTTTTTAAGTGTTCGGGATTCATTTCGTTGCAAGTGGGTTTTTTCATAATTCTCAGACATTTCACTGGAAGCAGGTTTTTAAGTGCTCTGGAGTCATTTCGTTGCAAGCGGGTTTTTACATACTTCTCAGACATTTCACTGGAAGCAGGTTTTTAAGTGCTCTGGAGTCATTTCGTTGCAAACGGGTTTTGAATTGCTCTGAATTCATTTCGTTGCAAGCGGGTTTTTACATATTTCTCAGACATTTCACTGGAAGCAGGTTTTTAAGTGCTCTGGAGTCATTTCGTTGCAATAGGGTTTTTAAGTGCTCTGGAGTCATTTCTTTTCAAGTGGGTTTTTACATACTTCTCAGACATTTCCCTGGAAGCAGGTTTTTAAGTGCTCTGGAGTCAATTCGTTGAAAGCGGGTTTTTTCATACTTCTCAGACATTTCAATGGAAGCGGGTTTTTCAGTGCTCTAGAGTCTTTTCGTTGGTAGCGGGTTTTTAAGTGCTGTGTAGTCATTTCATTGGAAGCAGGTTTTTAACTGCTCCGGAGTCATTTCGTTGCAAGCGGGTTTTTAAGTGCTCTGGAGTCATTTCGTCGGAAGCGGGCTTTTAAGTGCTGTGGAGTCATTTCATTGGAAGCGGGTTTTTAACTGCTCTGGAGTCATTTCTTTGCAAGCGGGTTTTTACATACTTCTCAGAAATTTCAATGGAGGCGGGTTTTTGAGTGTTCGGGATTCATTTCATTGCAAGCGGGTTTTTTCATAATTCTCAGACACTTCACTTGAAGCAGGTTTTTAAGTGCTCTGTAGTCATTTCATTGCAAGTGGGTTTTACATACTTCTCAGACATTTCACGGGAAGGAAGTTTTTAAGTGCTCTTGAGTCATTTCGTTACAACCGGGTTTTTACATACTTCTCAGACGTTTCACTGGAAGCGGGTTTTTTTAAGTGGTCTGGAGTCATTTCGTTGCAAGCAGGTTTTTAAGTGCTCTGGAGTCATTTCGTTACAAGCGGGTTTTTACACACTTCTCAGACATTTCACTGGAAGCAGGTTTTTAAGTGCTCTGGAGTCATTTCGTTGAAAGCCGGTTTTTAAGTGCTCTGGCATCATTTCATTGCAAGCCGTTTTTAAAGTGCTCTGTAGTCTTTTCATTGGTAGGGGGTTTTTAAGTGCTCTGGAGTCATTTCGTTGCAAGCTGGTTTTTAAATATTTCTCATACATTTCACTGGAAGCAGGTTTTTAAGTGCTCTGGAGTCCTTTCGTTGCAAGCGGGTTTTAAAGTGCTCTGGAGTCATTTAGTTGCAAGCGGGTTTTTAAGTGCTCTGGAGTCATTTCATTGCAAGCGGATTTTTACATATTTCTCATGCATTTCACTGGAAGAAGGGTTTTAAGTGCTCTGGAGTCTTTTTCTTGCGAGCGGGTTTTTTCATACTTCTCATACATTTCAATAGAAGTGGGTTTTTTATGTGCTCTGGAGTCATTTCGTTGCAAGCGGGTTTTTTATGTGCTCTGGAGTCATTTCATTGCAAGCGGGTTTTTAAAGGAGCTGGAGTCTTTTCTTTGGAAACAGGTTTTTAAGTCACCTGGAGTCATTTCGTTGCAAGCGGGTTTTTACGTGCTCTGGAGTCATTTCATTGCAAGCGGATTTTTACATTCTCTGGAGTCATTTCGTTGCAAGCGGGTTTTAAATGCTCTGGAATCTTTTCATTGGAAGCGGGTTTTTAAGTGCTCTAGAGTCTTTTCGTTGGAAGCGGGTTTTTATTTGCTGTGGAGTCATTTCATTGGAAGCAGGTTTTTAACTGCTCTGGAGTCATTTCGTTGCAAGCGGGTTTTTAAGTGCTCTGGAGTCATTTTGTTACAAGCGGGTTTTTACATATTTCTCACACATTTCACTGGAAGCAGGTTTTTAAGTACTCTGGATTCATTTCATTGCAAGGGGCTTTTTACATACTTCTCAGACAGTTCACTGGAAGCGGATTTTTTAAGTGCTCTGGAGTCATTTCGTTGGAAGCGGGCTTTTAAGTGCTGTGGAGTCATTTCATTGGAAGCAGGTTTTTAACTACTCTGGAGTCATTTCGTTGAAAGCAGATTTTTAAGTGCTGTGGAATCATTTCTTTGCAAGCAGGTTTTTACATACTTCTCAGACATTTCTCTGGAGGCGGGTTTTTAAGTGTTCGGGAATCATTTCGTTGCAAGTGGGTTTTTTCATAATTCTCAGACATTTCACTGGAAGCGGGTTTTTAAGTGCTCTGGAGTCATTTCGTTGCAAGTGGGTTTACATACTTCTCAGACATTTCACGGGAAGGAAGTTTTAAGTGCTCTTATGTCATTTCGTTGCAAGCGGGTTTTTACATACTTCTCAGACATTTCACTGGAAGCGGGTTTTTTTAAGTGCTCTAGAGTCATTTCGTTGGAAGCGGGTTTTTAAGTGCTCTGGAGTCATTTCGTTGCAAGCCGTTTTTAAAGTGCTCTGTAGTCTTTTCGTTGGAAGGGGGTTTTTAAGTGCTCTGGAGTCATTTCGTTGCAAGCGGGTTTTTAAATATTTCTCATACATTTCACTGGAAGCAGGTTTTTAAGTGCTCTGGAGTCATTTCGTTGCAAGTGGGTTTTAAAGTGCTCTGGAGTCATTTCGTTGCAAGCGGGTTTTTAAGTGCTCTGGAGTCATTTTGTTACAACCGGGTTTTTACATATTTCTCACACATTTCACTGGAAGCAGGTTTTTAAGTACTCTGGATTCATTTCTTTGCAAGCGGGTTTTTACATACTTCTTAGACAGTTCACTGGAAGCGGGTTTTTTAAGTGCTCTGGAGTCATTTCTTTGCAAGAGTGTTTTTAAGTGCTCTGGAGTCTTTTCGTTGGAAGCGGGTTTTTAAGTGCTCTGGAGTCATTTCGTTGCAATCGGGTTTTTAAGTGAGCTGGAGTCTTTTCTTTGGAATCAGGTTATTTAGTGACCTGGAGTCATTTCGTTGGAAGCGGATTTTTTAAGTGCTCTGGAGTCATTTTGTTCCAAGCGTGTTTTTAATTGCTCTTGAGTCATTTCGATGGAAGCGGGTCATAAGTGTTTTGGAGTTGTTCATTGGAAGCAGGATTTTAAGTGCTCTGGAGTAATTTCAGTGAAAGCAGATTTTTACATACTTCTCAGACATTTCACTGGAAGCAGGTTTTTAAGTGCTGTGGATTCATTTCGTTACAAGCGGGTTTTTAAATACTTCTCAGACATTTCACTGGAAGCGGGTTTTTTAAGTGCTCTGGAGTCATTTCCTTGTAAGCGTGTTTGTTAGTGCTCTGGAGTCTTTTCGTTGGAAGCGGGTTTTTAAGTGCTCTGGAGTCATTTCCTTGGTAGCTGGTTTTTTAAGTGCTCTGGAATCATTTCGTTGCAAGTGGGTTTTTGCATACCTCTAAGACATTTCACTGGAAGCGGGTTTTTAAGTGCTCTGGAGTCATTTCGTTTATAGCGGGATTTAAGTGCTCTGGAGTCATTTCATTGCAAGCAGGTTTTTAAGTGATCTGGAGTCTTTTCATTGGAAGTGGATTATTAAGTGACCTCGAGTCATTTCGTTGTAAGCGGATTTTTTAACTGCTTTGGAGTCATTTTGTTGCAAGTGGGTTTTTAAGTCTTCTGGAGTCATTTCATAGGAAGCGGGTTTTTAAGTGCTCTGGTGTCATTTCGATCGAAGCGGGTCATAACTGTTCTGGAGTTGTTCCTTGGAAGCGGGTTTTTCAGTGCTCTGGAGTCATTTCCTATTAAGCAGGTTTTTAAGTGCTCTGGAGTCATTTTGTTCCAAGCGTGTTCTAAGTGGTCTGAAGTTATTTCGTTTTAAGCGGGTTTTTAAGTTCTCTGGAGTCATTTCCATCGAAACGGGTCATAAGTTTTCTGGAGTTGTTCGGTGTAAGTGGGTTTTTAAGTGCTCTGGAGTCATTTCGTTGCAAGCGATATTTTACATACTTCTCAGACATTTCATACGAAGAGTGTTTTTTAAGTCCTCTGGAGTCATTTAGTTGCAATCAGGTTTTGAATTGCTCTGGAGTCATTTCATTGGAAGCGGGTTTTTAAGTGCTGTGGAGTCATTTTGTTGCAAGCGGGTTTTTAAGTCCTCTGGAGTCATTTCGTTACAAGCGGGTTTTTACATATTTCTCACACATTTCACTGGAACTAGGTTTTTAAGTACTCTGGATTCATTTCGTTGCAAGCGGGTTTCTACATACTTCTCAGACAGTTCACTGGAAGCGCGTTTTTTAAGTGCTCTGGAGTCATTTCGTTGCAAGAGAGTTTTTAAGGGCTCTGGAGTCTTTTCGTTGGAAGCGGGTTTTTAAGTGATCTGGAGTCATTTCGTTGCAATCGGGTTTTTAAGTACTCGGGAGTCATTTCTTTTCAAGTGGGATTTTACATGCTTCTCAGACATTTCACATGAAGCAGGTTTTTAAGTGCTCTGGAGTCATGTCATTGAAAGCAGGTTTTTTCATACTTCTCAGACATTTCAATGGAAGAGGGTTTTTAAGTGCTCTGGAGTCATTTCATTGCAAGCGTGTTTTTAAGTGCTCTGGAGTCATTTCGTTGCAAGGGGGTTTTTAAGTGCTCTGGAGTCATTTCGTTGCAAGCGGGTTTTTAAGTGCTCTGAAGGCATTTCGTTGTAAGCGGGTTTTTACGTGTTCGGGAGTCATTTCGGTGCAAGCGGGTTTTTACATACTTCTCAGACATTTCACTGGAAGCGGGTTTATTAAGTGCTCTGTAGGCATATCGTTGCAAGCGGGTTTTTAAGTACTCTGGAGTCATTTCGTTGCAAGCGGGTTTTTACGTGCTCTGGAGTCATTTCGTTGCAAGCGGGTTTTTACATACTTCTCTGACATTTAACTGGAAGCGGGTTTTTTAAGTGCTCTGGAGTCATTTCGTTGCAAGCGGGGTTTTACGTGCTCTGGAGTCATTTCGTTGCAAGCGGGTTTTTACGTGCGCTGGAGTCATTTCGTTGGAAGCAGATTTTTTAAGTGCTCTGGAGTCATTTCGATGGAAGCGGGTAATAAGTGTTCTGGAGTTGTTCATTGGAAGCAGTTTTTTAAGTGCTCTGTAGTCATTTCGATCGAAGCGGGTCATAAGTGTTCTGGAGTTGTTCCATGGAAGCCGGTTTTTAAGTGCTCTGGAGTCATTTCGTTGGAAGCGGGTTTTTAAGTGCTCTGGAGTCATTTGGTTGCAGGCGAGTTTTTAAGTGCCCTGAAGTCTTTTCGTTGGAAGCACGTTATTAAGTAAACTGGAGTCATTTCGTTGCAGGCGTGTCTTTAAATGCTCTGGAGTCTTTTTTTTTTTGGAAACGGGTTTTTAAGTGCTCAGGAGTCATTTCGTTGCAAGCGGGTTTTTAAGTGCTCTGGAGTAATTTCGTTGAAAGCGTGTTTTTACATAATTCTCAGATATTTCACTGGAAGCGGGTTTTTTAAGTGCTCTGGATTCATTTTGTTGCAAGCGGGTTTTTAAGTGCCCTGGAATCAGTTTCGTTGGAAGCGGGTCATAAGTGTTCTGGTGATGATTGTTGGAAGCGGGTTTTTAAGTGACCTGGAGTCATTTCATTGGAAGCAGATTTTTTAAGTGCTCTGGAGTCATTTCGATGGAAGCGGGTAATAAGTGTTCTGGAGTTGTTCATTGGAAGCAGTTTTTTAAGTGCTCTGTAGTCATTTCGATCGAAGCGGGTCATAAGTGTTCTGGAGTTGTTCCTTGGAAGCCGGTTTTTAAGTGCTCTGGAGTCATTTCGTTGGAAGCAGGTTTTTAAGTGCTCTGGAGTCATTTCGTTGGAAGCGGATTTTTTAAGTGCTCTGGAGTCATTTCATTGCAAGAGGGTTTTTACATACTTCTCAGACATCTCACTAGAAGCGGGTTTTTAAGTGCTCTGGATTCATTTCTTTGCAAGGGGGTTTTTAAGTGCTCTGGAGGTATTTCTTTGGAAGCAGGTTTTTAAGTGCTGTGGAGTCATTTCGTTGGAAGCAGGTTTTTAACTACTCTGGAGTCATTTTGTTGCAAGCGGGTTTTTACGTTCTCTGGAGTCATTTTGTTACAACCGGGTTTTTACATATTTCTCACACATTTCACTGGAAGCAGGTTTTTAAATACTCTGGATTCATTTCGTTGCGAGCGGGTTTTTACATACTTCTTAGACAGTTCACTGGAAGCGGGTTTTTTAAGTGCTCTGGAGTCATTTCTTTGCAAGAGTGTTTTTAAGTGCTCTGGAGTCTTTTCGTTGGAAGCGGGTTTTTAAGTGCTCTGGAGTCATTTCGTTGCAATCGGGTTTTTAAGTGAGCTGGAGTCTTTTCTTTGGAATCAGGTTATTAAGTTACCTGGAGTCATTTCGTTGGAAGCGGATTTTTTAAGTGCTCTGGAGTCATTTTGTTCCAAGCGTGTTTTTAATTGCTCTGGAGTCATTTCGATAGAAGCGGGTCATAAGTGTTCTGGAGTTGTTCATTGGAAGCAGGATTTTAAGTGCTCTGGAGTAATTTCAGTGAAAGCAGATTTTTACATACTTCTCAGACATTTCACTGGAAGCAGGTTTTTAAGTGCTGTGGATTCATTTCGTTACAAGCGGGTTTTTAAATACTTCTCAGACATTTCACTGGAAGCGGGTTTTTTAAGTGCTCTGGAGTCATTTCCTTGTAAGCGTGTTTGTAAGTGCTCTGGAGTCTTTTCGTTGGAAGCGGGTTTTTAAGTGCTCTGGAGTCATTTCCTTGGTAGCGGGTTTTTTAAGTGCTCTGGAATCATTTCGTTGCAAGTGGGTTTTTACATACCTCTAAGACATTTCACTGGAATCGGGTTTTTAAGTGCTCTGGAGGCATTTCGTTTATAGCGGGATTTAAGTGCTCTGGAGTCATTTCATTGCAAGCAGGTTTTTAAGTGATCTGGAGTCTTTTCATTGGAAGCAGGTTTTTAACTGCTCTGGAGTCCTTTCGTTGCAAGCAGATTTTTAAGTGCTATGGAGTCATATCTTTGCAAGCGGGTTTTTACATACTTCTCAGACTATTCACTGGAGGCGGGTTTTTAAGTGTTCGGGATTCATTTCATTGCAAGCGGGTTTTTTCATAATTCTTAGACATTTCACTGGAAGCGGGTTTTTTTAAGTGCTCTGGAGTCATTTCGTTGCAAGAGGGGTTTTAAGTGCTCTGGAGTCATTTAGTTTTAAGCGGATTTTTACATATTTCTCATGCATTTCACTGGAAGCAGGGTTTTAAGTGCTTTGGAGTCTTTTCATTGGAAGCAGGTTTTTACATATTTCTCAAACATTTCACCTGAAGCGGGTTTTGAAGTGCTCTGGAGTCATTTTGTTGCGAGCGGGTTTTTTCATACTTCTCAGACATTTCAATGGAAGCGGGTTTTTTATGTGCTCTGGAGTCATTTCGTTGCAAGCGGGTTTTTTATGTGCTCTGGAGTCATTTCATTGCAAGCGGGTTTTTAAGTGCTCTGGAGTCTTTTCGTTGCAATCGGGTTTTTAAGTGCTCTGGAGTGATTTCTTTTCAAGTGGGATTTTACATACTTCTCCGACATTTCACTGGAAGCAGGTTTTTAAGTGCTCTGGAGTCATTTCGTTGAAAGCGGGTTTTTTCATACTTCTCAGACATTTCAATGGAAGAGGGTTTTTAAATGCTCTGGAGTCATTTCGTTGCAAGCATGTTTTTAAGTGCTCCGGAGTCATTTCGTTGCAAGCGGGTTTTTAAGTGCTCTGGAGTCATTTCTTTGCAAGCCTGTTTTTACATACTTCTCAGACATTTCACTGGAAGCCGGTTTTAAAGTGCTCGGGATTCATTTCGTTGCAAGCGGGTTTTTTCATACTTCTCAGACATTTCACTTGAAGGAAGTTTTTAAGTGCTCTTTTGTCATTTCAATGAAAGCAGGTCATAAGTGTTCTGGAGTTGTTCGTTTTTAGGCAGGTTTTTAAGTGCTTTGGAGTCTTTTCGTTGGAAGCGGGTTTTCACATACTTCTCGGATATTTTGTTGGAATCGGGTTTTTTAAGTGCTCTGGAGTCATTTTGTTGGAAGCAGGATATCAAGTGCTCTGGAGTCATTTCGTTGCAAGCGGGATTTTGCATAATTCTCAGACATTTCACTGGAAGAGCGTTTTTTAAAGCCTCTGGAGTCATTTCTTTGCAAGCAGGTTTTTAAGTGCTCTGGAGTATATTTGTATCAAGCGAGTTTTTAAGTACTCTGGAGTCTTTTTGTTGGAAGCGGGTTTTTAAGTGCTGTGGAGTCATTTCATTGGAAGCAGGTTTTTAACTGTTCTGGAGTCATTTCGTTGCAAGCGGGTTTTTAAATGCTCTGGAGTCATTTCGTTACAAGCGGGTTTTTACATATTTCTCACACATTTCACTGGAAGCAGGTTTTTAAGTACTCTGGATTCGTTTCATTGCAAGCGGGTTTTTACATACTTCTCAGACATTTCACTGGATGCGGGTTTTTAAGTGTTCGGGAGTCATTTTGTTGTGAGCGGGTTTTTTCATACTTCTCAGACATTTCAATGGAAGCAGGTTTTTTATGTGCTCTGGAGTCATTTCGTTGCAAGCGGGTTTTTATGTGCTCTGGAGTCATTTCATTGCAAGCGGGTTTTTAAGTGAGCTGGAGTCTTTTCTTTGGAAGCAGGTTATTAAGTAACCTGGAGTCATATCGTTGCAAGCGGGTTTTTATGTGCTCTGGAGTCATTTCGTTGCAAGCGGGTTTTTACATACTTCTCAGACATTGCACTGGAAGCACGTTTTTTAACTGCTCTGGAGTCATTTCGTTGCAAGCGAGTTTTTAAGTGCTCTGGAATCTTTTCATTGGAAGCGGGTTTTTAAGTGCTCTGGAGTCATTTCGTTGCAAGCAGGTTTTTACGTGCTCTGGAGTCATTTCGTTGCAAGCGGGTTTTTACATATTTCTCATGCATTTCACTGGAAGTAGGGTTTTAAGTGCTTTGGAGTCCTTTCAGTGGAAGCGGGTTTTTACATACTTCTCAGACATTTCACTGCAAGTGGGTTTTTAAATGCTCTGGAGTCATTTCGTTGCAAGCGGGTTTTTACATATTTCTCAAACATTTCACTGGAAGCAGGTTTTTAAGTGCTCTGGAGTCATTTCTTTGCAAGCGGGTTTTTAAGTGCTCTGGAATCTTTTCATTGGAAGTGGGTTTTTAAGTGCTCTGGAGGCATTTCGTTGCAAACGGGTTTTTACGTGCTCTGGAGTCATTTCGTTAGAAGCGGATTTTTACATACTTCTCAGACATTTCACTGGAAGCAGGTTTTTTAAGTGCTCTGGAGTCATTTCGTTGCAAGCGGGTTTTTAAGTGCTCTGGAATCTTTTCATTGGAAGTGGGTTTTTAAGTGCTCTGGAGGCATTTCGTTGCAAACGGGTTTTTACGTGCTCTGGAGTCATTTCGTTAGAAGCGGGTTTTTACATACTTCTCAGACATTTCACTGGAAGCAGGATTTAAGTGCTCTGCAGTCATTTTGTTGCAAGTGAGTTTTTTCATACTTCTCAGACATTTCAATGGAAGCAGGTTTTTTAAGTGCGCTAGAGTCATTTCGTTGCAAGCGGGTTTTAAGTGCTTTGCAGTCATTTCGTTGCAATCGGCTTTTTAAATACTTCTCAGATATTTCACTGGAAGCGGGTTTTTTAAGTGCTCTGGAGTCATTTCATGCAAGAGGGTTTTTAAGTACTCTGGAGTCATTTCGTTGCAAGCGGGTTTTTATGTGCTCTGGATTCATTTCATTGCAAGCGGGTTTTTACATACTTCTCAGGCAGTTCACTGGAAGCGGGTTTTTTAAGTGCTCTGAAGTCATTTCATGCAAGAGGGTTTTTAAGTGCTCTGGAGACATTTCTTTGAAAGGGGGTTTTTAAGTGCTCTGGAGTAATTTCGTTGGAAGCAGGTTTTTAAGTGCTGTGGAGTCATTTCATTGGAAGCAGGTTTTTAACTGCTCTGGAGTCATTTCGTTGCAAGCGGGTTTTTAAGTGCTCTGGAGTCATATCGTCGGAAGCGGGCTTTTAAGTGCTGTGGAGTCATTTCATTGGAAGCACGTTTTTAACTGCTCTGGAGTCATTTTTTGCAAGCGGGTTTTTACATACTTCTCAGACATTTCACTGGAGGCGGGTTTTTGAGTGTTCGGGATTCATTTCATTGCAAGCGGGTTTTTTCATAATTCTCAGACATTTCACTGGAAGCAGGTTTTTAAGTGCTCTGTAGTCATTTCGTTGCAAGTGGGTTTTACATACTTCTCAGACATTTCACGGGAAGGAAGTTTTTAAGTGCTCTTGAGTCATTTCGTTACCACCGGGTTTTTACATACTTCTCAGATGCTTCACTGGAAGCGGGTTTTTTTAAGTGCTCTGGAGTCATTTTGTTGCAAGCGGGTTTTTAAGTGCTCTGGTTCATTTCGTTACAAGCGGGTTTTTACATACTTCTCAGACATTTCACTGGAAGCAGGATTTAAGTGCTCTGCAGTCATTTTGTTGCAAGTGAGTTTTTTCATACTTCTCAGACATTTCAATGGAAGCAGGTTTTTTAAGTGCGCTAGAGTCATTTCGTTGCAAGCGGGTTTTTATGTGCTCTGGAGTCATTTCGTTGCAAGCGGGTTTTTACATATTTCTCACACATTTCACTGGAAGCAGGTTTTTAAGTACTCTGGATTCATTTCGTTGCAAGCGGGTTTTTACATACTTCTCAGACAGTTCACTGGAAGCGGGTTTTTTAAGTGCTTTGGAGTCATTTCATGCAAGAGGGTTTTTAAGTGCTCTGGAGACATTTCTTTTCAAGTGGGTTTTTACATACTTCTCAGAAATTTCACTAGAAGCGGGTTTTTAAGTGCTCTGGAGTCATTTCTTTGCAAGCGGAATTTTTCATACTTCTCAGACATTTCAATGGAAGCGGGTTTTTTAAGAGCTCTGGAGTCATTTCGTTGTAAGCGGGTTTTTAATTGCACTGGAGTCATTTCGTTGCAAGCGGGTTTTTACATACTTCTCAGACAGTTCACTGGAAGCGGGTTTTTTAAGTGCTCTGGAGTCATTTCGTGGCAAGAGGGTTTTTAAGTGCTCTGGAGACATTTCTTTTCAAGTGGGTTTTTACATACTTCTCAGAAATTTCACTAGAAGCAGGTTTTTAAGTGCTGTGGAGTCATTTCGTTGCAAGCGGAATTTTTCATACTTCTCAGACATTTCAATGGAAGCGGGTTTTGTAAGTGCTCTGGAGTCATTTCGTTGTAAGCGGGTTATTAATTGCTCTGGAGTCATTTCGTTGCAAGCGGGTTTTAACATATTTCTCAGACATTTCACTGGAAACATGTTTTTAAGTGCTCTGGCGTCATTTCCTTGCAAGCGGGTTTTTAAGTGCTCTGGATTCATTTCTTTGAAAGGGGGTTTTTAAGTGCTCTGGAGTAATTTTGTTGGAAGCAGGTTTTTAAGTGCTGTGGAGTCATTTCATTGGAAGCAGGTTTTTAACTGCTCTGGAGTCATTTCGTTGCAAGCGGGTTTTTAAGTGCTCTGGAGTCATTTAGTTACACGCGGGTTTTTACATATTTCTCACACATTTCACGGGAAGCAGGTTTTTAAGTACTCTGGATTCATTTCGTTGCAAGCGGCTATTTACATACTTCTTAGACAGTACACTGGAAGCGGGTTTTTTAAGTGCTCTGGAGTGATTTCTTTGCAAGAGTGTTTTTAAGTGCTATGGAGTCTTTTCGTTGGAAGCGGGTTTTTAAATGTTCTGGAGTTATATCATTGCAATCGTGTTTTTAAGTGCTCTGGAGTCATTTCTTTTCAAGTGGGTTTTTACATACTTCTCAGACATTTCACTGGAAGCAGGTTTTTAAGTGCTCTGGAGTCATTTCGTTGCAAGCGGGTTGTTACATACTTCTCAGACATTTCATTGGAAGCGGGTTTTTAAGTGCTCTGGAGTCATTTTGTTGCAAGCAGGTTTTGAATTGCTCTGGATTCATTTCGTTGCAAGCGGGTTTTTACATATTTCTCAGACATTTCACTGGAAGCAGGTTTTTAAGTGCTCTGGAGTCATTTCGTTGCAAGCGGGTTTTGACATACTTCACAGACATTTCCCTGGAAGCAGGTTTTTAAGTGCTCTGGAGTCATTTCGTTGAAAGCGGGTTTTTTCATACTTCTCAGACATTTCAATGGAAGCGGGTTTTTCAGTGCTCAAGAGTCTTTTCGTTGGAAGCCAGTTTTTAAGTGCTGTGGAGTCATTTCATTGGAAGCAGGTTTTTAACTGCTCTGGAGTCATTTCGTTGCAAGCGGGTTTTGAAGTGCTCTGGAGTCATTTAGTTACACGCGGGTTTTTAAATATTTCTCACACATTTCACGGGAAGCAGGTTTTTAAGTACTCTGGATTCATTTCATTGCAAGCAGGTATTTACATACTTCTTAGTTCACTGGAAGCGGGTTTTTTAAGTGCTCTGGAGTCATTTCTTTGCAAGAGTGTTTTTAAGTGCTATGGAGTCTTTTCATTGGAAGCGGGTTTTTAAGTCCTCTGGAGTCATATCATTGCAATCGTGTTTATAAGTGCTCTGGAGTCATTTCTTTTCAAGTGGGTTTTTACATACTTCTCAGACATTTCACTGGAAGCGGGTTTTTAAGTGCTCTGCAGTCATTTCGTTGCAAACGGGTTTTGAATTGCTCTGAATTCATTTCGTTGCAAGCGGGTTTTTACATATTTCTCAGACATTTCACTGGAAGCAGGTTTTTAAGTGCTCTTGAGTCATTTCGTTGCAATAGGGTTTTTAAGTGCTCTGGAGTCATTTCTTTTCAAGTGGGTTTTTACATACTTCTCAGACATTTCCCTGGAAGCAGGTTTTTAAGTGCTCTGGAGTCATTTCTTTTCAAGTGGGTTTTTACATACTTCTCAGACATTTCCCTGGAAGCAGGTTTTTCAGTGCTCTAGAGTCTTTTCGTTGGTAGCGGGTTTTTAAGTACTTTGGAGTCATTTCATTGGAAGCATGTTTTTAACTGCTCTGGAGTCATTTCGTTGCAAGCGGGTTTTTAAGTGCTCTGGAGTCATTTCGTCGGAAGCGGGCTTTTAAGTGCTGTGGAGTAATTTCATTGGAAGCAGGTTTTTAACTGCTCTGGAGTCATTTCTTTGCAAGCGGGTTTTTACATACTTCTCAGACATTTCACTGGAGGCGGGTTTTTGAGTGTTCGGGATTCATTTCATTGCAAGCGGGTTTTTTCATAATTCTAAGACATTTCACTGGAAGCAGGTGTTTAAGTGCTCTGTAGTCATTTCGTTGCAACTGGGTTTTACATACTTCTCAGACATTTCACTGGAAGGAAGTTTTTAAGTGCTCTTGAGTCATTTCGTTACAACCGGGTTTTTACATACTTCTCAGATGTTTCACTGGAAGCGGGTTTTTTTTAAGTGCTCTGGAGTCATTTCGTTGCAAGCCGGTTTTTAAGTGCTCTGGAGACATTTCGTTACAAGCGGGTTTTTAAACACTTCTCAGACATTTCACTGGAAGCAGGTTTTTAAGTGCTCTGGAGTCATTTCGTTGAAAGCTTGTTTTTAAGTGCTCTGCCATCATTTAGTTAAAAGCCGTTTTTAAAGTGTTCTGTAGTCTTTTCATTGGAAGGGGGTTTTTAAGTGCTCTGGAGTCATTTCGTTGCAAGCTGGTTTTTAAATATTTCTCATACATTTCACTGGAAGCAGGATTTAAGTGCTCTGCAGTCATTTTGTTGCAAGTGAGTTTTTTCATACTTCTCAGACATTTCAATGGAAGCAGGTTTTTTAAGTGCGCTAGAGTCATTTCGTTGCAAGCGGGTTTTAAGTGCTTTGCAGTCATTTCGTTGCAATCGGCTTTTTAAATACTTCTCAGATATTTCACTGGAAGCGGGTTTTTTAAGTGCTCTGGAGTCATTTCATGCAAGAGGGTTTTTAAGTACACTGGAGTCATTTCGTTGCAAGCGGGTTTTTATGTGCTCTGGATTCATTTCGTTGCAAGCGGGTTTTTACATACTTCTCAGGCAGTTCACTGGAAGCGGGTTTTTTAAGTGCTCTGGAGTCATTTCATGCAAGAGGGTTTTTAAGTGCTCTGGAGACATTTCTTTGAAAGGGGGTTTTTAAGTGCTCTGGAGTAATTTCGTTGGAAGCAGGTTTTTAAGTGCTGTGGAGTCATTTCATTGGAAGCAGGTTTTTAACTGCTCTGGAGTCATTTCGTTGCAAGCGGGTTTTTAAGTTCTCTGGAGTCATTTCGTCGGAAGCGGGCTTTTAAGTGCTGTGGAGTCATTTCATTGGAAGCAGGTTTTTAACTGCTCTGGAGTCATTTTTTGCAAGCGGGTTTTTACATACTTCTCAGACATTTCACTGGAGGCGGGTTTTTGAGTGTTCGGGATTCATTTCATTGCAAGCGGGTTTTTACATACTTCTCAGATGTTTCACTGGAAGCGGGTTTTTTTAAGTGCTCTGGAGTCATTTCGTTGAAAGCTTGTTTTTAAGTGCTCTGCCATCATTTCGTTGCAAGCCGTTTTTAAAGTGTTCTGTAGTCTTTTCATTGGAAGGGGGTTTTTAAGTGTTCTGGAGTCATTTCGTTGCAAGCTGGTTTTTAAATATTTCTCATACATTTCACTGGAATCAGGTTTTTAAGTGCTCTGGAGTCCTTTCGTTGCAAGCGGGTTTTAAAGTGCTCTGGAGTCATTTAGTTGCAAGCGGGTTTTTAAGTGCTCTGGAGTCATTTCGTTGCAAGCGGATTTTTACATATTTCTCCTGCATTTAACTGGAAGAAGGGTTTTAAGTGCTTTGGAGTCTTTTCGTTGGAAGCAGGTTTTTACATATTTCTCAGACATTTCAATAGAAGCGGGTTTTTTATGTGCTCTGGAGTCATTTCGTTGCAAGCGGGTTTTTTATGTGCTCTGGAGTCATTTCATTGCAAGCGGGTTTTTAAGGGAGCTGGAGTCTTTTCTTTGGAAACAGGTTTTTAAGTCACCTGGAGTCATTTCGTTGCAAGCGGGCTTTTACGTGCTCTGGAGTCATTTCGTTGCAAGCAGATTTTTACGTTCTCTGGAGTCATTTCGTTGCAAGCGGGTTTTTACATACTTCTCAGACATTGCACTGGAAGCAGGTTTTTTAAGTGCTCTGGAGTCATTTCGTTGCAAGCGGGTTTTTAAATTCTCTGGAATCTTTTCATTGGAAGCGGGTTTTTAAGTGCTCTGGAGTCATTTCGTTGCAAGCGGGTTTTTATGTGCTCTGGAGTCATTTCGTTGCAAGCGGGTTTTAACATATTTCTCAGACATTTCACTGGAAGCAGGTTTTTAAATGCTCTGGAGTCATTTCGTTGCAAGCGTGTTTTTAAGTGCTCTAGAGTCATTTCGTTGCAAGCGGGTTTTTAAGTGCTCTGAAGGCATTTCGTTGTAAGCGGGATTTCAAGTGCTCTGGAGTCATTTCGTTGCAAGCGGGATTTTGCATAATTCTCAGACATTTCACTGGAAGAGCGTTTTTTAAGGCCTCTGGATTCATTTCGTTGCAAGCAGGTTTTTAAGTGCTCTGGAGTGTTTTTGTAGCAAGCGAGTTTTTAAGTACTCTGGAGTCTTTTTATTGGAAGCGGGTTTTTAAATTCTCTGGAGTCATTTCGTTGCAATCGGGTTTTTAAGTGCTCTGTATTCATTTCGTTGCAAGCGGGTTTTAAGTGCTTTGCAGTCATTTCGTTGCAATCGGCTTTTTAAATACTTCTCAGATATTTCACTGGAAGCGGGTTTTTTAAGTGCTCATGAGTCATTTCATTGCAAGCGGGTTTTTAAGTGAGCTGGAGTCTTTTCTTTGGAAGCAGGTTATTAAGTTACCTGGAGTCATTTCGTTAGAAGCGGACTTTTTAAGTCCTCTGGAGTCATTTTGTTCCAAGCAGGTTTTTAATTGCTCTGGAGTCATTTCGATGGAAGCGGGTCATAAGTGTTCTGGAGTTGTTCATTGGAAGCAGGTTTTTAAGTGCTCTGGAGTAATTTCGATAAAGGCAAATTTTTACGTACTTCTCAGACATTTCCATGGAAGCAGGGTTTAAGTGCTCTGGAGTCAATTCGTTGAAAGCGGGTTTTTTCATACTTCTCAGACATTTCAATGGAAGCGGGTTTTTAAGTGCTCTAGAGTCTTTTCGTCGGAAGCGGGTTTTTAAGTGCTGTGGAGTCATTTCATTGGAAGCAGGTTTTTAACTGCTCTGGAGTCATTTTTTGCAAGCGGGTTTTTACATACTTCTCAGACATTTCACTGGAGGCGGGTTTTTGAGTGTTCGGGATTCATTTCATTGCAAGCGGGTTTTTTCATAATTCTCAGACATTTCACTGGAAGCAGGTTTTTAAGTGCTCTGTAGTCATTTCGTTGCAAGTGGGTTTTACATACTTCTCAGACATTTCACGGGAAGGAAGTTTTTAAGTGCTCTTGAGTCATTTCGTTACCACCGGGTTTTTACATACTTCTCAGATGTTTCACTGGAAGCGGGTTTTTTTAAGTGCTCTGGAGTCATTTCGTTGAAAGCTTGTTTTTAAGTGCTCTGCCATCATTTCGTTGCAAGCCGTTTTTAAAGTGTTCTGTAGTCTTTTCATTGGAAGGGGGTTTTTAAGTGCTCTGGAGTCATTTCGTTGCAAGCTGGTTTTTAAATATTTCTCATACATTTCACTGGAATCAGGTTTTTAAGTGCTCTGGAGTCCTTTCGTTGCAAGCGGGTTTTAAAGTGCTCTGGAGTCATTTAGTTGCAAGCGGGTTTTTAAGTGCTCTGGAGTCATTTCGTTGCAAGCGGATTTTTACATATTTCTCCTGCATTTCACTGGAAGAAGGGTTTTAAGTGCTTTGGAGTCTTTTCGTTGGAAGCAGGTTTTTACATATTTCTCAGACATTTCAATAGAAGCGGGTTTTTTATGTGCTCTGGAGTCATTTCGTTGCAAGCGGGTTTTTTATGTGCTCTGGAGTCATTTCATTGCAAGCGGGTTTTTAAGGGAGCTGGAGTCTTTTCTTTGGAAACAGGTTTTTAAGTCACCTGGAGTCATTTCGTTGCAAGCGGGCTTTTACGTGCTCTGGAGTCATTTCGTTGCAAGCGGATTTTTACGTTCTCTGGAGTCATTTCGTTGCAAGCGGGTTTTTACATACTTCTCAGACATTGCACTGGAAGCAGGTTTTTTAAGTGCTCTGGAGTCATTTCGTTGCAAGCGGGTTTTTAAATTCTCTGGAATCTTTTCATTGGAAGCGGGTTTTTAAGTGCTCTGGAGTCATTTCGTTGCAAGCGGGTTTTTATGTGCTCTGGAGTCATTTCGTTGCAAGCGGGTTTTAACATATTTCTCAGACATTTCACTGGAAGCAGGTTTTTAAATGCTCTGGAGTCATTTCGTTGCAAGCGTGTTTTTAAGTGCTCTAGAGTCATTTCGTTGCAAGCGGGTTTTTAAGTGCTCTGAAGGCATTTCGTTGTAAGCGGGATTTCAAGTGCTCTGGAGTCATTTCGTTGCAAGCGGGATTTTGCATAATTCTCAGACATTTCACTGGAAGAGCATTTTTTAAGGCCTCTGGATTCATTTCTTTGCTAGCAGGTTTTTCAGTGCTCTGGAGTGTTTTTGTAGCAAGCGAGTTTTTAAGTACTCTGGAGTCTTTTTGTTGGAAGCGGGTTTTTAAATTCTCTGGAGTCATTTCGTTGCAATCGGGTTTTTAAGTGCTCTGTATTCATTTCGTTGCAAGCGGGTTTTAAGTGCTTTGCAGTCATTTCGTTGCAATCGGCTTTTTAAATACTTCTCAGATATTTCACTGGAAGCGGGTTTTTTAAGTGCTCATGAGTCATTTCATTGCAAGCGGGTTTTTAAGTGAGCTGGAGTCTTTTCTTTGGAAGCAGGTTATTAAGTTACCTGGAGTCATTTCGTTAGAAGCGGACTTTTTAAGTCCTCTGGAGTCATTTTGTTCCAAGCAGGTTTTTAATTGCTCTGGAGTCATTTCGATGGAAGCGGGTCATAAGTGTTCTGGAGTTGTTCATTGGAAGCAGGTTTTTAAGTGCTCTGGAGTAATTTCGATAAAGGCAAATTTTTACGTACTTCTCAGACATTTCCATGGAAGCAGGGTTTAAGTGCTCTGGAGTCAATTCGTTGAAAGCGGGTTTTTTCATACTTCTCAGACATTTCAATGGAAGCGGGTTTTTAAGTGCTCTAGAGTCTTTTCGTTGGAAGCGGCTTTTTAAGTGCTCTGGAGTCATTTTGTTACAAGCGGGTTTTTACATATTTCTAACACATTTCACTGGAAGCAGGTTTTTAAGTGCTCTGGAGTCATTTCGTTGCAAGCGGGTTTTTACATACTTCTCAGACATTTCACTGGAAGCGGGTTTTTAAGTGCTCTGGAGTCATTTCATTGCAAGCAGGTTTTGAATTGCTCTGGATTCATTTCGTTGCAAGCGGGTTTTTACATATTTCTCAGACATTTCACTGGAAGCAGGTTTTTAAGTGCTCTGGAGTCATTTCGTTGCAAGCGGGTTTTGACATACTTCACAGACATTTCAATGGAAGCGGGTTTTTCAGTGCTCTAGAGTCTTTTTGTTGGAAGCCGGTTTTAAAGTGCTGTGGAGTGATTTCATTGGAAGCACGTTTTTAACTGCTCTGGAGTCATTTCGTTGCAAGCGGGTTTTGAAGTGCTCTGGAGTCATTTAGTTACACGCGGGTTTTTACATATTTCTCACACATTTCACGGGAAGCAGGTTTCTAAGTACTCTGGATTCATTTCATTGCAAGCAGGTATTTACATACTTCTTAGTTCACTGGAAACGGGTTTTTTAAGTGCTCTGGAGTCATTTCTTTGCAAGAGTGTTTTTAAGTGCTATGGAGTCTTTTCATTGGAAGCGGGTTTTTAAGTGCTCTGGAGTCATGTCATTGCAATCGTGTTTATAAGTGCTCTGGAGTCATTTCTTTTCAAGTGGGTTTTTACATACTTCTCAGACATTTCACTGGAAGCGGGTTTTTAAGTGCTCTGCAGTCATTTCCTTGCAATAGAGTTTTTACATATTTCTCAGACATTTCCCTGGAAGCAGGTTTTTAAGTGTTCTGGAGTCATTTCGTTGAAAGCGGGTTTTTTCATACTTCTCAGACATTTCAATGGAAGAGGGTTTTTCAGCGCTCTAGAGTCTTTTCGTTGGTAGCGAGTTTTTAAGTGCTGTGGAGTCATTTCATTGGAAGCAGGTTTTTAACTGCTCTGGAGTCATTTCGTTGCAAGCGGGTTTTTAAGTGCTCTGGAGTCATTTCGTCGGAAGCGGGCTTTTAAGTGCTGTGGAGTCATTTCATTGGAAGCGGGTTTTTAACTGCTCTGGAGTCATTTCTTTGCAAGCGGGTTTTTACATACTTCTCAGACATTTCACTGGAGGCGGGTTTTTGAGTGTTCGGGATTCATTTCATTGCAAGCGGATTTTTTCATAATTCTCAGACATTTCACTGGAAGCAGGTTTTTAAGTGCTCTGTAGTCATTTCGTTGCAAGTGGGTTTTACATACTTCTCAGACATTTCACGGGAAGGAAGTTTTTAAGTGCTCTTGAGTCATTTCGTTACAACCGGGTTTTTACATACTTTTCAGATGTTTCACTGGAAGCGGGTTTTTTTAAGTGCTCTGGAGTCATTTAGTTGCAAGCGCGTTTTTAAGTGCTCTGGAGTCATTTCGTTGCAAGCGGATTTTTACATATTTCTCATGCATTTCACTGGAAGAAGGGTTTTAAGTGCTTTGGAGTCTTTTCGTTGGAAGCAGGTTTTTACATATTTCTCAGACATTTCACTGGAAGCGGGTTTTAAGTGCTCTGGAGTCTTTTTCTTGCGAGCGGGTTTTTTCATACTTCTCAGACATTTCAATAGAAGCGGGTTTTTTATGTGCTCTGCAGTCATTTCGTTGCAAGCGGGTTTTTTATGTGCTCTGGAGTCATTTCGTTGCAAGCGGGTTTTTACGTGCTCTGGAGTCATTTCGTTGCAAGCTGATTTTTACGTTCTCTGGAGTCATTTCGTTGCAAGCGGGTTTTTAAATGCTCTGGAATCTTTTCATTGGAAGCGGGTTTTTAAGTGCTCTGGAGTCATTTCATTGCAGCGGGTTTTTACGTGCTCTGGAGTCATTTCGTTGCAAGCGGGTTTTTACGTAATTCTCAGACATTTCACTGGAAGCGGGTTTTTAAGTGCTCTGGAGTCATTTCGTTGCAAGTGGGTTTTTTCATACTTCTCAGACATTTCAATGGAAGCGGGTTTTTTATGTGCTCTGGAGTCATTTCTTTGCAAGCGGGTTTTTACATATTTCTCAGACATTTCACTGGAAGCAGGTTTTTAAGTGCTCTGGAATCATTTCTTTGCAAGGGGGTTTTTAAGTGCTCTGGAGTCATTTCGTTGCAAGCGGGTTTTTAAGTGCTCTGGAGTCATTTCTTTGCAAGGGGGTTTTTAAGTGCTCTGGAGTCATTTCGTTGCAAGCGGGTTTTTAAGTGCTCTGGGGTCATTTCATTGGAAGCAGGTTTTTAACTGCTCTGGAGTCATTTCGTTGCAAGCGGGTTTTTAAGTGCTCTGGAGTCATTTCGTTACAAGTGGGTTTTTACATATTTCTCACACATTTCACTGGAAGCAGGTTTTTAAGTACTCTGGATTCATTTCGTTGCAAGCGGGTTTTTACATACTTCTCAGACAGTTCACTGGAAGCGGGATTTTTAAGTGCTCTGGAGTCATTTCATTGCAAGAGAGTTTTTAAGTGCTCTGGAGTCTTTTCGTTGCAATCGGGTTTTTCAGTGCTCTGGAATGATTTCTTTTCAAGTGGGATTTTACATACTTCTCAGACATTTCACTGGAAGCAGGTTTTTAAGTGCTCTGGAGTCATTTCGTTTAAAGCGGGTTTTTAAGTGCTCTGGAGTCATTTCTTTGCAAGCCTGTTTTTACATACTTCTCAGACATTTCACTGGAAGCCGGTTTTTAAGTGCTGTGGATTCATTTCGTTGCAAGCGGGTTTTTTCATACTTCTCAGACATTTCACTGGAAGCAGGTTTTTTAAGTGCTCTGGAGTCATTTCGTTGCAAGTGGGTTTTACATACTTCTCAGACATTTCACTGGAAGGAAGTTTTTAAGTGCTCTTTTGTCATTTTAATGAAAGCGGGTCATAAGTGTTCTGGAGTTGTTCGTTTTTAGGCAGGTTTTTAAGTGCTTTGGAGTCTTTTCGTTGGAAGCGGGTTTTCACATACTTCTCGGACATTTTGTTGGAATCGGGTATTTTAAGTGCTATGGAGTCATTTTGTTGGAAGCGGGATTTCAAGTGCTCTGGAGTCATTTCGTTGCAAGCGGGATTTTGCATAATTCTCAGACATTTCACTGGAAGAGCGTTTTTTAAGGCCTCTGGATTCATTTCGTTGCAAGCAGGTTTTTAAGTGCTCTGGAGTGTTTTTGTAGCAAGCGAGTTTTTAAGTAATCTGGAGTCTTTTTGTTGGAAGCGGGTTTTTAAATTCTCTGGAGTCATTTCGTTGCAATCGGGTTTTTAAGTGCTCTGGATTCATTCCGTTGCAAGCGGGTTTAAAGTGCTTTGCAGTCATTTCGTTGCAATCGGCTTTTTAAATACTTCTCAGATATTTCACTGGAAGCGAGTATTTTAAGTGCTCTGGAGTCATTTCATTGCAAGCGGGTTTTTAAGTGCTCTGGAGTAATTTCGATGAAAGCAGATTTTTACGCACTTCTCAGACATTTCCCTGAGAGCAGGTTTTTAAGTGCTCTGGAGTCATTTCATTGAAAGCGGGTTTTTTCATACTTCTCAGACATTTCAATGGAAGCGGGTTTTTAAGTGCTCTAGAGTCTTTTCGTTGGAAGCGGGTTTTTAAGTGCTGTGGAGTCATTTCATTGGAAGCAGGTTTTTAACTGCTTTGGAGTCATTTCGTTGCAAGCGGGTTTTTAAGTGCTCTGGAGTCATTTTGTTACAAGCAGGTTTTTACATATTTCTCACACATTTCACTGGAAGCAGGTTTTTAAGTACTCTGGATTCATTTCGTTGCAAGCGGCTTTTTACATAATTCTCAGACAGTTCACTGGAAGCGGATTTTTTAAGTGCTCTGGAGTGATTTCGTTGGAAGCGGGCTTTTAAGTGCTGTGGAGTCATTTCATTGGAAGCAGGTTTTTAACTACTCTGGAGTCATTTCGTTGAAAGCAGATTTTTAAGTGCTATGGAATCATTTCTTTGCAAGCGGGTTTTTACATACTTCTCAGACATTTCTCTGGAGGCGGGTTTTTAAGTGTTCGGGATTCATTTCGTTGCAAGTGGGTTTTTTCATAATTCTCAGACATTTCACTGGAAGCAGGTTTTTAAGTGCTCTGGAGTCATTTCGTTGCAAGCGGGTTTTTACATACTTCTCAGACATTTCACTGGAAGCAGGTTTTTAAGTGCTCTGCAGTCATTTCGTTGCAAACGGGTTTTGAATTGCTCTGAATTCATTTCGTTGCAAGCGGGTTTTTACATATTTCTCAGACATTTCACTGGAAGCAGGTTTTTAAGTGCTCTGGAGTCATTTCGTTGCAATAGGGTTTTTAAGTGCTCTGGAGTCATTTCTTTTCAAGTGGGTTTTTCCATACTTCTAAGACATTTCCCTGGAAGCAGGTTTTTAAGTGCTCTGGAGTCAATTCGTTGAAAGCGGGTTTTTTCATACTTCTCAGACATTTCAATGGAAGCGGGTTTTTCAGTGCTCTAGAGTCTTTTCGTTGGTAGCGGGTTTTTAAGTGCTGTGTAGTCATTTCATTGGAAGCAGGTTTTTAACTGCTCCGGAGTCATTTCGTTGCAAGCGGGTTTTTAAGTGCTCTGGAGTCATTTCGTCGGAAGCGGGCTTTTAAGTGCTGTGGAGTCATTTCATTGGAAGCGGGTTTTTAACTGCTCTGGAGTCATTTCTTTGCAAGCGGGTTTTTACATACTTCTCAGACATTTCAATGGAGGCGGGTTTTTGAGTGTTCGGGATTCATTTCATTGCAAGCGGGTTTTTTCATAATTCTCAGACATTTCACTGGAAGCAGGTTTTTAAGTGCTCTGTAGTCATTTCGTTGCAAGTGGGTTTTACATACTTCTCAGACATTTCACGGGAAGGAAGTTTTTAAGTGCTCTTGAGTCATTTCGTTACAACCGGGTTTTTACATACTTCTCAGACGTTTCACTGGAAGCGGGTTTTTTTAAGTGCTCTGGAGTCATTTTGTTGCAAGCGGGTTTTTAAATATTTCTCATACATTTCACTGGAAGCAGGTTTTTAAGTGCTCTGGAGTCCTTTCATTGCAAGCGGGTTTTTAAGTGCTCTGGAGTCATTTCGTTGGAAGCGGATTTTTACATATTTCTCATGCATTTCACTGGAAGAAGGGTTTTAAGTGCTCTGGAGTCTTTTTCTTGCGAGCGGGTTTTTTCATACTTCTCATACATTTCAATAGAAGCGGGTTTTTTATGTGCTCTGGAGTCATTTCGTTGCAAGCGGGTTTTTTATGTGCTCTGGAGTCATTTCATTGCAAGCGGGTTTTTAAGGGAGCTGGAGTCTTTTCTTTGGAAACAGGTTTTTAAGTCATCTGGAGTCATTTCGTTGCAAGCGGGTTTTTACGTGCTCTGGAGTCATTTCGTTGCAAGCGGATTTTTACGTTCTCTGGAGTCATTTCGTTGAAGGCGGGTTTTTAAATGCTCTGGAATCTTTTCGTTGGAAGCGGGTTTTTATGTGCTGTGGAGTCATTTCATTGGAAGCAGGTTTTTAACTGCTCTGGAGTCATTTCGTTGCAAGCGGGTTTTTAAGTGCTCTGGAGTCATTTTGTTACAAGCGGGTTTTTACATATTTCTCACACATTTCACTGGAAGCAGGTTTTTAAGTACTCTGGATACATTTCGTTGCAAGGGGCTTTTTACATACTTCTCAGACAGTTCACTGGAAGCGGATTTTTTAAATGCTCTGGAGTCATTTCGTTGGAAGCGGGCTTTTAAGTACTGTGGAGTCATTTCATTGGAAGCAGGTTTTTAACTACTCTGGAGTCATTTCGTTGAAAGCAGATTTTTAAGTGCTATGGAATCATTTCTTTGCAAGCGGGTTTTTACATACTTCTCAGACATTTCTCTGGAGGCGGGTTTTTAAGTGTTCGGGATTCATTTCGTTGCAAGTGGGTTTTTTCATAATTCTCAGCCATTTCACTGGAAGCGGGTTTTTAAGTGCTCTGGAGTCATTTCGTTGCAAGTGGGTTTACATACTTCTCAGACATTTCACGGGAAGGAAGTTTTAAGTGCTCTTATGTCATTTCGTTGCAAGCGGGTTTTTACATACTTCTCAGACATTTCACTGGCAGCGGGTTTTTTTAAGTGCTCTAGAGTCATTTCGTTGGAAGCGGGTTTTTAAGTGCTCTGGAGTCATTTCGTTGCAAGCCGTTTTTAAAGTGCTCTGTAGTCTTTTCGTTGGAAGGGGGTTTTTAAGTGCTCTGGAGTCATTTCGTTGCAAGCGGGTTTTTAAATATTTCTCATACATTTCACTGGAAGCAGGTTTTTAAGTGCTCTGGAGTCATTTCGTTGCAAGTGGGTTTTAAAGTGCTCTGGAGTTATTTCGTTGCGAGCGGGTTTTTAGGTGCTCTGGAGTCATTTCGTTGCAAGCTGATTTTTACATATTTCTCATGCATTTCACTGGTAGCAGGGTTTTAAGTGCTTTGGAGTCTTTTCGTTGGAAGAGGCTTTTTACATATTTCTCAGACATTTCACTGGAAGCGGGTTTTGAAGTGCCCTGGAGTCATTTTGTTGCGAGCGGGTTTTTTCATACTTCTCAGACATTTCAATGGAAGCGTGTTTTTTATGTGCTCTGGAGTCATTTCGTTGCAAGTAGGTTTTTTTGTGCTCTGGAGTCATTTCATTGCAAGCGGGTTTTTAAGTGAGCTGGAGTCATTTCGTTGCAAGCGGGTTTTTACGTGCTCTGGAGTCATTTCGTTGCAAGCGGGTTTTTACATACTTCTCAGACATTGCACTGGAAGCAGGTTTTTTAAGTGCTCTGGAGTCATTTCTTTGCAAGCGGGTTTTTAAGTGCTCTGGAATCTTTTCATTGGAAGCGGGTTTTTAAGTGCTCTGGACTCATTTCATTGCAAGCAGGTTTTTACGTGCTCTAGAGTCATTTCGTTGCAAGCGGATTTTTATATACTTCTCAGACATTTCACTGGAAGTGGGTTTTTAAGTGCTCTGGAGTCATTTTGTTGCAAGTGGGTTTTTTCATACTTCTCAGACATTTCAATGGAAGCGGGTTTTTTATGTGCTCTGGAGTCATTTCGTTGCAAGCGGGTTTTTAATTGCTCTGGAGTTATTTCGTTGCAAGCGGGTTTTTACATATTTCTCAGACATTTCACTGGAAGCAGGTTTTTAAGTTCTCTGGAGTCATTTCTTTGCAAGGGGGTTTTTATGTGCTCTGGTGTCATTTCGTTGCAAGTGGGTTTTAAAATGCTCTGGAGTCATTTCTTTGCAACGCGGTTTTTAAGTGCTGTGGAGACATTTCGTTTCAAGCGGGTTTTTAAGGGCTCTGGAGACATTTCATTGGAAGCAGGTTTTTTTACTGCTCTGGAGTCATTTCGTTGCAAGTGGGTTTCTAAGTGCTCTGGAGTCATTTCGTTACAAGCGGGTTTTTACATATTTCTCACACATTTCACTGGAGGCAGGTTTTTAAGTACTCTCGATTCATTTTGTTGCAAGCGGGTTTTTACATACTTCTCACAAGTTCACTGGAAGCGGGATTTTTAAGTGCTCTGGAGTCATTACGTTGCAAGAGAGTTTTTAAGTGCTCTGGAGTCTTTTCGTTGCAATCGGGTTTTTAAGTGCTCTGGAGTGATTTCTTTTCAAGTGGGATTTTACATACTTCTCAGACATTTCACTGGAAGCAGGTTTTTAAGTGCTCTGGAGTCATTTCGTTGAAAGCGGGTCTTTTCATACCTCTCAGACATTTCAATGGAAGAGGGTTTTTAAGTGCTCTGGAGTCATTTCGTTGCAAGCATGTTTTTAAGTGCTCTGGAGTCATTTCGTTGCAAGCGGGTTTTTAAGTGCTCTGGAGTCATTTCTTTGCAAGCGGGTTTTTACATACTTCTCAGACATTTCACTGGAAGCGGGTTTTTTTTAAGTGCTCTGGAGTCATTTCGTTGCAAGTGGGTTTTACATACTTTTCAGACATTTCACTGGAAAGAAGTTTTTAAGTGCTCTTTTGTCATTTCAATGAAAGCGGGTCATAAGTCTTCTGGAGTTGTTCGTTTTTAGGCAGATTTTTAAGTGCTTTGGAGTCATTTCTTTGCAAGCGGGTTTTTACATACTTCTCAGACATTTCACTGGAAGCAGGTTTTTAAGTGCTCTGGAGTCATTTCGTTGCAAGCGGGATTTTGCATAATTCTCAGACATTTCACTGGAAGAGTGTTTTTTAAGGCCTCTGGAGTCATTTCGTTGCAAGCAGGTTTTTAAGTGCTCTGGAGTGTTTTTATAGCAAGCGAGTTTTTAAGTACTCTGGAGTCGTTTTGTTGGAAGCGGGTTTTTAAGTTCTCTGGAGTCATTTCGTTGCAATCGGGTTTTTAAGTGCTCTGGATTCATTCTGTTGCAAGCGGGTTTTAAGTGCTTTGCTGTCATTTCGTTGCAATCGGCTTTTTAAATACTTCTCAGATATTTCACTGGAAGCGGGTTGTTTAAGTGCTCTGGAGTCATTTCATTTTAGTGGGTTTTTAAGTGAGCTGGAGTCTTTTCTTTGGAAGCAGGTTATTAAGTGACCTGGAGTCATTTCGTTAGAAGCGGATTTTTTAAGTGCTCTGGAGTCATTTTGTTCCAAGCGGGTTTTTAATTGCTCTGGAGTCATTTCGATAGAAGCGGGTCATAAGTGTTCTGGAGTTGTTCATTGGAAGCAGGTTTTTAAGTGCTCTGGAGTAATTTCAGTGAAAGCAGATTTTTACATACTTCTCAGACATTTCACTGGAAGCAGGTTTTTAAGTGCTGTGGATTCATTTCGTTACAAACGGGTTTTTTAATACTTCTCAGACATTTCACTGGAAGCGGGTTTTTTAAGTGCCCTGGAATCATTTCGTTGGAAGCGGGTCATAAGTGTTCTGGTGATGATTGTTGGAAGCAGGTTTTAAGTGACCTGGAGTCATTTCGTTGGAAGCGGATTTTTTAAGTGCTCTGGAGTCATTTCGATGGAAGCGGGTAATAAGTGTTCTGGAGTTGTTCATTGGAAGCAGTTTTTTAAGTGCTCTGTAGTCATTTCGATCGAAGCGGGTCATAAGTGTTCTGGAGTTGTTCCTTGGAAGCCGGTTTTTAAGTGCTCTGGAGTCATTTCGTTGGAAGAGGGTTTTTAAGTGCTCTGGAGTCATTTCTTTGGAAGCTGATTTTTTAAGTGCTCTGGAGTCATTTCATTGCAAGAGGATTTTTACATACTTATCAGACATTTCACTGGAAGCGGGTTTTTAAGTGCTCTGGATTCATTTCTTTGCAAGGGGGTTTTTAAGTGCTGTGGAGTCATTTCATTGGAAGCAGGTTTTTAACTGCTCTGGAGTCATTTCGTTGCAAGCAGGTTTTTACAAATTTCTCAGACATTTCACTGGAAGCAGGTTTTTAAGTGCTCTGGAGTCATTTAATTGAAAGAGGGTTTTTAAGTACTCTGGAGTCATTTCATTACAAGCGGGTTTTTACATATTTCTCACACATTTCACTGGAAGCAGGTTTTTAAGTACCCTGGATTCATTTCGTTGCAAGCTGGTTTTTACATACTTCTCAGACAGTTAACTGGAAGCGGGTTTTTTAAGTGCTCTGGAGACATTTCGTTGCAAGAGAGTTTTTAAGGGCTCTGGAGTCTTTTCGTTGAAAGCGGGTTTTTAAGTGCTCTGGAGTCATGTCATTGAAAGCGTATTTTTTCATACTTCTCAGATATTTCAATGGAAGAGGGTTTTTAAGTGCTCTGGAGTCATTTCGTTGCAAGCGTGTTTTTAAGTGCTCTGGAGTCATTTCGTTGCAAGCGGGTTTTTAAGAGCTCTGGAGTCATTTCTTTGCAAGCTGGTTTTTACATACTTCTCAGACATTTCACTGGAAGCCGGTTTTTAAGTGCTCGGTATTCATTTCGTTGCAAGCGGGTTTTTTCATACTTCTCAGACATTTCACTGGAAGCGGGTTTTTTAAGTGCTCTGGAGTCATTTCGTTGCAAGTGGGTTTACATACTTCTCAGACATTTCACGGGAAGGAAGTTTTAAGTGCTCTTATGTCATTTCGTTGCAAGCGGGTTTTTACATACTTCTCAGACATTTCACTGGAAGCGGGTTTTTTTAAGTGCTCTAGAGTCATTTCGTTGGAAGCGGGTTTTTTCATACTTCTCAGACATTTCACTGGAAGCGGGTTTTTTAAGTGCTCTGGAGTCATTTCGTTGCAAGTGGGTTTTACATACTTCTCAGACATTTCACTGGAAGGAAGTTTTTAAGTGCTTTTTGTCATTTCAATGAAAGCGGGTCATAAGTGTTCTGGAGTTGTTCGTTTTTAGGCAGGTTTTTAAGTGCTTTGGAGTCATTTTGTTGGAAGCGGGTTTTCACATACTTCTCGGACATTTTGTTGGAATCGGGTTTTTTAAGTGCTCTGGAGTCATTTTGTCGAAAGCGGGATTTCAAGTGCTCTGGAGTCATTTCGTTGCAAGCCGGATTTTGCATACTTTTCAGACATTTCACTGGAAGAGCGTTTTTTAAGGCCTCTGGAGTCATTTCGTTGCAAGCAGGTTTTTAAGTGCTCTGGAGTGTATTTGTTGCAAGCGAGTTTTTAAGTGCTCTGGAGTCTTTTTGTTGGAAGCGGGTTTTTAAGTTCTCTGGAGTCATTTTATTGCAATCGGGTTTTTAAGTGCTCTGGATTCATTCCGTTGCAAGCGGGTTTTAAGTGCTTTGCAGTCATTTCGTTGCAAACGGCTTTTTAAATACTTCTCAGATATTTCACTGGAAGCGGGTTTTTTAACTGCTCTGGAGTCATTTTGTTTCAAGCGGGTTTTTAGTTGCTCTGGAGTCATTTCGATGGAAGGGGGTCATAAGTGTTCTGAAGTTGTTCATTGGAAGCAGGTTTTTAAGTGCTCTGGAGTAATTTCGATGAAAGCAGATTTTTACATACTTCTCAGACATTTCACTGGAAGCAGGTTTTTAAGTGCTGTGGATTCATTTCGTTACAAGCGGGTTTTTAAATACTTCTCAGACATTTCACTGGAAGCGGGTTTTCTAAGTGCTCTGGAGTCATTTCCTTGTAAGCGTGTTTGTAAGTGCTCTGGAGTCTTTTCGTTGGAAGCGGGTTTTTAAGTGCTCTGGAATCATTTCGTTGCAAGTGGGTTTTGACATACCTCTAAGACATTTCACTGGAAGCGGCTTTTTAAGTGCTCTGGAGTCATTTCGTTTATATCGGTATTTAAGTGCTTTGGAGTCATTTCATTGCAAGCAGGTTTTTAAGTGATCTGGAGTCTTTTCATTGGAAGTGGATTATTAAGTGACCTGGAGTCATTTCGGTGTAAGCGGATTTTTAAGTGCTTTGGAGTCATTTTGTTGCAAGTGGGTTTTTAAGTCTTCTGGAGTCATTTCGTAGGAAGCGGGTTTTTAAGTGCTCTGGTGTCATTTCGATCGAAGCGGGTCATAAGTGTTCTGGAGTTGTTCCTTGGAAGCGGGTTTTTCAGTGCTCTGGAGTCCTTTCCTATGAAGCAGGTTTTTAAGTGCTCTGGAGTCATTTTGTTCCAAGCGGGTTCTAAGTGGTCTGAAGTTATTTCGTTTTAAGCGGGTTTTTAAGTGCTCTGGATTCATTTCCATCGAAACGGGTCATAAGTGTTCTGGAGTTGTTCGGTGGAAGTGGGTTTTTAAGTGCTCTGGAGTCATTTCGTTGCAAGCGGGATTTTACATACTTCTCAGATATTTCACTGGAAGAGTGTTTTTTAAGTCCTCTGGAGTCATTTAGTTGCAATCAGGTTTTGAATTGCTCTGGAGTCATTTCATTGGAAGCGGGTTTTTAAGTGCTCTGGAGTCATTTTGTTGCAAGCGGGTTTTTAAGTGCTCTGAAGTTATTTCGTTGGAAGCACGTTTTTAAGTGCTCTGGAGTCATTTCGTTGGAAAGGGGTTGTTAAGTGCTCTGTAGTCTTTTCTTTAGAAGCGGGTTTTTAAGTGCTCTTTTGTCATTTCAATGAAAGCAGGTCATAAGTGTTCTGGAGTTGTTCATTGGAGGCGGGTTTTTAAGTGCTTTGGAGTCATTTCGTTGGAAGCGGGTTTTCACATACTTCTCGGATATTTTTTTGGATACGGGTTTTTTAAGTACTCTGGAGTCATTTTTTTGTAGCGGGTTTTTAAGTGCTCTGGATTCATTTCGTTGCAAGCGGGTTTTAAGTGCTTTGTAGTCATTTTGTTGCAATCGGGTTTGTAAATACTTCTCAGATATTTCACTGGAAGCAGGTTTTTTAAGTGCTCTGGAGTCATTTCATTGCAAGTGGGTTTTTAAGTGAGCTGGAGTCTTTTCTTTGGAATCAGGTTATTAAGTGACCTGGAGTCATTTCGTTGGAAGCGGATTTTTAAGTGCTCTGGAGTCATTTCGTTGCAATCGGGTTTTTAAGTGAGCTGGAGTCTTTTCTTTGGAATCAGGTTATTAAGTGACCTGGAGTCATTTCGTTGGAAGCGGGTTTTTAAGTGCTCTGGAGTCATTTCTTTGCAAGAGTGTTTTTAAGTGCTCTGGAGTCTTTTCGTTGGAAGCGGGTTTTTAAGTGCTCTGGAGTCATTTCGTTGCAATCGGGTTTTTAAGTGAGCTGGAGTCTTTTCTTTGGAATCAGGTTATTAAGTGACCGGGAGTCATTTCGTTGGAAGCGGATTTTTAAGTGCTCGGGAGTCATTTTGTTCCAAGTGGGTTTTTAATAGCTCTGGAGTCATTTCGATGGAAGTGGGTCATAAGTGTTCTGGAGTTGTTCATTGGAAGCAGGTTTTTAAGTGCTCTGGAGTAATTTCGGTGAAAGCAGATTTTTACATACTTCTCAGACATTTCACTGGAAGCAGGTTTTTAAGTGCTGTGGATTCATTTCGTTACAAGCGGGTTTTTAAATACTTCTCTGACATTTCACTGGAAGCGGGTTTTTTAAGTGCTCTGGAGTCATTTCGTTGCAAGCGTGATTTTACATACTTCTCAGACACTTTACTGGAAGCGGGTTTTTTAAGTGCTCTGGAGTCATTTCTTTGGTAGCGGGATTTTAAGTGCTCTGGAGTCATTTCGTTGCAAGCGTGATTTTACATACTTCTCAGACACTTTACTGGAAGTGGGTTTTTTAAGTGCTCTGGAGTCATTTCTTTGCAAGCAGGTTTTTAAGTGCTCTGTAGTCATTTCATTAGAATCGGGTTTTTAAGTGCTCTGTTGTCATTTCTATGGAAGCGGGTCATAAGTGTTCTGGAGTTGTTCGTTGGAAGCGGGTTTTTAAGTGCTCAGGAGTCATTTCATGTCAACCGGGTTTTTAAGTGCTCTGGAGTCATTTGGTTGCAGGCGAGTTTTTAAGTGCCCTGAAGTCTTTTCGTTGGAAGCACGTTATTAAGTAAACTGGAGTCATTTTGTTACAAGCGGGTTTTTTAGTGCTCTGGAGTTCTTTCATTGGAAGAGGGTTTTTAAGTGCTCAGGAGTCTTTTTGTTACAAGCGAGTTTTTACATACTTCTCAGACATTTCACTGGAAGTGGGTTTTTTAAGAGTTCGGGAGTCATTTCGTTGCAGGCGTGTCTTTAAATGCTCTGGAGTCTTTTTTTTTTGGAAATGGGTTTTTAAGTGCTCAGGAGTCATTTCGTTGCAAGCGGGTTTTTAAGTGCTCTGGAGTAATTTCGTTGAAAGCGGGTTTTTACATAATTCTCAGATATTTCACTGGAAGCGGGTTTTTTAAGTGCTCTGGAGTCATTTTGTTGCAAGCGGGTTTTTAAGTGCCCTGGAATCAGTTTCGTTGGAAGCGGGTCATAAGTGTTCTGGTGATGATTGTTGGAAGCGGGTTTTTAAGTGACCTGGAGTCATTTCATTGGAAGCAGATTTTTTAAGTGCTCTGGAGTCATTTCGATGGAAGCGGGTAATAAGTGTTCTGGAGTTGTTCATTGGAAGCAGTTTTTTAAGTGCTCTGTAGTCATTTCGATCGAAGCGGGTCATAAGTGTTCTGGAGTTGTTCCTTGGAAGCCGGTTTTTAAGTGCTCTGGAGTCATTTCGTTGGAAGCGGATTTTTAAGTGCTCTGGAGTCATTTCATTGCAAGAGGGTTTTTACATACTTCTCAGACATTTCACTGGAAGCGGGTTTTTAAGTGCTCTGGATTCATTTCTTTGCAAGGGGGTTTTTAAGTGCTCTGGAGGTATTTCTTTGGAAGCAGGTTTTTAAGTGCTGTGGAGTCATTTCATTGGAAGCAGGTTTTCAACTACTCTGGAGTCATTTCGTTGCAAGCGGGTTTTTAAGTGCTCTGGAGTCATTTTGTTACAACCGGGTTTTTACATATTTCTCACACATTTCACTGGAAGCAGGTTTTTAAGTACTCTGGATTCATTTCTTTGCAAGCGGGTTTTTACATACTTCTTAGACAGTTCACTGGAAGCGGGTTTTTTAAGTGCTCTGGAGTCATTTCTTTGCAAGAGTGTTTTTAAGTGCTCTGGAGTCTTTTCGTTGGAAGCGGGTTTTTAAGTGCTCTGGAGTCATTTCGTTGCAATCGGGTTTTTAAGTGAGCTGGAGTCTTTTCTTTGGAATCAGGTTATTTAGTGACCTGGAGTCATTTCGTTGGAAGCGGATTTTTTAAGTGCTCTGGAGTCATTTTGTTCCAAGCGTGGTTTTAATTGCTCTTGAGTCATTTCGATGGAAGCGGGTCATAAGTGTTTTGGAGTTGTTCATTGGAAGCAGGATTTTAAGTGCTCTGGAGTAATTTCAGTGAAAGCAGATTTTTACATACTTCTCAGACATTTCACTGGAAGCAGGTTTTTAAGTGCTGTGGATTCATTTCGTTACAAGCGGGTTTTTAAATACTTCTCAGACATTTCACTGGAAGCGGGTTTTTTAAGTGCTCTGGAGTCATTTCCTTGTAAGCGTGTTTGTAAGTGCTCTGGAGTCATTTCGTTGCAAGAGAGTTTTTAAGGGCTCTGGAGTCTTTTCGTTGGAAGCGGGTTTTTAAGTGATCTGGAGTCATTTCGTTGCAATCGGGTTTTTAAGTACTCGGGAATCATTTCTTTTCAAGTGGGATTTTACATGCTTCTCAGACATTTCACTTGAAGCAGGTTTTTAAGTGCTCTGGAGTCATGTCATTGAAAGCAGGTTTTTTCATACTTCTCAGACATTTCAATGGAAGAGGGTTTTTAAGTGCTCTGGAGTCATTTCATTGCAAGCGTGTTTTTAAGTGCTCTGGAGTCATTTCGTTGCAAGGGGGTTTTTAAGTGCTCTGGAGTCATTTCTTTTCAAGTGGGATTTTACATACTTCTCAGACATTTCAGTGGAAGCAGGTTTTTAAGTGCTCTGGAGTCATTTCTTTGCAAGGGGGTTTTTAAGTGCTCTGGAGTCATTTCGTTGCAAGCGGGTTTTAAAATGCTCTGGAGTCATTTCTTTGCAAGGGGATTTTTAAGTGCTCTGGAGTCATTTCGTTTCAAGCGGGTTTTTAAGTGCTCTGGAGACATTTCATTGGAAGCAGGTTTTTAACTGCTCTGGAGTCATTTCTTTGCAAGGGGGTTTTTAAGTGCTCTGGAGTCATTTCGTTACAAGCGGGTTTTTACATATTTCTCACACATTTCACTGGAAGCAGGTTTTTAAGTACTCTGGATTCATTTTGTTGCAAGCGGGTTTTTACATACTTCTTAGACAGTTCACTGGAAGCGGGATTTTTAAGTGCTCTGGAGTCATTACGTTGCAAGAGAGTTTTTAAGTGCTCTGGAGTCTTTTCGTTGCAATCGGGTTTTTAAGTGCTCTGGAGTGATTTCTTTTCAAGTGGGATTTTATATACTTCTCATACATTTCACTGGAAGCAGGTTTTTAAGTGCTCTGTAGTCATTTCGATCAAAGCGGGTCATAAGTGTTCTGGAGTTGTTCCTTGGAAGCCGGTTTTTAAGTGCTCTGGAGTCATTTCGTTGGAAGCGGATTTTTAAGTGCTCTGGAGTCATTTCATTGCAAGAGGGTTTTTACATACTTCTCAGACATTTCACTGGAAGCGGGTTTTTAAGTGCTCTGGATTCATTTCTTTGCAAGGGGGTTTTTAAGTGCTCTGGAGGTATTTCTTTGGAAGCAGGTTTTTAAGTGCTGTGGAGTCATTTCATTGGAAGCAGGTTTTCAACTACTCTGGAGTCATTTCGTTGCAAGCGGGTTTTTAAGTGCTCTGGAGTCATTTTGTTACAACCGGGTTTTTACATATTTCTCACACATTTCACTGGAAGCAGGTTTTTAAGTACTCTGGATTCATTTCTTTGCAAGCGGGTTTTTACATACTTCTTAGACAGTTCACTGGAAGCGGGTTTTTTAAGTGCTCTGGAGTCATTTCTTTGCAAGAGTGTTTTTAAGTGCTCTGGAGTCTTTTCGTTGGAAGCGGGTTTTTAAGTGCTCTGGAGTCTTTTCGTTGCAATCGGGTTTTTAAGTGAGCTGGAGTCTTTTCTTTGGAATCAGGTTATTTAGTGACCTGGAGTCATTTCGTTGGAAGCGGATTTTTTAAGTGCTCTGGAGTCATTTTGTTCCAAGCGTGTTTTTAATTGCTCTTGAGTCATTTCGATGGAAGCGGGTCATAAGTGTTTTGGAGTTGTTCATTGGAAGCAGGATTTTAAGTGCTCTGGAGTAATTTCAGTGAAAGCAGATTTTTACATACTTCTCAGACATTTCACTGGAAGCAGGTTTTTAAGTGCTGTGGATTCATTTCGTTACAAGCGGGTTTTTAAATACTTCTCAGACATTTCACTGGAAGCGGGTTTTTACGTGCTCTGGAGTCATTTCTTTGGTAGCGGGATTTTAAGTGCTCTGGAGTCATTTCGTTGCAAGCGTGATTTTACATACTTCTCAGACACTTTACTGGAAGCGGGTTTTTTAAGTGCTCTGGAGTCATTTCTTTGCAAGCAGGTTTTTAAGTGCTCTGTAGTCATTTCATTAGAATCGGGTTTTTAAGTGCTCTGTTGTCATTTCTATGGAAGCGGGTCATAAGTGTTCTGGAGTTGTTCGTTGGAAGCGGGTTTTTAAGTGCTCAGGAGTCATTTCATGTCAACCGGGTTTTTAAGTGCTCTGGAGTCATTTGGTTGCAGGCGAGTTTTTAAGTGCCCTGAAGTCTTTTCGTTGGAAGCACGTTATTAAGTAAACTGGAGTCATTTTGTTACAAGCGGGTTTTTTAGTGCTCTGGAGTTCTTTCATTGGAAGAGGGTTTTTAAGTGCTCAGGAGTCTTTTTGTTACAAGCGAGTTTTTACATACTTCTCAGACATTTCACTGGAAGTGGGTTTTTTAAGAGTTCGGGAGTCATTTCGTTGCAGGCGTGTCTTTAAATGCTCTGGAGTCTTTTTTTTTTGGAAATGGGTTTTTAAGTGCTCAGGAGTCATTTCGTTGCAAGCGGGTTTTTAAGTGCTCTGGAGTAATTTCGTTGAAAGCGGGTTTTTACATAATTCTCAGATATTTCACTGGAAGCGGGTTTTTTAAGTGCTCTGGAGTCATTTTGTTGCAAGCGGGTTTTTAAGTGCCCTGGAATCAGTTTCGTTGGAAGCGGGTCATAAGTGTTCTGGTGATGATTGTTGGAAGCGGGTTTTTAAGTGACCTGGAGTCATTTCATTGGAAGCAGATTTTTTAAGTGCTCTGGAGTCATTTCGATGGAAGCGGGTAATAAGTGTTCTGGAGTTGTTCATTGGAAGCAGTTTTTTAAGTGCTCTGTAGTCATTTAGATCGAAGCGGGTCATAAGTGTTCTGGAGTTGTTCCTTGGAAGCCGGTTTTTAAGTGCTCTGGAGTCATTTCGTTGGAAGCGGATTTTTAAGTGCTCTGGAGTCATTTCATTGCAAGAGGGTTTTTACATACTTCTCAGACATTTCACTGGAAGCGGGTTTTTAAGTGCTCTGGATTCATTTCTTTGCAAGGGGGTTTTTAAGTGCTCTGGAGGTATTTCTTTGGAAGCGGGTTTTTACGTGCTCTGGAGTCATTTCTTTGGTAGCGGGATTTTAAGTGCTCTGGAGTCATTTCGTTGCAAGCGTGATTTTACATACTTCTCAGACATTTCACTGGAAGCGGGTTTTTTAAGTGCTCTGGAGTCATTTCCTTGTAAGCGTGTTTGTAAGTGCTCTGGAGTCTTTTCGTTGGAAGCGGGTTTTTAAGTGCTCTGGAGTCATTTCCTTGGTAGCTAGTTTTTTAAGTGCTCTGGAATCATTTCGTTGCAAGTGGGTTTTTGCATACCTCTAAGACATTTCACTGGAAGCGGGTTTTTAAGTGCTCTGGAGTCATTTCGTTTATAGCGGGATTTAAGTGCTCTGGAGTCATTTCATTGCAAGCAGGTTTTTAAGTGATCTGGAGTCTTTTCATTGGAAGTGGATTATTAAGTGACCTCGAGTCATTTCGTTGTAAGCGGATTTTTTAACTGCTTTGGAGTCATTTTGTTGCAAGTGGGTTTTTAAGTCTTCTGGAGTCATTTCATAGGAAGCGGGTTTTTAAGTGCTCTGGTGTCATTTCGATCGAAGCGGGTCATAACTGTTCTGGAGTTGTTCCTTGGAAGCGGGTTTTTCAGTGCTCTGGAGTCATTTCCTATTAAGCAGGTTTTTAAGTGCTCTGGAGTCATTTTGTTCCAAGCGTGTTCTAAGTGGTCTGAAGTTATTTCGTTTTAAGCGGGTTTTTAAGTTCTCTGGAGTCATTTCCATCGAAACGGGTCATAAGTTTTCTGGAGTTGTTCGGTGTAAGTGGGTTTTTAAGTGCTCTGGAGTCATTTCGTTGCAAGCGATATTTTACATACTTCTCAGACATTTCATACGAAGAGTGTTTTTTAAGTCCTCTGGAGTCATTTAGTTGCAATCAGGTTTTGAATTGCTCTGGAGTCATTTCATTGGAAGCGGGTTTTTAAGTGCTGTGGAGTCATTTTGTTGCAAGCGGGTTTTTAAGTCCTCTGGAGTCATTTCGTTACAAGCGGGTTTTTACATATTTCTCACACATTTCACTGGAAAGAGGTTTTTAAGTACTCTGGATTCATTTCGTTGCAAGCGGGTTTCTACATACTTCTCAGACAGTTCACTGGAAGCGCGTTTTTTAAGTGCTCTGGAGTCATTTCGTTGCAAGAGAGTTTTTAAGGGCTCTGGAGTCTTTTCGTTGGAAGCGGGTTTTTAAGTGATCTGGAGTCATTTCGTTGCAATCGGGTTTTTAAGTACTCGGGAGTCATTTCTTTTCAAGTGGGATTTTACATGCTTCTCAGACATTTCACTTGAAGCAGGTTTTTAAGTGCTCTGGAGTCATTTCTTTTCAAGTGGGATTTTACATACTTCTCAGACATTTCACTGGAAGCAGGTTTTTAAGTGCTCTGGAGTCATTTCTTTGCAAGGGGGTTTTTAAGTGCTCTGGAGTCATTTCGTTGCAAGCGGGTTTTAAAATGCTCTGGAGTCATTTCTTTGCAAGGGGGTTTTTAAGTGCTCTGGAGTCATTTCGTTTCAAGCGGGTTTTTAAGTGCTCTGGAGACATTTCATTGGAAGCAGGTTTTTAACTGCTCTGGAGTCATTTCTTTGCAAGGGGGTTTTTAAGTGCTCTGGAGTCATTTCGTTACAAGCAGGTTTTTACATATTTCTCACACATTTCACTGGAAGCAGGTTTTTAAGTACTCTGGATTCATTTTGTTGCAAGCGGGTTTTTACATACTTCTCAGACAGTTCACTGGAAGCGGGATTTTTAAGTGCTCTGGAGTCATTACGTTGCAAGAGAGTTTTTAAGTGCTCTGGAGTCTTTTCGTTGCAATCGGGTTTTAAAGTGCTCTGGAGTGATTTCTTTTCAAGTGGGATTTTATATACTTCTCATACATTTCACTGGAAGCAGGTTTTTAAGTGCTCTGGAGTCATTTCGTTGAAAGCGGGTTTTTTCATACCTCTCAGACATTTCAATGGAAGAGGGTTTTTAAGTGCTCTGGAGTCATTTCGTTTCAAGCATGTTTTTAAGTGCTCTGGAGTCATTTCGTTGCAAGCGGGTTTTTAAGTGCTCTGGAGTCATTTCGTTGCAAGTGGGTTTTACATACTTCTCAGACATTTCACTGGAAGGAAGTTTTTAAGTGCTCTTTTGTCATTTCAATGAAAGCAGGTAATAAGTCTTCTGAAGTTGTTCGTTTTTAGGCAGATTTTTAAGTGCTTTGGAGTCATTTCTTTGGAAGCGGGTTTTCACATAGTTCTCGGACATTTTGTTGGAATCGGGTTTTTTAAGTGCTCTGGAGTCATTTTGTTGGAAGCGGGATTTCAAGTGCTCTGGAGTCATTTCTTTGCAAGCGGGATTTTGCATAATTCTCAGACATTTCACTGGAAGAGTATTTTTTAAGGCCTCTGGAGTCATTTCGTTGCAAGCAGGTTTTTAAGTGCTCTGGAGTTTTTTTGTAGCAAGCGAGTTTTTAAGTACTCTGGAGTCTTTTTGTTGGAAGCGGGTTTTTAAGTTCTCTGCAGTCATTTTGTTGCAATCGGCTTTTTAAATACTTCTCAGATATTTCACTGGAAGCGGGTTTTTTAAGTGCTCTGGAGTCATTTCGTTGCAAGCAGTTTTTTAAGTGAGCTGGAGTCTTTTCTTTGGAAGCAGGTTATTAAGTGACCTGGAGTCATTTCGTTAGAAGCGGATTTTTTAAGTGCTCTGGAGTCATTTTGTTCCAAGCGGGTTTTTAATTGCTCTGGAGTCATTTCGATAGAAGCGGGTCATAAGTGTTCTGGAGTTGTTCATTGGAAGCAGGTTTTTAAGTGCTCTGGAGTAATTTCAGTAAAAGCAGATTTTTACATACTTCTCAGTCATTTCACTGGAAGCAGGTTTTTAAGTGCTGTGGATTCATTTCGTTACAAGCGGGTTTTTAAATACTTCTCAGGCATTTCACTGGAAGCGGGTTTTTTAAGTGCTCTGGAGTCATTTCCTTGTAAGCGTGTTTGTAAGTGCCCTGGAGTCTTTTCGTTGGAAGCGGGTTTTTAAGTGCTCTGGAATCATTTCGTTGCAAGTGGGTTTTTACATACCTCTAAGACATTTCACTGGAAGCGGCTTTTTAAGTGCTCTGGAGTCATTTCGTTTATAGCGGGATTTAAGTGCTCTGAGTCATTTCATTGCAAGCAGGTTTTTAAGTGATCTGGAGTCTTTTCATTGGAAGTGGATTATTAAGTGACCTCGAGTCATTTCGGTGTAAGCGAATTTTTTAAGTGCTTTGGAGTCATTTTGTTGCAAGTGGGTTTTTAAGTCTTCTGGAGTAATTTCGTAGGAAGCGGGTTTTTAAGTGCTCTGGTGTCATTTCGATCGAAGCGGGTCATAAGTGTTCTGGAGTTGTTCCTTGGAAGCGGGTTTTTCAGTGCTCTGGAGTCCTTTCCTATGAAGCAGGTTTTTAAGTGCTCTGGAGTCATTTTGTTCCAAGCGGGTTCTAAGTGGTCTGAAGTTATTTCGTTTTAAGCGGGTTTTTAAGTGCTCTGGAGTCATTTCCATCGAAACGGGTCATAAGTGTTCTGGAGTTGTTCGGTGGAAGTGGGTTTTTAACTGCTCTGGAGTCATTTTGTTCCAAGCGGGTTTTTAATTGCTCTGGAGTCATTTCGATGGAAGCGGGTCATAAGTGTTCTGGAGTTGTTCATTGGAAGCAGGATTTTAAGTGCTCTGGAGTAATTTCAATGAAAGCAGATTTTTACATACTTCTCAGACATTTCACTGGAAGCAGGTTTTTAAGTGCTGTGGATTCATTTCGTTACAAGCGGGTTTTTAAATACTTCTCAAACATTTCACTGGAAGCGGGTTTTTTAAGTGCTCTGGAGTCATTTCTTTGTAAGCGTGTTTGTAAGTGCTCTGGAGTCTTTTCGTTGGAAGCAGGTTTTTAAGTGCTGTGGATTCATTTCGTTACAAGCGGGTTTTTACATACCTCTAAGACATTTCACTGGAAGTGGCTTTTTAAGTGCTCTGGAGTCATTTCGTTTATATCGGGATTTAAGTGCTTTGGAGTCATTTCATTGCAAGCAGGTTTTTAAGTGATCTGGAGTCTTTTCATTGGAAGTGGATTATTAAGTGACCTGGAGTCATTTCGGTGTAAGCGGATTTTTAAGTGCTTTGGAGTCATTTTGTTGCAAGTGGGTTTTTAAGTCTTCTGGAGTCATTTCGTAGGAAGCGGGTTTTTAAGTGCTCTGGTGTCATTTCGATCGAAGCGGGTCATAAGTGTTCTGAAGTTGTTCCTTGGAAGCGGGTTTTTCAGTGCTCTGGAGTCCTTTCCTATGAAGCAGGTTTTTAAGTGCTCTGGAGTCATTTTGTTCCAAGCGGTTCTAAGTGGTCTGAAGTTATTTCGTTTTAAGCGGGTTTTTAAGTGCTCTGGAGTCATTTCCATCGAAACGGGTCATAAGTGTTCTGGAGTTGTTCGGTGGAAGTGGGTTTTTAAGTGCTCTGGAGTCATTTCGTTGGAAGCACGTTTTTAAGTGCTCTGGAGTCATTTCGTTGGAAACGGGTTTTTAAGTGCTCTGTAGTCTTTTCTTTAGAAGCGGGTTTTTAACTGCTCTTTTGTCATTTCAATGAAAGCAGGTCATAAGTGTTCTGGAGTTGTTCGTTGGAGGCGGGTTTTTAAGTGCTTTGGAGTCATTTCGTTGGAAGCGGGTTTTCACATACTTCTCGGATATTTTTTTGGATACGGGTTTTTTAAGTACTCTGGAGTCATTTTTTTGTAGCGGGTTTTTAAGTGCTCTGGATTCATTTCGTTGCAAGCGGGTTTTAAGTGCTTTGTAGTCATTTCGTTGCAATCGGGTTTTTAAGTGCTCTGGATTCATTCTGTTGCAAGCGGGTTTTAAGTGCTTTGCTGTCATTTCGTTGCAATCGGCTTTTTAAATACTTCTCAGATATTTCACTGGAAGCAGGTTTTTTAAGTGCTCTGGAGTCATTTCATTGCAAGTGGGTTTTTAAGTGAGCTGGAGTCTTTTCTTTGGAAGCAGGTTATTAAGTCACCTGGAGTCATTTCGTTGGAAGCAGATTTTTAAGTGCTCGGGAGTCATTTTGTTCCAAGTGGGTTTTTAATTGCTCTGGAGTCATTTCGATGGAAGCGGGTCATAAGTGTTCTGGAGTTGTTCATTGGAAGCAGGTTTTTAAGTGCTCTGGAGTAATTTCGGTGAAAGCAGATTTTTACATACTTCTCAGACATTTCACTGGAAGCAGGTTTTTAAGTGCTGTGGATTCATTTCGTTACAAGCGGGTTTTTAAATACTTCTCAGACATTTCACTGGAAGCGGGTTTTTTAAGTGCTCTGGAGTCATTTCGTTGGAAGCGGGTTTTTACGTGCTCTGGAGTCATTTCTTTGGTAGCGGGATTTTAAGTGCTCTGGAGTCATTTCGTTGCAAGCGTGATTTTACATACTTCTCAGACACTTTACTGGAAGTGGGTTTTTTAAGTGCTCTGGAGTCATTTCTTTGCAAGCAGGTTTTTAAGTGCTCTGTAGTCTTTTCGTTAGAATCGGGTTTTTAAGTGCTCTGTTGTCATTTCTATGGAAGCGGGTCATAAGTGTTCTGGAGTTGTTCGTTGGAAGCGGGTTTTTAAGTGCTCAGGAGTCATTTCATGTCAACCGGGTTTTTAAGTGCTCTGGAGTCATTTGGTTGCAGGCGAGTTTTTAAGTGCCCTGAAGTCTTTTCGTTGGAAGCACGTTATTAAGTAAACTGGAGTCATTTTGTTACAAGCGGGTTTTTTAGTGCTCTGGAGTTCTTTCATTGGAAGCAGGTTTTTAAGTGCTCAGGAGTCTTTTTGTTACAAGTGAGTTTTTACATACTTCTCAGACATTTCACTGGAAGTGGGTTTTTTAAGAGTTCGGGAGTCATTTCGTTGCAGGCGTGTCTTTAAATGCTCTGGAGTCTTTTTTTTTTGGAAACGGTTTTTAAGTGCTCAGGAGTCATTTCGTTGCAAGCGGGTTTTTAAGTGCTCTGGAGTAATTTCGTTGAAAGCGGGTTTTTACATAATTCTCAGATATTTCACTGGAAGCGGGTTTTTTAAGTGCTCTGGAGTCATTTTGTGCAAGCGGGTTTTTAAGTGCCCTGGAATCAGTTTCGTTGGAAGTGGGTCATAAGTGTTCTGGTGATGATTGTTGGAAGCGGGTTTTTAAGTGACCTGGAGTCCTTTCATTGGAAGCAGATTTTTTAAGTGCTCTGGAGTCATTTCGATGGAAGCGGGTAATAAGTGTTCTGGAGTTGTTCATTGGAAGCAGTTTTTTAAGTGCTCTGTAGTCATTTCGATCGAAGCGGGTCATAGGTGTTCTGGAGTTGTTCCTTGGAAGCCGGTTTTTAAGTGCTCTGGAGTCATTTCTTTGGAAGCAGGTTTTTAAGTGCTCTGGAGTCATTTCGTTGGAAGCGGATTTTAAGTGCTCTGGAGTCATTTCATTGCAAGAGGGTTTTTACATACTTCTCAGACATTTCACTGGAAGCGGGTTTTTAAGTGCTCTGGATTCATTTCTTTGCAAGGGGGTTTTTAAGTGCTCTGGAGGTATTTCTTTGGAAGCAGGTTTTTAAGTGCTGTGGAGTCATTTCATTGGAAGCAGGTTTTTAACTACTCTGGAGTCATTTCATTGCAAGCGGGTTTTTAAGTGCTCTGGAGTCATTTTGTTACAACCGGGTTTTTACATATTTCTCACACATTTCACTGGAAGCAGGTTTTTAAGTACTCTGGATTCATTTCGTTGCAAGCGGGTTTTTACATACTTCTTAGATAGTTCACTGGAAGCGGGTTTTTTAAGTGCTCTGGAGTCATTTCTTTGCAAGAGTGTTTTTAAGTGCTCTGGAGTCTTCGTTGGAAGCGGGTTTTTACGTGCTCTGGAGTCATTTCGTTGCAATCGGGTTTTTAAGTGAGCTGGAGTCTTTTCTTTGGAATCAGGTTATTAAGTGACCTGGAGTCATTTCGTTGGAAGCGGATTTTTTAAGTGCTCTGGAGTCATTTGGTTCCAAGCGTGTTTTTAATTGCTCTGGAGTCATTTCGATGGAAGCGGGTCATAAGTGTTCTGGAGTTGTTCATTGGAAGCAGGATTTTAAGTGCTCTGGAGTAATTTCAGTGAAAGCAGATTTTTACATACTTCTCAGACATTTCACTGGAAGCAGGTTTTTAAGTGCTGTGGATTCATTTCGTTACAAGCGGGTTTTTAAATACTTCTCAGACATTTCACTGGAAGCGGGTTTTTTAAGTGCTCTGGAGTCATTTCGTTGGAAGGGGGTTTTTACGTGCTCTGGAGTCATTTCTTTGGTAGCGGGTTTTTAAGTGTTCTGGAGTCATTTCGTTGCAAGCGTGATTTTACATACTTCTCAGACACTTTACTGGAAGCGGGTTTTTTAAGTGCTCTGGAGTCATTTCGTTGCAAGCAGGTTTTTAAGTGCTCTGTAGTCTTTTCGTTAGAATTGGGTTTTTAAGTGCTCTGTTGTCATTTCTATGGAAGCGGGTCATAAGTGTTCTGGAGTTGTTCATTGGAAGTGGGTTTTTAAGTGCTCAGGAGAAATTTCATGTCAAGCGGGTTTTTAAGTGCTCTGGAGTCATTTGGTTGCAGGCGAGTTTTTAAGTGCCATGACGTCTTTTCGTTGGAAGCACGTTATTAAGTAAACTGGAGTCATTTTGTTGCAAGCGGGTTTTTTTTTTTTCAATTTAATCTCATGTTTTTAATTTAGCTAAAGAATCCAAACTGTGTCAAGTAGTTTTTTAATTTTTTTTTTCATTGCAGTTTATTCAGGAACATTGAACAATCCTCGGACCCCGGGGAAAGCCAGCCCACAGCTTAAATAGCCTCTGGGTAGCCAACCCAAGCGTGCCACGGGGGCAATGCAGATAGGTCCACATACATGGAAGCAAGCCAGATCCTCGGTCTTAGCCAAATGTGGAATTGTTCGTGACAGAGAGCACTCACCATCGGGAAGGTGGAAGGCAGAAACCAGCTCCATCTTTAAGGCATAGCATTCCGCAGCTCTCTACAGTTCCCCCTTTTTGTTTTAGACGCAACAGGCAAGAGTAGAGTTCTGATCTCTGATATTAGAAATAAATTGGGACTTTGTACAGATGTTCATTTAGGTGTCATCCACCCAAAGAGCATCAGACCCTTCCGATACCTTTTTCTCAGAGGCGGGACCTGGGGCATCAACCCGCATGCAATCAGACATGCTCTTCTCTGGGTCCAAAGCGGCTGACCCTGAGTGCAGTGCTTAGCCTCGCATCCTGAGCGTATCATTTTAGCTTTTTATGGTATCCAACCATGCTTGGGGAGACTGTCCTGCTTCAATGGCTGTAAAGGCCTGAATGATCATGGCTGCATCACACTGTTGTGAGACTCTAATCTTGCATATATACCACAGGCAAACCAAGGAGACCAACACCAGAAGGCCTGCTAACACTCCCATGCCCTCCCATGCCCTCCCATTCCTTCATACTCCAAGCAAGCGGGTTTTTTAGTGCTCTGGAGTTCTTTCATGGGAAGCGGGTTTTTAAGTGCTCAGGAGTCTTTTTGTTGCAAGCAAGTTTTTACATACTTCTCAGACATTTCACTGGAAGTGGGTTTTTTAAGAGTTCGGGAGTCATTTCGTTGCAGGCGTGTCTTTAAATGCTCTGGAGTCTTTTTTTTGGAAACGGGTTTTTAAGTTCTCTGGAGTCATTTCGTTGCAAGCGGGTTTTTAAGTGCTCTGGAGTAATGTCGTTGAAAGCGGGTTTTTACATAATTCTCAGATATTTCACTGGAAGCGGGTTTTTTAAGTGCTCTGGAGTCATTTTGTTGCAAGCAGGTTTTTAAGTGCCCTGGAATCATTTCGTTGGAAGAGGGTCATAAGTGTTCTGGTGATGATTATTGGAATCGGGTTTTTAAGTGACCTGGAGTCATTTCGTTGGAAGCGGATTTTTTAAGTGCTCTGGAGTCATTTCGATGGAAGCGGGTAATAAGTGTTCTGGAGTTGTTCATTGGAAGCAGTTTTTTAAGTGCTCTGTAGTCATTTCGATTGAAGCGGGTCATAAGTGTTCTGGAGTTGTTCCTTGGAAGCCGGTTTTTAAGTGCTCTGGAGTCATTTCGTAAGAAGCGGGTTTTTAAGCGCTCTGGAGTCATTTCATTGCAAGCGGGTTTATACATACTTCTCAGACATTTCACTGGAAGCGGGTTTTTTAAGTGCCCTGGAGTCATTTCGGTGGAAGCGGGTTTTTTAAGTGCTCTGGAGTCATTTCGTTGCAAGCGGGTTTTTAATTGCTCTGGAGTCATTTTTTTGGAAGCGGGTTATTAAGTGAACTGGAGTCATTTTGTTGGAAGTGGGGTTTTAAGTGCTCTGGAGTCATTTCATTGGAAGCGGGTTTTTAAGGGCTCTGGAGTCATTTTGAATGAAGCGGGTCATAAGTGTTCTGGAGTTGTTCATTGGAAGCTGCTTTTTAAGTGCTCTGGAGCCATTTTGTTGGAAGCGGGTTTTTTTTTTTTTTTTAATGCAGTTTATTCAGGAACATTGAACAATCCTCGGACCCCGGGGAAAGCCAGCCCACAGCTTAAATAGCCTCTGGGTAGCCAACCCAGGCGTGCCACGGGGGCAATGCAGATAGGTCCACATACATGGAAGCAAGCCAGATCCTCAGCCTTAGCCAAATGTGGAATTGTTCGTGACAGAGAGCACTCACCATCAGGAAGGTGGAAGGCAGAAACCAGCTCCATCTTTAAGGCATAGCATTCCGCAGCTCTCTGCAGTTCCCCCTTTTTGTTTTAGATGCATCAGGCAAGAGTAGAGGTCTGATCTCTGATATTAGAAATAAATTGGGACTTTGTACAGATGTTCATTTAGGTGTCATCCACCCAAAGAGCATCAGACCCTTCCGATACCTTTTTCTCAGAGGCGGGACCTGGGGCATCAACCCGCATGCAATCAGACATGCTCTTCTCTGGGTCCAAAGCGGCTGACCCTGAGTGCAGTGCTTAGCCTCGCATCCTGAGCGTATCATTTTAGCTTTTTATGGTATCCAACCATGCTTGGGGAGACTGTCCTGCTTCAATGGCTGTAAAGGCCTGAATGATCATGGCTGCATCACACTGTTGTGAGACTCTAATCTTGCATATATACCACAGGCAAACCAAGGAGACCAACACCAGAAGGCCTGCTAACACTCCCATGCCCTCCCATGCCCTCCCATTCCTTCAGATGATTCATGGCTGCACCAATCCATGTTGATAATCCTGTGGCTAGTCCTGCGTCCACTCCGGTAGAATTTACTGTGACAATGGCCACTCTCAGCTGCTCCATCGTAGTATCAAATTCTCCAGTCCAATTACCTATAATATAGCTCGACAATTGTTTAGACAGATTTGCAGCACAGGAAAAATTCTCATGTTGTATGCTAGTGACACAAAGTCCAGCATACTTTCATTGACAGCCAGGTTGAGCAATTTGCCATAGGGTATCAATTTGCTCCTGCACGAGGTCAATCCTCTGATTGAACACCATCAAGCTTCCTTTTAGTTGACTATTAATTCCTTTATGTACAACTAAGGCATGAGCTATATTGGCTAAATGATTATTCAGGGTCTGAGCAGTCTGCCCAGTATGATTCATGGCTAATGCCCTGGTGGTAGCTCCAACAGCCGTCAATGAGATGGTAGTAACAATGGTGGCTGTAGTTCCAAGATCCCTTTTCTGTCTGAAGAGAGTCATAGCGTGAGGGGCATCAATGGGCACAGGCACCCAGTGAGGCATGCGAGTAACCAGGGCATACCTAAATTTACTAGCATTCCAGCATTGGGCAAAAAAGCAAGTATCATTACCACAATTACTTGGCTCTATCTGGCTAATAATGAATAAAAATGGGGGATATAGACAAACAGGTGTGGGCTTATAGGAAATATTATGAGAAGTCTTAACCCCTCGTTGGAACATCCTGAATCAGTTCTAGAACTAGCAGTGGTGGTGTCCGAGGTCTGAGTAGGTTCAGGAGACTATTGCCCCCAGGGGCGAGACGTGCTCCATGCCAATTGACTAACTCCATGTTTTCCTCCAATTTTGAAAGTCATTTAAGGTTCTTAAATTATTTTTTCCCTTTTTTCTTAAATTTTTCATCAATTACACTTTATTCATTCTGCATCCCCCCATAAGCCCCTCCCTCCCCTCCCAAGCCCACCCTCCCTCCTCCCTCTGCTTGCATGCCACTCCCCAAGTCCACTAATAGGGGAGGTTCTCCTCTCCTTTCTGATCGTAGTCTGTCAGTTCACATCAAAAGTGGCTGTATTGTCCTCTACTGTGGCCTGGTAAGGCTGCTCCCCCCCCCCAGAGGGAGGTGATCAAAGAGCAGGCCAATCAGATTATGTCAGAGGCAGTCCCTCTTCACATTACTATGTAACTCAATTGGACTCTGAACTGCCCTGGGCTACATCTGTGCAGGGGTTCTGGGTTATCTCCATGAATAGTCCTTGGTTGGAGTATGAGTCTCTGGGAAGTTCCCTATGTTCAAATTTTCTTGTTCTGTTGCTCTCCTTGTGGAGACCCTGTCCTCTCCAGCTCTTACTATTTCCCAGTTCTTACCTAAAATTCCGTTCACCTGCCCAACAGTTGCCCATTCGGCTCAGCATCTGCTTTGATAGTCTGAAGAGCAGAGGCTTTCAGAGGCCCTCTGTGGTAGGTTCCTAGGTTGTTTCCTGTTTTCTTCTTCTTCTGATGTCCATCCTCTTTGCCTTTCTGGATGGGGATTGGACGTTTTAGTTAGGGTCCTCTCTCTTGCTTAGTTTCTTTAGATGCACAGGTTTTAGTGGGTTTGTCCTATGTTGTATGTGTATATGAGTGAGTATATACCATGTGTGTCTTTTTGCTTCTGGGACAACTCACTCAGGATGATCCTTTCCAGATCCCACCATTTACCTGCAAATTTCATGATTTCCTTATTTTTCATTGCTGAGTAATATTCCATTGTGTAGATGTACCACAATTTCTGCATCCATTCTTCAGTTGAGGGGCATCTGGGTTGTTTCCAGCTTCTGGCTATTACAAATAAAGCTGCTATAAACATGGTTGAGCAAATGTCCTTTTTGTGTACTTGAGCCTCTTTTGGATATATGCCCAGTAGTGGTATGGCTGGATCTTGAGGAAGCGCTATTCCTAGTTGTCTGAGAAAGCGCCAGATTGATTTCCAGAGTGGTTGTACAACTTTACATTCCCACCAGCAATGGAAAGGAAGAAGTCAAATTATCACTATTTGCAGATGATATGATAGTATACGTGAGTGACCCCAAAAACTCTACCAGGGAACTCCTACAGCTGATAAACACCTTCAGCAAAGTGGCAGGATACAAAATTAACTCAAAAAAATCAGTAGCCCTCCTGTATACAAAAGACAAAAGGGCTGAGAAAGAAATTAAGGAAACAACACCCTTCACAATAGCCACAAATGAGATAAGGTACCTCGGAGTAACCCTAACCAAGGAAGTCAAAGACTTGTATGAAAAAAATTTCAAATCTCTGAAGAAAGAATTAGAAGAAGATATGAGAAGATGGAAAGATCTCCCATGCTCATGGCTTGGTAGGATTAACATAGTAAAAATGGCCATCTTACCAAAAGCAATCTACAGATTCAATGCAATGCCCATCAAATTACCAACACAATTCTTTACAGACCTGGAAAGGAAAATTCTCAACTTCATATGGAATAACAAGAAACCCAGAATTGCTAAAACAATCCTCTACAATAAAAGATCTTCTGGAGGTATCTCCATCCCTGATCTTAAGTTGTACTATAGAGCAACAGTTTAAAAAACTGCATGGTACTGGCATAGAAACAGAATGGTGGATCAATGGAACCGAACAGAGGACCCAGAAATAAACCCACACACTTATGGACACCTGATCTTTGACAAAGACGCCAAAATCATACAATGAAAAAAAGATAGCATCTTCAACAAATGGTGCTGGTCTAACTGGATGTCTACATGTAGAAAAATGAAAATAGATCCATACTTGTCACCCTGCACAAAACTGAAGTCCAAGTGGATCAAAGACCTCAACATAAAACCAGACACATTAAATCGGCTTGAAAAAAAGTGGGAAATACCCTAGAACTCATTGGTACAGGGGAAAACTTCCTGAACAGAACACCAACAGCACAGGCTCTAAGAGCAACAACCAATAAATGGGACCTCATGAAACTGAAAAGCTTCTGTAAAGCAAAGGACACCGTCATCAAAACAAAGCGACCACCTACAGATTGGGAAAGAATCTTCACCAACCCTTTATCTGACAGAGGACTCATATCCAGTATATATAAAGAACTAAAGAAGCTGAAAAGCAGCAAACCAAGTAATCCACTTAAAAAATGGGGAACAGAGCTAAACAGAGAATTCTCTGTAGAGGAATACCGAATGGCAGAGAAGCACTTAAAGAAATGCTCAACCTCACTAGCCATTAGGGAAATGCAAATAAAAACAACCCTGAGATTTCACCTTACACCCATGAGAATGGCCAAGATCAAAAACTCAAGTGACAACACATGCTGGAGAGGTTGTGGAGAAAGGGGAACACTTCTCCACTGCTGGTGGGAATGGAAGCGGGTTTTTAAGTGCTCTGGAGTCATTTCGTTGCAAGAGGGTTTTTAATGCTCTTGAGTTATTTCATTGCAAGCGGTTTTTTATACTTCTCAGACATTGCACTGGAATTGGGTTTTTAAAGAGCTCTGGAGTCATTTCGTGGCAAGCGGGTTTTTAAGTGCTTTGGAGTCTTTTCGTTGCAAGCGGGTTTTTACGTGCTCTGGAGTCATTTGGTTGTAAGCACGTTTTTAAGTGCCCTGGAGTCGTTTCGATGGAAGCAGGTTATTAATTGACATGGAGTCATTTCATTGGGAGCGGGTTTTTAAGTGCTCTGGAGACATTTCTTTAGAAGCGGGTTTTTAAGTGCTCTGGAGACATTTCTTTAGAAGCGGGTTTTTAAGTGCTCTGGAGACATTTGATTGCAAGCGGGTTTTTACATACTTCTCTGACATTTCAGTGTAAGGGATTTTTCAAGTGCTCTGGATTCTTTTCGTTGCAAGCTGGTTATTTAAGTGCTCTGGAGTCAATTTATTTCAAGCGGGTTTTTTAAGTGTTCTGGAGTTGTTTCTTGGAAGCGGGTTTTTAAGTGCTCTGGAGTCATTTCTTTGGAATCAGGTTTATAAATGCTCTGGAGTCATTTCATTGCAAGCGGGTTATTAAGTGCTCTTCAGTCATTTCGTTGGATGCAGGTTTTTACATACTTCTCAGACATTTCACTGGAAGTGGGATTATTAAGTGCTCTGGAGTCATTTCGTTGCAAGCGGGTTTTTGATTGATCTGGAGTCTTTTCGTTGCAAGTGGGTTTTTAAGTTCTCTGGAGACATTTCATTGGAAGCAGGTTTTTAAGTGCTCTGGGGTCATTTCGTTGGAAGCGGGTTTTTAAGTGCTCTGGAGTCATTTCTTTTCAGGCGGGTTTTTAAGTGCTCTGGAGTCTTTTCTTTGGAAGCGGGTTATTAAGTGACCTGGAGTCATTTGGATGGAAGGGGGTCATAAGTGTTCTGGAGTTGTTCATTGGAAGAGGGTTTTTAAGTGCTCTGGTGTCATTTCGTTGGAAGCGGGTTTTTAAGTGCTGTGGAGTCTTTTCGTTGCAAGCATTTTTAAGTGCTCGGGAGTCATTTTGTTGCAATCTGGTTTTTAAGTGCTCCGGAGATATTTCGTTGGAAGTGGGTTTTTAAGTGCTCTGGAGTCATTTCAATGGAACCGGGTCATAAATGTTCTGGAGTTGTTCGTTGGAAGCAGATTTTTAAGTGCTCTGGGGTCATTTCGACTGAAGTGGGTCATAAGAGTTCTGGAATTGTTCTTTGGAAGCTGTGTTTTAAATGCTCTGGAGTCATTTCGTAGGAAGCGGGTTTTTAAGCGCTCTGGAGTCATTTTGTTGCAAGCGGGTTTATTTATACATACTTCTCAGACATTTCACTGGAAGCGGGTTTTTTAAGTGCCCTGGAGTCATATTGGTGGAAGCGGGTCATAAGTGTTCTGGAGTTGTTCGTTGGAAGCTGCTTTTTAAGTGCTCTGGAGCCATTTTGTTGGAAGCAGGTTTTTAAGTGCTCTGGAGTCATTTCGTTGCAAGCGGGTTTTTAATGCTCTTGAGTTATTTCATTGCAAGCGGTTTTTTACATACTTCTCAGACATTGCACTGGAAAGGGGTTTTTTAAGGGCTCTGGAGTCATTTCGTGGCAAGCGGGTTTTTAAGTGCTTTGGAGTCTTTTCGTTGCAAGCGGGTTTTTACGTGCTCTGGAGTCATTTGGTTGTAAGCGCGTTTTTAAGTGCCCTGGAGTCTTTTCGATGGAAGCAGGTTATTAATTGACATGGAGTCATTTCATTGGGAGCGGGTTTTTAAGTGCTCTGGAGACATTTCTTTAGAAGCGGGTTTTTAAGTGCTCTGGAGACATTTCTTTAGAAGCGGGTTTTTAAGTGCTCTGGAGACATTTGATTGCAAGCGGGTTTTTACATACTTCTCTGACATTTCAGTGTAAGGGATTTTTCAAGTGCTCTGGAGTCATTTCGTTGCAAGCGGGTTTTTGATTGATCTGGAGTCATTTCGTTCCTAGCGGGTTTTTACATACTTCTCAGACAATTCACTGGAAGAGGGTGTTTAAGTGTTCTGGAGTCATTTCGTTGCAAGCGGATTTTTAAGTGCTCTGGAGTCATTTCGTTGGAAACAGGTTATGAAGTGAACTGGAGTCATTTCGATGGAAGCGGGTTTTTTAAGTGCTCTGAGGACATTTCATTTAAAGCGAGTTATTATATACTGTGTAGACATTTGGTTGGACGCGGATATATAAGTACTCTGGAGCCATTTCGTTGGAAGCGGGTTTTTAATTGCTCTGGAGTCATTTCTTTGGAAGGGGGTTTTTAAGTGCTCTGGAGTCTTTTCATTGCAAGTGGCTTTTTAAGTGCTCTGGAGTCAATTCGTTGGAAGCAGGTTTATAAGTGCTCTGGAGTCATTTCGTTGCAAGCGGGTTTTAAGTGCTCTGGATTCATTTGGTTCCAAACAAGTATATACATACTTATCAGACATTTCACTGTAAGCGGATTTTTCAAGTGCTCTGGAGTCATTTCGTTGCAAGCGGGTTTTTAAGTGCTCTTCAGTCATTTCATTGGAAGCAGGTTTTTAATTGCTCTGGAGTCATTTCGTTGGATGTGGATTTTTACATACTTCTCAGACATTTCACTGGAAGTGGGTTTTTTACGTGCTCTGGAGTCATTTTGTTGCAAGCGGGTTTTTACATTCTTCTCAGACATTTAACTGGAAGTGGGTTTTTTAAGTGCTCTGGAGTCATTTTGTTGCAAGCGGGTTTTTAAGTGCTCTGTAGTTATTTCGAGGAAGCGGGTTTTTTAAGTGCTCTGGAGTCATTTCATTGGAAGCAGGTTTTTAAGTGCTCTGGAGTCATTTCAATGGAAGAGGGTCATAAGTATTCTGGAGTTGTATTTGGAAGCGGGTTTTTAAGTGCTCTGGAGTCATTTCGTTGCAAGCAGGTTTTTAAGTGCTCGGGAGTCATTTGGTTGCAAACGGGTTTTTAAATACTTTTCAGACATTTCACTGTAAGCGGGTTCCTTAAGTACTCAAGAGTCATTTCGTTGAAAGTGAGTTTTTAAGTGCTCTGGAGTCATTTCGTTGTAAGCGGGTTTTTAAGTGCTCTGGAGTCATTTCGTTGCAAGCGGCTTTTTAAGTGCTCTGGAGTCATTTCGTTGCAAGCGGGTTTTTAAGTGTTCTGGAGTCATTTCGTTGCAAGCGTGTTTTTAAGTACTCTGGAGTCATTTCGTTGAAAGCGGGTTTATACACACTTCTCAGACATTTCACGGCAAGTGGGTTTTTTAAGTTCTCTGGAGTCATTTCGTTGAAAGCGGGTTTTTAAGTGCTCTGGAGTCATTTCGATGGAAGCTGCTTTTTAATTGCTCTGGAGTCATTTCGTTGGAAGCGGGTTTTTAAGTGCTCTGGAGTCATTTCGTTGCAAGCGGGTTTTACAGACTTCTCAGACATTTCACTGGAATTGGGTTTTTTAAGGGCGCTGGAGTCATTTGCGGTAAGTGGGTTTTTAAGTGCTCCAGAGTTATTTCGTTGGAAGCGGGTTTTTAAGTGCTCCAGAGTTATTTCGTTGGAAGTGGGTTTTTAAGTGCTTTGGAGTCATTTCAATGGAACCGGGTCATAAATGTTCTGGAGTTGTTCGTTGGAAGTGGGTTTTTCAGTGCTGTGGAGTCATTTCGACTGAAGCGGGTCATAAGTGTTCTGGAATTGTTCTTTGGAAGCTGTGTTTTAAGTGCTCTAGAGTCATTTCGTAGGAAGCAGGTTTTTAAGCGCTCTGGAGACATTTCGTTGCAAGCGGGTTTTTGATTGATCTGGAGTCTTTTCGTTGCAAGCGGGTTTTTAAGTTCTCTGGAGACATTTCATTGGAAGCAGGTTTTTAAGTGCTCTGGGGTCATTTCGCTGGAAGCGGGTTTTTAAGTGCTCTGGAGTCATTTCTTTTCAGGCGGGTTTTTAAGTGCTCTGGAGTCTTTTCTTTGGAAGCGGGTTATTAAGTGACCTGGAGTCATTTCGTTGGATGTGGGTTTTTTAAGTGGTCTGTACTCATTTCATTGCAAGAGGGTTTTTAAGTGCTCTGGAGTCTTTTCTTTGGAAGCGGGTTATTAAGTGACCTGGAGTCATTTGGATGGAAGGGGGTCATAAGTGTTCTGGAGTTGTTCATTGGAAGAGGGTTTTTAAGTGCTCTGGTGTCATTTCGTTGGAAGCGGGTTTTTAAGTGCTGTGGAGTCTTTTCATTGCAAGCATTTTTAAGTGCTCTGGAGTCATTTTGTTGCAAGCGGGTTTTTAAGTGCTCCGGAGATATTTCGTTGGAAGCGGGTTTTTAAGTGCTCTGGAGTCATTTCAATGGAACCGGGTCATAAATGTTCTGGAGTTGTTCGTTGGAAGCGGATTTTTAAGTGCTCTGGGGTCATTTCGACTGAAGTGGGTCATAAGAGTTCTGGAATTGTTCTTTGGAAGCTGTGTTTTAAATGCTCTGGAGTCATTTCGTAGGAAGCGGGTTTTTAAGCGCTCTGGAGTCATTTTGTTGCAAGCGGGTTTATTTATACATACTTCTCAGACATTTCACTGGAAGCGGGTTTTTTAAGTGCCCTGGAGTCATATTGGTGGAAGCGGGTCATAAGTGTTCTGGAATTGTTCTTTGGAAGCTGTGTTTTAAGTGCTCTGGAGTCATTTCGTAGGAAGCAGGTTTTTAAGCGCTCTGGAGTCAATTCGATGGAAGCTGCTTTTTAATTGCTCTGGAGTCATTTCGTTGGAAGCGGGTTTTTAAGTGCTCTGGAGTCATTTCGTTGCAAGCGGGTTTTTAAGTGCTCTGGATTCATTTGGTTCCAAACAAGTATATACATACTTATCAGACATTTCACTGTAAGCGGATTTTTCAAGTGCTCTGGAGTCATTTCGTTGCAAGCGGGTTTTTAAGTGCTCTTCAGTCATTGCATTGGAAGCGGGTTTTTAATTGCTCTGGAGTCATTTCGTTGGATGTGGATTTTTACATACTTCTCAGACATTTCACTGGAAGTGGGTTTTTTACGTGCTCTGGAGTCATTTTGTTGCAAGCTGGTTTTTAAGTGCTCTGTAGTTATTTCGAGAAAGCGGGTTTTTTATGTGCTCTGGAGTCATTTCGATGACAGCGGGTCATAAGTATTCTGGAGTTGTTAGGTGGAAGCGGGTTTTTAAGTGCTCTGGAGTCATTTCATTGGAAGCAGGTTTTTAAGTGCTCTGGAGTCATTTCAATGGAAGCGGGTCATAAGGATTCTGGAGTTGTATTTGGAAGCGGGTTTTTAAGTGCTCTGGAGTCATTTCGTTGCAAGCGGGTTTTTAAGTGCTCGGGAGTCATTTGGTTGCAAACGGGTTTTTACATACTTTTCAGACATTTCACTGTAAGCGGGTTCCTTAAGTACTCTGGAGTCATTTCGTTGCAAGCGAGTTTTTAAGTGCTCTGGAGTCATTTTTTGGAAGCGGGTTATTAAGTAAACTGGAGTCATCGTTGGAAGTGGGTTTCTAAGTGCTCTGGAGTCATTTCATTGTAAGCGGGTTGTTAAGTGCTCTGGAGTCATTTCATTGAAAGCGGGTTTTTAAGTGCTCTGGAGTCATTTCGATGGAAGCTGCTTTTTAATTGCTCTGGAGTCATTTCGTTGGAAGCGGGTTTTTAAGTGCTCTGGAGTCATTTCATTGCAAGCGGGTTTTCCAGACTTCTCAGACATTTCACTGGAATTGGGTTTTTTAAGGGCGCTGGAGTCATTTGCGGCAAGTGGGTTTTTAAGTGCTCCGGAGTTATTTCGTTGGAAGCGGGTTTTTAAGTGCTCCAGAGTTATTTCGTTGGAAGCGGGTTTTTAAGTGCTCCAGAGTTATTTCGTTGGAAGCGGGTTTTTAAGTGCTCTGGAGTCATTTCAATGGAACCGTGTCATAAATGTTCTGCAGTTGTTCGTTGGAAGCGGGTTTTTAAGTGCTCTGGGGTCATTTCGTTGGAAGCGGGTTTTTAAGTGCTCTGGAGTCATTTCTTTTCAGGCGGGTTTTTAAGTGCTCTGGAGTCTTTTCTTTGGAAGCGGGTTATTAAGTGACCTGGAGTCATTTTGTTGGAAGTGGGTTTTTTAACTGGTCTGCACTCATTTTGTTGCAAGAGGGTTTTTAAGTGCTCTGGAGTCTTTTCTTTGGAAGCGGGTTATTAAGTGACCTGGAGTCATTTGGATGGAAGGGGGTCATAAGTGTTCTGGAGTTGTTCATTGGAAGAGGGTTTTTAAGTGCTCTGCTGTCATTTCTTTGGAAACGGGTTTTTAAGTGCTGTGGAGTCTTTTCGGTTCAAGCGGTTTTTAAGTTCTCTGGAGTCTTTTCTTTGCAAGTGGGTTTTTTAAGTGCTCTGGAGTCCTTTTGTTGCAAGCGGGTTTTTAAGTGCTCTGGAGTTATTTCGTTGGAAGCGGGTTTTTAAGTGCTCTGGAGTCATTACGTTGCAAGCGTGTTTTTATTGCTCTGGAGTCATTTTGTTGGAAGCGGGTTATTACGTGAACTGGAGTCATTTCGTCGGAAGTAGATTTTTAAGTGCTCTGTAGTCATTTCTTTGAAAGCGGGTTTTTAAGGACTCTGGAGTCATTTTGAATGAAGCGCGTCATAAGTGTTCTGGAGTTGTTCGTTGGAAGCTGCTTTTTAAGTACACTGGAGCCATTTTGTTGGAAGCAGGTTTTTAAGTGATCTGGAGTCATTTCGTTGCAAGCGGGTTTTTAATGCTCTTGAGTTATTTCATTGCAAGCAGTTTTTTACATACTTCTCAGACATTGCACTGGAATTGGGTTTTTTAAAGGCTCTGGAGTCATTTCGTGGCAAGCGGGTTTTTAAGTGCTTTGGAGTCTTTTCGTTGCAAGCGGGTTTTTATGTGCTCTGGAGTCATTTGGTTGTAAGCGCGTTTTTAAGTGCCCTGGAGTCTTTTCGATGGAAGCAGGTTATTAGTTGACATGGAATCATTTCATTGGGAGCGGGTTTTTAAGTGCTCTGGAGACATTTCTTTAGAAGCGGGTTTTTAAGTGCTCTGGAGTCATTTGATTGCAAGCGGGTTTTTACATACTTCTCTGACATTTCAGTGTAAGGGATTTTTCAAATGCTCTGGAGTCTTTTCGTTGCAAGATGGTTTTTTAAGTGCTCTGGATTCAATTTATTTCAAGCGGGTTTTTTAAGTGTTCTGGAGTTGTTTCTTAGAAGCGGGTTTTTAAGTGCTCTGGAGTCATTTCTTTGGAATCAGGTATTTAAATGCTCTGGAGTCATTTCATTGCAAGCGGGTTTTTAAGTGCTCTTCAGTCATTTCGTTGGAAGCGGGTTTTTAAGTGCTCTGGAGTCATTTTGATTGAAGCAGGTTTTTAAGTGCTCTGGAGTCATTTCGTTGGATGCGGGTTTTTACATACTTCTCAGACATTTCACTGGAAGTGGGATTTTTAAATGCTCTGGAGTCGTTTCGTTGCAAGCGGGTTTTTAAGTGCTCTGGAGTCATTTCGTTGCTAGCGGGTTTTTACATACTTCTCAGACAATTCACTGGAAGAGGGTTTTTAAGTGTTCTGGACTCATTTCGTTGCAAGCGGGTTTTTAAGTGCTCTGGAGTCATTTCTTTGGAAACGGGTTATGAAGTGAACTGGAGTCATTTCGATGGAAGCGGGTTTTTTAAGTACTCTGGAGTCATTTCGTTGCAAGCGAGTTTTTAAGTGCTCTGGAGTCATTTTTTTGGAAGCGGGTTATTAAGTAAACTGGAGTCATTTCGTTGGAAGTGGGTTTCTAAGTGCTCTGGAGTCATTTCGTTGGAAGCGGATTTTTTAAGTGCTCTGGAGTCATTTCGTTGAAAGCGGGCTTATACACACTTCTCAGACATTTCACTGCAAGTGGGTTTTTTAAGTGCTCTGCAGTCATTTCGTGGCAAGCGGGTTTTTAAGTGCTCTGGAGTCATTTCGATGGAAGCTGCTTTTTAATTGCTCTGGAGTTATTTCGTTGGAAGCGAGTTTTTAAGTGCTCTGGAGTCATTTCGTTGTAAGCTGGTTTTACAGACTTCTCAGACATTTCACTGGAATTGGGTTTTTTAAGGGCCCTGGAGTCATTTCGTTGCAAGCGGTTATTAAAATGCTCTAGAGTCATTTCGTTGGAAGCGTGTTTTTGTGTGCTCTGAGGTCATTTCGTTTAAAGCGAGTTATTATATACTGTGTAGACATTTGGTTGGACGCGGGTTTTAAAGTGCTCTGGAGTCATTTCGTTGCAAGCGGGTTTTTAATTGCTCTGGAGTCATTTCTTTGGAAGGGGGCTTTTAAGTGCTCTAGAGTCAATTCGTGGGAAGCGGGTTTTTAAGTGCTCTGGAGTCATTTCGTTGCAAGTGGGTTTTTAAGTGCTCAGGAGTCGTTTGGTTACAAGCAGGTTTTTACATACTTCTCAGACATTTCACTGTAAGCGGGTTCCTTAAGTACTCTGGAGTCATTTCGTTGCAAGCGAGTTTTTAAGTGCTCTGGAGTCATTTTGTTGGAAGCGGGTTATTAAGTGAACTGGAGTCATTTCTTTGGAAGTGGGTTATTAAATGAACTGGAGTCATTTCGTTTGAAGCGGGTTTTTAAGTGCTCTGGAGTCATTTTGAATGAAGCGGGTCATAAGTGTTCTGGAGTTGTTCGTTGAAAGCTGCTTTTTAAGTGCTCAGGAGCCATTTTGTTGGAAGCGGGTTTTTAAGTGCTCCGGAGTCATTTCATTGGAAGCGGGTTTTTAAGTGCTCTGGAGTCATATCAATGGAACCGGGTCATAAATGTTCTGGAGTTGTTCGTTGGAAGTGGGTTTTTCAGTGCTCTGGAGTCATTTCGACTGAAGCGGGTCATAAGTGTTCTGGAATTGTTCTTTGGAAGCTGTGTTTTAAGTGCTCTGGAGTCATTTCGTAGGAAGCAGGTTTTTAAGCGCTCGGGAGTCATTTCGTTGCAAGCGGGTTTATACATACTTCTCAGACATTTCACTGGAAGCGGGTTTTTTAAGTGCCCTGGAGTCATTTCGGTGGAAACGGGTTTTTTAAGTGCTCTAGAGTCATTTCGTTGCAAGCGGGTTTTTAAGTTCTCTGGAGACATTTCATTGGAAGCAGGTTTTTAAGTGCTCTGGAGTCATTTCTTTTCACGCGGGTTTTTAAGTGCTCTGGAGTCTTTTCTTTGGAAGCGGG